>NC_060126.1:464682402-465393677 GCF_021461395.2 Schistocerca americana | reverse complement strand
ATTAGTACATGTCTTGTCTCTTCACAATGAACATTGCTGCTTTGCAGAACTTAAAAAAATCTGAATCTAGATATTCAGATACTCTGTAGAAAGAGTGTTTAATGAGTCACATTTGTAATATTGTTTTGAACTGGTTAATATTCCTAATTTCTTGCAGTATATTAGAGGGGAGCTTGTTGAATGATTTACCACCAGAGTACACGACTCTGTCTGATCTGTTATTTATTTATACATCATGATCCATAAATTCTGTAGTGAACAAAAAGTCATTGGCAATATGGAACTAGTGATGTTACATGTTGATAGACTGAAGCAGCCACTACATAGTGCTTCTGTGAAGTATATTAACAACAAATTATAAGTGGTAATCTACTCCAATGACTAATTGCAGGAATTACTGCTAGATTATTTTACATATGTGAAGAGAATAGTAGCCACTGCTCCCTCGCGGCTGCTGCAAATTTCAATAATGTTACACAGGACCGTATCAGCTCTCTACATACTGGTAAAATTGAAGACTATTCAGTGTAAAATTAGTTTTAATTGGAGTCTGAACATTGTGATAAATTGTAGGAGTGACCAACAAAGCACTGTTTACTTTCTATGAACATCGGGAAAATTCCAGTTTCCCATCTGGTATCTACTAGTAACCTGAAATTTTGCATCACACTGTAAAACTCCATTCTAAGTGATAGACAGGCCATAGTCTTTATGGAAATTCTTTTTACACACACTATTGTCGTTGTGAATTGCATTGTTCCTCCTAAATTCACTCTTATTGTTAACTACAAATGCTTTTAGGTAGGATGTGTGTCTGCACATGTGTAAGGGTCTCTAGGATCCTGAGATTTCTGCAAGATAATAGGTTATCAACTTAAAGTGATGTTCTTATTGCAAATTTCTGTAGAATTAATATTTTTTTACATTAGCTGCATTGCCTCAGAAGATTCTGCCATATAGGACAGTATGAAGTAAAACTAAGCAAATTACACTACACTGCATTTTAAAACTTTTGGAACTATGTTTTATGACTGTAAGGTGATATTCAAAGTATTTTTCATTCTGATTTCCAATCCGATTTCTGTTTTTCTGTATCACATCAAACTTTTGTACAAATCACATCTGAAGTTTTAGCTGAAATCACGTTTTTCTTCTAACAGAGAATTTTTAATTGCATTAAAAATAAATTATTTATTTTGTAACCTTATCTAGAAACACCACACACTTCATTAGAGTACACAATCGTATATGTTCACTTAAACATAGTATTAATTACTACAGACACACAAAACATGTAAGACAATTTAATTTCCCTTCATCGATTTCACTGCATCAAGTTCTTTCTAATATGGAGCGAAACTTCTTGCCTTTGGTTATCTCCCTTCACCAGTACCATACTGTTTGGATTACACCTTCCCTGGTATCACTTTCCCATTTCATTGGTGTCCTGGTGAAACTGTTATTCTTAGTCTTCTGTGTTCACATAGAAACAAACCATATGTGAATGTCGAAAATGAAGGCTTAACACCTATGGTACATCCTAATTTCATAAAACTGTGCAACATTGTTCTAACCATGGTTTTATAATTTAGGTGTTTGTTGATGCCCAAAAGTTGCTGACTACTTCTTTAAATGAAACCCCAACCCTGTTTCCCACTGGATTCATCGTACTTTCAAACAAATTGTCTTTTTATCGAATTTCTGATTTGTAGTCCCGCAAAGATTGCTCCTTTAAGTTTCTCAAAGATACTTTTGGAAAGCTAGTTACCAAGTATAGGAAGCAGTCACCATTTTCGGAAATGCTCTTGTGAACTGTTTCATTAATCCAAACTTGATGTTAAGAGGAAGTACCAGTGCCTTGCTGGGTTTAACAATCAGTTCCTTTATTATATTCTGTGAATTGAGTTGCAGGGTTTTTATTTTGGGCCCTTCAGATACCTTCCAATGCTTGTTTTTGGCTCAGCTGACCCACTAGAATGAAGTCTGGCATTTTTGTGTAGCCATATTATTGACCAAGTAACATGCTAACTTCTTTCAAATCCCCATATGTTGTTCAAGAATGTTTTTCATAGTTCCCTTATTTCAATACAGATCTGAGGTTTTCACACATCTCCTTATGGTGCTCTGAATGTATGCCAAACCTTGTGTGGATCCAGGTTTTGTTTTCATCACCAGGTTTATACCAAAGTAGGTGTAGTAGACATTTTTCACAAAACTATTAATTTCCTGGCTTTGCTTAGCAACTACGTAGCTCCCACAAATGTAACAGAATATGTTTGGGTTGTTCAACGCTTATGGGAACTAATTTAAAAAAACAGCTGAACTACATTTTTCACAAAACTGTTAATTTCCCGTCTTTGCTTAGCAGTTACATAGCTACCACAAACGTAACAGAACATTTTTGGGTTGTTCAAGACATGTGGTCACTAGCTGCTAAGAAACAGCAAAACTACATTTCACAGCACAAATGTAACTCTCAACACCTACAGCAAGTCAACAGTCAATCATAAAGTTTACTGCCTAAAAGCCAGATGGATGTGATAAGACTACATCTACATTTATACTCTGCAAACCACCAAGAAGTGCATGACACAGAGTATACCCCATTGTACCAGTTATTAGGGTTTCTTCCTGTTCCATTCTTGTATTGAGTGCAGCAAGAACGATTGTTTGAATGCGTCTGAGAGCACTATAATTATTCTAATCTTGTCCTCATGATTCCTGTGTGGGTGGTACATAGGGGGTTGTTGTATATTCCTAGAGTCATTGTTTAAAGCCAGTTCTTAAAACCTTGTTAGTAGACACTTTCTCTGACTAGTTCACATCTTATCTTCAAAATTTTGCTAGTTCAGTTTCCTCAGCATCTCCTCAGCTTTCTCCCATGGGTCAAACAAACCTACAACCATTTGTACTGCCCTTCCCTGTATATGTTCAGTATCCCCTATTAGTCCTATTTGGTACCACCTTCGTTACCCACAACTGCATCTGTGTGATTATTTCATTTCATTTCATATCCCTACAAAGTGTTAACGCCCAGGTATATGAATGAGTCTGCCACTTTCAACTGTGACTCATTGATGTTAGTCATAGGATACTAGGTTTTTTTGTTTTTTGAAGTGCACAGTTTTTCATTTCTGAACATTTAAAGCATGTTGCCAATCTTTGTACCACTATGAAATCTTATCAAGCTCTACTGAAGATTTATGCAGCTTCTTTCTTACAGTACTTCATTATGGATAACTGTGTCATTTGCAAAAAGCCTGAGGTTACTATTAATAATGTCCACAAGGTCATTAATATACGACATGAACAGCAGTGGTCCAAACACACTTTCATGGTGTGCACCCGAAGTTACTTTTGCATCTGACAGTGACACTCTAGCCAAGATAACAAGCTGCATCCTCCTTACCAAAAAGTCTTCAATCCAGTCACAAATTTCACCTGATACACCATATTACCAAACTTCTGACAGTAAGTGTAGGTGTGGTGCTGTGTCAAATATGTATTGGAAATCAAGAAATACTGCATTTACGTGACTGCCTGGATCCAAAGCTTTGAGTACATCATCTGATCCGTAAAATGAAGATACACAGTGTGGGTTGTGTTTCACATGATTGATGTTTTCAGAATCCATGCTGGTTGACATGGAGAAGGTCACTCTGGTAAAGATACATCATTATATTTGAGCTTGGAATATGTACTAAGATTCTACAACAAATCAGTGTCAAGGATACTGGATGGTAGTTTTGTGTATCACTTCTATTACCCTCCTTGTAGATCGGTGTGACCTGTGCTTTCTTCCAGTTACTGGGCATGGTTTTCTGTTTGAGGGATCCATGATAGATTATAGTTAGAAGAGGGGTTAATTCAGTATAGACTCTGATAGGGATTCCGTCGGGCCTTGGAGCTTTGTTCAATTTTAACAATTTCAGCTGTTTCTCAACACAACTGACACTAATACTTACTTCACTCATCTTTTCAGTGGTGCAAGGATTAAATTGGGGCAATTCTCGTGGGTTTTATTTTGTAAAGGAACGTTTGAAAATAGTGTTAATCCTTTCAGCTTTTGCTTTGCTACCCTCAGTTTTGTTTCCTGTCTCGTTTGCTAGGGGCTGAACACCAACTCTGGTGCCATTAACAGCCTTTACATATGACCAGAATTTCTTGGGTTTTGTGGGAGATCATTTGACAATGTTCTGGTCTGGTAGTCATCGAAGGCTTCATGCATTGCTCTTTTGATAGGCAAAAGCCAAGAAGTATGGCTAACTACTACAATAAAATTTCCTTGTATTTGAATTAAGATTTCTCTTTGTGGGACATAGGCTTAAATGAAAAATTTATTTATTTGATTTGTGAAAAAACTGTGTGTGACTAATAAATCATCTATCAGCATATAAAAGTACTTCAGGACCAGTGAAAATTGAACAAATGTCCAGGATAAAGTGGTGAAGTGTTATGTTAGCTATCCAAACTCCAGATCAGTAGAATGAAATAGATTTTGAAGTACATGGTATTCAGAACTGAGCATTTTGGTAAACTAATCCACTTGCTTGTCTCACTTCATTTTGTTGTCGATCTAGACACCCAGGAACTTCATACATGGAGCCTCACCTAGTGTGTACACAATGATCTTTACTTCTGGTATCTGTATGTTAATTTTCTTGATCTGGAATTTCAAAATAGAATCTTCGTAAGATTCAAGATTAAGCTAGTTTCCTTGAACCACTTATAAGTCTGTTCCACTATTCTCATGACAGCGTATAATGTGGAGAGTGTTTGCACTGTCTAAAGATCAGAATTTTTTATTGTATTGAACTGATCAGACGGTAAAAATGGTATTGGTACCTTCACACTGTATGTAATTAATGCATATTTTGACAACAGTTAGTTAGCAAACTTGTTGATACTCTGGCTTTATGAATCACAACCAGGCCCCACCTCTCTTGTCCTTTTCTGCAACTGTTCTAGTTTTAATCTGACATTCACTGGGTTAGTCTGTGTGTTTCTTGAAGTATATTTTCTATTAATTTGTTAATTGTCATTGCATTTTTGTGCAACAGCAATTTGGAGAGGTTGTAGACTACGTAGTTGATGAGTCGACACCATCTTTGATCTTGAACTACAAGTCGAGGAAGGAAGCGGAGCTGGCAATTCTGAAGGGCCGAACATTTCAGGACCGACTGCTGTCAGTGACGTGGTGTGGAGGAGGACAGCCAGCTACAACCCGTCTCAGGTGTGTACATTAACACGTCTGCCATGACACTATGTAATACCCCCAGTTTTTACCAGGGTGTACATAGTAAATTTTTATCATAAAAAGCACAATTTTGCAACAAAGAAGTAAAGTTGTCATATTTGAAAATGTCACAATAATGATAATGACCCATGGCGTAGCCTAAGAGACTGGATTATGACCGGAATTAGTATTACTCAGCCACACACTACGCAAAATTGAATGAAGTTGATTTAGCATTTATCATCAATAACAATAATTATTGATAGTGTGCAGCATTAATAGTAAACTTAAAATATTTTAGAGCATAGTGAGCTGTTCTAAAATTACCCAAAATTTTAGCATGTGAAATTCAGAGCATGAGCCAATGTACAAGCACATTTGACTTTCGTTTAAGTGCTCATCTTCAGGAAAGTATATACTTTTTTTCTGAGATAAGTAATAAACTTAGAAAAGATGGTACTGCTTAAACCACAGAACAGTACACAGTTTTTACTCATGAAATACAAGCAGCAGAGCTACACTTCATATAGTATGTGTATTAGAATGGTGCAGATGCAGAGTCTCTTTCAATTGAAACTGACATTTACCCAATGCATTCTAAGTCACTTAGATTGAGCACAATCAAATGCACTACTTGATAACGAAATATTGTCAGTTCATTTCTAATTAACGCGCAGCAAGCCAGATTCTTCTTCCAGAAACTATGTCCATTTCCATCCAGACAGTAACAACTCTGAACTTACGTTTTATTATTTACAGCATCACAATCATAACAGAAGTTTTCTTACAAAACATAAAATTTCTACAACTGTCTTCAGATAATTACAGAAGAGAATAAAGTTTACACATTTTAGTATAAATCATTGATCTCTGAATCTTACAGAAAATAGATTTGATTACAGTTTGACGTATAGTGTCCGTCATTGTAACAAGTATATCTTACCAAGGGGAGGTTAAGATATGTGTCGGATCACTCAGAGGGCGTGCACACATTCATTTTTACACAAGGCTGACACTATCACTTTTTAACCTTAAAAAACAGACCACTAATGGTGCAGTTATCCACTCACAGGCACTTGATTCAGTACAGGGTTATTACAAATGATTGAAGCGATTTCACAGCTCTACAATAACTTTATTATTTGAGATATTTTCACAATGCTTTGCACACACATACAAAAACTCAAAACGTTTTTTTAGGCATTCACAAATGTTTGATATGTGCCCCTTTAGTGATTCGGCAGACATCAAGCCGATAATCAAGTTCCTCCCACACTCGGCACAGCATGTCCCCATCAATGAGTTCGAAAGCATCGGTGATGCGCGCTCACAGTTCTGGCATGTTTCTTGGTAGAGGTGGTTTACACACTGAATCTTTCACATAACCCCACAGAAAGAAATCGCATGGGGTTAAGTTGGGAGAACGTGGAGGCCATGACATGAATTGCTGATCATGATCTCCACCACGACCGATCCATCGGTTTTCCAATCTCCTGTTTAAGAAATGCCGAACATCATGATGGAAGTGCGGTGGAGCACCATCCTGTTGAAAGATGAAGTCGGCGCTGTCGCTCTCCAGTTGTGGCATGAGCCAATTTTCCAGCATGTCCAGATACATGTGTCCTGTAATGTTTTTTTCGCAGAAGAAAAAGGGACCGTAAACTTTAAACCGTGAGATTGCACAAAACACATTAACTTTTGGTGAATTGCGAATTTGCTGCACGAATGCGTGAGGATTCTCTACCGCCTAGATTCGCACATTGTGTCTGTTCACTTCACCATTAAAAAAAAATGTTGCTTCATCACTGAAAACAAGTTTCACACTGAACGCATCCTCTTCCATGAGCTGTTGCAACCGCGCCGAAAATTCAAAGCGTTTGACTTTGTCATCGGGTGTCAGGGCTTGTAGCAATTGTAAACGGTAAGGCTTCTGCTTTAGCCTTTTCCGTAAGGTTTTCCAAATCGTCGGCTGTGGTATGTTTAGCTCCCTGCTTGCTTTATTCGCCGACTTCCACGGGCTACGCGTGAAACTTCCCCGCACGTGTTCAACCGTTTCTTTGCTCACTGCAGGCCGACCCGTTGATTCCCCCTTAAAGAGGCATCCAGAAGCTTTAAACTGCGCATACCATCGCCGAATGGAGTTAGCAGTTGGTGGATCTTTGTTGAACTTCGTCCTGAAGTGAAGTGTCGTTGCACTGTTATGACTGACTGATGTGAGTGCATTTCAAGCACGACATACGCTTTCTCGGCTCCTGTCGCCATTTTGTCTCACTGCGCTCTCGAGCGTTCTGGCAGCAGAAACCTGAAGTGCGGCTTCAGCCGAACAAAACTTTATGAGTTTTTCTACGTATCTGTAGTGTGTCGTGACCATATGTCAATGAATGGAGCTATTTGGAGCTACAGTGAATTTATGAAATCACTTCAATAATTTGTAATAGCCCTGTATACACTAATACTTTAATCCAAAACAATTCCATAAGTAATATTACCAGATAGGAGCACTTGTCATTGTAACTACTTCTGGAATGAAGAGATAAGCCGGTCCTGAATTGAATCCTCATATCGGATTGATGATGAAAGGTCAGTGTGCCGGCCAGCATCTGTGATTTTTAGGTGCTTTCCTACACTCCACTAGGTGGATACTGGGCTGGTTCCGATGTTCCGTCTCAGATATTTGCTATGCCAACATTTAGAACACTTTCATACAGAATTTACTTTATACACAGACAGATAGGGTACACTGCTTCTGTCCTCGGAGGTGAATAGGAGACTGATGACCTTCGCTGTTTGGTCTCCTTACACATTCCTATCAGAATCAGAAATAATATTTTTGGTTTTTTAACTGTCAAAATCATTTGAATGTGAAGATAATTATTTTGCGTTAAAAGAGACAAGATTCTATTTAGTTAATGGTATTACAAATAACTGGTTATATAGGAATATAACAAAGTAAGAATGTTGTGCTAAAAAAGCCAAATAACTCAGTAATAAGAGTGAGTAGTAAGAAATCCAGTGGATTCCCACATCATTCACTTTTGAATCATCTCTCATTTCTTGTATCTATGATTAAAATACGACAGAGTTAGCACTTTCGGTAATGACACGACTGTTATTGGAGTTTGTCTTGTTAGAAAATAGCGGCTTAATAAATTGTAAATAACAGACAGACAGGATAATTCAGTAGTTCACTACAGAGAGACTCGTTTTTATTTATACAATATGTTAATGAGCAAGGGGGGGGGGGGGGGGGCAGTGGTTAAGATACTAGTGGTGTGGTTATTAAGATTTGTGTGTTTCCTGGATCTCTAAGGTACATTCCAGTGTGATTCCTTTGGGAAAAGCACAGACAGTTTCCTTCCTCAATCTGAACTTTAGTTCCATCTATTAATGATTGAACCTTAAACTTGAATCTTTCCTTCCCTTCGCAGGATATTTGATTCTGCACACGGAGTGGAAAAACTATAGAAAATGGTTAGAGTTCACAGAATGTTCCAAATTCTATGATACACATATTACTGAAAATAGAACCTGAGGATCCACATTATTGAGTTTCGCAGATAGCAGAGTACAAAAACTTTTAACCTTCATACCATTCCAGGAAAAACAAATTAATATTGTATCAAATTATGGATCTTTCATCATAACAATTATTTTGATGTGTCTCAGTTGTCTACACCATCTTTTTATGGTATGCCTTACATTAAATTATACTTTGGCAGTTATGCAGGTTTTGACTGAAACACATTTCCACACGTATTCCCATCTGTTGTTAATGTCTCATTACATACGAGGCTCAGTCAAAGAATAAGCCTCCTTTTTTGTCAGAAATGTAAAACAGAACTATGTGGGTTGAGAACCACAACATTTATGATTAATCTACGACTTTTCAGTATAATCCCCATCCATTACCACAGTTACGGTCCATATTTTAACGGAGCATGTAGTCCAGTGTGGTAAAACACACAGTCCTGCTTCCGAAGCCATTGACACACTGTCATTTTCATGACCAACCTCATCCTCAAAGTGAATCCCATGATGACCTCCTTTTAGTAGTCTGAACAGATAAAAGTCTGATGGTGGCCAGGTCAGGGCTGTGTGGGGGACGAGACAAAACTTCATGACTGGTGTATGATCGTGCATTGTCATGCAAAAGAACATCATCTGCCATAGCTTTTGTTGGGCACACTCAATGAAGATATACCTTAAGCTGTTTAAGCATGCATATATATTGGACAGGATTCATTACACATTCCTGTTCCAGAAAATCAACCTTAATGACTTCCTCTAGATTCCAGAATAATGTAGCCCCAACTTTCCATGCTGATCACACAATTGTGAACTTTTTCTTTGTCAGTGATTTTCTGTAATAGTATTCCACTGACTGTGTTTTTGATTCTGGTTCAGAAAAATGAACCCATGTCTTGTATATAGTCATGGTTTATTGCATAAACTCCTCTCCCTCCGTACAGAAGTACTACAAGATTTGGCAGGCAGTTGCTTTTCTTTTTTTTAAATTCTTGTTAGTTAACATTCTTGGTACCCAAGTTGCACAAATCTTCGATAATCCCAGTTCTTGAATAATCGTCATCACACTGCCTTGACTGATGGGTGTAAAGCAACACAAATCATCTGCACTCATTCTGCAATCACCATGAATGATGTCATCTACTTGCTGAATGTTGTTCGGAGTCACTGCACCCACTGGCCCGCCGCTCTCTGTTTCTTCAGCCAGCAGTGTTTGCCCTTTTGCTTTGTTACAGTGATAAACCCGTCGTATGAGTGTTCATATCCACTGTTGCGTAACCATATGCATTTTTCGATCTTTCATGAGTACAAATGGGTGTTTCACCTTGTGCATTCAAGAATTCTATCACAGAACACTGTCTTATACAAATATTGATGTCAGCCATTTTGTAAGTAACTGCAGTTGATGCAGAAAGTTACTACTGCACATGATTTGTGGAATACCAATTTTTCTCTTAACAAAGGATGGCTGAGCCCATGTTATTATGGGACAAACTGTCCTAATAAAGTAACCCTTTATACAGGGTGTTTCGAAATTAATATATGGGTTTTAAGGCTGTGCAGAATTTATTACATTCAACTTAGAATTATAAATAATACATCAAATAAAAGAGCAGCTCAAACACTATTGTTTGTATACCTGTGTGCAAAGTGAAGAGTGCGGAATGACCAAGAGTGAGTGAAGAACGTGTTGAATGAGTGAGTTTCATGCACAGTCCCAAGAAATCAGTTCGGAAGGCTAGTCGTGAATTAGCAGTTCCAGTGACGTCTTTGAGGAGACTTTTAAGAAGACACTTAAAACTACTTCCTTATCATTTGCAGTTGTTACAAACTCTAAGGCCTAATGATTTATGTGCGAGCTTTACAAACGAAATGTTGCTGCACGACGATGAAGAGTTTCTGGACCGTGTTCATCTACAGTGATGAATTGATATTTCATATAAGTAGAAATGTGGACACACACAATGATTTCTTGTCCTCCATAGGCGTACAGCCCAGATGAGCACTTACGTACTCCGTAATTTTCGGAATATACCGTTAGTTTCTTTTACGAGGGACGTTTCATAAATAGTGCACAGGTTGGTATTACTGTGGATTGTTTGATGTAACAGCAATGAAAATTACATCAGATGTAGTTGGGAGCTTGAGGAAGAAGCATGTAGTTATGGTTTTTCGCTGCATGTTCTAACGTAAAATTGGTGAGAGGTAGAAATGGACCTGTAGGGGGTCTCGATTACTGTGGCTGTTTAAGACCAGGCGTCATATACCAAGATTGAAACTATACGCAGCAAAAATCTGACAGAAGTACACAGCATGGTAAGTGAAGTTTGTGGTGCGTTTATAGTGGATCGTAGTAACATTTCACATTGAGTTAATTGTTTTTGTGGTGGTCATAAGCAGATACTCTTGGTGAAGATCGCAGGGTGACTTGTGAGGAGCTCTTTGGAGCCACAGGAATTCCCTCGGCATCAGTATTCCGTATTCTGACAAATGATTTGAAGAAGAAAAAAACTTCAGCAAGATGCTCCCCTCACTGTTTAACTCCTGAGGAGAAGCAGAAATACCTGGACAGTGCAACCTTGCTCAAAAGATTTGAACATGAAGGTCAATGATTGTTGCACTGAATTGTCGGTATCGATGAAACATGGATTAGAGACTTTTAACCAGAGTTGAAATCACAGTCCAATGAGTGGAGAGCTTCAGATTCTCCACATCCAAAAAAATTTCAATGTGCTCAATCAAATCTCAAGCAAATCATGACTTTTATGTCAAGGAATCATCATGACAGATAGTCCCATGTGGAACAAGTGTCACAACAGTATATTATTGTAACTTCATGCAAAACCTGAGCAGAAAAATGCACAAATCCTGACCTCAGTTGCTCAAGGCTGGGCTGCTCATTCTCATTGACAATGCTAACCCGCATACCACCAATGTTGTAGCCCAAAAATTGCTTGAATATGGATGGAAAGTGTTGCCGCATCCTCCCTGCGTGAGTCCACTAAACTTTGACTTTTTCCCAAAGTTTTAAAAATCTATGCGTTGACATCATTATCTTTCTGTAGAAGAGCTTTCTACCACAATTACCCAAGCCATTGGACAGAACAAAGGAAGTGGTGTCCTGGATGGAATAATAGAGCTACCAAGATGTTGGGAATCAGTCATAGAGAAGACTATATTGAAGGACTGTAAAGAGAGATTGAAAAATAAATAAATGAATATGTAAGTAAAAAAATTAGTGTACGTTATTTATGAAATTTCCCTCATAATTCTCTTTTCAAACTTCCCTTCCTAGGCTCACAACCCATTCGTCTCCCTTCATTGACACATGCCAACTCCATACAAGGTGTTGTTGTACTCCTCTGAACAGTACTAACTGAGAACTAGGTGTGCGACCATGTCAGAAAAAGTTATGCCTTCCTTTCCAAGTGGTTACACTGTGCTAAAAGCTCTGTCAGCTTTCAATGCAAATCTCTCTTAATTAGCAACCACATTTTACATTTCTATTATGAAGAAAGAATCCATTCACAGGTGTGTTACCATGATGGAAATCTACTTTCAGATCGGGATCGGTGAGTGGGAGCCTCATGTCGACAGTCCACCTGCACCCTGGGGGTGGCGCCCACCGCCAGGTCGTGCTGGTGGGAGGAGCGGGCAGCGACGGTGGGCTTGATGAGCCTCTTGCTGATGACGAGGAGGAGGTGAGTGTAGTCTTTAGTTGATATTATATTTGAGAAAACGTATAAATTTTCCATAAAAATTAAAGAACATAAATAAAGTAAAATAGTGGCAGTATTAATAAATATATTTATTGTACTAATTTCATGTCATCTATAGCTGCAACCACATTTAATCTTAAAATCGGCTTGGTTAGACAGATGTATCCTATCACCCTTTTCTATAATTTTTTTAAGTAAACAGTGAGATTGCTTGTTGAAATTCTCATCACCAACTTGCAGGTTAATGTCTTATCAGAGAGTGCCTAGGGGCCTATATTTACTCTTGTTATTCTTAAAGGTAGAAAAGCTTTGCTCACAAATATATGTAGACTCAAATATAGAGAACATAGTATTTGTATGGAGTGTAGCCATGTATGGAAGTGAAACGTGGACGATAAATAGTTTAGACAAGAAGAGAATAGAAGCTTTCGAAATGTGGTGCTACAGAAGAATGCTGAAGATTAGATGGGTAGATCATGTAACTAATGAGGAGGGATTGAATAAATTGGGGAGAAAAGGAATTTGTGGCACAACTTGATTAGAAGAAGGGATCGGTTGGTAGGACATGTTCTGAGGCATCAAGGAATCACCAATTTAGTACTGGAGCAGAGCGTGGAGGGTAACAATCGTAGAGGGAGACCAAGAGATGAATACACTAAACAGATTCAGGAGGATATAGGCTGCAGTAGGTAATGGGAGATGAAGAAGCTTGCACAGGATAGAGTAGCATGGAGAGCTGCATCAAACCAGTCTCAGGACTGAAGACCACAACAACAACATTCCCTGCAAACTTTTAATGATTTGTAAAGGTCAACTAATGTCACACCATTAAACATGTCTTTCATAATGTGTTCCAACTGTGTGTCAGTAAGTAAATGGATAATGCCTTTATGGTCATTCCCATAAGCCACTGCAACTTTGTGTGATTAGTCTTCTACACTGCACAGTGTCTATGCATATTGACTTGGCCATCCTAGAGCAAATCCTCGGTCGGGAAGGAAATCACGGGTCAAGACAGAGTTTTCTGATTGTCTTGGTGGGCCACAAAAAAAAAAAAAAAACCTAGTGGACTGCTATTGGCCAATGTCGGTCATGTGCAATTATGTTTTGGGGTAACTCATCTGTAAGAAAGACTGACTTCTTTGCTCAAAAATGTGCAATAAGAGTAACTTGAGATGCATACCCACAATCATCTTGTAGACATCTGCTTAAAGAGCTGGGGATTCTGTGTGCTGTTTCACAGTATATTTATTCCATCATGAAGTTTATTGTAAATAATCCACCACAATACAGAAGTAGCAATGATGTACATAATTACAATACCAGAAGGAAAAATGGCATTCATTACCCCGCATTAAGGTTGTCTTTATCACAAAAATGTATGCACAGTGCTGCAACAAAGATTTTTGATTACTTACCCATGGATACAGAATGTCTGACATAGGAAAATAAAATTTGAAAACAAACTAAAAAAGCTTCTATTCTCTTCTTATCTAAACTATTTGTCGTCCATGTTTCACTTCCTTACATGGCTACTCCACAGAATTATTTCTATTGGGGGAGAATAAGAAGAGGAAGATGAAACTAAACTAACTAACCTGCTGTTGGCCAATGTCGGTCATATGGAATTATGTTTTGGGGTAACTCATCTGTAAGAAAGACTGACTTCCTTGCTCAAAAATGTGCAATAAGAGTAACTTGAGGTGCATACCCACAATCATCTTGTAGACATCTGCTTAAAGAGCTGGGGATTCTGTGTGCTGTTTCACAGTATATTTATTCCATCATGAAGTTTGTTGTAAATAATCCACCACAATACAGAAGTAACAATGATGTACACTCTTTGACATAAAACTCGACCGGCGGCCGGCCGCTTCAGAGGAAAAGTCTGCGCCGATCGCGACTTGGGACAAAAAAACTGGCCAACTCGCTAATTCTCTAAGTCCGGTTATCTGCACAATCTGGCAACACTGTAGACTGCGCACTTCCTGGAGGAAAACATGTTCCATGATACAGAAACCCTAGGCTGATTACGCCTGTGGTCTAGCGATAGCGTGCGTTGTTTCTGTTCATAATGTCAGTGGATCGAGAGCAGCTGGCATAAAATATTTTTATAGCCTCTTCTGTCTGAATGCTGAAGACGTAAATGTAATGGTAGCGCAGATTCAATCTATTTCGCTTTCTGACACACCGATATCAAAATTTCATCCAGTAACAATTTTGTGGTAGATTTCCTGCAGACTGTCCTCCTCTGGACGCCGTATGTGGCAAAGCTCCGGGATCCACTGGCTGGCTACCGGCAGCGGCCATGGCGACAGCAGCGGCGCTGCACTCCCCCGTTCTTTATCGAAAGCGCCTGCTACCGCTCATCGCTTTTGATGATTTAAAACGCTTTATTATTAAATGTTGCTCCACAAAAAATGTCTACAATTTCCATTCACGCTCAAAAGCAACGGAGACAGACGCCCTGATTAGTAGGCGGGTATTATATTACATTAATTGGCAAGAGCTGAGTATGGCCCGAAATTAATTTTATAGACTGGGACGAAATTAAACCACCTCGTTACATTCGATGAATTTATAAATGCTTCATACCTTGTTTCTTTCCCTTTCAAACTCCATTATTTGTGCAACTTTTGGTCAATGTTCGGATGTTTTCGTCAAGCCAGAGTGAGCGTCTGTGGTTTAAAGTGTATTACAGTTCTTGTTTCATTCCTTATGGTAAGTCTATGCGATAAACTGTGTGAATACCTTGCAATGGATGCTCTGTAGCAGTGCAGGAACACTGCACATTTGGAGTTCCATGTATGGGTTCATGAAGTATTTAATGTTGATCGGAAGTGATAGTTAAGGTCATCAGATTTAAACCAGAGAAATTAGTCGTTTTGAGGTTTCAGAGAACGGAAAGGAATTGCTAACGCCGGTGTTAGAAAACGTCTACAGTTAAATGCTATTGCAAAAATTTAGAAGAAGGGAACTATATTAATCAACATGTGCACTTCATAAACAACCTCCTGACATGTTAGACCTATATGACGGACAAAGCTCAAATTTATATCGTTGACAGTCGGTTTGAATCTTTTCAGGATCTATTTTACAGTGAAGCACCTTGGCATTTGCAAAGCAGACATCCATGATATTAACTTAATTTACTAAGTCGAAATCGGACGAAGATTGATGTTTAAAGGCATTCTTCAGATTTCGTATAAGGAATTTTTACTAGCAGTTTGCAACTCCATTAATTAAAATGGAAAATAAAAGGTTGTAGTCAGCAGCTTCCACCGAGATTGGAACTGCTATGTCATACAGTAAGAGCACCACAACGCACAAGGGAACCTCTTTTTTCTCAATTTTGCTTTTTTTTTTCTTTTACTTTTTTTTTACGATTACCCCTTTTTTTCTCTCTTATTTTAAAGCCCCTTATGAAAATGGCACTAAAAAAAAAAAGAAACTAAGTGCCAACGCCACTTTTCATCCTATAACAAAAAAAATCTGGTCCACTTCAGACATTGGCTCCTGACTAAACCTACCCCAGAGAGCTGCCTATATACCAGGGGAAATATGGGAATTCAAGGTTAGGGCTATCCTTAAAAACAAAACACAATCTTCCTTTTTCTGAATTTTATTATTATTATTATTATTATTATTATTATTATTATTATTTTTTTTTTTTTTTTTTTTTTTTTTTTTTTTTTTTTGTGTGTAATTGATAAGGCGCCTTCTGCGCCCCGCTGGTAATATGTTGAGTCACGTCTTCTCGAAATTGATGTGTTCCGTTCAATAGTTCAGAAATGTTCATTGGTTCAAACAGGAAACCTTCTTCACTCTTGGCTTAACACATTCCAGCTGCGAGGCAGGTCGTGGAAAGCACTCCCAAGGAAGTTCGAGAAAAATTATCTGTATTATGGGTGACGGACAACGACATAATGACGGTCGTTGAGGTATGTCCAAAAATCGAGTACAGAGTCTACAGTTTGTCCAAATAGGTAGTGAATGGCATGTCCACGAATCCGATTCACAGCGTTGGTCTTTGTCCGAGGAAAATAGTCACGTCCCGGAACTAATAATGAAAGGGGAGTATTCCGATTCAGAATGTCCCGCATTAGAAAAGCCACAATACGACGAATAACCTCTGAGCTAACGACGCACTGGCGACAACAGATGGACTATAGTCACTGCGATGTTGCCTGAGCCTCAAAACGCAACCTTAAAACACACAAACAAGTGTTACTTATGTGAAGAACGCCATTCTTGGAGTCCAGAAATTAAATATACTTTCTGAGTGTCTCATCTTACAGTGGATTATATCGTACGAGTCTTCGATGTGGAAAACTAATGTCAAGTGAATTTAGCGAGGCAATGCCGGCCTACACCCGGAAGTAAATGCACTACCAGTGTGTTGACAAATACTTGCTACGACGCTGCCATTTCTCGGCTCTCTTACGAGGCAGCTCTTCAGCGAAATGCTTGTCGTGATTGTCCGATACGGTTCTTCAGAGTGGAGACGCGCGCGCACGTTTGTTTTTTATGCGGTGTTCTCCCCTGATGGTTTCTGACGTTGCCTTGTGGGCTATGTATACATTTGAGACATTCAATTATCATTAATCCAGAATGCTACAAGTTTCAGCTTCCGGCGTGGAAGAAGGCTGTTGACGCCGACATTATATCATTTCAACTTAGGGACACCAAAACGGGTCATTCAATGTTTCTCATTTAACATAAAGCATGAGAGATAATTTTCCGTAACGTTCACAATCATCTAAAAATACAAACGAAGTAAAAATACATCGGAAGCGTATTCGAATTGAATATAATGTAAGATACCAAACGCTATGCACCTCGATGTCGAATTTGTCCACGTGCACTCTTTTGCAGCATACACATAGAACGTCATGATAACCTAGAGATGTACAAATTCCCCTTGCAGCCTGCTTGCCCCTAGCACCTCTGCAACCATTCATGCAGGTCATCCTGCCGCGACGTAAACACAAGAGTGCGCGTGTACTGAGGCATAGTGGGTAATGCGGTCGACACGGGCTCCCGCAAGCCCGGGCTACCTGGGTTCCCGCAAGCCTGCCAAGCTTCACGGGACCCGCTCAACTTGCTGCGCCTGACAACAGGTTGCGCTGTCAAGCTACTGTGACTAGAGTAGCCAGGTAGTTAGCCCGCAGTTCACTTATCGCAATGGTGGAGGCAGCACAATGAATAGGTCGAACTTTATATGTATATATGTTGGGGTTTCTCTTTTGGTGCTCAGGTAAAATAAAAACTTTTGATTAACGTTCATAATACGACAATGACGCGCGCAGACTAAACGGCTGCGTAGCGCAGCTCAGCTGTAAGATGGGCAGGCAAGCAAGTTACCCGCAGCATGCCCGGGTTGGGTTCTGCTTGGCTTGGCTGGGAGTGAAGCAGCCTGCCCGTTCTGTTGTCAACGCGCGGCGGCCTGCCCGCCCGGCCACCGGGCAAGCATGGGCGGGTTAAAAGCGGAACATGTACACCACTATGATAACCACGAGAATGAAGAAATATGTTAGTAAGGATGGAAGCAAGAAGAGACGCAGTCAACAAATATTCGATTCCTCATGGCATTCGTTTCATTTGAGACGTAAGAAGAGGTAAAGCGGGATATTACTTTCGTTAACACGAAAGATATGCCGCACATATTGATAACAAGGTTCAAATGGTTCAAATGGCTCTGAGCACTATGGGACTTAACATCTATGGTCATCAGTCCCCCAGAACTTAGAACTACTTAAACCTAACTAACCTAAGGACATCACACAACACCCAGTCATCACGAGGCAGAGAAAATCCCTGACCCCACCGGGAATCGAACCCGGGCGTGGGAAACGAGAACGCTATCGCACGACCACGAGCTGCGGACTGATAACGAGGATGTCTGTGTCTTCATACGTTTCCTCCTTGAAATCTGTATGTTCTATTATATACTAAGTAGCCTGATCATTGTTTCAGTAATGTTACCCTCTTGTTTGACCCCGTAACGATGAACAGATTCCAAATGCATGTCTCTGCATGAAAGTAGCTGTTCAAACCCTTCCTGGGTTGTTTTTGGTGTTTTATTGCTTGGAATTCCTGAAGCACACCACTGTGCCTTCCCCCCTCGTGGGTTAGGGCTCAAAACTAAACCGCTTTTCATCCAATGGCATAATTTATTCAGACAGCATCAGCACAAGACTATCAAACAAAGCCTTCCATTTACAGATGCAACACTCTAACCAGCACTGACCGAAGTGTAATCCACAGTCATGGTCCGAAATTAGCAGCAGTCTGCTACTGTGGCAAAGTCCGTACTACACTTTCGATCCCGCAGCACCGTTTTATCTGGTAACACTGTGTAGTTGCAGAGTTGTGCCTGCATGTCTGTCCTCACACTGTCAACTGTATGTATCTCACTTCTCCTGTAGAAATACAAAACGTGTTGCAGGTTAGTTCCTAGGATAGTAACATTAAATTTGCGTTGTAGACGGCACATGAACGTGACGACTATCCATATTACTCATCAATATAAAAAGACTATATTATGGGAATTTAGCAGGATTACTGAACATGAATTCTGAAATTGGGTGACTGACCGCACAGGTGCTAAACGTCATCAAGAGTATACGATGTCCTAATCGCATTACGAATATGAAGATCGTCTTCGACAGCTCGCAACTTTCACATTGCTATCTCCACCCTACTCCAGACAACCCTCGGTGGAGTTGCACTACGTTGCCGATGTAATGGAAGGCCTTCAAACAGACAACAGAGCACATATTGAAAAATACAAGCGAATTCTCTTGCAGCGTAAGCTTATTGTAACTAATCTAAAAATTATTGGAGTGGAACATTGTCCTATTCAAAAAAAGTAAAATGTTACACACTGTTGACGTCAAACGGACATTATCTATGTCCTGTCTTGTGTCCTACTTATCTATAATATCAAGTGTACTATAAAAATGATTATATATAATGGATGATAATGTAAAGCATTGATACCAGATGGTGGGTTCACAACAGTATTGATGCGAAAATAAAACAGAAGTTCGCAAAAATGCAGTTGTGTATTTTCGTACGTTTTCACCTCGAGATGTACAGTCGTGCTCAAAAGTATCCGAACGACCTGAATTGCATTTCGCCTGATTTGCATGCAACCGGCATAACGCAGCTGTCTAGCAGGTCCTCTAATCGCTCCTTGGTACAGTCGTTTGACTATTGAAAATGGTTCCAACAAGTCACCACTAGAAAACACTGCTCTGTATCGCAATAACTCAAGATGTAAAGTAATACCACGATACTACAAATATCAGGGAACACCTTATCACAGATAAGACTGTCCTTAAGGCTTGTAAGCTCACATTTATTACAATAAATGACATACCTGAAATGTTACCACTCTCATTATTACGTCAGATTGGTAGTGCATGTACTAAGTTCGTCGTATTCATGATTTCCTCTTCAAAGTAACATACCGTACTTATTATTTAACACAAAATGACATTAAAAATTTAAGTTATTCACGAGCAGCTAGTTGAGAATATGTATGAACTTCAAATGACAAGACGAACCGTCTCGTTCTGCATATGGATTCAAACCCAGGTCATGCAGACTAAGCAAAGATTTCGTGACTGACAGAAACTAACAGTCATTCCTGATAAGGCATACAGAGAGTGATATACCTCGATTTTAGACAGTATCAGTTAGCAAATATCAACTTTAAATTGCATAACGCAAGCATTTTTAACAGATGCGAATCCCTACCCAACATCTATTGTCCCTGTTAACGAACTATGAGAGATGTTAAATATTGCTTCTTCCCAAGTAACTTGCTTGAAATGCCGTGAGGTAAAGCTTTGTGTTGGACACGGATTCGAACCCAGAACCTAATCGGATTGCTATTGAAGCACAGTCAAATGTGACATATCGGATTTTCGCGGCAGTAGCTAGGTGTTTTAACTGAAATGGCGAGATGAAACTTAATTTTTTCCTTCCCAGGCACCAACCCGGCACCTATACCTGTTATATTCTAGAGAAAACGAACGTTAAATATGGCTTTGTTGCACCAGCAGTGACATGTGAGCATGTTTGAACTAGAAATAATATGACGAAGAGTTCAGCGCTCCTGGGAATAGAGCTCCACACATATCGTTGTTGACTACACACAAAGAGACGTCAGCTACCGAATTTTTCTCCACCAGCTGCTCAGAATAACATCTTGAACTTACAGTCATCTCGTAAATAGTTCTGTGTCTCACTGGGAGTTAAAAACGTCAGATATCGTTAGTGTTGACAACGAATGAAAATACATTAAAAATCAAAATTATTATCCACCAGCAGAAAGGTGTTCTCATGCTAGAGCTTGATAACACATAATTAAATCTTTAGTACCGGGCCAGGATTCGATCCCATTCACACGTAATATGTGGAGATGTTGAGGAATCTGCAGTTTTGAACAAACAACAAATTTTAGCCGAGCTGTATTGTCACGAAGGGATCAAATTCCGTGTTAAGGGCGGTCTGAGTTGCATTCCCAGTTCAGAACCAATTTTATCGACATACAGAAGCTCGGATAAAAGATGGAATAAGTGTCCTGTGACCATACATAGCGTTTGTTTCGTCATTTGAAATAAATAACTAGTATAAGAAAGGTTACTGGTGATAGAGATTCTACATGTCGCCACTCCAGACTTTATTGTGGTTCAACCTACCGTCTACTTGGTAGAGAAGGAATATCATCTTTAATGTGAATTTTCAGATCACACTGCCATTATATCTTCTTCACTTGGTGTAGAATGGAATCTGTCTCTCCCCAGAAGTCAAGACCTGGCCATATGCATAATCTCACAGTGCTGTGGAATCCAAAAGTTCTGGAGGAATAGTTGTCGAGCTCTGGAGCTGTTGTAGCTACGTGTCAGCTAGTAGCGTAGATAAGATGTCGCGAATTCGAATACATTCAGTGCTACATTTTTTAAAACGCAATTCTGCTGTATGCTGAAGTTATCAATCTAATGGAACTTTGAATATAATTCCCTTCACTTCTCAACCCAAAGTAGTCGCATGTGGAAAAAGGGCTAACTACTGTGACATTTTGTTGTATTCAGGTTTAATAGACAGCAGATGCATCTCGAAGATGTGTAGGGAGAGTGCATCGTGCCATAATATGTCAGAAAAGTATTTTCTACATTAGCTGTCGTGTGGTAGTGGGATTTTATTCTTCTTCAAACTTTGTTTGACAGCTTTCAAATGGGTTCAAATGGCTCTGAGCACTATGCGACTTAACTTCTAAGGTCATCAGTCGCCTGAAACTTAGAACTAATTAAACCTAATTAACCTAAGGACATCACACACATCCATGCCCGAGGCAGGATTCGAACCTGCGACCGTAGCAGTCGCTCGGTTCCAGGCTGCAGCGCCTAGAACCGCACGCCCACTCCAGCCAGCTGTTTGACAGCTTTAACTCAGAACAAGTTTTCTACGTGCATGTAATCAATAAATTGCATGTGCATTGTCAGACTGTCATAAGTAACATCAGAGAATTCGCATATATCGTTGATGATTAATTTCTCTCTCATGTTTATTATTGTTTTAACAACACTAAAGGAAACCTTACGAAAATTGTGCACTGTATTATAAGAAATGAAATAAAACTAACCACGATTACCTTACGACGAAAGTCTGTTTTAATAAAACCGAGTATCTGTACACAAGCATGCCTCTATCGACACGAATTAGTAAAATACTACTCACTTAGATTTTGATTGGGTCTGTGTTTAATTGGTATGCTGTGTCGTACTCAAGAAGTATGCAAATGTGGCATTTCATAAATATAGTTACGTATTCCTAGAAACCCTACCTTAAGTATCAGTTACTTACTCACGAACAGTAAGATGTGTGCGTGTTTGACCAGAAATAACGACACCTGTTGCGATTTTGGCAACACATGAACAGACATTAAAAATGCGCGTCAATTTTCACTAGCAGGTGGGTGTGCACTTGATAAAGCTTGAAATGAAATTATGAATATTTTTGTACTGGATCAGGGCTCAGACCCACATACTTAACCTTTGGAGGAGACCTAGAAATGATTGCAGTCTTGGGAAAAGGAACGAAATGACTGAACTATACTGTTCCGAGAGATTCAGATCCTCGAAAGAGGAGATACGGATTCGAATCACAGTCCAGCACCAAATTTTTCAACATCTCTAGTTCAATCTAGTACAAGTAAAATAAGAGCCTTGTCCCTTTAAATGGCTATCGGTTCATCAAATAAAATAAAATTTTCTAATGTAAGTAAGTTTACTGGCGACTGTATTTCTGTTTACCATGACTTCTGCTATGTCATTTCCCAACGTAAATCGGCTCTGCCCAGTTGGTAATGAAGGAACGTGATGCCTAATGCGGATTCTGGATTATAACGTCTTTCTCTTGAGGTTGCCAGAGGTAAAGTAAATCTGTTTGTGCCTCTTAAAAGTAAATGCCTGAACCCACGCATTGCACCTTGATAGTTCGTTCCACCAGACCATTGTGGCCACATTTCCCAGCCCCAGGAGTGTGCTGTAACGGATGATGTGCTTAGCTTACAAAATTAGTCACGGTGGAAAAAATGCGAGTCTATTAAATGGTTTAGCAGAAGCAAGCTTATGACGCATAGATTATGCTATTCTCATGTCAGCAGGATGTAAAGACGTTTCTAGGCATCATAGGCTGGATGTGAAGCCATTTTGATTTTTCACAAATTCAGCAATAGTGTGGAGATAGCAATGTGAAAGTTGCGAGCTGTCGAAGACGATCTTCATATTCCTAATGCGATTAGGACATCGTATACTCTTGACGACGTTTAGCACCTGTGCGGTCAGTCACCCAATTTCAGAATTCATGTTCAGTAATCCTGCTAAATTCCCATAATAGTGTCTTTTTATATTGATGAGTAATATGGATAGTTCATGTGCCGTCTACAGCGCAAATTTAATGTTACTATCCTAGGAACTAACCTGCAACACGTTTTGTATTTCTACAGGAGAAGTGAGATACATACAGTTGACAGTGTGAGGGCAGACATGCAGGCACAACTCTGCAACTACACAGTGTTACCAGATAAAACGGTGCTGCGGGATCGAAAGTGTAGTACTGACTTTGCCACAGTAGCAGACTGCTGCTAATTTCGGACCATGACCGTGGATTACACTTCGGTCAGTGTTGGTTAGAGTGTTGCAACTGTAAATGGAAGGATTTGTTTGATAGTCTTGTGCTGATGCTGTCTGAATAAATTATGCCATTGGATAAAAAGCGGTTTAGTTTTGAGCCCTAACCCACGAGGGGGGAAGGCACAGTGGTGTGCTTCAGGAATTCCAAGCAATAAAACACCAAAAACAACCCAGGAAGGGTTTGAACAGCTACTTTCATGCAGAGACATGCATTTGGAATCTGTTCATCGTTACGGGGTCAAACAAGAGGGTAACATTACTGAAACAATGATCAGGCTACTTAGTATATAATAGAGCATACAGATTTCAAGGAGGAAACGTATGAAGACACAGACATCCTCGTTATCAGTCCGCAGCTCGTGGTCGTGCGGTAGTGTTCTCGCTTCCCGCGCCCGGGTTCGATTCCCGGTGGGGTCAGGGATTTTCTCTGCCTCGTGATGACTGGGTGTTGTGTGATGTCCTTAGGTTAGTTAGGTTTAAGTAGTTCTAAGTTCTGGGGGACTGATGACCATAGATGTTAAGTCCCATAGTGCTCAGAGCCATTTGAACCATTTGAACCTTGTTATCAATATGTGCGGCATATCTTTCGTGTTAACGAAAGTAATATCCCGCTTTACCTCTTCTTACGTCTCAAATGAAACGAATGCCATGAGGAATCGAATATTTGTTGACTGCGTCTCTTCTTGCTTCCATCCTTACCAACATATTTCTTCATTCTCGTGGTAATCATGACGTTCTATGTGTATGCTGCAAATGATTGCACGTGGACAAATTCGACATCGAGGTGCATAGCATTTGGTATCTTACATTATATTCAATTCGAATAAGCTTCCGATGTATTTTTACTTCGTTTGTATTTTTAGATGATTGTTAACGTTACGGAAAATTATCTCTCGCGCTTTATGTTTAATGAGAAACATTGAATGACCCGTTTTGGTGTCCCTAAGTTGAAATGATATAATGTCGGCGTCAACAGCCTTCTTCCACGCCAGAAGCAGAAACTTGTATCATTCTGGATTAATGATAATTGAATGTCTTAAATGTATACATAGCCCACAAGGCAACGTCAGAAACCATCAGGGGAGAACACCGCATAAAAACCTAACGTGCGCGCACGTCTCCACTCTGAAGAACCGTATCGGACAATCACGACAAGCATTTCGCTGAAGAGCTGCCTCGTAAGAGAGCCGAGAAATGGCAGCGTCGTAGCAAGTATTTGTCAACACTCTGATAGTGCATTTACTTCCGGGTGTAGGCCGGTATTGCCTCGCTAAATTCACTTGACATTAGTTTTCCACATCGAAGACTCGTACGATATAATCCACTGTAAGATGAGACACTCAGAAAGTGTATTTAATTTCTGGACTCCAAGAACGGCGTTCTTCACATAAGTAACACCTGTTTGTGTGTTTTAAGGTTGCATTTTGAGGCTCAGGCAACATCGCAGTGACTATAGTCCATCTGTTGTCGCCAGTGCGTCGTTAGCTCAGAGGTTATTCGTCGTATTGTGGCTTTCCTAACGCGGGACATTCTGAATCGGAATACTCCCCTTTCATTATTAGTTCCGGGACGTGACTATTTTCCTCGGACAAAGACCAATGCTGTGAATTGGATTCGTGGACATGCCATTCACTGCCTATTTGGACAAACTGTAGACTCTGTACTTGATTTTTGGACATACCTCAACGACCGTCATTATGTCGTTGTCCATCACCCAAAATACAGATAATTTTTCTCGAACTTCCTTGGGAGTGCTTTCCACGACCTGCCTCACAGCTGGAATGTGTTAAGCCAAGAGTGAAGAAGGTTTCCTGTTTGAACCAATGAACATTTCTGAACTATTGAACGGAACACATCAATTTCGAGAAGACGTGACTCAACATATTACCAGCGGGGCGCAGAAGGCGTCTTATCAATTACACAACAAAAATAAACAAAAAAAAAAAAATAATAATAATAATAATAATAATAATAATAATAATAATAATAAAATTCAGAAAAAGGAAGATTGTGTTTTGTTTTTAAGGATAGCCCTAACCTTGAATTCCCATATTTCCCCTGGTATATAGGCAGCTCTCTGGGGTAGGTTTAGTCAGGAGCCAATGTCTGAAGTGGACCAGATTTTTTTTGTTATAGGATGAAAAGTGGCGTTGGCACTTAGTTTCTTTTTTTTTTTAGTGCCATTTTCATAAGGGGCTTTAAAATAAGAGAGAAAAAAAGGGGTAATCGTAAAAAAAAAGTAAAAGAAAAAAAAAAGCAAAATTGAGAAAAAAGAGGTTCCCTTGTGCGTTGTGGTGCTCTTACTGTATGACATAGCAGTTCCAATCTCGGTGGAAGCTGCTGACTACAACCTTTTATTTTCCATTTTAATTAATGGAGTTGCAAACTGCTAGTAAAAATTCCTTATACGAAATCTGAAGAATGCCTTTAAACATCAATCTTCGTCCGATTTCGACTTAGTAAATTAAGTTAATATCATGGATGTCTGCTTTGCAAATGCCAAGGTGCTTCACTGTAAAATAGATCCTGAAAAGATTCAAACCGACTGTCAACGATATAAATTTGAGCTTTGTCCGTCATATAGGTCTAACATGTCAGGAGGTTGTTTATGAAGTGCACATGTTGATTAATATAGTTCCCTTCTTCTAAATTTTTGCAATAGCATTTAACTGTAGACGTTTTCTAACACCGGCGTTAGCAATTCCTTTCCGTTCTCTGAAACCTCAAAACGACTAATTTCTCTGGTTTAAATCTGATGACCTTAACTATCACTTCCGATCAACATTAAATACTTCATGAACCCATACATGGAACTCCAAATGTGCAGTGTTCCTGCACTGCTACAGAGCATGCATTGCAAGGTATTCACACAGTTTATCGCATAGACTTACCATAAGGAATGAAACAAGAACTGTAATACACTTTAAACCACAGACGCTCACTCTGGCTTGACGAAAACATCCGAACATTGACCAAAAGTTGCACAAATAATGGAGTTTGAAAGGGAAAGAAACAAGGTATGAAGCATTTATAAATTCATCGAATGTAGCGAGGTGGTTTAATTTCGTCCCAGTCTATAAAATTAATTTCGGGCCATACTCAGCTCTTGCTGATTAATGTAATATAATACCCGCCTACTAATCAGGGCGTCTGTCTCCGTTGCTTTTGAGCATGAATGGAAATTGTAGACATTTTTGTGTGGAGCAACATTTAATAATAAAGCATTTTAAATAATCAAAAGCGATGAGCGGTAGCAGGCGCTTTCGATAAAGAACGGGGGAGTGCAGCGCCGCTGCTGTCGCCACGGCCGCTGCCGGTAGCCAGCCAGTGGATCCCGGAGCTTTGCCGCATACGGCCTCCAGAAGAGGACAGTCTGCAGGAAATCTGCCGCAAAATTGTTACTGGATGAAATTTTGATATCGTTGTGTCAGAAAGCGAAATAGATTGAATCTGCGCTACCATTATATTCACGTCTTCAGCATTCAGACAGAAGAGGCTATAAAAATATTTTATGCCAGCTGCTCTCGATCCACTGACATTATGAACAGAAACAACGCACGCTACCGCTAGACCACAGGCGTAATCAGCCAAGGGTTTCTGTATCATGGGACAAGTTTTCCTCCAGGAAGTGCGCAGTCTACAGTGTTGCCAGATTGTGCAGATAACCGGACTTAGAGAATTAGCGAGTTGGCCAGTTTTTTTGTCCCATGTCGCGATCGGCGCGGACTTTGCCTCTGAAGCGGCCGGCCGCCGGTCGAGTTTTATGTCAAAGAGTGTACATAATTACAATACCAGAAGGAAAAATGGCATTCATTACCCCGCATTAAGGTTGTCTTTATCACAAAAATGTATGCACAGTGCTGCAAAAAAGATTTTTGATTACTTACCCATGGATACAGAATGTCTGACAGATAGGAAAATAAAATTTGAAAACAAACTAAAAAAGTTTATGCTTGACAACTTCTACTCCATAGAATTATTTCTATTGGGGGAGAATAAGAAGAGGAAGATGAAACTAAACTAACTAACCTGCTTCTTAAGATAGGAGCCGTTCTTGGTAGCTGGGCTGTGTGTCTGAACTTCAAACTTGGAATGATCACATACGTTCAGTTATGGGTAAAGCAATTAGTGGGCTTTGGTTTATTGGTAGAATAGTGGGGAAGTGCAGCCAGTTCACAAAGGAGATCGCTTGCAAATGACTTAGATCCGTATGAGATAGTACTAACAGGAGATATTAAATATATACTGAGAAGGGCAGTATGAATGTTCACAGGTTTGTTTGACCCATGGGAGGGTCTTACAGCGATGCTGAAGAAACTGAGCTGGCAGACTCCTGAAGATAAATGTAAACTATCCCAAGAAAGTCTACTAACAAATTTTCGAGAGACCGGCATTAAATGACGACTCTAGGAACATACTACAACCCTCTATGTATCACTCACAGGGGATTGTGATGACAAGATTCGAATAATTACTGCATGCGTAGAGGCATTTAAACAAACATTCTTCCCACACTCCTTACATGAATGGAATGGGAAGAAACCTTAATAACTGGTACAGTGAGATGTATCCTCTGCCATGCACTTCTTAGTGGTTTTGCAGAGATGTAGAGGTAACTGTAGAACTTAAATTCCTTCATCAAACTTGTCTTTGGTATCCTTTACTGCTTCCTCTATGTATAGACCGGATATGTTGGAGGAACCCTGTCTCACTTTTTCCTGAGTCACTGCTTCCCTCCCACATCCTTCAACTCTTAAAACTGCAATCTAGTTCCTGTACGAGTTATGTATAGCCTTTTATTCCCTGTACTTCATCCCTGATACCATCAGATTTCCAAAGAGTATATTCCAGCCAGAGCAAGAAAAGTGTGCTTGCCTTCTATTAACTTATCTTCTGAAATGAATTATGGGGTCAGTATTGCTCCAAATTGTCCTACATTTATGTGGAACCCAAACTGATGTTCCTACGATTGGCTTCTACCAGTCATTGCATAGGTGGTTCAAGTTATATCTTATTAAACTTACAATTGGATAGATGAAAAATCTAGTCACCAAGCGGCGGCAGAACACACACGTAAAAGACTGTTGTGATTGGCTCTGAAAGCTTGCCAATCACAACAGTCTTGTATGTGTGTATTCAGCCGTTGCTTAGTGAGTAGATTTTTTACCTATACAATTAAGTAATTTTATCAATAATAGATTGTTTTCATTGTTTTATTAAACATACAGTTTAATAACAGCCATGCTTGTCAGTAGCTGACCATTCAGTATTGGGATTATTATATTTCTCAAAACTCAAGAAAGGTGTCACCTGTCTTGTGTATCCAGTCGGTACGTTTTTGTCACAGTCAGTCGTTCTGAGGATCTTAATGATTCTGAGGGAATGTTTCCGTAAAATTCTCACTTGTCGTAGATCACATAATGTTACAAATATGTACCAGCATTTTCACCACTGTTGCAAATGATGTTTGTAATGCTGTTGGGGCAATGCAACTTCCATCTTTTGCCTGCTTATTCTATCTGCTCCAACAAACTGCCAAACACCCAAGCAGAAGTGTCAGTACTTTCTGAAGGTCTCTCCTTTAGCCCTAAACCTTTCCCTACAGTGGAAATATTTGTCACACACCACACTGACAATAGCCAACCAAAACGCCACATCAAATCTTGTTTAAAAGTGTCCAGCTTCCCTCCAACTGTGATTCTCCACTCTTTCCACTCAGTCATCCTTCGGTAATTGTTCAGGAACTCCTCACTTCTAACCTAGTCTCACCTTCCTTTCCAAAAACCCTCCCCGGTGAGTCCATTCTCACTACCGTCGAACAAACGGCTATCCGTATCCTGAAAACCAATCCAGACACTATCACCATTCTTGCAGACAAAGGTTCCACGACATGAATCATAGTGACAGTGTGGCTGAGGGTCTCCACCAACTTTCCAACATTTTTGGAGAAAAACATTACAAACACGATCCATCCCAGAAGATCGACGCTCTCCAGCAACTCCTCAAGCCCTTAGATACATCCCAAAACTGACACCTGAATCAATCTCCCTCCTCACAACAGCCCCATGCACTCTTACCTTTTACCTACTACATAAACCCAAGCCCTCAGGTCTTCCTATTGGTTGTCCTATTGGGGCTGTGTACAATGCTCCCACAGAACAAACCTCTGGCTGTGTTGACCAACCCCTCCAAACTATTGTCCATAACCTTCCATTCTAGAATTTCCTTCTGTATTAACTGTTCCTCAAAAACTCGTTTTGAAAGCAATAATTTTCAACCTTTCTATGATTTTTCTTAAAAACTGTGTCTTATTTTAATGAGAACAATAATGTTTTAAGCCATTTGGCAAAGCAGAAGCTTAGTAAATATATTATGTTTGCAAGTGTTGACTGAGGTCATTGAGACAAAGTTGTACATCTAAACACACACACACACACACACACACACACACACACACACATACACATTCACATTCTCTCTCTCTCTCTCTCTCTCTCTCTCTCATCTGAAGTGTGATCTCAGATGTTAAAGGTTCTATATTATTTTCTGCCGTATGTTTTAGATCTTTACACGCTTTGTATTTATACATTGAGAAAAGACAAACACCAGTACAGTGAACCAATCGCCAATGAAAATATATTCAAAGAATTTTTATCACACATACACATATATGATCGGCAATTGCAAACATAAATATGAATGTAGCATCTTTGTACGTGTGTTTAAGTCTTACTACATTACAACCAAACACTGAGAACTGAGAACAGCACAACATCCTGAGTCATCAGTGTTGGCCAGTAGACTTTCGTCTTAAATTACAATTGGTAGAGAACACCAGCTTGCTTCCCCTCCACTTCCAATCTCCAATCAAATAACATATTTTATTTACACTCCTTTAACCAGCTAAAGAGCAATAGTGAAGACATAGACAAGAGTTAAAAGTTGTGTTGTTCCAGTAGTATTACATATTTTGATCTCGATGGGGACAATTTGCAGTAGGAAATTATGCAGTCTACAACATAGAAGACTTTTATGGAAATTGACTTTGGATGCAAAAGTCTACAAACTTACTAAAGGAATATTGTCTACCCCAATCTGACTTGTTTCAGCGTGGGCATTTTCAATGTTCTATCAAATTCTTCTCACAGTACAATATCTCTCGTTTTAGTTTCATCTCTGTATTCCTTTTTCCCTGCAACATTTGCCACTTTTTGTATTATTTTCTCCTTTCATCAGTTCCAGATCTTATCCAAGGATTAAAATTCTAAAGAACGTCCATAATTTATTTCCTTTGTACAATTTCTTCAGCATTAATTGGCATTTCATAGGTGACAGGTTACAGTCAGAGTCCACTTATCCTCCCGGAAATGATTTACATTTTAAATTCTGGTTTCTAAATATATTTTACCATTGTATAATCTATCAAATTCTAGAGCCCTATCGTATTAAGTTTTTGTCTCCCTTAATGATACACACTGAACAATTTCTTTTGTATCATTCATTTTTTCAATGTCTTCATAATTTGTGGAGTTATGCTCTGTTCAGAATTACTTAGAGATCGACAATGACAAAGGTAGTTGTGGGATGAAGCCCACACGGGAGGAACACGTTAGGCCAATCTCACGAGACTTTCAGATTCTGGATTCATCTGTGCTTACCACACATGCAACTACCACTACTGCACTATGCTTCAGACAGTGTGCTATTCTATTGGATTGTTTGTTATGTGCAGAGATTTTATTTCCATTTCTAACAGTTGTGGGGTTAATATTTTACCTGTTAGTACTATTGTTCATTGTTTGATATGCAACAGTTTGAAAAGCGGGTTTGTTAAATGTTGAACAATGGAAAGTCCGGGGTGGAGTGACAATAATTCCACCTGGATTCTTCTCACCAACACCAGATTTTCTGTATTGCGCTGGTGGGAACTCTCCCTACAACATATCCTTTGTTCCCCTAACACCCCCTCCCCCAGTCCTGCCCTCCTTCTGCCTATCCCCTCTCTGCTCCCACTACCGTATACATGCACCATCTTTCTCACCAATGCAGCTACAAGTCTTTTCCTCTTCTCTACTTCTCTCTTTACTCCCCCCCTCCCCCCCCCCCCAGCACAGCTTCCTAATACTGCACGTAGCAGCCCCTATCCCGCCCTCACCAAATTCCTGCATGGTCCTACAGACAGCACTAGCATCCTTCTCACACCCCACCCTGATGTCTCTTCCCCCCTCCCACCACCCTCTTCCACCTCATGACTTCTCCACCACCAACCCCAATGCGTGTGTGAGAATTCTACTTCTGAGGAAGGACTTTTGTTTGTCAGCTTAAGTGTTTCCCAAATTGTTTTACATTGTGCTTGTCTGTGACTTAGTTCTTCCTCTATTTGTTAAAATGTTATTCGTAGGAAAAGTTAGAAATTGCTCTCTCAGCCAGGGTATTGCTGTGAAATGTCAGTCAAGAATTGTGGCTTGTATGTTACGTGCCTACACCATCAGCAATTGTTCTTCATAATGCTCCCAATTATTCTATTGTTGTTGTTAAGACACCAACATTGGCGGAGTAAAAGGAGGAGATGACTGACTGGCCTCTATGTTGCAGCATCAAAATAAGTGATATTCTTAAAAAGGTAAAGATTATGGAACTAAGCTCTTCAAAAACCACAGATCCACAAATACAAAAATTCACGAGCTGACAAACTTGAGGACATGCACCTATCACACAACTAGCTTATTACTGCCATCCCATCCTACCCCAATAGGATTGATATGGGTCCAAATTAAAAGATGTAGTCCCAGCAGTAAGAGCAAAATTTATCCTATCTGCGGCCAAAGCACTTTTCTATGAAGCTCTTAGAAAAGTCACCTCTGAAGGCTGGAAGAAATCTGTCAGTCATATGCAGCACATTATGGAAAGAGCTTGGCAGAATAAACCTATGTTAAAAATCCGGTTGAAGATATGATCACATCATCACGTAATGACAGTTACAGTGTCACTTCAAGCATCCATGACATGGCAAGAGTAATGCCAGTAGAGTTTTTCCATTGTTACCACAGGATATAAGGTAAACATCAACAAAAGCAAAACGAGGATAATGGAATGTAGTCAAATTAAGTCTGGTGATGCTGAGGGAATTAGATTAGGAAATGAGACACTTAAAGTAGTAAAGGAGTTTTGCTATTTGGGGAGCAAAATAACTGATGATGGTCGAAGTAGAGAGGATATAAAAAGTAGACTGGCAATGGCAAGGAAAGCGTTTCTGAAGAAGAGAAATTTGTTGACATCGAGTATACTGTATTTACTCGAATCTAAGCCGCACCTGAAAAATGAGACTCGAAATCAAGGAAAAAAATTTTTCCCGAATCTAAGCCGCACCTGAAATTTGAGACTCGAAATTCCAGGGGAGAGAAAAGTTTTAGGCCGCACCTCCAAATCGAAACAAAGTTGGTCCATTGTAATATGAGACACAATTTAGGTCAAATGAATGACGATGCAGCTACAGTAGTGTGGTTCGAGTCGTAAGTTTGACAGTTAAGCTTTACCAGGTAGCCATTGCTATACGTCAGGTGCTCCGTCCATATTTATACGGGTACCGGTACCCTTCCATTTTCACGTGCTTCATCTGGTTTGAATTGCTTGCGTATTTTTCTTTGATTTGATAACTGCCGTTCTCTTTGTTATAGGTGTTTACGTCATTCTAAGCTGGAAAACGCATTACTGTACTGTACTGTACTGTGCATTGTTTGCCGCATTCTGATAATGAGTGTTAACGGCCTGTCGCCGCTCGCGGCATGACTTGCTTTTGTGCGTGCTACAGCCGCTTAAAAAAAAGAGAGAGGGGGGGGGGGGGGGGGATCGTCTCATTAGCGAAACAATGGCAAGAGACTGCTATTTGTTGTTACTTACACTGCTGCTTTCTTTGATAATGATCAACAAGAACCAAATAATAGACTGCGTATAATAGATGATGTTCTGAACGAGAGTTTAGCGAAAATTTTTCTCCGTTTGAAAATCTTTCCGCACGCCTCTTTAGTACATAACATTCAGCACAGAAATTAGTCATCTTAGATTTAAAAATCTAGTCAATTGCCGTGCTTTATTTCTGATTTTATCACTATTAGGCATAAGAATAATACGAATATAAACATGACATGATATGTACATTCTTCCACGTTTGTTGTTGTCTCATCTAGTTTCGTAGTTTATTAGGCAGACAGGATTTAAATGAAATAGCAGCAAACACGAAACAATACATGGCAAAATGTTTATATTCGTATTATTCTTATGCTGAAGAGAATACTGCATGTGATTCACAATTCATAAAAAGTTACTATTAGCAACCATATCTTCTCACAGGTAGGAAAAAATTCAGAACGTAGATTTGGCCATATTGACAAACATCTCGAACAGTCTTGCCAGTCGGATTTTTGTAGTACATTGAAATGCTGCTACATTCGAAGATAACCAATACGGAATTTGTATTTACTTCATTGGATAATGTATGAAAATGCAGTGGTCGTAACTCAGGGTGGAGAAAAAAAGCTCGTCTTCCACCTTTTTTTAAATTTATTTACTGGCGCAGAGGTTTTGGCGCCAGTATTTATCTTTGTGCCTGCAAAGCATGCCTGTGTAGTGCTACATATATTTGACGGCCGTAGTTAGTTGTGGCGGCACCTACCAACATTTTTCAGAACTTCCGCTTACTTTGCACTCGATTCTAAGCCGCAGGCGGTTTTTTGGACTTCAAAAATCGGAAAAAAAGTGCGGCTTAGATTCGAGTAAATTCGGTAGATTGAAGTGTCAGGAAGTCGTTTCTGAAAGTATTTGTATGGAGTGTAGCCGTGTATGGAAGTGAAACATGGACAATAAATAGTTTGGACAAGAAGAGAATAGAAGCTTTCGAAATGTGGTGCTACAGAAGAATGCTGAAGATTAGATGGGTAGATCACATAACTAATGAGGAGGTATTGAATAGAATTGGGGAGAAGAGGGGTTTGTGGCACAACTTGACTAGAAGAAGGGATCGGTTGGTAGGACATGTTCTGAGGCATCAAGGGATCACCAATTTAGTATTGGAGGGCAGAGTGGAGGGTACTTAATCACTGCTCGAATCTCGATTTTCCCCCCCCCCCCTTCCAAATCTTCACAAATCCCAACCTGGGAACAACAATAGAGCCACATCACCACCAGAGCTCTCTTTCAAGAACACAGACATGGCACGTGTTTACAGGCAACAGTCCAATGAGTATTACATGAACAACTCGTTGTGCTAGTGCTGACATCTCATGGTGATTTCGAGAACTTTTCAAACCACCCTCGCATCTTATCATAGGTAGCATGATAGCATGACAATCAGGACACACACACATCAGTTAAATTCTGTACATACTTCCACAAAAAACATCTACCGGTCCACGCATTTTTAGTTACAATGAGAACAGTTCTTTGCCTGGAGATGGCTATGCAAAGTGCCACATCAGTGAGTATTACATACATGTAGCCTCACACATGGCTGTTCTCCTACTTACTGATTGCCATGGGGCCTTTCAGACCCTTAAATGCAGGACCAATATCCATCCAACTGAAGACACATTATTCTTGATACCATACCGGAATGTGTGCTGTCTGATCTCCTTCCTCATTGGCATGCTTTTGCTTCCGTAACATCGAGTGACTTCCCTCCAGCTTTTCGTATTCTGTTGTTACAATTCTACCTGTCAGTCCCATACATCCAGGTTGCCCACAGCATGCCAAACTGCACACGAACACGATGTGTGGGCCGACACTCGGTCTCTCTCAGCTCTGTTTGGTACTTCTCGAGAGTGTTCAGTGCAGCACGACATTGAATTTAGCACTGCAGTGTGGCATTTTTCAGTTGACGAGACTTTCTTCAGATCGACAGAATTGTGATGTCAGCGATGTTTACCATTCGCCGTTCACAGGTCCATTGTCACAAGCCCTTAAAAATAAATGGAAATGACAAAAGAGAAGGATAAGAATTCTCAGTGTCTATTATGTGATATACAGGCCAAATTTGCTAGGGAACAACTTTTAAACTCGATGCAGAAAGAATTTGAAGATTTAATTCATAATGAAAGAGCAAAAAATTACAGTTACCGACAGATGGGATTCATTGTTCTGTACACCAAGAAGTACTTTCTGCTAAATTTTCTGGCACAGAGCACATGATGCAATAGATCATAAGAATAGTAAATTTTCTGAAGTCACGCACACTATTCCATTGTCGGCTGCAAAAGTTTTGTCAGTATTGAACAAAGGGTATGGGAACATTATATATTACTGAAAAGTACTTTGGTTAAGTCAAGGGGCATGTCTGGAATGATGATTCGCTTGGAAACCTTCTATTGTTGAATTTATGAAGGAAATGAGGGCAGGAACAAGAAGTAGAACACCCTGGAATTGATTGTGGATCTTGCATTTTTTAAGTTGACTTTATTCTACATTGCTTTCAGTAAGACATTGCAAGATGAGAAAAAAAATCCTTTTTGAAGTGAATGCATTTAAAAAGAACATTGCATTAGAGAAAGGACACATTTTCACAAACACAGTCCAGTTCCCTAGGCTCACTGCCTTTAAAACACGAGTTTTGAAGAATTCATTGTGGCCTTGAAAGAATTATGTAGATAGTTCCTTAAATGTTTGTAGAACACTGCCAATCTTACATTTGTTTTCAAGACCCTTAGCCATTTCAGTTGAAAGCACCCCTGTGCATGTGCAGATGTGACAGATTGATCTGCAGCGTAATTCCCCTTTTAATGACAAATCCTTTTACATTAAAACTTCCAGGACATCTACATTGCTTTCAGTTAGTGAATGACCTCTTTAACCAGTACATTACATTTTAAATATGGTATCCACTTCAGATAAAATCTTGTGGTGTCACATAAAAAATACATAGTGCACATAGAAAAGAAAACTGACCACCATTTGTCGGAGCAGTGATCTGTGATGCACAAATTAGGAGCTTGAGATTGTCCTGAATCTTGTGCTTTTACCAGGAAATTTGAAATTACTGTCTAAAATAAGTGTACAGTGCACAGCTTTCAGAAGAAACCAGTTTCATTTTTAATTATCTGGGAAAAATGTTCCAATTCAGAGGTTTACTTTGGTATTCCAGTCAGGCGAGTTCGTAATAATCAAGAGAGTGATGCAGCTTTTAGATTATAAAAATAAGTCACTTAAAGTGAACGATGAAACAAATTAAAATTGTCCCTCTCTTATGTTTTAGATTGGTGGTGCCGAACTGAGTGAAGATGTTCTCCTCCAGGATGACGAGGAAGAGGAGGAAGATGGAGAAGATCGAAGCTGGCGGCGATAGCACTGTACTGCACTTCTGTGATACACAATGAAAAGAAATTGGTTTCAGTGCTTTTGTTCTGCCTTGGTGATATATTTGTTCACTGCTTAGAGAGGTGTAACATTAGCTTTCATTGTATAAATTTCTTTATATTTGGTACAAAGCAGTTCGCGTTTAGTCACTTGTATTATCTTTTCCCACCCATTCCTGTATGTGAAATGTAGTATTGTGTATATAACTTCAAGTCTCTGTGTGGGTTTCTCCTCCTTGTCTTTCAGGTATGAGCTTCATTATGTTCTGTCATTGATTTGTGTTAGGTAGACAAGCCAAATTTGGGGTCACTACGTACATGACTAGTAATTTATGAAATACAGCTGAATCCCACTAGAAGCAGAGGCTGCCAGCAAGGTCACTGCGCAGATCCTGGCACACTACTGAGGCATACACATACCAGTGTTTAATGTGACTGATCTAAAAAATTAAAATGACTTTCTGTTGTATACTGTCAGTTATCTGCAATTATAAAAATGATGTTGTAGACATGTCCTGAATTTATCACCCTGCGTTCAGTACGAACTGTACCAACTGTTGTAATTATACAGTTTGAAAAGTAAATTGCAAAGATAAATTTTCTTCTGCCGTTTATCATTGTCAATGTGTTTTAATACAGAGGATGAGCTGACACTACATTTTTGGCTATAATTCAGTAAATCACAGTAATAACTTTTGGGGAAAACAATTGTTGAAGGAACAGATAAGTGCACTGTGTGTCACAGATGCAACTGAACAGTTGCTGTCTTTACCTAATAAGCAGAATGATCACATCCTTTGACAGATATCAATCTGTCTGTGACTGACTATCCACACTTTTTCTCATTCTTTGTTGTTAATGTGTCATTGAAGTTTTGCACGAATAGAAAACTAGCTTCATTGTACCAGCAGCTTATAAAGAGCTTAGATCTTGTAAATTAAGAACTCGTACAGTAATGTTCCATGTGTGGACTAAACATGCTACATGACAAAAGGAGAGTTAATTGAAAGTACTTTGCAAGATCAGTGAATATTTGTGGTTGTTTTTATGGAAACAATACTTTCAGGTTAATTTCTGGGGCTTCACCTGCGGTATTCGTGTAACTACGACACCGGTACTTGGTTATTTCTTTTTATGTAATTTGAGAATAAACTGAAAAATTTCATTTGACTAATGTGCTACGGTTCATTGTTTGGAAAGTAGAACTGTACTTTGAAGAATCCCAAATCTCTGTTTTGACCACCAAGTTCACAGATATCCATTACAGCTTGAGTGGAAACCGAAAGCAACATTTTATTATGAAGACAATAGTTCCTCACTGCTTTGCTATACAAGCACTGTCTGTGAGTAAGTACCGATGTAGCATCCTTAGTGTGCCATGTTGTAGTCGTCAGTGAGATTTTAAAGTCTGTAAAGATATTTTGCTGTCTGAAAAATACAAGTGTGTTAACAGCTGTTCCGCACCATTTGAATTCACATCAGTTTTTAATTAGTTGTATTTGGTTTTGAATTGGAAAGTGGTAATTGCATACTGTATAAACTGGCACTGTCAGTTTAGAGAGTTTATTAAATTTGGAAGCACATGCTCATAGAGTCAGAGATGTGCCTTTCAATAGTGTGTTTGTGTGTAATATTTGTCATAATAGCATTACTATATTGTGTGAAAATTTGTGCAAAATGAAAGATATTTTTCATACATTTAATCTGTCAAAACATAGATCTGCTGAGAGTTTCCTGCTGACTATTCTTCAGTAACATAATTCAATTAATTTAATAGTTTAAATCATATCCCCATAAAAGATATTTTTAATTGACAATGTTTCTGCCTTGGAGGTGGAGCATGTAATTGGGTTAAATGACATTCAGATTCTTAATGTTGTAGCTGCATTTTGACTGTGCCATAGTGCTGGAAATGATGCTTATTCAAATTTCTCATACTACTATGCCATTTTGATTTGTTTTGCCATATTTTGTAGTGCACTTATTTCAGTCATGGTTTATTTTATTTTCCAATGGATTTGCTGGACCTCACAAATTGTTTCTATATGGTATTGTCTATGATAAGGCAAAATTGCTGTGATGTACTTTCCATTAATGTTTGTGATCAGAACAAACAAATACCAAGCAGTTTTACTGTGTAACGATAAGAACAAGCGACACTTACTTTATTTCTCTCAAATACACTGTGGTAGTTAATAGAAAGTATTTTGTCCTGGTAGTTCTATCAGTTTACATATATTGTTACTTAATATTATGTATCTGTACTTCTTGATGTAAAGTTTATTGTAATATTTGTGTGTTAATTTCTAATGGGCCAATTTTTATGTAAGAAAAGATGTACTAAAATATATAAAAGTGCTTTGAAAATATGCTCAGTTGAAAAGATTAAAATATGAAAAGAATTAAGATCAAAAAAGAAAAGAAAAGAAAAGAAATTGAAAGAAAGAAAGAAAGAAAGAAATAAACAAAGAGAGAAAAAGAAAGAAAAAGCTTCTTTCAAAGCATAACACTTTTGTACAGAGAATGAGTGAGTGCAGAAAACATGAGAAGAAAAAAAAAAAGAACTGCCTCACAAAAAGAAAACAAAAGAAAAGAAAGAGGAAAAAAAAAAAGAAAAAAAATCCCAAGAAAGCAAAATTGTCAGTTACACCAACTAAAATTCTTCCATTCATTTAAAGACTTTGTTGATAATTGTTGTGTCCGAACGTATAGTAATATTTAATAAGACCCTTTTTTTTTTTCCCCAGGTTTCAAAAAGACTTTGATAGAGCGCAGCATACAACTGGAAAAAATTACCACTCCTATGACAGATGGTAAAAAAATCAATAATTTGATTAGTGAATTGGGTTTATAAGCTTCAAATTTACTAACTCTTGAATTTCAAGTTCTGTCTGGAGAAATTGTGTGCTCCTGTTTGCAAACAAACTGTGTGTTAGTTCAAGGTATGTGAATTTAAGGTTTTGTATTTTGTTCATAACTTGTTCCTCAGTCTCCCACTTCATTTGTTACCTAAATGGTGTGTGATCAGTTCTCTGAACAGTATATTAACTTCACGTGTGTAGTTTTCTTACATTGTGATATAATAGAAGTGATACTACGAGGGTTGTACCAAAAGTAATGCCTCTTATTTTTTTGTGGTGACTTCGGATGTCTGTGCCAGATGTCATTGGTGTAATGTAATGCTTGAACCTTTTTGTTTCATTTGCAAGTGGTTCCGTTGTTCTGTGGTAGTTAGTGCCAGCAGAGGAGTGTTCCAGAATGGAGACTGATATTCACACGCATGTAAAACAGCGAAGTGTGATTGGATTCCTCACTGCTGAAGAAATTGCGCTGATTGAAATCCATCAAAGCTTGCTAAAGGTGTATGGAGAATATACAATAAACATGAGCAATATGAGGCAATGGGTATGGCATTTTCAAGGTGGTGAAAACAGTGTGCGTGACAAGCCGTGGCCCGGCCGACATTGCGCATCTGTCGTCCCTCGCAGTGAAGAGCATCTCGATTAACTCATCCACATTGATTGGCGGGTAACGACCAGAGACTTATGTGCAAAGCTGAATGTCAGCTTTAATGCCTGGAAACAATGTTGGAACATCTTGGTTATCACAAAATCTGTGTGAGATGGGTCCTATGGATGCTTACAGAATGACAAAAAACTCATTGCATCGTCACTGGAGATGAGACGTGGTGTCACCACTACAAGCCTGAAACCAAAAGACAGTCCATGGAATGGTGACACGTGATTTCTCTGCCAAAGAAGAAATTTAAACCTTCCTGGACATTGACTACCTCCTCTCTGATGGTTCCATCGACACCTCTGTTCACACTAAAACAACCATCAGTACCTGTATTTTGACAGCTACCATGCTTCCACACAAAAAAATCCCTGCCATACAGCCTGGCTGACAGGGGACAACTTATCTGCAGTGACAAGAACTCCCTTGCCCAGTATGTTGAAGATGTCACCAACGCCTTCGCACCCAGATCTAGTCAGCAAACAGATTTGCCGTGCCACACACACACACACACACACACACACACACACACACACACACACCAAATCCTCCCATCACCCACAAGAACCTGCTACAAAGGAGTGCCCCCTTTGGCATCCGACACTACCTCAGACTGGAACAACTGAACCACATCCTTAGTCAGGTCTTTGATAATCTATCATTATGCCCTGAAATGAGGGATGCTCTACACACAGTCCTTCCCGCCCTTCATAAAGTGGTGTCCTGACACCCACCCAACCTCCACAATATCCTAGTTCATCACTGTGCCATTCCCAACCCCCAGCCGCTTGTCACAAGGATCGTACCCCAGCAGAAGACCCAGATGCAAGACCTGCCCACTCAGTTCACCCATTACTTCCTGTTCCAGTCCTGTCACAGGCTTATCCTACCCCATCAGAAGCCTCGTCTCTTGTGAAAGCAGCCATGTTGTATACCAACTCTGCTGCTGTCATTATGCATATTTTTATATTGGTATGAGTACCAACCAGATGTCCAGCAGGATCAACAGCCACTGCCCAACCGTGGTTAAGAGCAAAGTATACCACCCTGTGGCACAACATGCAGCTGAACATAACATCCTTGATTTCAATGGCTGCTTCACAACCATGGGCCATCTCGATCCTCCCCTCCAGCATCCAGTTTTCTGAACTGTGCAGGTGGGAATTACCTTCACAACCCATTCTCCCCACTCCTGAAATCATCCATGTCCTGTCACCTCGCCTTTTTCACATGTTGCCTCATTGCCTCACTCTCATTATTTGTTGCTCTCTGTCCAATGTACCTGTCCATCTTTTCCCCTTCCCTTATCCTCTCCTTTTCATCCCCCTCCCCATACTCCACGGCCTCCTGATGCTGTGTCTTGCAGTCTTCTCATGTTGCCATCCACTTCCTGCATGCTCTGACAGGCAGCGTGCCCCTCCCCCCCCCCCCTCCCCCCCCCCCCCCACACACACACACACACACACACACACACACACACACACCAGTACCCTGCTATCCCTCCCCTTTCCCCACCCCACCCCAGACATCGTGATGCATTATGGTCTAAGCTGCCGGACATAGCGGTCATGTGTACTTGGTTGTGTGAATGTACTTATGTGTTTGTTTTCTTTTCTGGAAAAGGCTTTACGGAACAGTCTTCTCATTGTGGCTACCTGCAACTCAGTGTTACTTGTTTTTGGTGACTAACAATATATCCTTTCCTGATAGTCCATTCTTAAACAGAAGTAAGTATACTGTTCACTTTAGGCTTGATAATTCAGAAAAGTAATGGGTTAATAAGATGTATAAGCAGTGAACTGTAGACACAGGGAATACAAAACATTTCGGAATACAAGGGTCTGTTTTCTCATTTTGTTGTAGTCTTGAATATCAGTCTCCGTGTTATACTTTTGTCTGTGCTAATGGCATACCCTATTGCTTCTCCCTTCTCTTCCTCTTTGAGTGAGATGCTGCAGTGGCTGAGGAACTGGGCTAGCTTTCGGGATGGCTGTGATTAGAATCCCTGACAAGCCTTCCTGCTTTAAGTCACCCATCTTTTCCCAATTGCAGCATGAACTCCATCTCAAATGACCTTGTCATCAACAGGACGGTAAACTGTAATCCTTTTTCTTTCTCGTCTGGTAATTTTCTTACCCGTTCTGCCTGTTTTCTCTTGATTATCAGTTAATGCAAAACATAATCCTTTTCCACCCATGGTGATCTTAGGTACTTGAATCACTAAAATTGTTTTGTATACAATTTTTAAGAAATCCAATCTTCTCTCTTGCATTGCATTATTAAACAGCAGAATTTTGTACCCAGTTCTCGGGTTCCATTGCTCACATTAAGTTCCTCCTTTACAATTTTTTCTCATTTTCCACTGTGATTACAAATGGCTTATCCTTCCAACTGCAGTCTGTTTCTTCCTCATTTCTACAACTTTTGCTGTCTTTTTCCGTTCCAATGCAACATGTGCTATGTACATCATTGTTTTCTTTACAGTGGTAAAATTTTACTCTTGATTATTTTATTACATATTTGTGACCACTGTAGTTGATCAAGGTTAACTTTTGCTGTTCCTTGTTAAAAATAAAGAAACTGATTTTACTGATGTATATGTAGATATTTTAATTATGCTCTTTCATACAATGTGAGAAATTTAATTTTTAGGAAATTATGTTTCCAGAATTTATCTTTCACTCTGTTGTGGAGTTTTCACAGTTTATGAAACTTCCTAGCAGATCAAACTTTGTGTCAGACTGGACCTTTGATCCAGAGCATAGCCATTCACAGGCCATGCTTTTACCAATTGAGCTATGCAGCCATGACTCACGATCTGCCGTCTCAGTTTTAGTTCAGCCAATACATCTCTCTCATACCCCTGAAACTGTACAGATGTTCTCCTGCAGACTTTGCAGAAGTAGCTGGTTAATCTGCGAGGATGAATAATGAGTTGTGCCTGGTTAGCTCAGTCAGTATGTGCATTTCCCACAAAAGGAGAGATTCTGTGTTAGAGTTTTCGTCCAGTACACCATTTTTATCTGCCAGTGAGTTTCAGGAAATCACATATTCCATCCTGTAGGTAGATTCCAAAAGAAAATGGTGTTCTGATATTGCATGTATTTTATACAGTATTGGTTTTCAGTTGATGATATTCATCCCAGTACTCCATATTTCATTAGATCCCTGTCACTCTGTGGTTGTAGCAATTTTGTCAGAAATCTTATCTCCAGACTGTTGACATTAAGTTTATTTTCCATAAAGTGAGAAGAAGGTTGGTAACTGTGGCATAGAATTTTTTTGGAAGTTTAACTACAAGAAGTGTCACCTCAACAATTTTAAAAAGATTGTCTTGAGAATTTTGCTTTTTTTAGTGATACTGCAATGTGTGTGTCATATGAGACTCTCAACTGATAAAACTAATTATGAAAATCAGTTATTTGGATTGCAGATTGATTGGAATTGAGCTTTATTTTACAGGCGATCTTGGTCTCCAATAAATTCTCAGTAGTATTCCACGAACAATCATCCAGCAGTCTTACAGAAACGATTTGTATGGTACATGTCAAGTATATGGAATCAACTGTCAACTCATGTCACCAATTCAGCAGTGAGTCTGACTGGCCGATGACTGCATTACACAGTTGTAAATTCTGGATGTTGCAGTTGTGTCTACAGTTTTCCTTTCTGCCTGTCTGCATTTACTACAAAGAATCGTTTTCATAAGTGAGTATTCATCAATGCATTTTGATAAATTGCATGGTTTGTTGGAATAATGGGCAATAGCTTTCTAATGACTTATAATTATGTTGTATTTTGTAGAAATGGAATGGCCAAGGAATGCTACGAACGTGCAGGTCAGTCCAGAGAATCATTTACGTAGAGGATACATTGAATTACAGTAAGATTTTGCAATGCTTTTGGCATGCCTTATGACCTAACAGCTTTGTGTTAGTGTGTTGGTAAAATATAAAGTGTGTGTGTGTGTGTGTGTGTGTGTGTGTGTGTGTGTGTGTGTGTGTTTCACAGGTAACTCTGGAACACTTGGAGCACTGTTAATAATACACTGTCTACTCACTACTTACTATATGGAGAAAAAGTACTGCGGTTGCTTTGCCCCTTGAGAAGTGGGGGTGGAAAGGGTTTGAAATGTAACAATAATCACATACATTTAATGTTACCACTGGCTTCATAATTTTTGTGGTACCTAAGCCAGTCTGTGACATTAAATACATTTTGACACTAGGGTTTGGGATGGGATGATGTGTAAAAGATTTATCTTATAGTCTGAAATAACATGGATTGCTACTCACCATGTAGAGAAGGTACTGAGTGGCAGATAGGCACATTGAAAGAAGAGTGCTTGATTTTGTCAGCTGATTGAATGAGTCGTCCTTCAGATATAGAAAAAATGTATAATAATGCACCTCACTCACACATACACGGCCACTGTCATCTCCTGGTGCTGAGGCTCAATTGCCTTGGCAGTTATTTAATTGAGCTGTGAATATGAACCACTACTTTGTATAAATATTATGAAAAGGATAGTTGTTACTCAGCACCTCCCAGAGCCCCACCATCTGACCACAGAGGAGCACTCCCCTCTGGACTCAGTATCACCCAGGACTGGAGTAAGTGAATTACATTCTCCACCATGGTTTCAACTACCTCTTATATGTCCTGAAATGAGAAATGCAGCAGCAGCAGTACATGTGTTGTGACTCACCGATCTTTCAAAGTGCCGCTGCGCAGTTACGCGTGTCCTCTACATGCAGCGCTCTCTGCCAGCCATGCAGCAGCAGCACCACCTAAGCGGCCAGCAAGCCAGCGGCCGCTAGACTCTGACTCAGTTACGATTTGACTGTTAAAGTGACACACGTCTTACTCTGTTTACTTGAACTGTGACTTTCATGTATTGCGTCATCCTTGAAATATTTTTGTTCAACTTGAAGTTATAACAGCATGTGAGGAGGTAATGGGGTGGTGGGGGTAAGGAGGAGGCTGGGGTGGGGAGGGGGAGGGATAAAGCAGGATAGGGGCGGGGAGGGGTAGGAATAGAAGGATGGGGGTCGAAGATGATAAAGTTCTGCTTGTGGGCGACAGAGAGAGAGGGTAGCTAGGTGCAGTCAAGAGATTTGGCAGAGGGAGGGGGCGGAAGGTAGCGGAAAAGGAGAGAAGTAAAAAAGACTGGGAATTAAAGAAAACTGTGTAGTGCTGGGATGGGAACAGGGAAGGGGCTAAATGGGTAATGACAATGGCTAACGAAGGTTGAGGTCGGGAATGTAGGACATATTGCAGGGAGAGTCCTTATCTGCACAATTGACAAAAGCTGGTGTTGGTGGGAAGGATCCAGATGTCACAGGCTGTGGAGCAGTCACTGAACGCCCACCGAACCTACACAATTTCCTCATCCATCCCCATACAACCCCTGCTCTTAACCCCTTGGCTTATGGCTCATATCCCTGTAATTGACCTAGATGTAAGATCTGTTGCATATATCCTGCCATCGTCACATGTGAAACCATTCATGCGATCTACAAGTTAAGCTGCAACCACTGTGCTGCACTCTACTTCGTCATGACAACCAACAAGCTGTCTGTCCGCATGAATGATGGCCAACAAACTGTGGCCAAGAAACAGCTGGACGACCCCGTTGCTGAGCATGCCGCCCAACACGATGTTCTTCATTTTAGTGACTGCTCCACAGCCTGCTCCCTGTTCCCATCTTGGCACTACAGTCTTCTTTACTTCTCAGTCATTTTTACTTCTCTCCTTTTCCACTACCCTCCGTCGCCTCCCTCTGTCAAATCTCTTGACTGCACCCAGCTACCCTCTCTCTATGTCGCCCCTGTATGCTCCCACAAGCAGCACTTTATCGTCCCCCACTCCCATCCTGCTATCCCTACCCCTCCCCCTCCCCACCCCAGCCTTCTCATTACCCCCTCCACCCCATTGCATCCCCATTATGCACTGCTGCTTACAATCTGGCTTCAGCTGTCAGAGAATGTGTTTTTTGTGTGTGTGTGTGTGTGTGTGTGTGTGTGTGTGTGTGTATTTATGACAAAGGTCTTGTAGGTTGAAGGCTCACAGGCTCACTTTCTGACAGTCTTTTTGTTATGTGTATCTGTGACTCAGATTCTCTGCTATAATGTGAGTAGCTACTATCCCTTTAATAATATTGTTATGTTCCATCCTGGTTTCCCATTGATTGATCTAGCCACTACTTTGTGATTCACATTTTCTGAGACCTGGATCAACAAAATCTGTACTGACAGCTCTCAAGGAGCAAAGCATTTGATTTAATCTGTGTGAGCATTTCCGAAGCATATGTATGTCAATGCTACAGTTTTATCAGGATATGAGAAATTCAGAATGAAAACAGAAATGAACCAAAACTGCTTTCATTAATTAAAGATGTAATTTTGAACCCTTAAAGTGGGGAAACTAAGAAGAAACATGGAATGCATCTGAATGACTTTCGCTCTCTTGACATACTGTTTGCCTCTAAGGTAGATAAAGTTCGACAGTGTATGGAAAGAATAGAGGGAGTTTGGAATTAGACCTGAAATTCAGTTGTTAGCAGAATGACAAATCATGCAAATTGACAATGAAGTCACAGAAGCAGTTGATGAGTTTCTGTATTTAAGACAGCAAAAGAAAGTGACTGGATGGATAATAAAACAAATAATCAGAAGAGTGATTTTGGTAAACTAAATAGGAGTTCCAGAACAAAGCCTTTTTGTGTCGTATTGCCTGTGCAGTCCCTTGCCGCTTATTTTCAATCATTTTTGTGTGCTCTCTCTGAGGCAAGGGACATAACAGTTGCCATACAGCCCATATTGTTAGTCTTGCTGTGGATGCCTACAAATTGATAATTTTTGATGTTTTTGCATTTCTCATTAAGATTTTAGTATCTGTATCAGATCGTTCTTACCAGGTAAGCGTGCCGCACGTGGCTACTGAATCGATGGACCAAATGCAGGACGTCGCCCATAACGAGGTGCAACATTGTCTTCTTTTGATAGCTGGTCTGGAGGTCACCTGACTGCCTCTGCCTGCAGAGAGATGCTGTAAACCCCCCCCCCCCCCCCTCTCTCTCTCTCTCTCTCTCTCTCTCTCTCTCTCTCTCTCTCTCTCTCTCTCACACACACACACACACACACACACACACACACACACGCTCACTCACTCACTCATAATTGCCATGTGCAATCGGCTGGCTGACTTTTCCTCTCTCTGTTATTGAATAATTGGCCTGAAAATAACATTGTTCCTATCAGACATATTTTTTAATTTTTGTACCCACCCCTATTTTGTAAATAATGTAATGTTGTGCTGTAGTCACATTAACAGCACAGCGTGTTTCTGTGGCATGCTGTTACACTTGGCAGTATTTGTACTGGATGGTCACATTTATTATTGTACTTCAGATACTCTGAAATGACCATTAGTTCAGGAAATATCAAATATGTTAAAAAATTAATTTCGTGTTGGAAATACTGTTGTAAACATTTAACTTTGTTGAAGAAAGGTCCAGGAGTTATGCATGTATTTATGGTAATGAACCAGGTAATCAAGTGTGTAAAGATTTTCGAAAAAAAATCACATTATCACTTTCTAGCTTCTCATTTGGCATCTAGTTTCCATACTATGTTCCATTTATGAAGCTTTCAAGTTTTTCGTATGTAGAAGCCCATTTAGTGACTTTTGTCCATTCTACACCGGTGTGCAAAACTTAGACAAAAGAAACTTTCATACAATGTGTCACTGCCAAGTTACATAGCTCGATTTTACTTTGACCGAACATGACTGAAGTGCCACAGTGTAGTACAGGAGGCAATAGAAATGAGTATCCAATGAGATGAACAGAAATCACACTTTTATTCAAAGACAATAATTACACTGAAGTCACCAAGTTTTATGATGGTCCCTTGGACATTACAAAAAGTGGGACATGATTCTTAATAGGGTATGCGATCACTTCAGCCAGCAATGCATGCTCTGCAAAATGCTTCTATGCTGGCCACAAGGATGGTTAGAAGTTCTTATGTAGAGTGTTCCATTCCTCCACTAGCACACTTGCCGAAAGGTTGTTGGTGCATATGGACATGCAGCAGTTTGTCTCCCCAATACATCACTCTCAAGCTTGATGGTATTTAACTCGGGAACAGGCAAGCCAGTCCATTCACAGAATATCCTCTTGCTCCAAGAGCTCGTGCATGTGTACTGTTCGATGCAGTTGTGCATTGTTATTGTAAAAATGAAGTTGGAGCTGAACTGACCCCTGAAGAGATGCACATGTTTAAGGAGTGCAATGTTTCAATGTTACACAGTGAGTCTACTGTGTTCAAAAATTTGGGGATCAGTGCACTTATGCAACACTATGCCTCTTAACACCATAACATCTGGACTACAAAAACAATCATGTCTGACAACTTTCCTGGGTAGATTGTGTGTTACCACCCCCCACCATATGAGGGTATGCCCAGAATGACTACTCAGACTGAATCTGCAGGAAGAGTACCTGACCCCACTCTTCATTCAGACAGTCCTTTTCCACTTGACATCATTGCAACCAATGCTGCCGATAGGAGGGTGTTAAGGGAACACAGTGTACTGATCATCAAGCAATTAAAACCACCCCGTGCAGTCACCGTGCCACTATGGAGTGATAGAGTGTATGCCTTGCAGACCTGTTAAATCTGGTTGTTAATGCACCAGCTGCTTCATACGGGTGACTTCTTGCCTGTTGCAGCGGTCATCTGCTGAAGTAGTTGACTATGGTCGACCATCTCTTTTCTTTTGGATAACAGTGCCTGTGGCTTGTAACACTCCCCATACATCTGAAACAACGATGTGAGCAACACCAAACCCATGGTGCTACACTTGTCAAGCTTTAACCTTTGTACAGTTTCCCAATGATTATTTCCCTTTTACTGGTAGCACTACAGTTATGCTGACCTCATGCTATATGATGTACAACTTTCTGTGAATGACTGGAAGATGAGAAACACCCTGATGGTCCAGGTGGAGAAGGTGCAAGGTGTCCTGCTGCAATGCACGTAGGATCACAACTCTGGGCATCAACTGTCCAGTAGCCAGCACTAACACACCATAAAGAACTGAGAGACATTGACAGAGAGCAAAATAATTATGCAAATGATCCTATGCTCAGCCAGCCACGGTGGACAAACTGAACAATCTAACATAAGATAGTATCGGCCACGACAGCTGCCGAAATCTAAGAACTGGTAATGGAAAAACTATCCACAGTGTTTTGGCTTTGATATGTAAATGGAAACACAACAGTTCTGGCAACTGAGAAAGAGAATCTGCATTAGTGTTTTGTGCAGCAGGATGGAAGTGAATCTTGTAGTTGTAGGGTGACAAAAAGAGTGTCAAGCTTTGCAGGCAATGGGCCACATTGTCAGGAAGACACCAAAGGATGGGAAAGGGAAACTGGAGGTTTAGAATCAGTAATCAAATGACATTTAGAACCATAGAGGGTAAACATGAAATTTTTTGAGTGGATACACAACACCAGAGGCTTATTTTTGTACCTTGGCATAGTGCTGTTGTGTCTGATCAAGTTTTGGAATGGTATGCAATACAACATTCGGAATCATCATATTTGCACACAAGAATGGCACCGAGGCCATACTGGGAGGCATCTGTGGCCATACTGGGAGGCATCTGTGGCCAAAACGAGATGTTGGCTTGGTTGGAAGGTAGCTGGTAACTGAGCAAGTGTAATTTCGAATTCAACAGCATAAAAGCACTCTCACAAGCGTACAACTATTGAAAAGAAACACCATCACATAAGAGAGTATGAAGGGACTGAACCACAGTGGCCACTTTAGGAAGAAATTAATGGTAGTATGCAATCTTTCCAAGAAAGTCCTGCAACTCTTTGACAAGGGTTGGGCACAGCAAAGCTGTAATGACTTCGACGTGCTGGCGTGCAGGCTTGCCGCCAGTACGTGAGTTTTTAAAACCGACATAGACAATACACGTCTGAAAAAATTGTGATTTGTTCAAGTTACATTTCAAACCTTCAGCCTGTGGCACGATGAACAAGGCACAAAGGTTCCGCAAATGTTCATCTGTTGAGGAACTGGAGACCACAATATCATCCAGGTAGTTAATACACCCCAGCACAGAGGCTGTAAGTTGATCCAAAAATCATTGCAAAATAGCAGGAGCACTAGCTACCCCGAATGGCAGGTGCTGGTGTCAGTATAACCCAAAAGGAGTATTCACTATGGGGATACATTTGGAATCATCATCCAGAGGCAGTTGCAAGTAGAATTCTGATAAGTGTACTTTGGAAAATATTGGCCCCACCCCTGCCCAGTAATAAGTACCGACAGTGCGCCTCCGTAGTGCAGCGGTAGCATTACCGCCTACCACGCAAGGGGGCCTGGGTTTGATTCCCAGCAGGGGTCTGGGAGTCCTGTGTTCTCCATCTTCATTTTCATCACCGTCACCATCGACACGCAAGTCGCCGAAGTGGCGTCAACTAAAAACACTTGCAATTCGGCAGCCGAACCCCGAAGGGGATATCCCCGCCAAAAAATGGCGTATGATCATTTCATTTTCAGTGCCAACAAATGAATCGGAGGTTACATTAAGGCACAGTGTAACCGTGAAGTGATCCATAATCGCTTCACGACTGGAGTGGCCAAGAGCCCATCACACCAGCTTATTACTGCCGTAAGGCAGCCTCTTTAGGCCAGCCTCGGAGGTGTGCACTTACCATGTAGGGTAGTATGTGTAAGTAGAAATATTGCACGATAATGTTGTATGTTAATGTGAATTGGGTAGTGTGTTATTTATACATGGAGATGCATGCAGATAATGTCATGCTCTTCCAGACTTGTTTTTCAGGTGCTTGAAAATGACTTATGAACGAAATCAGCTAATCACACAATTTAAATAAAAAATGTTTACATTGCAGCCTACTATATACCATGTTTGCTTTTATAAAGATAATTTTGTAGATGCCAAGTTGTATAGTCTGTGTGTTTATGTTGTAGCTGAGGGTAGGTACCTTAAAAAGCTGTTTATGTAAATATGCCCTTATCATGCCCTTAAGGCATCTCGAACTTGAAGCAACAATGTTTATTTCAACACCCCTCAAGTTTCCTTGTCTTTTGAAGTTTCCTTGTCTTTTGAAGTTTCCTTGTCTTTTGAAGTTTCCTTGTCTTTTGAAGTTTCCTTGTCTTTTGAAGTTTCCTTGTCTTTTGAAGTTTCCTTGTCTTTTGAAGTTTCCTTGTCTTTTGAAGTTTCCCTGTCCTTTGAAGTTTCCCTGTCCTTTGAAGTTTCCCTGTCCTTTGAAGTTTCCCTGTCCTTTGAAGTTTCCCTGTCCTTTGAAGTTTCCCTGTCCTTTGAAGTTTCCCTGTCCTTTGAAGTTTCCCTGTCCTTTGAAGTTTCCCTGTCCTTTGAAGTTTCCCTGTCCTTTGAAGTTTCCCTGTCCTTTGAAGTTTCCCTGTCCTTTGAAGTTTCCCTGTCCTTTGAAGTTTCCCTGTCCTTTGAAGTTTCCCTGTCCTTCGAATCACAATTAATTAAATACTACAATACGACTTTCTCATTGCTGTATCTGGCTGTTTACACCATCTGTACCTTCTCATGTATAAGTGGCTAAGCAGTCCATTGGTACCTGATGTACGGGAGGACTGCATTGATGATAGGCCCTCTGTGCAAGTTAGATGAAGGATGCACAAAACAGAGTCAACACTATAAGGTGCATGTGGTTGTGAAGCTTATTGTTTTGATCATATACTGCTGCCGCTCCTCCCGATATTGCTGTTCATGTGAAAGCCTTTGTTCTACTGAAACAGTTCCCTCTTGTGTGTCTATTAGCCACTTTAAGAATAGGATTAATCTAGGATAAACATTTCATTCAGGTAGGTCAGATTTCTCGCTGGAAGGTTTGCTAGTGTCTTCTCAGGCCAGTACAACTGCAGCTGCCTGATGTTCAACTTGGTTTCCCCTGTAATAGAAGCTGACAGGTGAAAGGTCTGCATGCTATGTCGCAGTTCATCTTGTTAATAATTACGCCACTCCTGTTCAGTTCCAAACATATGGCTCTCACAAACTTACCTTGCCGTAGCAGTTCGCTACTACAACTTTGACACTGTTTACAGAATAATTCAAGTGTGAACTGGCTTGCTGAAAAGAGGGTAAAGGCTCCATGATATTGCATGGACAATCCTGACCTCTGCTTTACCTAAATACAATTGCTTCTTGCATGTATCAGTACATGTACATTCCGCCTGGGACCGGCAGATGGTGAGCCTCTCTCTCGCACAATGTTTGAGTTCAATTAGTGATATCACCACATGTCTGCCACCATGTTCTGTGACCAACAGTACCTCCTGTGTCTTTCCTTAGACAAACTTCCTCAAGGTCATCCACCTTAGTGGGTATGTACTTGTGGTGTAACATTTGAATTGGGCTCGTTTGTTGCTAATCGAAACTTGTATTAAAATAAAAAACCGTGCTACATCTGCCCTGATCTCAACCATTGTTGTAGTATTACTATGGTAGATTTGACTTGCCTGGTGCAACTATGCAACCACAAGTTCCAATTCCAGCAGCAACTTCTTCTGCACTCTTCACAGGCCTACCAAGAACTGATTCAGCATTATAGAGCTGGACTTGGCTGCCCATGTGCCATATGGAAGACTGCTTCCGGCAATTCTGTTACCACTATCGCTGCATCCCACAAGCTATCGGCGAAAGATTACAACAATCTTGCTACTGCCATTCTCCTATTCAAAGCGTCCCATCCAGGCCTGTGTAACTTCCACATCTCACTTCACAGTATTCACTGTCTTCTTTAGCAAGTGCGTTACCTCTGTTGCTGAACTTCGTAATACCCTTGTGTTGTTCATTAACCCTCCCCTTGTGTTGTTCAGTACCCCTTGTTCCAAACTAATTAACTGTGTTGTATGCCATTCCATGGTGATCTTGCTACATCACTCACTCACTCTATCATACCATTCAGTTCCCAGATGTCCCTAACGTCCGCAGTCCTGAAAACTGTTTTCAGTAATCTACCCCCCTGCTTCTAACCAACCTAATTTACATAGCAGTAGCATGCATTGCCCTACTTCCACTATATTCTACATTTGCCCTTGCAGTTGCTCATATGACTGATGCAATTTATCGCACTCACTCATCATTTTCTTCAGAATATCTTTTCATTCCATCTTCCTCTGTAATTCTATAAACACCTCTTCCAAAAGTCTCATCTCATTATCCTTTCCCCAAGCATTTGGGGTCAGCTTCAGAGCCCAATGGCTCATGAGTACTACATCCTCTTGCCTTTGAAAAGTACTCCAGTTCCTAATAGTAGTTCCCGCACAACTTCTGTCCACTCATGGTGAAGTTGTGCAGCACTGCCTAGATAAGGACTCCCCTCATCTTTACTTTGAACCTGTGGCAACCTGAGAATAGGGAACACCATCACTCCCCTCCCTCCTTTGAAGCATCTGCTGTCTTTTAGACGTACAAAAAGAAAACTTAACTGTAAAATATTTAGATTACACACAAAAGAACATAGAAGTATAACACTACATGTGTTATGAACAAAAGTCCTCCCTCCTATCCTCTTCCTCAGCTGATAGGCTAATCACTTATGCTTCCAAATAACACATACATTCAAACTGAAATGTTAACTACTTTCTCCTACTTCCTTGGTCTTAATCCATTCTCCTGTATGGGTCATGCAAGGTTTCTGCACTTTCTCGTCTTCCTACCACTATGGCTTTACCATCAGTAGATGATGACACTCATGTCAATGCACCTGGAGCATCTTGAAATGGCTTCAGACTACCAACATGAACAATAGTTGTATGAGTCAGTAACTGGAGCTATAGTGGACAGCACGAAAATAGGGCTTCATTGCCAAGTTTTTATATATATATATATATATATATATATATATATATATATATATATTAGAGGGAAACATTCCACGTGGGAAAAATATATCTAAAAAGAAACATGATGAAACTTACCAAACAAAAGCGCTGGCAGGTCGATAGACACACAAATGTCTGCTTGTGTCTGTGTATGTGTGGATGGATATGTGTGTGTGTGCGAGTGTATACCTGTCCTTTTTTCCCCCTAAGGTAAGTCTTTCCGCTCCCGGGATTGGAATGACTCCTTACCCTCTCCCTTAAAACCCATATCCTTTTGTCTGCTTGTGTCTGTATGTGTGGATGGATATGTGCGTGTGTGCGAGTGTATACCTGTCCTTTTTTCCCCCTAAGGTAAGTCTTTCCGCTCCCGGGATTGGAATGACTCCTTACCCTCTCCCTTAAAACCCACTTCCTTTCGTCTTCCCCTCTCCTTCCCTCTTTCCTGATGAGGCAACAGTTTGTTGCGAAAGCTTGCATTTTGTGTGTATGTTTGTGTTTGTTTGTGTGTCTATCGACCTGCCAGCGCTTTTGTTCGGTAAGTCACCTCATCTTTGTTTTTATGTATAATTTTTCCCACGTGGAATGTTTCCTTCCATTATATATATATATATAATTTCAAATGTTTGTAAAAATTTTAAAAAAATTGGGCAACTATTTTTAGTCTGGAATATGATGGAGTACTTCCCAAAAGAAAATTCTCACTAGCTGTTAGGAAAAAACCTGAAAACTAATGTACAAGAAATTTTGGAGGAAAATAATTTTTTACTTCAACCTTTGGCAGTAATAGAATCGCTAATTTAATTGGACTGAAAAAAATTTGAACATCCTCAAAGTTTACAGATGCATATGCTGCATCTTTTATTTTGGAAACAAAAGTATTCTGAGATAAAAAATAAAATATTATAAGAGGTGTGATACTGTGACAACTGCGTAGTGAAAAATGTAGTCGCTGATGAATTTTCTTTCTGTAGGACTGTGAAGAAACTTCCCGTGAGAAAGTTGTTAAGAAAACTACAAAATTGTTTTTGGTAACATTTCAGACATCATTATTGTATCGTATTGTGTACAGAGGCAAATTACTTTTGTGATATTCCGTGCGCAGCAGTGTGTGAGTCGTAGGCCGTTGCGAAGAGTTTTGTGTGGACGGCTCACTTTAATATGACCGAGAATATTTCCTACTTCCCGAAAATATTTTATTGGCTGCTAATACGTATCCTTCGTCATTGCATCCACCACTCAAAACACCAATATACGCTATGCAAAAGTAACTGTAGTTATTTTGAAGCCAATATTTTCACTGCAGCTGAGCAAAATGTTTGTTCGAAAAGTTTTGTGAAACCCAAGTTTTATCTCAATTTGCTGTAAACCTATTATTCTCAGCATGCAATACGTACTTGGTACACAAAAACCTTGTTCTTACTACTGCAATGTCCCTGTCTTGTGTTACAAAGTTCGTCCATCATTACAGTTTCTGAATTAAAATCCAAACAGTTCTATGCACGAGCTCTTTGTTAAAATCGTCAAAGTCAGTTGATTTCAATTCATGTTCGTATCCCTTTCTTGGATAATCGAAACACTCATTCATGTTTGGAGATTCTTCCAATGACACAGATTTGGTAATACGGCCTACAGTTGACTTGGAAACAGCACATGCCTTAGCAGTAAGTTTATACATTTTGTGCAAAATTTAAGTTATTCCTCGCTTCTTCATTGTTGACCAGATCAGTAAAAAACTTGAGTACATTCGATATGATAATTTTTGATTGTTTATGAATGTCTTTCTGCCCTATACACACACCGACCGGAGGAGAACTAAAAGTACTCCTACATTCCAGAATGAGATTTTCACTCTGCAGCGGAGTATGCGCTGTTATGAAACTTCCTGGCAGATTAAAACTGTGTGCCGGACCGAGACTCAAACTCGGGACCTTTGCCTTTCGCGGGCAAGTACTCTACCAAATGAGCTACCCAAGCACGACTTGCGCCCCGTCCTTACAGCTTTACTTCTGCCAGTACCTCGTCCCCTACCTTCCAAACTTTACAGAAGCTCTCCTGCGAACCTTGCAGAACTAGCACTCCTGAAGGAAAGGATATTGCGGAGACATGGCTTTGCCACAGCCTAGGGGATGTTTCCAGAATGAGATTTTCACTCTGCAGCAGAGTGTGTGCTGATATGAAACTTCCTGGCAGATTAAAACTGTGTGCCGGACCGAGACTCGAGCTCGGGACATTTGCCTTTCGCGGGAAAGTGCTCTACCAACTGAGCTACCCAAGCGTGACTCACGCCCCGTCCTCACAGCTTTACTTCTGCCAGTACCTCGTCTCCTAACTTCCAAACTTTACAAAAGCTCTCCTGCGAACCTTGCAGAACTAGCACTCCTGAAAGAAAGGATATTGCGGAGACATGGCTTAGCCACAGCCTGGGGGATGTTTCCAGAATGAGAATTTCACTCTGCAGCGGGGTGTGCGCTGATATGAAACGAGGAGACAAGGTACTGGCAGAAGTAAAGCTGGGAGGATGGGGCGTGAGTCGTGCTTGGGTAGCTCAGTTGGTAGAGCACTTGTCCGCGAAAGGCAAAGGTCCCGAGTTCGAGTCTTGGTCCGGCACACAGTTTTAATCTACTCCTACATTGTTGTTCACCACCGAACACACGTCAGAACACCTTTCTAAAGACAGTAAGACATTGTGATCAGATGTGACCACTCGACATAGCACGGTAACACTGAACTTTGAGCTGCTCTGACCTACCGCACCGCTAACGATACCTACATGGAAACAAAGCCGAGGGGTGGGCGAATCACAGCCCCTGCTGGTGGCAAGCAGTGGTAGTGGCAGTGACCTTGAGGACTCTACTTTTGTGCTGGCCACCTTAGTTGTTTACCAGCGATGTTGTTTCAACCACATTATAAAGCATGTAATAATGAGTTACAAATTTCTTAGTCTAAACTTTTGGAATGTATGTGTTTAATAACATTACCCACTGACCAACTTTATACTGTGGTAATCTGCTCTCACAATTTCCCAGTTGCTCTTGGCATTCCAGGACTCTTGTGTTTGCTCCCTGAACACACCTCCAAATATCTCCTCTATTGTTTTCATGAAGTCCTTGACGGAGTCTCTGTCCTTTCCAACTCTTGGCCTTATTTTGTCAAACAGGCACTACATAGGCCTATGCCTCCCATAAACTACCCCAAATGGACTTTCGAGTTTACGTTCTTAAACTATGAATAAATACACGTCCTGATCATTATGATGCGCATTCACAGAATGATTCAGTATTCTTCAGACTGTGCGATTCACCCTCTCTGTCCTACGATTAGCCCTAGGATGCCATGCTAATCTTTAATTACATGGCTGCTTTAACGAATCTGACTTAAAGTTTGTCTCTGCTCAGTGGACATCGTTTCTGGCTTTCCAAATTTGGACACCCAGCTATTGGCCAATGTTTGTTGTCACCTGTTTGTTAGATACTGCCATCATTTCTCCACAGATAGAAAAATGACAAGTAATAGTTAACACTAATTCCCAGATGTAGCCCTATTGAATGGCCTGAGGATATCCAACCCAATCATTTTAAAATGTTCGGTTGTTCCTGGTAACCTCTGCAAAAGTAATAACTTGTATCTCATATCTGGCCATTGCACACAATGTACACAACCCCTTACATTTCAGTCCACATCTTTTTTTCTGGTTTCCACAAGTAGCGTTACGCTACTCACATATTTGTAATTCTACAGACCCATTTCTTAACAATGTGTGGCCTTGCATTTCTTTCAGAACTTCCTCTTTTAACTTTGCTGACGCTACATCCTGCAGCCTCAACCTTCTTGTCTGACACATTAACCACCCATCCCACACAATGATTTGTGGCTGTAGGTCATCCAGTGGTAGGGTGATGGAAGGAGGCATGTAGGTACCTATCTGTGTTGGTGGGCTTTCTATATATTCTATGGCCAAGTTTACCATCAGGCTTTCGGTAAACTTCAACATTGAGGAAAGGTAGCACTCCATTCTTTTTTGTCCCATAGTAAATTGGAGTCTGCTGTGCTGGATGTCTGCTGCAATAGGCGAATCCTTAGTCCCTCTCAGGTTCATTACCAGCAAACATGGTCACTATCTAAGGCCTTCGAACATTCTGATGACTTAAAGTGTGAATGTGTGTGTGGCTTATACTGATTTATTTCCCCAAAACCACATTCCACTTCTTTACAAGGTGACTGACTTGGAATTTTGCAGCCCCCCTTCTTTACGGGATAGTCGGCTGCTGGAAAATCTCTTGAAGTCTTCTCCATCAAATAGAGCTAGGTACAGGAACTTTTAAACCTCTTTCTACTTATAAAATGAGTAGACATACAAACTTTCCTTTTCATCAGTTAACGATGTATTTGACTTTCATGCACAACGTTTGTTTCGCATAACAATAGTCAATTACACAATAAGCACAGAGCAGCATAAAAACTCCATGGTTCTTCCTTACACACACACACACACACACACACACACACACACACACACTAAAATCTCTATAGATTGCCGTGTCTACTTTCTTCCTGTGACTAATTTTAAACCGGCACACACATGCATATGACGTGCAGTAGGTCGGATTTTACCATCCAACATTCGTATCTAGAATATCGTGTGTTCAAGACGGTAGAAGACTGAGTGATTCTAGAATTTACACAGAAATTCTCGAATCACTACATATCCCCCCTCAGATCGAACATGCGATATTTTATATATAATCATTACGCAAATAATATCACTCATAATAACACTTCATATTTTAACAGTATACAATTTTTTACATATATTTATGTACATATCCCCTCCTTTCCATAACAATTCTCTGTCCTCTCTGGAACAATCTTTTGCTTATTGTTTCTGTATTCTTTTCTTATTTTACTTTGTTATTAAGACATGAGCATTTACTCATGGTTTTAGTTAGCTTTACTAATATTGAGGAATTATGAAGACATTTTTTCTTTTCTTTATTTCCTTTTTCAATCGAAAACTTTAGGTGTTTATGACACATAAGTAATCTATTTTCTGTTCTTATCTTTTTGTACTACCTTTTTCCTAGTGTGTATTATTTTCATTAATTGTAACTTGGAGCCGGCTGCTGTGGTCACAGATTCGAATCCTGCCTCGGGCATGGATGTGTGTTATGTCCTTAGGTTAGTTAGGTTTAAGTAGTTCAAGTTCTAGGGAACTGATGACCTCAGATGTTAAGTCCCGTAGTGCTCAGAGCCATTTGAACCATTTTGTAGCTTGGAGGAACTCTGGACGAAATGAAAGTGTTCTTTTGACACTAATTTACTTCTACGAAACATAATAATGCTAGTCGTTCATAGAATTTACACTTTCCAGGATAATTCCTATAAAATTTGACTTTTGTCACGATACTGTCCCCTTCTTCTAGGATCAGCACCTATTCCTTGCTTGTGGGTTGACCTTATGAGAGCAGTTCCTCTTTCCATTCTGGTAGGTATGCCCCTTACAAAACATCTCTATTTTTTAGGCCACAGATCGTCCTATCTCCATGTAGGTACGTCTGCCCTGTATACTTGATTCACGGTTCATTACCTTAATATACATTTCTATGTATACCATAATTAAGTATCTTTGGGTAAAGATATAAATCTATTTTAAGCTTCGCATTCATTCTTTAATATGTCATTCACTCCCTAGAGTCCTCCTCTACTTATCACCTTCTATACTTTCAATAGATATTATGTCTGTATATACTACTGACATCTCCCTATCCTTCAGTTCATCAGTTTTTATTGCACTGATGTTGCTCATGCCTTTTTCTTATTTATCCATCACTCATTACTATTTTATAACTGTTCGTTACGTATGGGCACCTCTCCTTATGTATATTCGGTGTAGAACCGTCATAACTCCCCATATATGTGTGAAATTCCCTATGTATACACCTTTTCCCCTAAAACACCTGGCGGTTCTCACATCATGACAGGCTTTGTCTTATATACATTTAATGTTTGCATAGAAGTGTAGATTTGTCTGTATGTGAATGTGTGTTCGTGTAGTCTGATTCTTCAGCGTTCTTATCTAAAGATAAGATGTAGGTTATTCGTAACCACGGAAATAAGGAATGACTTCGGCGATAGAAGTTTATGAATATGGAAAGAGGGAAAAGATAGACAGGTCCTCAAGATGAGAAGTAAAAAAGGAAGAAATAGATGTGGTTGCTAGGATTGAAGAAGAGAAAAAAGATAGCCCCAAAGACAGGAAAACCTCCCCAACCCCCTTCCTGAGGATCCCTACCTCTCAGGTACTCGAATGAGATGCCGGAGGAGGTTTGGTGTTAAATTGTCTCCTACAGAATGGACTTGTTCCACTTTCACCCTCGAGGTCCCCGAAGGAAATCCTAGCCACCCTATGGAAATGGAAAATGAAGAAGAATCAGGCACACTTGGTTGTGAGGGTTGTTTGAAAGGTGTGATGTGTGTTTTATGTTATCATGATTTATCTGTTCTTGTAAATCAAGCTTTTAGCTACAATACCCACCCCTTTCAAAATTTATACAACCCCTCCCATCCAGATCACATTTCATAAAAGGCATAAAATACTCTATACAAAATAGAAAATCTATACACTATGGTATAACAGTTGTTCAGCTAGTCACATCATATTATATTTTCCACAAATATAATGCTCTATTCAATTTATTTCGTCTAGACATCAAATTTTTTTCCTTCTGTGATTACCGTAAGTTCTCTAAGTTGTTCTCTATTTTATGATCGTAATCAGTTTTTTTGAGCAATAAGATTATAGGATAGTTTTAGAATTTAAAGGAATTTGGTGCAGGAAAACTATTTGGTAGAAACACTGAAAACAACTTGGGATCTGATGGTAGTCACTCCGCCCGTTAACTCAGAATGTTAATGTCCCTGGGGGATAGATGACTCTGCCCGGGTCCCATGGATCTGATATTAACTTTTCTTGTGCACTGGCAGACCAGTAATTTTCTTTAAATTTCTTTTGAAAGTCCTCCCAAGAAGAAAAATTCAGTATTTACTGTACTCCATTCTAAGGCTTCCCCATAAGGTACCCCACAGCAAATTCGATCTTCTTGGAATCTTCCCAATTTTTTGATAAAGCTTGATTAAATCTTCTTAAGAAATGGGTCGGGTGTACATTTCCATCCGGCCTAAATTTAGGGAACTGTCTAGATAACCCTGAATTAGCTCCCCATTGTCAATCAGTCACAGCTTCACTAGTTAATACAACATTAGGTGAAGTTACCCTTTTTTCTACTTTGTCTTCTACTTTGTCCACAGTTCTCTATACCCTTCCTGGCATCAGTGAGTTCAGAAGAAGGAAAAGGCAATACGTTCCCGGATGTTATTCTCTCAGTAACTTCTCGGTCTATAATTTCCCCAAATTGTTCCTCCAAACTAATTGCATTTTTAATATCAGAGTTAGTTACTTTCTCCTTGAAATTTCTTTCTACATCGTCTACCCGTGTACTGACACCTGTAATTTGAGACTGAACAATTGGCGTTAACTCTTTCTGCTTATCTACACTCTCTTGCAAAGTATACAACCCACGTCTTACATAATTATACTTAATATTGTACACATTTTCAAAAGAGCCCAACTTCTCAATAAGTTTGGATTCTACATTGTTACATTTGTTCTCAATGCTAAGGTCTAACCTTTTTGACAAATCCTGAAAGGTATCATTCTGTTTCTGACGAAGGTCGGTAAACATATGATTTATATGAGTAGTCAAAGAGTTTGTCAACTCATTTCTTAGATCTGCTTTTAAATTCTCTACTTCAGTACTTATTGCGTCGAACTCAGTCTTCAAAGCGCCCATGCCCTTGCGCAGATTACTATTCTTCACTTTGAGAGTTGACCTTGGGACTTAACAAACCCAAATTTGTTGTTTGAATATTTAGTGTTTCCCTGAGCATTTAAAGCCACACTCTTGGTATTTAATTGCGAATCTAATGTATTTAACTTAAGACTTTGAGCATTTAATTGAGAATTTACCAACCCTAGAGTCGCACTCTGAGCATTGATTAATTTTATCAACTCAGCCCAGTCAGGCACTTTCTTGCTAACTTTCATGGCCAGTTCTTAAGTGTCCCCAACTTGTTGTGTATTGTCCATACTTTTATATGCTTTAGCTCTAGTAAGCATTTAAAACTAACTTAAAATATGATAATGACACAATAATAGTTCACTCGACAGTATCTTGTACCACTTCGTACTAAAGTAATGAAGTTTTGTTTCACACTAACCCGGCGTAGAATTCTCATTGAGTAGGTGAGCGGATGTGGAGGCAGGTCAGCACTGGTGAACAGCAGCTGGTGCTGGTGGCATCGGATGTACGTTGGTTTCCGCGTCTGCGTCCCCGCGACGTGTGTGAGAGCTGTATACTGCCCACACTGGATCTTCTTGGTTGAAGCGTTCTATGCGCATTTCTTCTTAGTCAAATACATTTAAATCTTCTTTGCTGTTTTATAATTGCGAATTTTTCATGTCTTCACCATTTTTCATTCGAATTTTGCTCCATTAGATACTTGAACATATTCCAGTGTCTCAGAGTAAATCCCTTGTCACATTATGTTCGGTTGCTATGGAAACATGCAACAGCTTTTGCTATGGAAACATGCAACAGCTTCTTTTCTCATTTTTGACTGAAAATTCATGTTTTTCGGACCTTTCACACAGGTCGCCACATTCTAACATTTTGTGACATCTTAAAGTGTGTGTGGGGGTTATACTGATTTATTTCCCCAAAACCACAATCCACTTCTTTACAAGGTGACTGACTTGGAATTTTGCAGCCCCTCTTCTTTACGGGATAGTCGGCTGCTGGAAAATCTCTTGACGTCTTCTCCATCGAATAGAGCTAGGTACAGGAACTTTTAAGCCACTTTCTACTTATAAAATGAGTAGACATACGAACTTTCCTTTTCGTCTGTTAACAATGTATTTGACTTTCATGCACTACGTAATTCACACTTTCAACGTACATTTGCAATTTTCTGTACGTACCTCATACCGTCAAACATTAGAAGCAAAATGAGTTACAGTTAAAAGAAAATTGGCTTGACTAACCAAAACTTTCTCAAAATGAATCCAAAAATACGTCTTGCCTCTACCAAGGCTGAGTCAAGAGTCTACAAGACTACTTTTTCAACTGTTCTTGTTTCACATAACAATAGTCAATGACATAATAAGCACAGAGTGGCATAAAAACTCCATGGTTCTTTCTTACACACACACTAAACCTCTATGGATTGCCTGACAAGTACTTGTCGGTGCCATTCAACCACTGCGTCTACTTTCTTCCCACGACTGATTTTAAACCTGCACACACAAACATATGATGTGCAGCAGGTAGGATTTTACCATCCCACACTCGTATCTAGAATATCGTGTGTTCGAGATGGTAGAAGGCCGAGTGATTCTAGAATTTACACAGAAATTCATGAATCACTACAGCCTCTGATGGTATTACCTTAATGTCAGTGATGTTCCTACTCATCTCACTGTCAGACAGGAAGTAGTCAACTATCGACTTTCTCTTAAGACTGCATCAGGTAATCTTGTGGCTCTCCCTTTTCCTGAACCAAGAGTTTCCAACCAGCAAGCCATTCCTTTGGCAGAACTCCAATAGTCTTTCACCTTCCTCATTTCGGCAGCCCCAACCCTCTGGTCCAAGCACACTTTTGCAGCTTTGTCTTTCTCTTCCAACGTGTGTGTTTAAATCCCAGGGTATTAGGCAGGGTAATAGAAATTAAACCAAAATAGCTACAGGGGACTACTGGGCCTAATCACCCACTGTAGTGAGGTCCAGGAGTGAACGCAGGACCAGAATAGAAAGAAAGAAGGTACCAGTAATCCTAGACTGATAACCAACAACCAAGAGGATGCTAATGTAAACCTGCCAATGAGCAATGGGGCAATACTGAATGGGAAAAGTGTGGGACCAGTGGGTAGTAGTAACCGAGGGTCCCAATATGTGAGAAAGGTCAACCTACATGAAGAAAGGATGCTTAGAGAGTAATTATGTGAAGAACCTGATGGCATTGGGTTGGGGTTATTGATTAAGCCTGTTGTTAGTGGACAGACTGGCCAGAAAAGAGTGGATTTTATTTTGGATTCTGCTTGTGAGGCAGGGATGATAAATCAATCAAGAGGGAAGTTATCCCACACTGCCGGTGTCAAGAGTGGACATTATTGGTATAACTAGACTCAAAAGTAAGCCAGTGCAGTAGGAGACCATGATAGACTTTTCTTAAGGTAATGTTACCTTCTCTCAAAGTTTTTTTGGCAGTGGAAAATTTAGTAAATGTGCCTATATTACTAGGTTTAGATTGGGTTGGAGAGCATCAGCTAGTACTGGATTTCAAGCACAAGAAATTTCAGGTAAGAACCAAAGAATCAGAGAAGTTTGTGCATAAATTCCATGGACCACGGGAGTTGATGAAATGACTGCACTGGAAGTCTGTATGGCCGAGACATTCTAAAATGGAGAAAATGAAAGGGTTGTAATGTGTAGATCACGTCTGGGAATGTTAGGTGTCACATGCTTCGGTAAAGATGAGACAAGGAGGTCCTGAACAAGAGTATCGTATATTCCATGTGCACAATAAGCATTAAATTGTGAGGCAGTGAAGCCTCAGGCAAGTGTTGTCAAATTATTTTTTCAAAAATTTCAAGGGGCGAGCCACACACTTGCTGCGGGGAATGAGAGGACGATGAGAGAACATGGAAACAGCAGCTGGTTTCTATAATAGTGCATTGTAGTCGACTTATAAAAGGATAGATCAAGTATTCGTCAATCCTTTTACATTCCTTTGGAGTGGGCCACAATATTAACATTATCACCATGATTATCACAGTTCCATGGGCATTAAGTGAATGGCTTAGTTTATGACCGATCTACACGATACACAGAGGCTCTGTTAAGGAGTTTCACAATATTGTTGAATTACATAACTTGACAAGGCAAGTTTTTTTGCAAATGTGAAAAGGGTATATTAACCGTTGGGCAGGCATGCCATTCTTCATAACAAGATTGGGCACATGCTATGCTTTCTATGCATGTAATGAATAGCTGTCTTTATATTAGCAAGGTAATCATGTATGAGCAAAATCGCATTTTAATCTTAGTTTAATTAATCAGTGGTGGAACAAACTTACGTCATATAAGCTAAAGCACTGTCTAATAAAACAATAATGAAATAAACTTTCATTACATCACACTGTTGCCACGGACAGGTGTTACCGCACAATTACAACTCACTCGAAGCATTAAACAGTGTAGCTGCATCAGATCCCACCCAACTGGTTATTCGATTACTAGTTATCTCATAGACAACCACCTCATTATGGACAGGGCCCTCCAGTGATCTCCCTGAGGAGGATATCCAACATCTCTGTAAATCAGTCCCAAGCCGAAGAACTGCTTGCATAAGGGTGAAAGGTGGACCAACACGTTATTGACTTGCTCAATTTGTGAAGCTCTTTCTCTTGAATAAATCATCCATTTTCTCTGAAATTATAAATGTTTGTTTGTCTGTACATGTACATCACATCTGCCGATATCTGCCCCATTCGGATAATTCCTTCTTGTTGCATCATTAATTTTTTTCTTAGAGTATATTATTATTTGTACAAATATAAATGAAAAAATATGCACACACACATCATAAAGCCTTGAAGAGCAGACATTCAGTGGTAACCTTATATTTCATGCATTTCCGGTACATAATGGATGTACACGCACTTCTCATCATGTTAGTGAAACATACTAAGTGTAGCAGATTTGCAAATTTACATACCTCTGACTCATTGGGTATGTACTCAGGATCCTAGTCAGAGATATCAGGATCACTAAGTATGTCTTCTTCAGTTTCTTGTAACTCTTGGAAAAAGTAAACGGATCCTTCTTAGCACCAGTCCTTTTACCTGTCGCTTGCCATTATGTTCCCATGGCAGACAGCCACTGGCATTTACCATGAAGCGTCACCCTGACTTCTGTTGAGTGAATGAGAACTTTTTACTGATGTATAATATTCTACTGTTCAATTATCCTGTAACTCAAAATACACAGCATTGGCACTTACTGTTGTGTTCACCCGAGCAATTCAGTTATTTTCTGAGTATGGTGACAACATTAAATTCCCGGTCACCTACTGTCATTCTGAACGGGATTACTGATCTAATAAATCTCTCCATCATTATTTAATAGATGTGTGTTGTAAATAATACGCAGGAATATCAGAAGTAAATGCTGTTACTTGCAAAACTGTTCACACCGTGTTATTTGTAGTACCAGCCATAAAGCCATTACAGATCATAGCTTAACTACTCACCATTGGCAAGTTAATTATCAAACAGAACATGGAATCAAATTGCTCAAGGATGGCAAAGAAAATCAGCTGAATCATTTTTGAGGAATGACCCAGCATTAGTCTTAAATGACTGATGGGAACAGTCGAGAACCTAAATCTGGGCAGTCCGGCAGGGACTTGAACCCCACTCCTCCCTATGCAGGTCTAGCTTATTGGTCAACATGTCCGAGTTATGGAGGTTGGATAAGGAATACGTTTTTCCTGTAGAGGTTCCTGTAAAAAGTTACTACACAGCCACTGTGCAAGTGGTAATGAACAACAGTAACTTTCCTTATTATATTATAAATAACTAGTTTGCAGGATTTCAGATGAGGTTAATAAATGTACAAGAAAATGAAGCAGAATAATTTTGTTTCTTGACATTTGCCTACTTTCTCCAGTGGTGTTGCCACTGCCAGGAGTGAGAGGCGTCTGATACCACAGGCAAAAAAAGCGATGAAATGTTATTTGTATGGTCAGAAAAGACAGTGCTTTTGCATGGAAGATGCCTCTACCACAATGTCAGGATATAAAAATACACATATCAGAATACAAGTACAATCTTTCATGAACCTCCCTCACAACCTTTTGCATTTAGTTTCCACTCTGGCAATTTACATTTTGTAAAATTTGATGTTCTCTATGTGACATGCAAAGAGATAAATACCGTATTTACTCGAATCCAAGCCGCACTTAAATCAAAGCCGCATCTGATAAATGAGACTCGAAGTCAAGGGGGGGAGGGATCGCACCTGAAATTTGAGACTCAAAATTCAAGGGGAGAGAAAAGTTTTAGACCGCACCTCCAAATCGAAACAAAGTTGGTCCACTGTAACATGAGACAAAAGTTTAGAACAAATGGATGAAGATACAGCTACAGTAGTTTGGTTCCAGTCGTAAGTTTAGCAGTTAAGATTTACCAGGTAGTCATTGCTATGTGTCAGGTGCTCCATCCGTATTTATACGGGTACCCTTCCTTTTTGACGTGCTTCGTCTGTTTTGAATCAATTGCTTATTTTGCTTTGACCTGATATGTGCCGTTCTCTTTGTTATAGATGTTTACGTCACTGTAAGCTGAAAATGCATTATTCAACTGTCATGCATTGTTTGTCGCATTCTGATAATGAGTGTTTATGACCTGTCGCCGCTCACGGCATGGCTTGCTTTTGTGCGCGCTACCGCCGCTTACAATAATAAAAAAAAAAAAAAAATAGGAATTGTCTCAGTAGCGGAACAATGTCAAGAGACTGCTATTTGTTGTTACTTACACTGCTTATTTATTTGATAATGATCAACAAGAACCAAATAATAGACTGCGTATGATAGAAGATGTTCTGAACGAGAGTTTAACAAAAATTTTTCTCCGTTTGAAAATCTTTGCAGACGCCTCTTTAGTACATTACATTCTGCGCAGAAATTAGACTCATCTTAGATTTAAAAATTGAGTCAGTTGCCATGCTTCATTTCTGACTGTATCACTATTCAGCATAAAAATAATACGAATATAAACATGACGTGATATGTATATACTTCTGCGTTTGCTGTTGTCTCACTCTAGTTTCCTAGTTTATTAGGCAGACAGGATTTAAATGAGATAGCAGCAAACACGAAAGAATACATGGCATAATGTTTACATTCGTATTATTCTTATGGTGAAGAGAACACTGGATGTGATTTAAGATTCATAAAAGTTCGTATTAGCAACCATCTCTTGCCACAGGTAGGAAAAAATTCAGAACGTAGAGTTGGCCATATTGACACACATCCCAGTCTTGCCAGTCGGATTTTCGTAGTAGATGTTTAGTGAAGACTTCAAATAAATAGAGTGTGTTGTTGTCTTCAGTTCGTAGACTGGTTTGATGCAGCTCTCCACGCTTTTCTATCCTCCGCAATGCAGAGTAGCAACACTTATAAAATAAGAATGAAATAGAAATTAAACTCTGAAATTTAAAACAAAATTTTATTAGGTTTGCAATACATCTCATACGAAATGTTTAAAATATCAGTCATGATTCTGAATCACTATCACTCGATTCTTTGTTGCTCATTTCTTCATACAGAGCATCGTCCTCCATACCATCTAGTGCACTGGATATCGAACATTTTTTAAATGCTTGTTGCACAGTCTGATTTGGAACACACTTCCATGCATCATAAATCCATTGGCACATTTGCGACAAACTTGCTCGTTTTACGCGTTCTGTTAGTGACAGTTGTCTGTCGCTTTTCGAAAGTCAGTCTGTGTATATGCGTTTAAGCTTGTCCTTAAATGGTTTATTCAAACAGATGTCAAGTGGTTGCAGAATTGACATCATCCCGCCTGGAATTACTGCCAAGTCCATTTTGCTTTCCCCTAATTTTCGTTTTACTGCAGGTGTTGTATGGTCTGCGTGTGCATCTAATACCAACAGACTGCGTAAACCAAGCATTGCGCCAGGACGACGATTCCACACACGCCTAATCCATTCCAGCACCATGTCCTCCGAAAACCACCCAGTTTCGTTTGCTTGTACAATTACAGTTTTTGGAAACACTTCCGATTTTGGTAAAGTCTTTCGCTTGAAAACTATGAATGAATGGGGTAATTTATGTCCATCTACTGCGCAAGCAGGCGTGACAGACATCTGCTGTTTTTCGCCGCTGATGTAAGAACACTTATGTCTTTCTTTCCTTTGGCGTGTCAACATATACTGGAGTTTGGTTAGCATCTGACCAAGAAGGTATTGCTTTTCTGTGCACCGCCTAATCATGAAGCACTGAAATTCCACAAGTTTTTCTTCATAATTTTTCGGCAGCTTCTGTGTAACTAAAGTTCGCCTCCGAAGTGAAAAACCCCAGCGCTTCATAAACAGATCAATCCAGCTGCGACTAGCCTTAAAATTTTCGAATTTTTGCTCTCTAGCAATTTCATGTGCCTTAATTTTTCAAATTTCGGCGTTCACAGGCAGGAATTTCTGACGCTGTTCCTTAACAAATTCATTTAAAATCATTTCTAGTGCATTATATTGGCCACACTTTGTCCCACTAAATGCTTTCCTGCTACTTGAACATTCAAATAATTTGTCTCTCTGCAGTCGCCATTGCCTGACGTTGCTCTCATCAATCCCGTATCGCAGACCTGCAGCACGATTAGAACTTTGTTCCTTAAAAGAAATAACTCCCCCCTCGAATTTGGTAGTATAATGAAAGTTCTTCATTGTGGTTCACTAACACCAACAAGCACTTCACAAAATTCCACAGAGCAATAGGTGCCGCTATGTCAAATCTTAATGAGCCCCAGCGTATCAACTCGTGCAACAATCCTAAAGCCTTATGCATTGTTGGTATTTTTGTGTGAAGAAATTTATTTTTGTTGCTACGAATATTTGAAAGGCTGCTACATTCGAAGTTGAACAATAAGGAATTTCTATTTACTTCATTGGATAATGTATGAGAATGCAGTTGTCGAAACTCGGGGCAGAGAAAAAAGGTCGTCTTCTACCTTTTTTCTTAATTTATTTACTGACGCAGAGGTTTTGGCACCAGTATTTATCTATGTGCCTGCAAAGCATGCCTGTGTAGCGCTACATTTATTTGACGGCAGAAGTTAGTTGTGGCGGCACCTACCAACATTTTTCAGAACTTCCGCTTCCTGTGCACTCGATTAGATGCTTGTGGTAGAGTATGGTTGCAACTTTGGTCTCCTTGACCTTGGGGATGAAAAAAGGAGAATTATAAACTTCAGTGGAAATCAGCCTGAAAGGTGGGCAGTTTTCGTTGGGATGAAAGTTTTGTCTGATGACTCATCATAATCTTATTTTAACTGTTCTCATTACGTGTTTAATCTACAACATTATCCACAAGCTGTTCACTGTACTGAGTTAAAAAATATTTGCAGATTGTGGGCATCACATTATGTGTTGAAATTTTTCTGGGTGGGCTCCATAATTGGGTTTAATACTTAATTATTCACATTTTTTTCTGTTGTCTTGTGTTTTTTGTCAAACCGGTGCTTTCTGATGGTCAACTTCAGTTTATTGGGGGAGTTTTAGGAAAGTATGTTGCATCTGAAAAGGAGACTGCATATAGAACACTAGTGCAATCCCTTCTTGAATACTGTTTGGGTGTTTGCTGTCCCCACCAGCTCAGATTAAAGAAAGACACTGAAGAAATTCAGAGGCAGACTGCTAGATTTTTTTACTATTGTGTTTGATCAACACATAAGTGTTCATAGGTACTTCGGAAACTCAAATGGGAATCCTTGGAGGGAAGGCAACATTCTTCTCAAGGAAAAAATTCAGAGAACCACCATTTGAATCTGATCGCAGATGATTCTGTTGCCACCAGCATACGAGGTGCGACAATAAGGTAATGAGACTGATTTTCTTTGCAAGATGTGACAACCCTGCAGCCTTCACAATATCTTTGACCTTTGTCTGTAAGCTGCTTCTAGTCCATGCGGGACATCAATGCAACTGCTCATTCATGAGTTGTGCTGTAATAAGTTAACACATGTTTGTGTCTCTCGTCACGGAAATGGAACCTCATAATATTGCACAATGGTATGCCATTTCTTTTTGCGTTAAATTGGGTCAAAACTTGATGAAAACTTACGGTAAGCTCCAGAAGGCTTTTGAAGAGGATGTTATGTCAAGAGCTCAAGTTTTCCGTTGACATAAAATGTTTAGTGAAGGCAGAACGAATGTTGAAGATGAAGACCGCAATGGACGACCATCAACCTCACATACGGATGGCAACTTGGCCAGGGTGCGTGAACTCGTACGATCTGATTGAATATTATCTGTGAAAATGATTGCAGAAGAACTGAACATCAATTGAGAAAGAGTTCATCTAATAATAACAACTGAAGATCTTGGTATGAGAAAGATTTGTGATAAAATTGTCCCCAAATATCTCACACTACAACAGCGAGAAACACGGAAAAATGTGGCAGCCAATTTGTTGGAGCAAGCGGAAATCAATCCAGAATTGTGCCTCCTGGACAAACAGTTAACCAATATTACAACAAATAAATTTTAGAAAGACTTCAAAACGGGGTTCTTCGTGTCTGTGCTAACATTGCTGATAACTGGAGTCCGCATCATGATAATGCGCCATCCCATACTGCTCTATCAGTACAGCAATTTTTAACCTTAAAACAAATTTCAGTACTACCACAGCCACCTTATTCACCAGATATCACTCCGTGTGACTTTTTTCTTTTTCCAAGAGTCAAAACGGCAGGCAAGGGACACCATTTTCAAACAACACAAGATGTCCAAAAAGCTGTGACAAGGGTCTTGGAGGATATTACAGAAGATGAATTCCAAAAATGTTACCATCAATGGCAGAAGCACTGGAAAAAGTGTGTGCAATCAGAAGGGAACTACTTTGAAGCAGACAGCACTAAACTGGACTAAAACAGGAAGCAATTTTTTCTCTCTCTCTCTCTCTCTCTCTCTCTCTCTCTCTCTCTCTCTCTCTCTCTCCCTCCACATTAGCCTCATTACTTTATTGTTGCACCTCGTACATTTCACGTTACTTAACATAAGAGAAATTAGGGCTCATGTGGAGGCATATAAATATTTTTCCCTCGCCCTGTTTGTGAGTGGAATAGGGAAGGACATGACTATTAGCGGTCAAACATACCCTCTGCCATGCACCGTATGGTGGTTTGCAGTGTGTGTACGTAGATGTAGGTATAATGATATTTCATGCTCTGGCACTCTGTTCTTTCAAGTTTGTGAGCAGCATGCCAATGGAATTTCTAACAGTATTCCTATATTTCAAGCTGAGTATCTATGTAACTTTACACAGAAAATTATCCGATAGTTAGATACTGGCAAATTCCAATCCTATTAATATGAAAATAACTGTTAACCATAGTTTAAATCCACAAGTTCAAATATACTAATAATCTATAGTAGGAATAGGTTACGAAATACCCTTTTTGTTTTTCAACTTCTGGGAATTCTCAGTTTCCTTCGTGATGTCTGCCAGCAACTTGTTAGATGACTTTTGATCCTTCTGATCCATAGACAGGTATACATTGTCTGTAGGGACATTATTTTTACTTGTAGTATCATAGTGATTAATGTCACAGTTCCAATTCACTGTTATTGCTAACAAAAATGCCTCTTAGGGATAAAATGTATTGGCACAGAAGTATGAGAATCCCTAGGTCCCTGAAGAGGCTTCTGCTACCATTCATTCCTGTACCAGTGATCCCACTGAGAAGGAAAAAACTTTATGGATGAGGAACAAGCTGAGGTATACATTAACGAAAGATCCAAATCATAGATACTTGGTCTCCATACTGTACTAACACTAAGTGCTCACTGTAGTGCCTAATGTTTTATATGCTTATCCCAGCTAAATGTAATCAATTAAATTATGAAGAAATCTGCTGCTTTGTTGAAAGTTGTGATCTTCTCATCTATACTAAATAGCTACTTTGTATCTCCTAGTGGTAGCATAATATTAACTTGATGATACTGGTATTTTTTAAAGGTAATATTTGGCTACATATTGAATTACTTGTTTCTGTTTCCAGTACATTACTACTTGTCATGCAGTTTTATGGTGAACACAGCTACTTCTCATTCAGTTAACAGAACTTTTCAATCCTCAAATCTAGATATTCAGATGATTTGTAACAAGAGCGGTTTATGACGTATGTTTTTAATTCCTTTTGAATTATCAAGGATTCCAAATCTCTTGCTTCATATTTGATTGAGTAGATCACAGTTCATCTGAAACTTATTTTTATTGTCAATTGAGATAAACCATTAAGGAGTAAATGTACTGGGACATGAGTGTAAGAATTCAAAGATCCTTATAACTGTCTCTGCAAAATGTATGATTACCTATGTTACACATTATTTTTACTGCTTCCTGCTGCTGAATAAACACTTCATTTACTTTAGGTGCACTGCACCAGGAGATGATCTTATAACATAAGTGAGAATGAAAACATGCAAAATAAAACAGAACTCTCGTCTTCAATTCAATGAGAGATGCTTCTAAGGGAAGAACACGCTAAACCAAACTTCTGGATTAGTTTACATGTGTTGACTCCATTTTAATGCAGTACCCAATAGTCCGACAAAGAATTTCGCTGTGGGTGTTTCGTTTAGGATATTTTCATTAATAGTGCTCATTCTGGTGCTAACCTAACAATTTTGCTTGTTTCAAATTGCAAGATAGTATTTCTGGGATTAAGAATTAAACTGTAAACATGTTCACCTATCATCTAACAAGGAACCACTTAAGTGTGATGTCGCAAGTTCAATCTTTAGTAAGGCTTATTTGTAACAGTTATGTCAGGAAAAATATTAGCTGCTAATGACTCACCTTGTGCATCAGGAGGGCAACAGAAAATGAGTGCCCGGGAGGTGCAGAGTTCAACCTTCTATGGGATGTATGTATTACACTTCACAAAATGGACATAGTTGACATTTAGGGAATGTTTGAAATGAACCGTTAGCTTGCACCATGAACACCAAATGAAAATTGATGCACCACAATGATCACAAAGGTTTGCACCCTCAAGATTGAAAGTGAACTTCTTTGGAGTTACAGACCGTACAGGACATCCACTCTTAAAGAATGCATATGGAGAATCATATTGGTGTAGCAGGCTGATGAGAACTGATGAAATGTGATGGCATGCAACCAAATGTGAAACAGTCTGTCATGGAACTTATCACGCAGCTGGCTATCCTTTAAGGCATAGCTGCGGATAATATGATCATATGGTTTACAGACATAGAAAGAAACAAATGTTCAGATGCTGAATTTGTCCAGTGATTCCAGGTGGTATGAAGTGCAATGTTACACATTTCGCAAGAGGGGTAGTTTGCTCTAAAGTAGTATCATTTATATGCAGACCAGGAATTGAGTAAAAGTAAGTTTTTTGACCAACTGTTTGGCAAAAGCAGTACCCGTATCATAGTTGTAGTACTCTTGCGCACATTTTCTCACTTTCTGCACTTGCAAGATCAAGCACACGAGAGAGAATCATAGTGGGCAGAGCAACTCCAACTTCTCGCAACACAGTAAATAATTTTCCAGCCAATTTGCCATCCAAATTAAGTCAGCGTAACTGTATATGAATTCATTAAGGCACTGATGTTAGTTGATCTTGATACAACTCTCTTGGCACCTCTAATTTCCAGGACTTCTTTCATTTTCATTTCCTCTTCAAATGCTGACTGGTTGGAGATGAAAACAAATTTCTTCTGGATGAGGTATCGAATATATTGCTTCCCCCTACTTATAACTCCCGAGGAGATCACGAATGTAAAGTTAGAGAGATACAAGTGCGCACGGAGGCTTTCCGGCAGTCGTTCTTCCGGCAAACCATACGCGACTGGAACAGGAAAGGGAGGTAATGACAGTGGCACGTAAAGTGCCCTCTGCCACACACCATTGGGTGGCTTGCGGAGTATAAATGTAGATGTAGATGATCTTCCTGAACAATTGGATAGGTTTGTTTATCTCATCTACAAATTGTCAGGCTGGTTCTGCAGTTTGCTATGCATCATCAAGTTCATGCTTTATTAGACATTTATTTATCGTACGTCTTCAAATTCTGTATCAGTGTTTGAAGTTATGCAACCATTCACTGTGTCCCTTGAAATCACTTTAATCTGTGTCGTGCATGATTTGATGTGCATAACATACTAGGTCACTATCATGGACATCCTGTAAATTATATCGAGCATCCTTGAAATGCACGAAAAGCAGTTTTTATATCAAGTAAGTCTTCTCCTCTGTTGAATATCTGTAGTTTTCATTATGTGCTACACATTCATATTGCTATAGCCTGGTTCAAAATCTGTTCATAATTGTTTTTTTTACTATGCTGCGAATGATCTTCCCTGTATGTAATTTTGTTTAGTACCTGCTCCTTGGACAATGATTGCCCTTTACTGTGTTCCACTGGAGGCGGGATTTGTGGCCCCTTGCCCAACAAGAACGATGAACTACATGGCTCAACACCTGTTTCAATATCACTTTCACTTGTTAAGCACATTTTATCATCATTGTACTCCTCATTTCTCACACACAGATAAAGAAAATATGTTATGTGGACATGTGTCCGGAAATGCTTAATATCCATGTTAGAGCTCATTTTAGTTTCGTCAGTGTATACTGTACTTCCTCAATTCACCGCCAGTTGGCCCAATTGAAGGAAGGTAATGTTGACTTCGGTGCTTGTGTTGACATGCGACTCATTGCTCTACAGTACTAGCATCAAGCACATCAGTACGTAGCATCAACAGGTTAGTGTTCATCACGAACGTGGTTTTGCAGTCAGTGCAATGTTTACAAATGTGGAGTTGGCAGATGCCCATTTGATGTATGGATTAGCACGGGGCAATAGCCGTGGCGCGGTACGTTTGTATCAAGACAGATTTCCAGAACGAAGGTGTCCCGACAGGAAGACGTTCGAAGCAATTGATCGGCGTCTTAGGGAGCACGGAACATTCCAGCCTATGACTCGCGACTGGGGAAGACCTAGAACGACGAGGAAACCTGCAATGGATGAGGCAATTCTTCATGCAGTTGACGACAACCCTAATCTCAGCGTCAGAGAAGTTGCTGCTGTAAAAGGTAATGTTGACCATGTCACTGTATGGAGAGTGCTAAGGGAGAACCAGTTGTTTCCGTACCATGTACAGCGTGTGCAGGCACTATCAGCAGCTGATTGGCCTCCACGGGTACACTTCTGCGAATGGTTCAATCCTCATTTCAGTGCAAATGTTCTCTTCACGGATGAGGCTTCATTCCAACATGATCAAATTGTAAATTTTCACAATCAACATATGTGGGCTGACGAGAATCTGCACGCAATTGTGCAATCATGTCATCAACACAGATTTTCTGTGACCGTTTGGGCAGGCATTGTTGGTGACGCCTCGATTTGGCCCCATGTTCTTCCACCTACGCTGAATGGAGCACGTTATCATGATTTCATACGGGATACTCTACCTGTGCTGCTAGAACATGTGCCTTTACAAGTACGACACAACATGTGGTTCATGCACGATGGAGCTCCTGCACATTTCAGTCGAAGTGTTTGTACGCTTCTCAACAACAGATTCGGTGACCGATGGATTGGTAGAGGCGGACCAATTAAATGGCCTCCACGCTCTCCTGACCTCAACCCTCTTGACTTCCATTTATGGAGGCATTTGAAAGCTCTTGTCCACGCAACCCCGGTACCAAATCTAGAGACTCTTCATGCTCATATTGTGGTCGGCTGTGATACAATATGCCATTCTCCAGGGCTGCATCAGCGCATCAGGGATTCCATGCGACGGAGGGTGGATGCATGTATCCTTGCTAACGGAGGACATTTTGAACATTTCCTGTAACAAAGTGTTCGAAGTCACGCTGGTACGTTCTGTTGCTGTGTGTTTCCATTCCATGATTAATGATATTTGAAGAGAAGTAATAAAATGAGCTCTAACATGGAAAGTAAGTGTTTCCGGACACATGTCCACATAACATATTTTCTTTCTTTGTTTGTGAGGAATGTTTCCTGAAAGTTTGGCCGTACCTTTTTGTAACACCCTGTATAAGACACCACACATTCCACTGACTCATCATGCAGGAGCACTAATATTTCATCTGTCACTTCTTTCTCACTGTGTGAAATTTCTTTGGTTCCTTTCTGATGAAATGTCAACTTCAGCAACTGTTGTTGTAGATACAGTGCAATGTTTGCTTTGTCTATCGTTGCCATTGCTCTACATTGTATCAACACCACTAAGACTGTAGTACTGTTGCGAGTTACTCGTTGACTAAGCAGTCCAACTACTCTTCACAGCCTCATGTTGTGCTCACCATTGGATACCTCCAGTCCCGCCCCCCGTTGCCAATAGCAGCCAACACTGTTGTTGCATGGCAGACAATATGTGGCGTGTCGAATACCGTAAACATCATTGGCCTTTTGCGACCTCGCACCCAAGTGGTTCCTTGTACGCTACGTCTACTAAGTTTGAGTTTAGAACAATTCAAAAACTTCAAAGTTATTGAAAGATCAATTGTATAGGTTAGAACAAACATGAGATGTCATATTTTACATTCCCCCACTCTGAGGTTTGTTCCATGTCTGTGACGCATTCTGACAAAGAGGCTTCATCCGTTCAACAGGGATGCTATTAATGACATGACACTTTGCCAACTAGAAGTCTGTGGTTCATGGAATCATAGGCTTTGACAAGGTTACAAAATATTCCAACAGTATCATTTTTTATGTTTAGCTCTGCTGAGCTGTTGTTTGTGAGGTCTTGCATTGCTTTCTTTGCAGAAAGCCAAACTGAGAGGCAGTTAACAAGTTCTGCTCAGATTTCAAAAACTTTTGAAAAGAGTGGAAGGACTGACACAGGTCTGTACTTAGAGTGGTCTACGTATCTCCAGTTTTGTTGATGGGTGTTGCAATAGTACATTTAATAAAATTTTAAAATCAAATAATTGAAAATCCACAATGGAGCAACGAAAATATTATGAAAAGGATAGTTGCTTCTCACTATATAGCCGAAATGCCGAGTTGCAGGTAGGCATAACAAAACACTGCCAAACAAAACTTTTGCCCAAAACAGCCCTTCATCATACACACAGGCTTATGCAAATGCAACACACACAACCACAGTCCCTGGCTGCCAAACTTTTATTGGTTTTCAGTCGAGCTTTTGATAGCTGTATCTGCTATTGTCTTGTGGGGAAAAAAAAAACTGGTTCCCAGGACTGGCACAATGATAGGCAGAACAGCAGGGTTTGCAACTTTCCAGAGAGGGCCAAAGTGGTGCATGTGCAGGAAGGCGAGTTGAGCGGTTTGTAGCAGCTCTAGGCGTGCCACAGGACAGGATGACATCAGGTGGCACATTGGAAACTGTCACTCTCACATCCTGTTCACAAGAACGTGGTCCTGAAAATGTTAGTACACTGTGCCTTGATTATTTCTGATGATTATCTGGAGTCTGAAGGGAGATATTGCTAACACTTTCAGGTGCCACCAATGAAGGATGGCTCATGACTTGGTAGAAGAGGCCAAGCTATCTGCATTCATTCTGTACTATGGGCTAAGAACCAGCGAGATTAGATGTTGCTGCAGGTGCAGGGACTGAGACTAGTGTTCTGGTCTGCTTCCCAGAGGGTAAGTTATGTTCATTAAAGACTCTGTAGGTCTTTGAGTGCCCAGTATGTATGGTGTGCTCCTGTTAACGCGGCAGCGTGTACGTAGGCCAAACTACTCTCTCTGTTCCAGGGTTTTGTGCTGTGGAAGTGTGACTCAGTAAACAGAGAGAGCTTGAGAATTCAAGTGTGGCTGAATATTCCTTGGAGAATGGACACACAATAAAATTTGAAGAGACTATATTCTTCGCTCGTGCATCATCACCAATCATCACTTCAGCCCTTGGCTGGCTGTAGCTGATATGAGCTTCTCAACTTGCCTTCCACTCATGTGTTACTTTGGCCCTCCCTGGAAGGTTCCAGATGCTGCTGCAATGATTGTGTAGGTGGAACACTGTGCCAGCACTGGCAGTCAGTGGTTTCCTTACTCCTGATGACAGCTTGAAAATTGAGAAGATTTTACTAAGGCATGCCACTGTGAAAGGCTCCAAGGATACACAGAATGTTTAAGTCTGCCAGGAAGTATGCCCTGAGACACTGATTGATTACAAAGACAGCTTAATGCTAATCTTATCAAGTCAGCACAATATTTTAATATTCTGCTAGAAAACCCATCATAGCCAGCAGAATTATTACTATTTTGAGAACTGATGAATTTTGTTATCTCCTTAGGAGTCATAATTTTGAAACTATTGTTTGATATTCATTTGTGTAGCATGCCAAAGTAAATTTAATGCATCTATATTTGGTTGTTTATTGGTGGATGCAGTGCTTGATGCCACTGCCAGGAATTAATCATTGATTTCACTGGCCATCTAAGCATTATCACTTCTGCCGGAACTATTTTCTGCATATTCAATTTTATTTGGATGGTTTTCTTGTTTGTTTCTTGTATAATAATATTTCATAATTGTCTTTGCCTACACTGGGATTATTGTTTTTAGAGCATGTAGTGTGACAAGATAATGAAACTTTTACTGTATTGTACTTCCCACTTACACGAATACAGGTAAGACAACATTAAAGTAATTAAATATTTATTCAAAAGATTTTATGCGAATTTATATGCTTTTTTTATTGGTATGATACAATATTGTTTACTGCATAAATGTTTTTCTGTTTCATGTCTAGTGTGCGAGCAACATGGCATGCTAACAGTGGACTCTTCATTGCAACAGCCGAAAATGCTGAATCGGCCATCACCACAGTTCACACAACAACTTGTGATCGCAAGAAGCTCCCACTGTTCAATGTTCTCTTATGTTTGAGCCTTCATGAGGTACACACACTCTGAAATTACATGGTCTATTATGTATGTATGTATGTATGTAAGAATGAATCGGTGCTGTCAATAAACTGCATTTCCCTGCAACAATAAAACATTAAAGAAATTTGTGATTTTACATTGAAAGATTTACCCTTGTCACCTATTTAATTGAAAAAATAAAACTGAAGTATTGAGTAGGAAAGAAAAATAACAATTATTTATGAGTTGCACAATTAATATCTTTGCAGTATGCAGCAAAAATTTATTCTTAATTTATAGAAATCTACCATGACTCCAAATTACAACTAAAAAAACCCAGCAAGTAGAAAAAGTAAAGAATGTAAACATCATTCTACACCAGGAAGATTAATGTTGTTACGTTCTGGTGGAAGATATTGATCAGAGCACAGTATAATTAATACACAAAATTCTTCTGAACCAGTTCTTAGCACCACAGGCATAGTACACAAGTTTTCCTTTTTTAATGGTCGATTAGAGTATTTTACAATACCGGTGGTAATGCTGTTTCAAATCTTGATTACAGCTTGTTCTTTGAATTAGGTAGAGGTCTCACTTCCTAGCTCAAGATACTTTCATCCTAAGAGTTATCCACCCCCTTGTCCTTGCTTTGTTCATTTTTATTCCTGTCTGTTTTATGGGAAAACAAGTCTCAAAGTGCTGTAGGAATATGTTTCAGAAAGAGTTTTCCATGAAATTTCTCTTACGTGTTTTTCTGTAATTTCTCTCTAAACTGTGTGAGTGAGCCAGTTTAACTCTGCAATACAGTATTCTTCTTCTATAATCTGTATCTAATTGGTCAGTATACACTATTGGCCATTAAAATTGCTACACAACAAAGATGATGTGCTAAAGATGTGAAATTTACCCGACAGGAAGAAGATGCTGTGATATGCAAATGATTAGCTTTTCAGAGCATTCACACAAGGTTGGGGCCGGTGGCGACACCTACAACGTGCTGACATGAGGAAAGCTTTCAACTGATTTCTCATACACAAACAGCAGTTGACGGCGTTGCCTGGTGAAACGTTGTTGTGATGCCTCGTGTAACGAGGAGAAATGCATACCATCACGTTTCCGACTTTGATAAAGGTTGGATTGTAGCCTATCGCGATTGCGGTTTATCATATCGCGACATTGCTGCTTGCGTTGGTTGAGATCCAACGACTGTTTGCAGAATGTCGAATCGGTGGGTTCAGGAGGGTAATACGGAACGCCGTGCTGGATCCCAACGGCCTCCCATCAGTAGCTGTCGAGTGACAGGCATCTTATCCGCGTGGCTGTAACGGATCGTGCAGCCACGTCTCGATCCCTGACCCAACAGATGGGGATGTTTGCAAGACAACAACCATCTGCACGAACAGTTCGACGACATTTGCAGCAGCATGGACTATCAGCTCGAAGACGTTGGCTGCTGTTACCCTTGACGCTGCATCACAGACAGGAGCACCTGTGATGGTGTACTCAACGATGAACCTGGGTGCACAAATGGCAAAACGTCATTTTTTTGGATGAATCCATGTTCTGTTTACAGCATCATGATGGTCGCATCCGTGTTTGGCGACATCGCGGCGAACACACATTGGAAGCGTGTATTCGTCAGCGCCATACTGGTGTATCACCCGGGGTGATGGTATGGGGTGCCATTGGTTACGTGTCTCGGTCACCTCTTGTTCGCACTGATGGCACTTTGAACAGTGGACGTTACATTTCAGATATGTTACGACCCATGGCTCTACTCTTCGTTTGATCCCTGCGAAACCCTACATTTCAGCAGGATAATGCACGACCGCATGTTGCCGGTCCTGTATGGGCCTTTCTGGATACAGAAAATGTTCGACTGCTACCGTGGTCAGCACATTCTCCAGAGCTCTCACCAATTGAAAACGTCTGGTCAATGATGGCCGAGCAACTGGCCCGTCACAATACACCAGTCACTACTCTTGATGAACTGTGGTATCGTGTTGAAGCTGGATGGATAGCTGTACCTGTAAACACCAGCCAAGCTCTGTTTGACTCAATGCCCAGGCGTATCAAGGCCGTTATTACGGCCAGAGGTGGTGGTTCTGGGTACTGATTTCCCAGGATCTATGCACCCAAATTGCGTGAAAATGTAATCATGTCAGTTCTAGTATAATATATTTGTCCAATGAATACCCGTTTATTATCTGCATTCCTTCTTGGTGTAGCAATTTTTATGGCCAGTAGTGTATTTAATTGTTAACATTTAACTAGCATGGTCAGATAAACTATTGAGGACTGGCTTTACAGTCAAATCACAGCATAATATTGGATCTAAAACCAAATTTTATGGTTGCTACACTCTATCCTGCACTTCTCACAACACTCTCCAAAGATGGACATGAAGTTTAGGTGTCCTCGGTCTGTACTGTCTGGCAGAAAACCAACGTTAAAGTTTCCACAAACTGTGATTCCTTGGTAAGTCTATATAACCCTACTAAAACTATTTATAGTTGATGAATTTTTTAAGCTACCAGTTCTGAATTTAGTGTTTTTCCTGATCCACTATTGTGGTACAGTATTCAGAGTCCTGCTCAGCACAATATTTATTAACTTGGAAGGCATGAGACTTAACTCCAATGTTTAAATATATAGCCCCTCCCTATTTTTCCTCATTAGTTGTGTAGTAGCATGATCTGAGTTCCCGCAAGTTTAAACAATCATTACCTCCAGGTAAATGCATGTCATATCAATATTTGTCTAGTTCAGCAATTGCCACAGGTCTCAGATTATGGCTTCCTTGGAGCTGACTGATGGTATCACCAAACTCCACCCAAATTGAAGAATTCCGACCCATTAGATTGGTAATGGCTCATGCCAAGCAATTTTTTTTGGATGTTTTGGATAAGAACTTGTAGCAGCAGGGTTTGCCCTGAAGTTGTTGAATTTTGATCAAAAACAAAGTCATGCAGACATCCCTCAGGAATTTCTTAATAAAGTCGTGGGTATGGGGAGCCAAGAGTGAAAAAAATTATACAATTCTGCTCAGATGTGAAGGTTCTTCCCACTGTTTTCTCCAATTACAATGGGATAATGCATCATGAGTTCCTGCCTTATGGTTGTAAGGTCAATAAGGAATGCTACCTGGAAGTTATGCACTGTTTGCATGAAGCAATCTGAAGAAAAACCACTCGTGACAAAACCACTCATGAAAACTGCACCACGATAATGCTTCCACTCACCCTCAATATTTGTTCATGATTATTTGACAAAAACAAAACTATTATGTTGCTTCAGCCATTGTATTTGCCAGTCACGGCCCCCCTGAGACTTCTTTCTATTCCCGAGGCTGAAGAGAGGAAGGACATTGTTTTGCCACCAATGTTGAGAGAAAAACAGTGTTGCTGAAGGAACTGACCACCGTAATGAAAAATGAGTTCCAGAAATGCTCCCAAAATTGGAAAAAGCGATGGCACAAGTGTGTGATATCTGAGGACGACTCCATTGAAGGGGACAAAGTTGATGCTGACAAATAAATAAAAATTCTTAAAGAAAACCAAAAATTCCCATTACCTTCTGGGCACAACTCATATCTGATGCCATAATTATTTAGCGTGGTTGGCTTTATAACACTGACATATTTACTCAAGGGTTGTCACAAATGAAAATCGTTTGGGGTGACAGCATCACAGAAGAAAATAAATAAAAATCTTGTCCAGAACCACACTGCAGTGGCAGGCTGGACACAGATTTGGACTCGTTTTGACTTCCTGGAAGGAGAACTTCATCTGAAGTCAAAGCAGACTTTACTGAGGATGATTTGCAAGAAACAATTTTTCAAATTTATGTAGAAGCATCGTCGACTGAGTACAGTCTTGTTCAGCTTCCTGACCCATACCATTCCAAAGGTGCTGTTGGACACTTGGACTATACACGTCTATTCAAGTTTGATGATGAGTCAGAACAACGAGAAGTTACCTACTGGCAGTAACAGCATTTTCCTTTTTCTTATCCAGTTTGGTAAAGTGATATCAAATATCACATTAAGCTCGTTTAGGTGAAGATGATGTTATTGACTTATGTCCTACAGTCTTGAAAAGTATGCTATATGGAAATATGAAAACTTGTAATGTTAAGATGCACTTGCTATATTGTAAAAACTTAAAATGAGGACAAATGTGCCTGCAGTGTATTCTATAATCTATAAATGCATCCATAACTGTATAATTTAATTATGTAATAGTCATTATTATTTCTCTTTCCTGTCTCAGACGTTATTATTATTATTATTATTATTATGCTGAACAGTTACTCCAGTGAGCTTAGCTTGAACAGATAGTACTGTGTCAAGAAGGAATTGGACTGGATTGCAAACTGAATCAGTGAATGAGTCCAGAGCACTGCTGAATCAGTGCGTGAGCTGAGAGCACAAAGTGTGTGGTCACTCCTGAGTCACCTTGCAATGTGCTCTGTGTGTAGTAGAGCAATAGGAGAGTGGTGAGTGATTACTGGGAAGTAGCTCACCTGCAATCTACTCCGTGTGAAGTCAGGAGCAGTAGGCGAGTGGTGAGAAGAGAGAGCCCTCGCGAATCAGTTCTTCTCACAGTGAACTGTCGAGTGAGGCAACATGGCAGTTCCCTGCAAGTTGTCTTTTCAAATCGAGAACAAGAATAAAAGGCAAGATATTGTTTTCTGCATTAAAGAACTCCTCTTTCTCCACTTTCTATTCTTTTCTTGGCTCTAAAAGCTGCTCACAACAGAAATGTGTATGAATATGTACATACATGCAGCTTGGCAGATGTTCCTGAATAGAATGGCGTATGTCATAGTGTCTAATTCAGCATGCTGCTTTATACACTGTTAAGGCAGCTGCTCTGGAATCTTCATTTCATCCACTGACATCAATGGGGAGACATTTTAGGTTCAAAGAGCTACCACTCTTTCTTTCCAAGTCACTGATCACTTACTCTGTAGAAGGTTCTAGCTCTTTTTTAATTAGTTCAGGAGAGGAACACCCATCTCTGACTGTAACTGTATTTATTCTGCAGCTCTTTCAAACGGAATTGCTCTAAAACTACACCCAAGAACACATTGGAAATCAGTGGGATGGGGTTGATACTGCTTTGGACAGACTGGGTGCTTCTGGCAATTAGCTATTTAAGTAGCCTCTTACTACAAACATTGAGGCGCAAACTATGTCGCATATGATGTCACTGATTTAGGATTGATGCATCAGCCACATCAATGTTTGAATGCTCCTCTTGCCTGAGTGATTTTCTAAGCTCTAAATTAATACTTTGACAGAGCACTACTATACTACTCAAAGGATGACACAAGCTACACACTAGCATGAGGAATATTCTCAGCAATGTGTGTGATGCTGTTCCCAATTGTACGTTCTATCTTGCTCTCTCTCTCTCTCTCTCTCTCTCTCTCTCTCTCTCTTTCTTTCTCTCTCTTTTCAAATTGTTTTGTGCAAATCATCCTCAGTAATGTCTGCTTTCACTTCAGATGAAATTCTCCTTCCAGGAAGTCAAAGTGATTCTCGACTGTAATGCAGTCTGCCACTGTAATGTAGTTCTGGACAAGATCCTGATTTATTTTCTTTTGTGCTACCCTCACCCCAAATGATTTGCAACAACCCATAAGTAAATATGTCAGTGTTGTAAAGCCGATCACACCACTAATTATTATCTGAATGAGATGGAAATCGGTAGATGTGATGTACATGTATAGCAAACAAACAACAAACAATTACAATATCATAAAAATCACGATTTATTCAAAAGAAACAGCTTCACAGATTGAGCAAGTCAATAACTCATGGGTCCACCTGTGGCCCTTATGCAAGCAGTTATTCAGCTTGACATTAACTGCTAGTTGGATGTCCTCCTGAGGGATATCATACCAAATTTTGTCCAATTGGCACATTAGATTGTCAGAATCCTGAACTGGTCGGAGGACCCTGCCTGTAGTGCTCTGAACATTTTCCATCGAGGGAAGATCCGCTAACCTCACTAGCCGAGGGAGCGTTCGGTAAGCGTGAAGACGTGCAATAGATCTCTCTGCTGTTTGTGGACGGGCATTAGCCTGCTGAAATGTAAGACTAGGACGGCTTACCGTGAAGGGAAACAAAACGGGGCATAAAATATTGTTGATGTACCACTGTGCTGTAAGGGTGCTATGGATGACAACCAAAGGGCTCCTCCTATGAAAAGAAATGGGACTCCAGAGGATCACTGCTGGTTGTAGGGCCATTTGGGAGGCAACAGTGAGGTTGGTATCCTGCCGCTGTCCTGAGCATCTCCTGACACACCTTCGCTGATCCCTGGGGCTCAATTCAAAGTGAGACTCATCACTAAAGGCAATTCTACGCCAGTCAATGAGATTCCATGCCGAATACAGTCTGAAGATGACCTGGAGAGTGGTGGGATACCACGTATGCACGAGTAATACCATCTGTAGGTCAGCACAGTGAAAGAGGTTTCCAAGTGCAAATCGGGCAGAGTTGAGCTTTTTGACTATTTTATCTCAGCATGGGTGCCATCTAAGCTATTCACTTGTAAGCTCAGAAAGTTCACACACAGTGTTTCATTTAGCTTGTGCCTGTGGGCAATTATTGCTTGTTTGGAATAACCTAAAGTATTCGGGAGGACGATGGTTCAATCCCACGTCCGGCCATCCCGATTTAGGTTTTCCGTGATTTCCCTAAATCCTCTAGGCAAATCCCGCGATGGTTCCTTTGAAAGGGCACGGCCGACTTCCTTCTCCGTCCTTCCCTAATCCGATGAGACCGATGACCTCTCTGTTTGGTCTTCTTCCTGAAACAAACCGACCGAATAACCTAAAGTGAGTTTTGAGACAAAAGAGTTAAACTGTTTGCTATCAACGAGTTGTAAGTCTTTTTCAGTATCCTCCTGGCTTTGTGTGGCTCAGATGTATTTGGGCCTTGTGGTTTTCTAGAGATGCTGGTTACAAATATTGTTTTACTACACAGTTTTATCTCTGTCAGTAACTTGCAACAGAATATTATGTCGTAAATGTCTAATGCATGAAAATTGCAAAATTTTGTTTTCAAGGCCAATGTGTTGAATCTGAGAAGGTTCTGAACAGTTATATAAAACTCACAGTGTGAGAATTCTCATCAGCTGGTGCAGTCAGGAACAGTGAAACTCACTGCTTACTTATTAATTTTCGTTTCTGCTTTATTGAAATTAACGAAGTTTCATATGCCACATTATAGAATTGAATGTATTGTGTTTTATCCAAGTTAAGCAGACCTACCCAATATTTCCAAGAATATATAATTTGTCACTAAATAACTGAATTACATTCTGCTCACACTAGGAATAACAAAAGTAATTTCAAATTGAGAAAAATAAAGTATATGTAACAAGAATGTGGTTTAGTGTTTTAAAATGTAAAGATCTCATTTACAAGCAATTACACAAAAGCTTTCCATCCTGCAAATGAATTTACATCAAACTGTGATTGCTCTGGAAGAGGTACAGGTAATTTCTGATGTGAAAATAGTTATAAACATCACACAAATATCTTCTTACGGATTCAAAAGTTTTCCTCCAGGCTCCTATGTGCAGCAGCCTCTATTTCCTCAGAACTTTGTGGATATTACTGTTAAATCAGTACTTTCCATTCTGTAATACTCTACTTGGGATGCCTTTGTTGGGAGCACAGTGTTCTAGGAGATAAAACTCTACACACACATCCATGATTTTAGTTCTGTTTGTTGGAATGTCTGCAAAATACTGACTCAAATTATTTACAGAAGAATGTAAAAGTTTGTAGAAGCCATCCACTGTTTTATTAATATTGTTAACACATGACAACAATATGATCAGATATACTGGAGATTGTAAGTGAAATTTTTTATGACTATGACTGTGGTTATATGACCTTGCTTTTCTTTTTAACAAGAGTAACTACTCATACTGCAATCTTGAGGAAGGGTGCTGATGACAACACTGATCGGCATCCAACAATTTTAAAGCCGTCCACCCAACCTCATGACCAATCAGTTTTGGTTTCAAAGAAATGTAAGAACATGTGAGGCAATACTGACCGTACAACTGATCTTACAAGATAGGTTAAGAAAGGCAAACCTACTTCCATAGCATTTGTACACTTAGAGCAAACTCTTGACAGTGTTGACAAGAAAACACTCTGAAGTTCTGAAGGTAGCAGGGGTAAAGTACAGGGAGTGAAAGCCTTTCTTTAACTGGTACAGAAGCCAGATCGCAGTTTGTAATGCTATTTTTGGGAAACAACATGATTACCATTTTAGTACACAAGACGACACCTTAATGTTTTGCTATTTATAACCTGAAAGTCGTTTATATGAAGTACACTTATGTATAAATATGGAATGCTCTTGTGAGTTGTACTTGCTTCTAATTAATGTTAATTCATAATATTATGAAAAGGATAGTTCTACTCACCATACAGCAGACATGCTGAGTTGCAGATAGGAACAACAAAAAGACACTCACACAATAAGCTTTCGGCCATTAAGGCCTTTGTCAAAAATAGATAACACACACACACACACACTAGTATCTTTACTATGTGGTGAGCACCAACTACCGTTTTCATGATATTGTTACTTTCCATTCTGGATTTTCCATTGTTTAATGTTAATTCATGAATGTTTTGGATACAATTCACAAATATTTTGTATATATTCTCATTTCTTTATATATTTTATAGCTTTCGAAAATTTCTTCATTATAATACACCTGTAGCTAATATTTAGAGTGCTGAAACATTTGTAACAGGTATCATGAAAATATGTTACGCAGGTGAATGTGGTTTGCTTCCATTAAAATGTTGGCATTGAGACTAGTGGAATAACTTTGTATTGTATTGTATTGTATGTTAACCGGGGACCTAGAAACAATGGAGAGGCTCCGTCCCCGCCGCAGCCACAGTTGTCCTCAACCCCACAACGACTACCACAATCCACTTCACCCCTCCGCCGCCCCACTCCGAACCCAGGGTTATTGTTCAGTTCGGCCTCCAGTGGACGCCCCAGGGAACGTCTCACACCAGATGAGTGTAACCCGTATGTTTATGTGGTAGAGTAATGGTGGTGTATGCATACGTGGAGAACTTGTTTGTGCAGCAATCGCCGACATAGTGTAACTGAGGCGGAATAAGGAGGATCCAGACCGCATTCGCCGAGGCAGATGGAAAACCACCTAAAAACCATCCACAGACTGGCTGGTTCACCGGACCTCGACACAAATCTGCTGGGCGGTTTTGTGCCGGGGACCAGGCGCTCCTTCCCGCCCGGAAAGCCGTGTGTTAGACCGCACGGCCAACCGGGCAGGCTCGGAATAACTTTAGTGTAAGGTCTGTGGTTGGTTGGTTATTTGTTTATTCATCCACAGGTCATTTACATAACAATATCAGACATGAGATCTTAATATAAAAAGGAAAAAAATTAAAAATTAATTAATGCAAGCATATAGTAATGTTATCTTACCAACAAATACTTTTACACTCCTCATTTGTATCACATATCAGTTCCCACACCACACTACAATGCACTGCATGCAACCCCCCCCCCCCCTCCACACGCACACACACACACACACACACACACACACACACACACTACACTACAATGCACTGCATGCAACCCCCCCCCCCCCTGGTCCACACACACACACACACACACACACACACACACACACACACACGTGCGCGAAACAGTGTCCAAATTCTTCATGTTGTCTCGTTGGTCCATTTGAAAATGCCAAGACACTGCCTTTCCACAGTAAATGGGATGTTGAGCTCAAGAAAACTGAAAGAAGTTCAAATTTTCCATCACATATCTTAGGTATAGGATTTCACAGTAAGAGCCCACTTCAGGTGACTCTATATTAATTCATAAAAATTTTGTTTTTGCTATACACTCTACAAAACTTTCATCCACATTTACTCTTACAGAATTATTTTCCTTGTCTAAGCAGAAATTCATGCTGATTATTTTCTTTATATTCAGTATAAGTTTATTCCATGATGACCAATCATAAACATTCTTTAGGCTTCCATTTGCTTTCTCCGCTAGAAGTTTTGGTGTTCTATTGGGGGTGATTTTTTCCACCGTGTACAAACTCTAGTTTTTGATCCATGGGAGGATACAGAACAAAAGAGGCCTAATAAACTTATGTCTGAAAATGCATGGTTTCTTTGCTAGAGACCATTTATTCAGTCATACTTTGCTGAATAGACTGTGATCTAATGCGTGCTGTACCATGCAGATAGTTACAGTATGTATGGTTTCCTCCTAGAGGGTGATACTTTTCTCCATACGTCATGCCCTAGTGCCCTTTCCTGCCATAGTAATTGGTAATGTTGTGTCAGATTCACTTCTCTTGCCGACTCACCTTGTAGTGGATGTGATACAGTGTTGTACACAAGGTTCTGTATTTGAATTGAGGGCTTTCTGACATAGTATTTACTTACAGAAAGGCAAATGGCAAAGGGCAGTGGAGCAAGGTTGTATCAGGAGACCTATCCTCACAGACAACAACCACAACAGTCAGTGTTTGCAACAGTGTTTCACCGTTCGTCTGAGACAGGGTCATTTCAGGAAGCAGAAAATCACGAAGGACGTACTCGAAATGTTCAGACAGCAGACTTGGAGGAAAATGTGATTAACATTGTGGAGGGCAACCACCATGTCAGTACCAGAGCCAGATGACTGTGTGGAACATTCTCCATGACAATTGTTACTACCTTTATCACCTACTGATTGTGCAGGGCTTGCTAGTGACAGTTTCCACATCAGGAGCAGTTTTATCACTAGTTTCATCATCAGGAAACCACAATTCCAGGATCTGTCTCATCCATCCTATTCACAGATGAGGCCACCTTTACATGGAGTGTTACCTTCACCTTCCATTACAGTCATCTTTGGGGTAGTATGCAGGACCCCTGCGGTATGGTGACAGTGAGTCATCAGCCTTGGTGTAGCTGGAATGTGTGGGCCGAGATAATTGGCAACTGTATTTTGGGACCAGTCTTCCTTTCACGTTGTCTAACAGGCTGGAACTATTGGCGTTTCTTGCGGGTGATTTTCCCTCCCCTGTCGGAAGAAGTGCCGTTGGTGTTTCGAAGGGTTTTGTGGCTGTCACATGATGGTGCTCCAGCCCACTTCACCATTAACATCTGGACGCTTCTCAATCGTGTCTTCTCTGGTCGATGGATCAGACGAGGGTGTCCAGTTGCATGGCCTGCTCATTCATGGGATATCAACCTGTACAATATCTGGTTATGGGGATGTCTCAAAAGCATTGTGTCTGCAGAGTCCATTCTGGAGCAGCATATTCATGCTGCCTTCGACACTGTTTGGATGCACCCTGGCTGATGTGAATGTGTGCACGTACACACATGCGTTGAGGCACATGGAAACCATTTTCAACACATACTGAACTGTGGCTGCATGGTGCAATACATGTTAGACTGCACTCTCTGTAACAACCTATGATTGAGTAAATGGTTTCTAGCATGAAAACGATGCATTTCTGGACATAAGTTCATTAGACCTTTCTTGTTACATATCCTGTCTTTGATCAGTCCCTAGAGTTTGTACATGGTGGAAAAAATCACCCAGTATGTATTGCTATCATCAGCAAAAAGAATTTTTTCTCCATGCCTAACATTGTCCCGAAATTTATTAATGTACATCAGAAACAATATAGATCCTAAGGTGCTGTCTTGAGGGCCTCCTATGTTAATATAATTTGGATCTGATAAATGCTTCCATAAAAATTTTGCTTTATTTGAAATCTGTACTAGCTCTACCCTTTGTACCCTGTTTTTCATATGTGACTGAAACCAGTCATTGGCAGTTCCTATTGTTCCAGATGATTGTATTGTTTTTAGTAGAATCTGATTGGCAACAGTATCAATGGCCTTTTGGCAACATTAGTTTAGGTTAGATTTCACAATGTTTTGATGCTTTAAAGAATTACTGTGATGATGTGCTGGTGCTACGGCCAGGTCCACCATGTTGCCCAGACTACAATTGTACTGGGATTATGGAACCACCAAATTTATTTCTCCGAAACTACAGTTTTATTAAGATAGAGTAATTGCTTTGGAAGTGTCTGTCTGCGTGCTGTGCACTCAAGTTCAGTGAGCTAGTTTTCTTACAGCGATTTGCACTTTTCATTTTGCGACACTGATTATCCGTATCACCTACAGTCCCACATAAAAGACACCAAATCTAATTTTTTTTTTCATGTTAGTATTTCACATATATCATAATTTTCATAGTATAGATTTACACCTCTCACAGTGTCAAAGTCGGGTAGTTTGAATGTTGTAGAGTAGCCAGATGGCAGACAACAGCACTTGTTTTCATCCATTTTGTTTACCTTTTATTTTCATTCTAATTTTAGTAGTAGGATGTACAGGGAGTGTGCATGCTGTGTGAGGTGGCAGGAGGAGCTAGCCCTGGTTCATGAATAGCTGAAGATGCTGCTGGCTGCTGAGGTTGCTAGATACCAGGGTCTCCAAAGTTAGGCATGTTATGGAGCACTGAGAGAAATAATGACATGGGCTGGAAAGAAGTTCAGTATACATAAATGATTTGGTGGGCAGCAATCTGCAGTTGTCTGTTGATGATGCTGTAGTGTATGGTAAGTGGTTGATGTTGAGTGACTGTAGGAGGATACAAGATGACTTAGATAAAATTTCTAGATGGTATGATGGATGGCAGCTACCTGTAAAAGTAGAAAAATGTAAGTTAATGCAGATGAGTAGGAGAAACAAACCCGTAATGTTCGGATATAGAATTAGTCCTACTTAATACAGTCACATCATTTAAATATCTGGGTTTAACATTGCAAAACTGTAGCAAATGAAACAAGCATGTGAGGTTTGTAGCAGGGAAGGCAAAAGCTGGACTTCGGTTCATTGGGAGAATTTTAGGGTAGTGATTCACCCGTAAAGGACACAGCATATAGGACACTGGTACGACCTATTCTTGAGTACTGCTCGAGTGTTTGGTATATGAACCAGAGTGGATTGAAGGAAGACACTGAAGCAATTCAGAGGCAGGCTGCTAGATTTGTTACTAGTAGGTTTAAACATCACGCAAGTGTTACGGAGATGCTTCGGGAACTCAAATGGGAATCCCTGGATGGAAGGTGATGTTCTTTTTGAGTAACACTGTCTAGAAAATGTAGAGAAATTGCATTTGAAGCTGACTGCAGGATGATTCTGTAGCCTTTAATATACATTGCACTTAAGGACCACGAAATTAAAAATATGAGAAATTAGGGCTCATATGGAGGTATATAGACAGAAGTTTTTACCTCATTCTGTTTGCGACGGGAACAGGAAAGGAAATGACTAGTAGTGGTACAACACGCTGTAAGATGGATTGCAGAGTATCGATGTAGATGTAAGCCCAGTATGCTGGTCATGGACCCTACCAGAATGTGGAGGAGGCCCTGCATGTGACTATCAAGGATGTAGGGTGCAATCATCTTCAAGTTGTAGTTCACGTCAGCACCAATGTTGCTTATCACTTGGATTCTGAGTGTATACTCAGTTTCTACAGGCAGCTGGCAGAAGTGGTGAAGACTCACCAATTTGCAATATCATACTTGCTTACTTACTTTACGTGATCAGGCCCAATGGACCACACACTGCTTTGAGAGATTGCCTCCACTTCAGCCTGTCTTCAGCTCATTTCTGCCATCCTTCCAGCAGTCCCACTCTCTGAAGGTCTTTGGATATGCAGTCTCTCCGTCGAGTTGTAGGTCTTCCTACAGGCCTTCTGCCAGTTGGCTTGGTGTTGAGTACAATTTTCAGCCATCGGTTGTCCTGCATTCTAGCAACATGCCCTGCCCACTGGAGCCATCGTGTCTTCATTATAACCACAATGTTCGGCTCTTTGTAAATATCATACAACTTTGTATTGTAATGAATCCTCCATTTTTCACTCTCATCATCGTAAACTGCTCCAAAAATCTTCCGAAGGACTTTCCTTTCAAATATCATCAGTCTGTTCAGATCTTGCTTGGTTGTACTCCAGGTGGCACATCCATATAGTACTGCTGGCTGTAGGTGTGTTTTGTAGATGTTTATTTTGAAATGTCTTGACAAACTTCTGGTATTGAGGAGAGCATTAAGGCCATAGGCGATAGTTTGAGATCTTCAGATGAACACTTGCCGTTTGATACACAGAGAGTGAAATCAGACTGCATACAGTGTAAAGATACTTTGAATGTCAAAATTTTAACAGTAAATTGCCAAAGCATTCTTAACAAAAAAGTTCCTGAATTTACTGCCCTCCAAGAAAGCTATCATGCTCAAATTATATGCTGAACTGAGAGCTGGATGAAACTCAAAAGTAGAAAGCTCCATAATATTTAATGAGGAATAGAATGTGTATCAAAAAGGCAGATGGAAGGGAAGTGTTCATTGCTGTTGACGAAAACATTGTGTTAATCAAGTTTGAACTTGAGTCTGACTGTGAAATTATCTGCACATGAGTAATCAGTCTAGATGAACTCAAGTTAATCATCAGATGTTTTTACTTTCCATTTGATTTTGCTTTAACTGTTATAGAATCATTCACAGAAAGTCTGCACTAAATAGCTTGGAAGTACCCTGATCATGCAATATTAGTTTGAGGTGACTTTAACCCAGCGAGTATAGACTAGTACGTCTATGGATTCACTGCAAGTGGTATGGACAGCTTAAGATTTAAGTGTAGGGAAGTCATTTCTGAAAGTATTTGTATGGAGTGTAGCCATGTATGAAAGTGAAACATGGACAATAAATAGTTTAGACAAGAAGAGAATAGAAGCTTTCGAAATGTGGTGCTACAGAAGAATGCTGAAGATTAGATGGGTAGATCACATAACTAATGAGGAGGTATTGAATAGAACTGGGGAGAAGAGGAGTTTGTGGCACAACTTGACTAGAAGAAGGGATCGGTTGGTAGGACATGTTCTGAGACATCAAGGGAACACCAATTTAGTATTGGAGGGTAAAAATCACAGAGGGAGACCAAGAGATGAATACACTAAGCAGATTCAGAAGGATGTGGGCTGCAGTAGGTACTGGGAGATGAAAAAGCTTGCACAGGATAGAGTAGCATGGAGAGCTGCATCAAACCAGTCTCTGGACTGAAGACCACAACAACAACAACAACAATGACCAGTCAGTCTTGTGAAGTAGTTCTGAACATGTTTTCTGAAAACTGTATTGAGCAGGTAGTTTAACAACCCACATGCAATGGAAATATTTTAGACCTTGTAGCTGTAAACAAGTTTAACCTTATCAACAGTGTCACTATAAAGAGAGGCATTAGCAATCATGATGTCACCATAAAGTGCGCGTCATTTATGTTGGCAGCCGAGTTTAGGTTCGTTCTGCGCATCTGACGTCACAAAACACAGTCAGCCAATGAACAGAGAACGACGTTGCTACATCTCGACTGCAGTGCAGAGCATGGACGAGTGTCTTCAGTTTTAGAAACGTTCAGTCATAAATAAAGTAATAGAACAAAAGCAATGTCTTGATAGCAGACATTCTTTTATAGAAAGTTTGGAAAAAGCATTCTTTATACCAATTGCTTCATATTCTATTAATTAATTAAACCAAAGAAGCAATAAGACTCCTAATTCAGGCGATAGCAAGGAAAGGTGTTTGTATCACTCTCACGAACCGCTTTTTCGCAATAAAGAACAGCGGTAATTGTTTATTTCCTATTGTACTTCGACGAAGCGTGAATAATTCATAGTTATACCAACAGTGTTTGTCAGTATTTTGCGTGACGTGCTATAGTCCTCATGGCGTTATGTAGTCAGACGAGGTGCGTTAGCGTAACGGTTAAGGTGTTGGGCTGCTACGTGAAAGGTTTGAGCTCAAACCTTATGTGGTGCTTAATATTTTCATTATTTAAAAACAATATCGAAGTGCCTTACTTCACGAATTATATTCGTTTGAATGCAATTTTTTGAAATTTCTAGTGCTTTGTCTCTCCATTAACCCTGTCGCTGCTGCAGACACGTGCTCCCCGCATTCCGCGCTGTGCGCGATTTTGTCATCACTGCACTGCTCACCTGTGCAGACACATGGTGTTGCCACTGCTTTGACACACTTATCATTCGATTTCACAAAAACTATTTGGCCCAAAAATTTGATTTTTACACATCTTCTTGACTGATACCTTCTCCCCATAAATGACTTAATTTTGTTTCGATGTTCAACGCAGTTATTATGCAGCATTAAATGTAGTAAACCATTGCACGAAATTTTGAAGAGTTTGCAGAGGTAGAAGTCCATAGCGTATACTTTCCGTATGGTCGATTTTAGTTGCCACAATAATGAGAATGAAATGTGGACAAGATACCTAAATTTCATATAAAATTTACTGTATAACAATATCTCATTTAATTTTAAGTACGACATAGGTGTCGTATGTAATATTGAGAAACATTCCGTCTTTCGCGACTGTAATAAAAGTATTATTTACACCGGACGCGTTTGGCTTTATTTTAAAGTACTTCAATCAAGGAAAGGTATGGCACACACACAATGGTACTGAAATATATTCCTCTTCTGCAACTGTAATAAGGGGCGTATTTAGACCAGACGCGTTTCTCTCTTTTGAAGCATCTTCAATGGACAGTATTTTGTCTCCTCCATTGCCTAGTCACCTTTCGTAGTTTTGTGCTGCGGTAACACAATATTCAACGTTTGTGTTGGCAGATCAGTGTTTTAGCAAGTAAATGATGTTTGTGTGTGCCACACACAAAAATTATATTTGACATAGCTCAGAGCACTTCACTAATAGACGGTATATTCAAGTCCTAATGTTTTTGTAAGTCCACAGTTTTGTTTAATGTATTTTGTCTACTTCCTTTTGATTGATTGAAGTGCTTTAAAATGAAGCCAAATGTGCTCAGTGTAAATAAAACTTTTGTTACAGTCGCGAAAGACGGAATATTTCTCAATATTACATACGACACCTATGTGGTACTTAAATGAGCTATTGTTATACAGTAAATTTTATATGAAATTTAGGTATCTTGTCCACATTTCATTCTCAACATTGTGGCAACTAAAATCGGCCATACGGAAAGTATACTCTATGGACTTTTACCTCTGCAAACTCTTCAAAATTTCGTGCAATGGTTTACTATATTTAATGCTGCATAATAAGTGCGTTGAACATCGAAACAAAATTAAGTCATTTATGGGGGGAAGGTATCAGTCAAAAAGATGTGTAAAAATCTAAGTTTTGGGCCAAATAGTTTTTGTGGAATCGATTGATAAGAGTGTCAAAGCAGTCGGAACACCATGTGTCAGCACAGGCAAGCAGTGCAGTGACAAATTGCGCACAGCACTGAATGCAGGTAGCACGTCTTTGTAGCAGCGAAAGGGTTAATGCGGCCGTGGTGGCTTTACTTCACGAACTGCGCGCTCCCCCCTACACGTAAGCTTGCGAACTATGCTATACTATGGCGCTGCTTCTATTGGCGCGTGCGTCGTGTGCAACTGGCAACGCAGCAATCTCCCGCGTCTGGGCGGGCATGCGCGAGCCGCCAAGATAAAAGAATTGAACTATAGCAACAATGGTTACCAAAGTTAAAAAATATATCAAAGAGGCTAGGAGAGTATTTTTATTAGAAAAAGCACCCTTCTTAGGCAATGAGTAGACATTACTTAGTCCCAATATGATGGACATAAATTATGGGCAAAGTTTCTTTCCTGGTGTACATGCTTCTTTCACCGCTCTTGGGTGTAGTGCCATATCAAATCATTCAAAAGCCACAATATTTTGGCAGACAATTGTTCTGCCAACATCAGAGGGTTTTGATGGAATGAAGTGTCTGCTGCCAGCTTGGGGTTTTTATACAATGCCAGCCCAGACTCCAGGCCTCATTAGCCCTGCACTGAGCTTGGTGGTGAGGGTGCATATGGCTGATGGTGGAAGGGAGGGTCTCAGTTTCCTTACACCCACTGTCCATGTTGTATCTCTTGTCCAGGTGTTACGTTTTTCTTTGATGGAGATTAATTTTGGCTCCAATGGCTTGCTCAGTTAGAAACTAGTGACTCTGTTGATTAAATTATCAGTCACATGAAGTTCAATTGCTTCTTTGAAAATGCAATCCGAGATTGAGCGTACCACGTGTACTGGAGTGTTGACCACATTGTTTTTTCTGTGAGGGATGGTGGGAGCTGGAGGCATGGAGATATAAATCTGTATGTGTTGGCTTGTGGCATGCACTGTGGTCAAGTGAGCTGTCAGGCACTAATCACTCACTCAGTGCAGAGTCACTAGTGACTGGAAGAAAACTCAGGTGTCTGTTGTATATAAGATGGGTAGAAGAACAGACCCGCAAAATTACATTCCAATATAGATAACATTGATTTGCTGCATAATTGTTGAGCATACTTTAAGTTTGAATGTCATAAATTTCCTTGAGACGGAAAAGCGTCTATCCGCAAATCGGGTCAAATTTAGACAGCATTGCTCGTGCAAAATACAGCTTGTCCTTTTCTCGTGATATGTCCTGCAAACCGTGGATGATGAGTGACGGATATGCTGTATTCCCAGATTCCCAAAAAGCATTTGATGCAGTGCTTGCTGCACCGCAGACTGTTGACAAATGTACAAGCATATGGTATAGGTTCCCAGACTCTGATTGATTCAAAGGCTCCTTAAGTCATACAACCCAGTATGTTGTCTGGATATCGAGTGTTCGTCAGAAACAAGGTTATCATCAGGAGTGCCTCAGGAAAATGTGGCAGGACCACTCTTGTTCTCTCTCTATACATATAAATGATCTTATGGATAGGATGAACAGCAACTGCAACTGTTTGCTGGAGATGCTGTAATGTACAGGAAAGTGTCCCTATGGAGTGACTGGAGAAGGATCACTGGATGACATAAAGAGAATTTCTGTTTGGTGTGACGAATGACAGCTTGCTCTAAATGCAGAAAAATATACATTAATACAGATGAGTATGAAAAACAGTCCTGTAATGTTTGAATACACTGTTAGTTTTGTGCTGCTTGATGCAGTCACATTGATTAAGTATCAAGGTGTAAAGTCGAAAAGTGATATGGAATGGAGCAAGAACACATAATGTTGATAGTAGGGAAGGTGAATTGTCAACTTAGATTGGGAGTATTTTAGGAAACTGGGCCAGCCGCTGTGGTCGAGCAGTTCTAGATGCTTCAGTCCAGAACCGAACTGCTGCCTATGGTCACAGGTTCGAATCCTACCTTGGGCATGGATGTGTGTGATGTCCTTAGGTTAGTTAGGTTTAAGTAGTTCTAAGTCTAGGGGACTGATGACCTCAGATGTTAAGTCCCATAGTGCTTAGAGCCTTTTGAACCATTTCGGAAACTGGAACTCATGATTCTACTGCCACAAATATACATTTCACATAAAGACTACATGAACAAGATATGCAGGCATATAGATAGTCTTTTTCTGTCACTCCATTTGCAAGTAAAACAGGAAAGAAAAGCAGTGGTACAAGGTATCCTCCACCATGCACCATAAGTGGAGTATAAATGTTGATGTAGGTACAGAGATAAATAGGAGGATATACGATGAACATTAACAAAAGCAAAATGAGGATTATGGAATGTAGTCAAATTAAATAAGGTGATGCTGAGGGAATTAGATTAGGAAATGAGACACTTAAAGTAGTAAAGGAGTTTTGCTATTTGGGGAGCAAAACAACTGATTATGGGTGAGGTAGAGAGCATATAAAATATAGACTGGCTATGGCAAGGAAAGCATTTCTGAAGAAGAGAAATTTGTTAACATCAAGTATAGATTTAAGTGTCAGGAAGCCTTTTCTGAAAGTATTTGTATGGAGTGTAGCCATGTATGAAAGTTAAACATGGATTATAAACAGTGGAGACAAGAAGAAAATGGAAGCTTTCTAAATGTGGTGCTACAGAAGATTGCTGAAGATTAGATGGGTAGATCACCTAACTAATGAGGAGGTACTGAATAGAATTTGGGAGAAGGGCGTTTTAAGGTATGCATGATGGTACAGTTCGCGGTGCTGTAAACCGTTCCGTGGCATACAACTCGCAACCACAGTGCGAGCTGATCAGTGTGCCAGTGACAGACGAGGTGGGACAGCAGGAATAGATGCAGCAACAGCAGCAGCATCCGGAGCAGCAGCAAGCATACCAGGCTGCACACTACAGCAATAGGAATGTCACGACTGGAAGAAGGGATTATTCAGTAGGACATGTTCTGAGGCATCAAGGGATCACCAATTTAGTTTTGGAAGGAAGTGTGGGGGGTTAAAATCGTAGAGGGAGACCAAGAGATGAGTACACTAAGCAGATTCAGAAGGATGTAACTTGCAGTAGTTATTCAAAGATGAAGAGGCTTTCACAGGATAGTGTACCATGGCGAGCTGCATCACACCCGTCTCTGGACTGAAGATCACAACAACAATGACAAGCACAGAGAGACAGTGGAAGTTCAAAATCACAAAAACAACTTTAACAGAAAATAATAAGTATTGAAATTAGATAAGCTGTGGGCCTTAGTGCTATATAAAATAAACAGTGCCAACTGTTCTCCACTACAAAATTCATAACAGACATTGATGCAACTCTCTGATCTTTGGTAGCAGTTGGATGATGTCACAAACTTGTTGTGTGGATATGTAGTTTGGATTGCTGAGCTAGTTTGAAATGGTAATTGCTTTTCTTAGTGGTTATAGCCTCTGGTAATGTGTCAAATATTGGGAGAAGAAATATCAGGCAGAGAAATGTGCCTTGGGCAACAGCCAATTTTCCACAAAACAAAAATAAGCAACAAATCATATACTGGTCATGAAAGATTGCACTGAATGAATTCACACTGTTATAGATGAGAATATGCGAGATAACGGACTATGGTGTGCAAAGTACTGGACAGAACTGAACTTTAGTGATGCAGTGAGTGCAATATTTGTTTGAAAAGTAAAGAAAAATCAACCTTAGAGCAGGAATGTTACTCAAAGGTGGACTAACCTGTCTATTTGGTTGCAAAGTGACAACATTTACATGTCCAACAGGAGTAGGTCAAAAATGTAAATTTATCTGTAACCTACTTGAGTTTTGTTAAGTCTATGTAATGTCATAAAAGAGCTGTGTATTTCACATACTTCTATTTCTCATCATGAAGGAAAGACAACGGCTCAACTACAGCCAACTGAGGTGTGGCACAATGAACCACACAAACTGAAAATAGTACTTACATGAGCTTCTGAACTCTTTCTCTTTCCTGCTAGAAGTACACACATTCACCTTCACACATACAGCCACAGACACACCCAAATATACACACCCATGGCTGCTACGAGACTTACTGTTGGTTATTGACAGCAGTTAACTCAGCAGATGGAGGTGGGAAGTAGGTAGGAGGGAGACATGAGGCAAGGAGGGGGGAGCAGGATAGTGCTTGGCAGGTCTTTCAACAGATGAGTGAGCAGCTGCACAACAAAGGAGTTCGGAGGATAGATAATATATGAGGTACAGGGAGGGAGAGGGGAAAAAGGAGGGGGGGGGGGGGATTGGAGGTGAGAAAAGCAGAGGAAGGTGAAGATAGGAGAAAGAAGAGGGCCGGAAAAGGAAGAGAGAGAAAGAGAGGAGGAGGAGGACAAGGAGAGAATGCCTGCTTTCAGGGGGAGGGGGGGGGGAGAAGGGTGGTGAGGGAAGACAGTACGCAATCTGGGTGGAGAAGAAGTGGTGTGGGGGAGGAGTGGTGAGGGAAGACAGTATGCAATCTGGATGGAGAAGAAGTGGTGTGGACAAAGAGAAGGGGAAAGGTAACTGTGGCTGTGGGAAACAGGTTAGCAGAGATTTTGGCCAGGAAGATTGTGAGATTGCAGGATATGGTGGACAGACAGTTCCCACCTGCATAATTCAGAGAAACTTGTGCCGGAAGGGAGTATCCAAATGGTTTGCATAGTGAAGCAACTGTTGAAGTTACTTGTATTGTGCTGCACAGCATGTTCAGCAACTGGATGATTGAGTTTGGCATTTGCCTCAGTTTAGCGTTGGCCTTTCATGTAAGTAGACACTTGGTTACTTGTCATGCCTGCATAGAATGATGCAAAGTAATTGCAGCATAGGTGGTATAAACAAGACTGGAGTGCAGTAGGAAGTGGTGTGTTGGTGTACGGGACAGGTCTTGCACCTGGCTTGACCACAAGGGAATGGCCCATAGGATGCAGGATTGGGAGCAATATTGGAAAAAGGATGGACAAGGAATTATACTGTAGGAATGTTGTCTACTCCAGGGGCCTTGTTTCCAGTTCAGTCTTTTATTGCTCTGTCAAATTATTCTCACAGGATCACATCCCCCATCTCATCTTCAGCTATTTCCTCTTCCCTTTCTATAATATTGCCTTAAAGTTCATCTCCCTTGTATAGCTGCTCTATATACTCCTGTAACATATTCACTTTTCCCTCATATATTTTACATGCCAAATAAAATAAAACACATGGTATGCTACAAGAGAAAATAATGACAGTCCAAACTCTAACCAGTGATGTATCACATGTAAACTGCCTGAGTTAGGAAGCTGTAGTGTAACAGGGATATGTGGAACTAGTGAATAGCAGACCTGTCTTTTCAATTCTGCATCTTCAAAGTCCAACCACACCACCCTCCCCTGTCAGACTTTCCTACCTAAAGAACAGTTAATGGCATTTTGCTCACCAGCATGTGAATTCTGAGGATGAATGTGCTAAGAAAATGACATTCTGGGGAAGTTAATAAACCTATAAATAAATCATAGACAAATCTGGTAAATGCTTGATATATTGCCGGAGCCCAGTGTCCTCCAATTTTTGTGTGTACATGTATTACAATATATCTAAAAACACAGATGATGTGACTTACCGAACGAAAGTGCTGGCAGGTCGATAGACACACAAACGTACACATGAAATTCAAGCTTTCGCAACAAACTGTTGCCTCATCAGGAAAGAGGGAAGGAGAGGGAAAGATGAAAGGATGTGGGTTTTAAGGGAGAGGGTAAGGAGTCATTCCAATCCCGGGAGCGGAAAGACTTACCTTAGGGGGAAAAAAGGGGTATACACTCGCGCGCGCGCACACACACACACACACATATCCATCCACACATACACAGACACAAGCAGACATTTGTAAAGGCAAAGAGTTTGCCTTTATTTATGCAATATACTCAAACTTGCAACATGTCACTCGTTTCAGGCTCCAGGCATGTCTTCCCCACTACTGCCCAACTGGAGTGACAATGATGCCACACCTTCATCTTTGGGAAATGATAATATTTTGGATACTGGAACACCTTCCTTCGATAGCTCCAAGTGATACTCTTGTAGAATGGATATCTGCCAGAATTTTACCCCTCTCCTGACTATTACAATTCCTAACTTAAGAACTGAGAAGGGAGTGAGATAGGGTTATAGTCTATCCTCAATGTTATTCAATCTGTATATTGAGCAAGCACTGAAGGAAACAAAAGAAAAATTTGGAGTAGGAGTTAAAGTCCAGGGAGAAGACATAAAAACTTTGAGATTTGCCGATGACATTGTAATTTTGTCAGAGACAGCAAAGGACTTGGAAGAGCAGTTAAACATAATGGACAATATCTTGAAAGGAGGATATAAGATGAACATCAACAAAAGCAAAATGAGGACAATGGAATGTAGTCAAGTTAAACCAGATGATGCTAAGGGAATTAGATTAGAAAATGAGACACTTAAGGTAGTGAGTGAGTTTTGCTATTTGGGACGCAAAATAACTGATCATGGCCAAAGTATGGAGGCTATAAAATGTAGAGTGCCAATGGCAAGAAAAGCATTTCTGAAGAAGAGAAATTTGTTATCATCGAGTATAGATTTAAGTGTCAGAAAGTATTTTCTGAAAGTATTTGTATAGAGTGTAGCCATGTATGATAGTGAAACATGGACAATAAACAGTTTAGATAAGAAGAGAATAGAAGCTTTAGAAATGTGGTTCTAGAAAAGAATGCTGAAGATTAGATGGGTAGATCGTGTAACTAATGAGGAGGTGCTGAATAGAATTGGGGAGAAGGGAAATTTGTGGTACAACTTGACTAAAAAAAGGGATCCGTTGGTAGGACACAATCTGAGGCATCAAGGGATCACCAATCACCAATTTAGTACCAGAGGGAAGCGCAGAAAGGGGGGGGGGGGGGAGTAAAAATTGTAGAGGGATACCAAGAGAAGAATACAGTAAACAGATTCAGAGGGATGTAGGTTGCAATAGTTACTCGGAGATGAAGAAGTTTGAACAGGATAGAGTAGTGTGGAGAGATGCATCAAACCAATCTTTGGACTGAAAATCACAACTACTTTATCATGCCCTATTTTTCCTCTGTCTTTTATGGAAGTTGTACTGTTCCACCTGTTTGGAAAGAAGGGATGTCACTGCAGCAAAGTATGCAGTATTTTTGCTTAGGACACAGTTTGTGTCGATCCACCAACCTTATAAACTTTCCCAACATCATGGCTTTACCTGTGTCCCCATGACCTGCATTTCCACAGCCAACTCTACTCCACTCTGTGATAATGGCCGACCCTTCTCACTTCTGGCACTCACAAATCGCGATTGATCTGCTGGATTTAAACTTTAATATCTCGTAACTTGCTACTCACATCATGTTGCGATCACATCATATCACTCTAATAAAATTCTCTATGCAATTATAGAGGCTAATACTTGCTCAGTACTTTCTTTCATTATTTTAATTCATCCAGTCATGCCTGAGGAGGACAATGAGCATGGACAGTGGACAGACAACAATGCCATGTTTAACTTCTTCCACCTTTCATCTTCCCCTTCTTTGCATTATACAGGTTTTCCATCTGAGCTCTTGATATTTGTACAGCTGCTCCTCTTTTCTCCAGAGGCCTGTAGGTGGTATCTAACTTCTCCCTAGTGAAATATGCTTCTAAATCATTACTTTTGTCCTCTGGCCATTCCCGTTTAGCCATGTTTCACTTGCTGCATTTTTATATTTTCTCCTTTCATCATTTAAGTTCAGGATCTTCTGTGATAGCCAATGATTTCTGCCATGCCTTGTCTTTTCCCCTATTTAATCCACTGTTACCTTCACTATTTTGTAACATCTCAAATACCGACAGTTGGGATCATGGCCAAGCAACCGAAATGAGACCACAGTATCTGGCCAATGCTATGCCAGCTCATCAGCATCAGCAGAAAGGACTTCTATAGTTGGTGCTTCCGTGTGAACAGCATCATGCAGACTCCCATCACATGATCTACTGATTCTGCCACACCAGGCCATCAACCCTGCTCCAGATGTTTTGACACAGCCTTCATACAGTGGGCCTTCTGCAACTAACAGCATTGGAAATGGGATTGAAACCACCAAGACTAACCAGTCACAGCTGATCCATCAAATGACACATGCCTCTGTAGGGCCGTGAATTGACAACCATTGCCTGTGTGTCCATCCTCAGCACAGAGACACTGCCTCACTGCTGCATCACCACCCTGCAGTCATCAGCCATCATACGTCATGGTAAGCTGAATTCAGTATCCAATATTATTTTTATACTTAATCCAAACACAATAAAAAAACATGGGCATAAGAAACAAACTATTTACTAAGTCACAGTATGACAGCTTAAGTACAATACAGTTTAGAGAGCATACACAAGACTGCCAGCTGGAGCCAGTATATTACTACATAAGAAACATTTGCCTGCCAGGGGCTGCTTGGTATTGGCTGCTGGTGATAGAGGCACTGGACACACGTCGGCAGCCTCTGGAGTGGGTTGGAGCAGCCGAACGGTGCACTGCTCACATGTGCACACGTTTTGACATTTGCTGCGGTAGAGGTGGCAGAGGTGCAACAATGTGCAGGTTACTACAATTTTACTCAACATTGTGACAGTGCTTGACTCTCATGAATTATGGTGCAAATACTTAAAATTTGAAATACTGCATGGTACAGAGCAAGTCAAAAATATAGTTTGCAGACCACTGTCTTCATCAAATTGTTGCCTCATATCAATCATCACACAGGACTTATCTTTATCCATGTTCCTAGTTGGTAATCTCTATCGTCGTAGCGTTCCTGATCCATTAATTAAATTGTTTCTCTCTGCCATTTGAGTGTCATCATACATTTAACTCTTATTAATATGCAGGTGAAGTGGTATTCGCTTCTCATGAAAGCAAAATGTAGAAACCAGAATTCTGGAAGATTTTCCTCAACATTATATGCTCCAAATAGTATGTAGTTGAATACCCTTACTTTGAGAAAGGCTTCATCAAATAAGGAGTTGTCACAAGCAGTACTGCATATTCCGAGAGATCTAGAGTTCTAGACTCTCTAGCCGGCTTTTCAGTACTGTTCACATAAATACCAATATTGGAAGTGATATCAATGAAGCAGTACTACCATCTGATATAGCAAAGAGAACAATGCTTTAAATGTGCCCTTATGTTTGTGGAATTCTGGAACATTTCTTACTGGATATTTGATCACATATTCCCCATCGATTGCAATGATGTTTGGATAACCCCCATGGATGTTAGAATTCTTCATTGCATTCTTCAGTTCATTTTCAGTCTGAGGCCCATGTAATAAACAGTGGGTTATTTACCCAAGCACTGTGCCTCATAATGATAACACCAAACCCTCATCGTGTATACTTCAGCTTCATTTGTAACATTCAAATTCTCTCCATTTCAGGATTTCCACAAGATCCGTACTTGTCAAAAAATGAATACCAAAGGCTTTAACAACTTTGCCACAACCACCCACAAAGAACACTTGAAGTGAAACTACTGGAGATGAATGAGCACAGTTCAGCCTCAATACCACCAAGATTGAGTGGGAAGAGGAAATAATCTACTAATAATAAAAGTTCCATTTCTGCATTTGAAAAATGGATAGGTGGTTTTAGAGTAAAATCAAGCCAACCTGAAGAGGCTTAAAGCATAGCAAGGTAGGAGGAGCTCTCTTGCTACAATTCTACTCCATAAATATGATTTTTTACTCTCTTTTTTTCCATTATGTTTGTAATATGTACGCAATATGGGTAATTTCTTATTTAACCTGTAGTTGAAAAAACTTAATTAGTTATTAAATAATGTCATTATTTCTATCAAGATATAATTAGTTTACGTGAAAACAATTTATTTGAAAGATTACTTAGCAATTTCAATCTCTACATAACACTTGGCATTAAGATTGTCAATGAGCAAACAGCTAATTGTTTATAAAATAACACAACTTGGTCAAAAGCCCTAATTTCCCTTTTTTAGGTAAATGTTTTCCTTTTCCTGAGAAGTCATTAACTAGAAACTTATTTGTAATTAACTTTCCACACACCAGAAAATACTTCCATTATTTTGATTTTTTGACAAATTTAATTCCAATAACTAAATCTCTTGATTTTGTTGCCCAAATTTTTCTGACCTACAGAATACCTTTGGTTATTGGAATAATCTGTTAATAGATAAATTAAGTTTATTAGAAAGAACTTGTAACATATATATGAAACTTGGTAAATCTTCATGGTAGTATACGAGGTACATTCAAGTTCTAAGGTCTCCGATTTTTTTCTCCAGACTGGAAAGAGATAGAAACTTGCGCATTATTTTAAAATGAGGCCGCGTTCATTGTCAATACGTCCCAGAGATGGGAGCACCACCAGCGGCGAGAATGAGAACTGTTTTAAATACTTAAAATGGTGACGTTTTCCTTACTTGAACAGTGTGCAATCATTCGTTTTCTGAATTTGCGTGGTGTGAAACCAATTGAAATTCATCGACAGTTGAAGGAGACATGTGGTGATGGAGTTATGGATGTGTCGAAAGTGCGTTCGTGGGTGCGACAGTTTAATGAAGGCAGAACATCATGTGACAACAAACCGAAACAACCTCGGGCTCGCACAAGCCGGTCTGACGACATGATCGAGAAAGTGGAGAGAATTGTTTTGGGGGATCGCCGAATAACTGTTGAACAGATTGCCTCCAGAGTTGGCATTTCTGTGGGGTCTGTGCACACAATCTTGCATGATGACCTGAAAATGCGAAAAGTGTCATCCAGGTGGGTGCCACGAATGCTGACGGACGACCACATGGCTGCCCGTGTGGCATGTTGCCAAGCAATGTTGACGCGCAACGACAGCATGAATGGGACTTTCTTTTCGTCGGTTGTGACAATGGATGAGACGTGGATGCCATTTTTCAATCCAGAAACAAAGCGCCAGTCAGCTCAATGGAAGCAAACAGATTCACCGCCACCAAAAAAATTTTGGGTAACCGCCAGTGCTGAAAAAATGATGGTGTCCATGTTCTGGGACAGCGAGGGCATAATCCTTACCCATTGCATTCCAAAGGGCACTATGGTAACAGGTGCATCCTACGAAAATGTTTTGAAGAACAAATTCCTTCCTACACTGCAACAAAAACGTCCGGGAAGGGCTGCACGTGTGCTGTTTCACCAAGACAACGCTAACGTTACGCAACAGTTTCTTCATGATAACAACTTTGAAGTGATTCCTCATGCTCCCTATTCACCTGACCTGGCTCCTAGTGACTTTTGGCTTTTCCCAATAATGAAAGACACTCTCCGTGGCCGCACATTCACCAGCCGCGCTGCTATTGCCTCAGCGATTTTCCAGTGGTCAAAACAGACTCCTAAAGAAGCCTTCGCCACTGCCATGGAATCATGGCGTCAGCGTTGTGAAAAATGTGTACGTCTGCAGGGCGTCGATTTCGGGTGAGTAGTTAATTAGAAAAAAAATCGGAGGCCTTAGAACTTGAATGCACCTCGTACAGTATAGACACAACATAGCTACTATTATTTTGTTAATTTTCTCATCAAACAAACCATACTTAACCAAACTTGTAATTTTTCTCAGTGTAATTGTGTATCCTTTAAATTTGCTCTCTTTTGTGCCAATAACCAATGTGTACATCAATGTTTGAGGTTTATTCTTACATGTGTATATAAATGTGAGTAATGGACAATACCACAGGCAGTCTGTGGTTTGTAATCATTACATCAATGTCACAGTGTCAGAGTTAGCACCCTCTAATTAACTTGTGAAACTCTCTGTACTAACGTCAGCAAAACTGTGAACACTTACTTGTTGGTCAGTGCGAGTGTAAATGTCTTTATGGAAGTTATTCGAGTCAGCATACTGGTGGGTAATGTGAACAATGATGCTTCAGGTATTTCATTAATAGTATGCAGCTGATTAATGATGAAAAGTGAATAGTTTGAGATGTGGCAATGATCTGCTATCTCATTGGCCACATTCATTTCTTAACACTGAAGTTACATAATCTAGTCAGCAGAATAAGACAAGAAATGATAGTGGAACATCCTTGACGTGTGTTCTGTTTAAACTAATATTGACTGGTGCGTAACACACCTTAATCTGACCTTTAGATCGGTAGACATCTGGATCTTCATTTTTGGGGAGACAGCAAATTGTAAACCTATTTCAAGCAGTGTTACTGGAGAGTTGGTACTTAGAAACTTGTGTGCAGCCTTATCATATCTCAATTGTGTGTTAGGGAAAAAGACTTTTCTGACATTAAAAGCAGCTAAAAAGTTATAAATAGGGGCTTGCAGGCCCTCATTTCTTCACCTTGTGTAGACAATGACAAAATATGAACTGTCACATAAGAAGTGACTTTAATATGTGTTTTGAAGTTATAATTGTAACTATGACAATAATATGAAATGAAATGTCGTGTGGCTAGGGCCTCCCATTGAGTAGACCGTTCGCCGGTTGCAAGTCTTTCGATTTGACACCATTTCGTGCGACTTGCGCGTCGATGGGGATGAAATGATGATGATTATGACAACACAACACCCAGTCCCTGAGCGGAGAAAATCTCCGACCCAGCCGGGAATCAAACCCGAGCCCTTAGGTTTGGCATTCCGTCACGCTGACCACTCAGCTCCCAGGGGCAGACGACAGTAATATGAAAAGGCTTAGATGAGATTAGATTAGTTTTTCATTCCATAGACCCATGCTGAGGAGATCCTCATGGATGTGGAACATGAGGCCTGACTCCAGGCTGCCAGGCTGTGCCTGTATCTGTTGTGAGCAGCAATCTGGGGTGGATGGTAGGGTAAGGAAGAGGAATGGTGCAGAGAGTGGGGGGAGGGTGGGATAGCAGGGTAGGGGTGGAGGAAGATGATGTGCTGCTTGTGGGAGCATGCAGGGGTGTGGTGAAGACTAGATGCACAGTTGGGTGGCTGTGCTTGGGCAGGGGGAACAGGAAATGAGAGAGGAGAGACAAAGAAGGTGAAAAGACTAGTAGATGTTTTGATGGAGTAGAAGGCACATGTAGTGCTGAAGTAGGATCAGCAACAGGGTGGGGGACAGGGACTGGTGAAGGTCGAGACAAGTGACATTATGGGACTGTAAGATATATTGCAGGAAGAGTTACCAGCTGCACAGCTCAAAAAAACTGTTGTTTGTTAGTAGGATTCAGATATCGCAGGCTGTGAAGCAGTCATTGAAGAGAAGAACATTGTTCTGGGCAGCATGTTCAGCAACTGGGTGGCTTTCTCTTGGCCACAGGCTGTCAGTGGTTGCACCTTAGTTTGTAGATTACATGACTGTTTTCACAGGTAGCCCTGCCTTTGACTGGATAGGAAAAGGCTGTGACCTGACTGGAGTAGGTGGTGATGAGAAGATGTATGGTACAGGTCTTGGATGAGATGAGCCTTAAGGCATGGGGTTTGGAGCAGGGGTGGAGTAGGGATGGATAAGGATATTGCATAGGTTCAGTAGGTGACAGAATACTAGTGTAGAAAGGGTGGTGAGGATGGTGGGTAGGATAGCCCTCATTTCAGGGTATGGAGAGGTAATCAAATTCCTGGCAGAGAAAGTGTTTCAGCTGCTCTAATCCTGAGTGGTACTGAGTAATGAGAGACTCCTATGGGGCCGGACAGTGCATAATTGGAGAGACAAGGCACAGGAGATCTGTTCTTGGACAAGGTTGAGAGGGTAATTACAGTCTGTGAAGGCCTTAGCAAGACCCTAGTCATATTTGGAGAGGAACTGCTTGCCACTACAGATGCCATGACCATGATTGACTGACCCGTTTGGAAGAGACGTCTTGGTATGGTGTGGATGGCAGCTGTCGAAGTGGAGGTAATGCTGTTGGTTGGTGGGTTTGACATGGATGGAGGTACTGATTTAGCCATCCTTGAGATGAAGGTCAACATCAGGGAGGATGGATTGTTTGACTGAGGAGGACCAGGTAAAGTGAATGGAGCAGATGATGTTGACATTCTGGAGAAATGTGGACAGGGTGTTCTCAACCTCTGTCTAGATCATGTAGATAAATTTACCTGATGTTTCTCATAGTTTAGGTAGCTGGTTTACGCACAGCTTTGTTTAAAAAGAATAGCTCAGTGTGGTTATGGGGTGAGCTGCAAATTTTTGCTTTCATGCCCAGCACCTAACTTGCTGCAAATAATCTGCAACTGTGATCCTACAGTCAAATAGTTTATGCATTAGCTAGAATTGTGAATTAATAAAGTCACACAAACAGAAACTAAAGGATTAATTAATAATTTAATAAAAAGAAGTCTATTATAATGTATATACTTAATGCAGATGACAGAGATTTATGTTCGATAATGTTTATTCAATAATGGACATCCCAAATAAAAGGACAGTGGTCCTACAATAACCAGTTAAAATCCAGACAGAAAACACCCTTATCAAATGCACTAGGGTTATGTTGGGAGTGTTACAAGAATCCCCAAAACAGTCACCAAAGATATGGGAAAACTAAGTCCATTTCATGATCAAAATACACAGAATGTTCACCAGATCCAGTGTTCAACATGATTATTTACAAATTTAACACACTGCAGTTGGAAAAAGAGTGTATAGTGGCCGTTCACCACCCAGAATCAGTTACCAACACAATCAAATTAACATACTATATCAGCAACAAGTCTGCCTTCTTCAAGAACCAACATAAAATGTGAGCTCTTCACTCGAAAAAATGCCTCTTTCTGATTTCTGTTGTCTGTAGGCTGTCCCCCACAAAAATACATCTTTCTTAAGTTCTACAGACATGGTTTGATTCACCTTGACCACTTCCTGAACTTAACTAATATATTTTGAAAATATTTAAATAAAGAAATGTTATAATCATTCAGTCGCACTCAGATCCTTTTGAATAATTATAAATAAAGATTTGTTCATAAATAAATAAGCCAACATTCTCGTGCAAGTGCACTCATTATAAATGACAACAGATGTCATTAAATATTGTATAAACAGTTATTTATGTCTGCTTGACAGAAGCATCTTTTGGCCCTCTTTCCAAAGGTGGTGTCAGCTAACACATGCTACTGACCACTTTTTAGATTACCATGATCTTGTATTAAAATGTGTAACATATACATTAAATAAATACACAAGTATGACCAGATAAGAGGAATTCAGGCTGCATTCATTTGTGGATAACACGATGTTCTGACAAACATTTGCATAATGAAAAGATATTACTCACATAATAAATCAAGAAATAAAATAGATACAGATATGTTGCTTTCAGTGGTAACAGCTATATCATTTGTTGAAATCACATGAAGTGTTTAAAAGTTCAGAGGTTCATTGTGAAAATGTTTAGTCACTGAAAAATATTAACTTTCATAGTTTTAAAGATACTGAAAATATTGTTGTGTCATTTGACGTATCTCATTTTTCTGAGATTGCAGATGTATTCAGATTTGCTTTATTATTTGACTGTGATTTATTGTTGAATTTCTAAGAGCTATAAGTAGCCATCTTTCAGCTTGTCTGAAAGTCCACCATTGCTCTTGTATTCCACACTTGCTAAGTGAGCGACCATTGTCCATCCCCCTTCTCAGATTGTCCCCATTTCTGGCCATGCCGCTCATCTTTGCACCTGGCTTGTTGGTACCTGTCACCCAGCTGGGCTGACTGCAGCGTGCGGTGAGCCCTGAACCTGTTCACGTTCAGCCATACAAAAAATTCACGTTACCCCGTACAATTATAGGCAGCCGATTAGTGTGACTACATACGCACAACATTACAGTGTGCTTCATCCAATTCATACCTGTGTGAGCTGCAACATGTTTGACCATGAGTTTCACTGCATAAAGTGTTCTTGTGAACAATGTTCACATACACCTGGACCAAAAGTCCTGGAGTGTCCTGTATGACCTCTGGTGCAGCCATTACACTTGCAAGGAGATCGTCCTGTGACTTCACAAGAGTCTTGTATACAATACTCTTCACGTATCCTGACAGGAAGAAGTCCAGAAGTGTTAAATCGAGTGATCGCGATGACCAATGGTGAACGTGCTGATGGACATCATGTGAAAAGTCGGCTGGTGTGCCATCATGTTGGAACACACCGTCCAATCGATAAACAATGGCACATCCTCCAAATGCTATGCCAGTATGTCTTATTAAGATGTGGCAATAAAATAAGTGGTCATTCAAACAACCATTGATAATATCAGCTCACATATAAATACTGAAATGATGTTGAAATCTATAGGTGTGTGGCATGAGGCTTTTCATCATCCCAAATGTGGCTGTTACTATGGTTCAGCAGACCTGTTTTTGTGAAGTCTGTGAAAAGAATGATCTAAGGAAAGTCTGGAACTTCAACACACTGGTGTAGGAGCCACGCACCGTAATCAACATGTGGCACAAAAACAGCTGGATCCATTACCTGCACCCTTTGGAGGTGTTGGGGGTAAAGTTGCTGTTCACAGAGAACTCCCAGATGCTACTCTGGGATACATCCACTGAACCTGCAATGTTACAGGTACTCGTCTACTGGTTATGGTTGGTCAGTTGGAGGACTTCCTCTTCCACATCAACAGTGTGGCACATCAGGCCATGACCCAATTGGCCCTATTAGCCTTGAAGATGCTGGTTTCTTGAAGGTGTTGTCCCAATCTTGCAAAAATGGCATGTAATGGACAGGCATTGTGCTAATCGACCATTCCGTCCACTTTCACTGTAAATGAGCAACACATCATTGTACTCAGAAAATGTGTACTCTGCCATTCTGTAATGCTCCGTCTTTCTTGATCACTCAGTAGCAACTGATGTACATGCACTTTAATTTATTGTGTTGTTCTCTGATGACACTTGACATGATGCCACACAAGATATCACATGACCTGAGACACCAAATTGTGTCAATGTGTACTGCCTTCCATTATTTGAAGTCTTTTACCTGCTAAACAACACCTTTCAGACATGAGTTTATTACCAAATATTGCTGTCCTGAGACCCATCTACAACACCTATAACTGTATTTTAGAAATTTTGAATCGCCCTTTAAAGGAGGGTAGATTATGGGTAACAGGCTGAAGGCATCGGTCCATGAGAGCAGAGATTCTCTCAGTGCGGCACAGTGATTGGCCGCAGTGAAGCGTCCCGAGTGATTGGGTTCATGGACTTTAAAAAGGAGTGTGCTGAGGGGTGAAGGTGTGGAGAGACAGAGACAGACAGAGAGTGAGAGCGAGAGTGAGAGAGAGAGACTCTGGAGAGAAATTGTAGGATGGATCTAAGGATTTTGGGTGGGAGATCTTGCTGGGTTTCTGGAATGGGTCACTGTGGCTAAGTTGGTATGTGGATGTATCTGACAGCTAGTGGAGACCCTCTACCGGGTAATGCCTGCAATTCATGACCACAATGGTGGGGTCCCTGTTGGCAGGTAGGTTTATAAGGCTGAGATCAGGTTTTAGGTGGTGGAGTCCAGTTCTTTTTTTGTAGTTGTAGTGTTGGTTTCCATGTTGAGAGATTTGGGCAATGATAGTGAGGAAGCGAGGTTTGAGGTTAGGAAATTCTGAAGTGTTAATAGGGGGTGATTTTAGGGCAGTGGGAGTAGGTCATCATTACATGGGGGAGTGAATTGAGTTAGGCAGGATTCAACATTGGTTCTGGGTTGAGTCTGATTGTTACGGTTGGTGGCAAAAAAGTGTTTCTCTGTAGGGACTGGGGGAAGGAGAGAAGGTCTTTAACAAGGCCAGCGTAATTACATTTGGAAGCAGGGCAAAATGTAAGGTCTTTGGAAGGACTGATACTTCTATGGAACTAAGGCTTTTGGAGGACAGGTTCATAACAGTGTTTCAGACCTTATATCTTCTGGATTTTGCATGGTGGGGGAAAGATCATCTGAGAGTGTGGTAAATGTTGTAGGTCTGAAAGCCACAGTTTGTCAACTGTTAGGAGATACAGGGGAGATTTGTAGACTCATGTAAAGATGGTGGATAGTGTTAGCCCAAGGCAGGTGTAGGAGGTGAAACTGTTGGAGAGCTTTTTGAGACAGCATCGTTCATTCTGCTTTAGTCCCTGGAGGGCAAGAGTTTCAGTGTGAGAAATGGGACTAAGGAATTTGGGATTGAAGAGTAGGATAATTTTATGGATGGAGGGGGGATATTGCAAGGAGGTTTGGGTCTAATTTATATGTTTTTGGAGGACTAGGTTTGTAAGGGCTGTGGGCTAATGGAATGTGAACAGACAGAAGTCATTGTGGAATGAGAGGTTCCAGCTAAAGGTGGGTAATTTGATGGTCATGCCATTTGGAGTAGATTCCATAAACTAGGCATCAATGTCGGAACAGTATATGGGACTGAGTTCTGGCTAGTGATAAAAAAACTTTTCTATATTGGCACAGATGGAAGGAGCAAGAATCCATAGTGAAGGATTAGTGAGTACATGGGAAAAATCACAAAAAAGATGAAACAATGAGGTATGTGAAAAAAAGGTGACACCTTAGGGAGCAGGGCCAATAGTAAAAGATGAAAACAAACTAAAAATAACATTAAAAAAAGAATTTAAAACATGACAATAATTGGATGCTGGTCAGTGGGTGGATATGTGTGAAGAAAGGTGGCAGCAAGTGTAACTGGATTAGGTGGGTCAGTATGTGTGTGCTAGACAGAATAAGAGAAAAGAGTACAAGGGTGGGAGTCATTAGGTATGTACTTCAACGAAGTATGTGTGGCACAGAAAGCTTTTTGTTTTCTCCTTATGCTTCATAAAGGAATTATGAGACTCTGTATCTGCGTTTTGTCTTTGTTTTAATGTTGAGGTTGACTTGTGATGGAGGGACACAGCATTTCTGCAAGCTGGGACGACAATAAACATTGAACCACATTCGCTGTACCTGCTGGCTGGGTGGTTTATTCTGTGTCACTGGTTCCTACCTTGGAGATACAGTGTATGCCATAGAGGAAGAGTAGCTGTGACGACACCTATGATATCATGGGGAACCAGAGAAAACTTGTTATGTGGGTACACTCAATTGAAACCTGTTAATTAAGACAAAAGGTTTTTGGACTTTGTCCTTATCGATGTTTTCACAGTATTCTGAATAATGTAACAGTTTTTTAATTATCAGTTATTATAAACAAGAGTACAATATATGAGAAATTGTTAATGAGAATCCTCAAATTTATTTCGAAAGTTGGATGTTGGACTTGTACCCTTAACTTCCAGCAGTAACTGCAGCACTTCGAGAAAATAAGTTTGATCAGAAGGGGACGGCAAGCATGCTGAAATAGTGATATGAGCAAGCTTGAATAATAGGAAGTCTTAGCTCTCAATCAGACTTTACTTCGCCACTCAATAGCATGGTAAAGAACAGCAGAACATTGCACAGGTAAATTCCAGGATCATTCCTTTGAAAAGAGCATGCCCAATTCCCTTTCCCATCCATTCATTATCTACATGTAAATCTACAAGTATATTCTGAAATTCACACTTAGTGCCTGTCAGAGTGTTCATGAAACCTAATTCACACTATTTTTTAATGTTCCACTCTTGAATAGTGCATGGGAAAAAATGAACACTTAAATCTTTCCGTGTGAGCTCTGATCATTTCTCCCTATGAAGGTGGGCATCAAAAAAATATTTTCACGTTCAGAGGCATATGATGGTGACTGAAATTTTGTGAAAAGATCTCACTGCAGTGAGAAACACCTTTGATTTAATGTTCGCCACCCCAACTCGCGTAACATATCCATGACATTCTCTCCCCTATTTCGCAATAATAGAAAACATGCTGCCCTTCTTTGAACTTTTTTGATTTCTTCTGTCAATCCAACTACACACCAATATCCCAGAAGAGGACAGACAAGCACAATGTAGGCAGTCTCTTTAGTAGACCTGTTGCACCTTCTAAGTGTTCTGACAGTAAAATGTAGTCTTTGGTTTACCTTCTCCACAACATGTTCTATGTGATCATTCCAATTTAAGCTGTCTGTAATTGTAATTCCTAAGTATTTTATTTAATTCACAGCCTTCAAATTTGTGTGATTTAATGTGTAACTGAAATTTAGTGGATTCTTTTTACAACTCATGTTGATGATGTCACACATTTCATTATTTAGGGTCAATTGCCACTTTATGCACTATGTAGCCATCTTGCTTAAATCATTCTGCAGTTGGATGTGATCTTCTGATGGCTATACTAGATGGTAAATGACAGCATCTTCTGCACACAGTCTAAGATGGCTTCTCAAGATAGTCTCCTAAATTGTTATGCAGATCAGCAACAGCATAGGGTCTATAACACTTCCTTGGGGAATGGCAGATATTATTTCAGTTTTATTTGATGGTTTTCCTTCAGTTACTATGAACTGTGACCTTTCTGACATGAAGTCCTGTATCCAGCTGCACAACTGAGACAATACTCCATAGGCACACAATTTGGTTAGAAGTTGCTTGTGAGGAACAGTATCAAAAGCCTTCTGTAAATCTAGCAATATAGAATCAGTTTTACAGCACTCATGAGAATAAAGAGCTAGCTGTGTTTCACAAGAATGATACTTTCCAAATCCATGCTCACTGTGTGTCAGCAGATCATTTTCCTCGAGGTAATTCATAATCGAGCTTGTGCTCTGTCTCTAAGGACTTCGCTGTCAGTGGGATGTTAAACTCTTGTCTTCCTTCCTCCCTTCTTTACAAGCATTTGACAATCCATGTTCAGACCAACTGTTCAAGAAGAATGCCATATGAGCATTGACACAAGAATGAGAAGTAGCCATTTCCAGGCCTTAGTTGATAAATAGTAAGATTTTGCATAATTCCAATGCTTATTTATAAGGTGTCAGCATGGAGATCTCCTAATTGGGAGGCCAAGAAGGCAAGGATCAACATTGCAGTTTTCTTTTTCAAGTAAAATATTGACAGTGGCCGAAAGAAACTACACCATGGCTGAACAGGAAGTGATAGCCATTGCATATGGTTTACAAAAGTTTAAGGGGCACTTATTGGGAAATCATACAGTGGTACTGACTAACCATAAGGTGCTTAATTTTCTGAAGAGATGCCAACTACTACATCTTCGGCTGGCCCAGTGGGCTTTTTATCTACAACAATTTTAAATGGAAATCAGGTATCTAGAAGTTAGAGATAATATTATTGCAGGTGCTCTCTTCTGATTGCTGGCTGAGGGACTGCCGAAGGAGTCTGGTCTAATTTCAGAATGTATACATGTCTTTTATATGAAAGGCATGAGAGAAAAAAAAAAAACTTCAATTTGGTGAATAAGCAGAGAAATGAGTTGAGATCAGAACTAGGATGATTGTCTCGAATATTTCAGCTAATATTAGGTTTCCACAAACATCATACAGGAAAGGTTTATTACAACATACAACACTTTATCCTCTTCCACCAAAGAAAAATTTTGTTGCAAATCAGCTTCTGTGGTTCACAGTTTTGCCAAAGAAAACATCATCCATGAACTTCATTGTACCTTAGTTTTTGGAAGCTACCATTGTCCTTGCACAACCGTCAACCAATTTTAGTAAATCAGCGTTCGTGATTTAGTTACTTATCAGATTTCTAACTAACATATTGTGCTACATGTATTTCTACCTTAAAAGAGGAGTAGCCCTTTATATTGTCTGCATTTGTCATAAATTAACTCTGTTTCTGAGTTTGCTGACAACTATAATTAACCTCAAAACATTTTAGAAAACCAGTAGTTTTTACCAAAGATTTTTGTATTGCCTTAATAGAAATCTCATTTTATGTATTTGCTTCCATTAGCAACTTTTTAACTCAACAGACTGAAAGATAATCTGTGGTCTTAATTTAAAGTTATTTGTTCACTGCCTTGTAATACATTGCTCCAACCAAGATGCAGTTTCACTGTGAATGCTGTTCTCAAACAAGGGATGGGTTGGTTGGCGTTCGTAAGCAGCTGGAAATCACCTTGACTGCCATTAAACAGTTGGCAGCTGCTGCGAATTGGTATGTTGGGAGAGCTTCCAAGAGTCATGTACCTATGATACCTGTACCAGAGGTACCTCAAGCACTATCCTCTCCCTTGGATCCTGTCTTCTCTGCAGAAAGTACAGGATCTGTTATTACTCGTCCACTTGACTACGAGTGGCATGTCAATGGCAGATCTAGGCATCCTGTACAAGATGCACGGGGACCACGGAAGACTCAGGGTGTTGTAACGATCCCCTTAACCACAAAGTTTGAGATGCTGTCTAACAAACTGAGGCAGTGGGACTCACTTAACCTGTTTTGGGACTCACTTAACCAGTTTTGGGGAAACCTGTTTTGTCCAGTGTCATGAGGAGGCAGTCGCAAAAGGGTAGGTTTCTATTAATTGTCATCAATTCAAATGTATAGCGAATGATGGTACCCTTAGGGAAATGGCAGCAAGAGGCAGGAAAGAACACCAGGTGCACTCAGTGGTGTGTGCCTGGCAGCCTCATTCAACAAGTTGAAGAGACTATTCCAGCAGCCATTGAGGGAACATGGTGCAACCAACTGCAGATTGTGGTGCACATTGGAACAAATGATGCCTGTCGTCTGGGCTCTGATGTCATTCTTGGGTCATTCCAGTGACTGGCAGAGAAGGTTGAGATGACCATCCTTGTACATGGAGTTTCAGCGAAGCTCAGAATTTGCAGCATTGTCCCCAGAACTGATTGTGGCCCTTTGGTTCTGAGTCAAGTGGAAGGACTGAACCAGAGACTTCAAAAGTTCTGTGGCAAGCTAGGTTGCGACTTCCTGGACTTGCACCATAGGGTTAAGAACTGTAGGATCCCACTAAATGGCTTGAGTGAGGTGTGCACTACACATCAGAGGCTGCCACTCAGGTAGCTGGCTGTGTGTGGGGTGCACACAAGGTTTTTAGATTAGGTGACTCTCCATCCACTCCAGATAATGATGGCTGTAGAAAAACCAGAAGTATCAATTGTAAGATCGAAAGAAATGCCTCCCACAGGTAACAGCATTAAAATCCTAGTGGTAAACTGGTGAAGTTTTAGTCAACAAAATGCCTTTCCTTTTACAAAGGAAAGCCCAGGGAAATTGCCCCCAATTTAATCCTCGTACCACTGAAAAGATGAATGAAATAAGCATTGGTGTCGGTGGTGTGGAAAACAACACTCCAGGGCTCGATGGAATTCCTGTCAGATTCTGTAGTGAATTTGTGGCTGACTTTGTGCCTCTGATAACAGTATTCTATTGTAGATCCCTCAAACAAAAAACTGTGCCCAGTTCTTGGAAAAAGGCATAGGTCACACCTGTCTACAAGAAGAGTAGTAGAAGTGATCCACAAAACTACCATCCAATATCATTGACAATGATTTGTTGCAGAATCTTACAACATATTCTGAACTCAAATATAATGAGGTATCTTGAACAGAAAGACCTCCTCAATGCCAACCATCAATGGTTTCAAAAACATCAGTCATGTGAAACCCAACTCACACTTTTCTCACAGCGTACTGAAACCTTCGGTCAAGGCAATCGGGTAGATGCTGTATTTATTGATTCCCAAAAAACATTTGTCTCAGTACCACATCTACGCTTATTGTCAAAAGTAGATCATATAGGGTATCAAGTAAGTTTTGTGACTGGAGTGAGGATTTTTTAGGGAGGATGCAGCATATTATCTAGGATGGAGAATGATTGTCAGATGTAGAGGTAACTTCAGATGTGCTCCAGGAAGTGTGGTGGGACCCTTCCTGTACATGTTTTATATTAATGACCTTGCAGACAACACTGATAGTAAAAGCATGCTTGTTGTCAACAAAATCACAGCTCGGAAACAAGAGTAACATTCACAAATACAATAATAGCAGGAGAAATGATTTACATCATTCAGCCTTAGTGTAGCACAGTAAGAAGTGTGGTAATTTGCTACAAAAACCTTTGACCATCTGTTATATAGAAATTTAATAGATAATAAAATTAACTTCAGACCCAAACTGAAATCATATCTGCTTGACAACACCATCTCCTCCATAGAATAATTTTTGGTTTTTTTTCTTTTTTTAAGAAAGGGGGAGAAACTGGACATAGTTAAGTACACATCACTGCTTACGTCAAAAATCTTGTTGTCTTATTCCCCTCTGAGAATGTGTACTATAACTGTAAAACTGACCCATTGCACATATTAGTTAGGAGTCATAATTATGATCCATGGAACATGCAAATAGCTAACAAACAAACAATGAATTGTGTGTTAAGAGGAGAATATATCAGTGGAAGGCTATGAGGAGGAATTACAGTTTATTTGTAACACAGCTCTTTATTTTATTTCATTACCATTTGCTTTACAGAGTTATGAACAAACATTCTTCCAGTGTACCCATGTTCTTGTGTACTCTTGTCTCACTTTTATTCCTTTACTATTTATTGTTCATTTCAATTAATTTTTAAAATTATGTGCACAGATCAAAAGAAATGTTGACATAACCTGTACTTAAAATAATAACTGAAAGAATTGTCAGACCTCACATATGCTGTTCCTTTTTATAATGGAAAGAAATTCTGCTCAAACACATAACCTTTTAGTAAAATATTAATGTTGTGTCAACCTCAGAATCATGAAATTACTTTTACATAAATGTACAAAATTTCTAAAACTAATTGGTTTTTACAGTTATATAAGCTCATTGAACAATCACTAGTATATCCAACTGTAAATTTAGTAATGTATAAAAGGAACTTCCAGTCTCTCTATTTACAAAATATTTTGCAAATCTGTGGGATCAGGAAAAACATGCAAAAGATATATTGCACAAACATACAGTTTTGCTTCTGTAACACATTAATAAGATACCTGGAACAGCAATAAAGAAAGTTTATATTTGTCTTCAGCTAACCTGAGAAACGAACACAGTTACAGAATGTCAGAACTATATTTTACAAATACATAGTACACAATGAGTTACACTGAACTTGTGCATCAAATTAATAAAATGAAAATAAAAAATACAAGTTGAGACTTTGTCGGTAAAAATATGAAATTTTCACCTGCACAGTTTTATACCCTGTCAGACCTGTGGAAACATCCGCAATGTCGTACAGAAAACGTGACTAAATATTGGGAGGAAGGTGTAATTTCCAAAGGAGAGTAGTGATGTAAAAAGCTTTATTTTTTTCCTTTTTTCTTTCATTTTTTGCAAAGTGTGCTTCCTAAAAGAGCTGTGTAAATATGTCTGTATTCTGACTGCACCAAGTTTTGTAATACAGCACCTGCACATCATTGTGAGAGGTGGGCTTATCTGTCTACTGACTGCACTGTGAGAGTCAATTAAACTTTTGGTTTAACAAATTAACTGTGGACAATTTCAATAATTAAATAAAAGAAAAATACATCTTCAAAGTAATATCTAAACATTCCACAACATTGTTTACATTTGTTAAGAAATTTGCAAAATACTTTTAATGTTGCAATTTTTATGCTGTTTTGACAATAAGAGAGAGAGAAGGGGGGAGGGGGGAGGGAAGTGTGGGGGAGGGGTGGGGGGTAGATGGGTCAGACAGAAAGAAAGACACTGCCTTCAGTGCACATATTCATTCAACAACTGGTCATTATGATAATGTAGCAGTTAAATGTAGGGTCTGCCACTTTGAATTTTAATGTGCAATTTGTATCAAACATTATATTACTCATATTACAATGAAAGGAGAATTTCTGATAAGATAAGGACTACACAAGTGTGTTTTACTGTAAGCAAGCAGTTACTCATTATGAGAAAAATCTTATTCAGATGGAAGTGCAACAGGATAACACATTCAAGATATGGCAACTCAGCATCATAGCAGCTGGTCAACCAGTTATAATGGCAAACTGTTTGGTATTCTCTTTATTAAACTGAAACAATTTCTAAGTTACATGTTGTGTGGAATTATCTTTCAACAGCCTAAATGTAGCATTGAGTGAAGCCAACATGTACGTGCACAGTCTTAGCCAGCAGATTTTATAATTATGCATCTTCTGTTCCATGTGGGTTTGGGGTGCACAATCTATTATAGTGGTATAGGATGTTATCTGGTGGAATATTTACTTATGTGTAACAGATTTTATTTATATCTCATTAACATGAATGTGGAAGTTGAACTGGATTTTATGAACACACAATTCTTCAAAGGTTTATTTTCAAGTGACATTGTCAAACAAAACTGAATGTATCTTCTGCCACTTTGTGACCATTACAGTATCATGCAGGTTTCCACGTGGATGTGTTGTCCTTAGCAGTTGATGGCAGAAACAAAGAGGATGTACCATAATTTAGTACATAATTAAGCTATATGATAACAGGAATATAGGAGGTTATCTAACAGAAAAATCGAACAATGTTTAAATGTAAACCAGTAGTGAAAAGTTCAGTGCATTGTGCCCCTGACACTTTGGTTTCTTTGCAATTTCATCTTGTAGAAAAGGGTAACGATGCACTTTCTGTAAGACAAGATATATTATAAAGACAAATGTAATTTAGTGTTTATGTAGGCTAAAGCAACAGTATTGATGAAAGCCTCAACTGTAAGCAATTAATAAGGCACAGACTACTCAAGTAGTCAACATTCATTGTGCCTGAGAATTGACCTAAAGATAAGGTATCAGTTTGAGTCACCTTTCCTTTGATTTTCTTGGTATTGTAACAACACCTTTTATGAAAATGAGGTTATATGAACTGCTTTAATGTCATATATTGTTACTGTCAAATTAAAATGAGATCAGATGTAACAGTGAAACCTAAACCAATTGATCAAAATAAAAACCAGAAAGTGAATGACAAGAATTAATATTAACTCTTCAACAATTAAGAAGTTACATTATTCCAGTATGGCAGTTTCATTTTATTTCTTCCACAATTTAATCAGTCTGCATTAATTTTACACAATGTATGACACACACACATTCTAATGCTATAAGAAATAAGCATTAGATAAAATAGATATTAATGTATATGAATTTTTTTTTAAAAAAAACTGCGATTTATCACAAAGCTACCTACTGCTTTGCTCTTTTCCATGTACACTTAACAAACCTGAGTGTACAGGAATCCATTTTGTAATTCATAAGATATATTAACAATTTGTGCATTTGAAGAAGGGAAGAAAATAACCATTTTGAAGAAAGTTGAATGCATTTTACATAGTTTAGTGACTTTTCTTGTAGTTTTAAAATTGTTTTTACAAATATTTTCAGAATAGCTACAACATGCTAAATAGCAAATTTAGACATACCATGTTTTATGTTTTAGAAATCTTAATTTAAAATCTTGGCACTAGCTTTTGCATGCAGTTAGTTGGCTGGTTTTATTATTTTTTAAATCAATTAGCAAAATACTCTATTGGCTAATATAGATAATGCTTCACTGAGAGATCACTTGCTCCTCTTTATTACTGAATGAGAATTTCAAAAGATTTTGTTTTAAGGAAACTCTTAGGTTGACTTTTTGTTAATATATGTTTATTAAATGTATAAATGCTTGTTATATAACTATAGAAACTTAGATTGCAAGTAAAAGCACTAAACTCAAAATTACAAATTAATAAGCAGATTAAAATTAATTTATATGTTAGTACAAATTACAAACTAGGAAAAGAAATAAAACTTCATTTCAATAGCTCTGTATTACAAAGAGTAGTATTAGGGGCCTGATTATGTACAATGCAGCCAGTTTCTCTGTGCCATCTAAATTGTAAATCCATTGAAAAAAGGTTTCGATACGAGGGTCTCTGCTTTGGTGAAATATCAAATTTGTTACAGCTACTGATTGTCTAATTTTCAGTGTTCAGAAGCAACAGTTCAACTCATTCAGTACTGCAAAAATCTGCACTTTCCTCCCTTTTCTACAATTCATATTAATAGCTGTGAATACACTGATACAAAAGTATCTTACACTTAAATGTACATTCCACATGCTCACAGATGACTCACATTTTGTACAAGTTTAAAAATATGTAAAAGGAAGATTTTTTTATGCTGATAGCTCTTCATACAAAGATACATAATCAGGACCTCAGATACCTATTCAACCATGTTCCTACCCAAAATTACATATCAAACTTACACAAAGGATGAAAGTAGGAAATTCATCAGGTGCAACAAATTAAAAAACTAAATTTACATTCTTGTATGATTAAGGCTTGTGATGGAAAACAAAGCACACACAATTTGTGCAACCAGTTAAATATTAATTTTTACAAAGCACTTTATTAGCTACAGCAATAAGTAGCATTATGGCGACTACATAAGGCATCTAAATGTACTGCAGCGAATTCAACTCTACTACTCTGCTGCAATGCTTGTGATATGTACTGCTCTGCTTGTTTACTACATAACAACGGTGTCACATTGGTTACCTTGTTAGGAATGTACAGCTGAGGAAATATGTTGTGCTGTAGGCAGATTTTGATTGAAGACAGTTGTAACAGTACAAAAGACATAATTTCATTCCCTTTCTTTATATTGTATAACTTATGATTAAATATCAGAAACCGGTCACTAATATTTTGCAGTTTTACAGTTTCAGTACGTATCTGTTTGTGAGGTGGACCAGCAACAGGCTGAGGAAATTGAAGCAAAAAAGGGGGAACACTGGCTGGCAGAAATCTTATGTAAGTGATTTTCTCTAGCAATGTTGCAGTATATAGAAAAATAACTGTGTGAAATATTTCTCTCTGCACTCAGTCCTGTAATGAACATCTTTCTTGATGCCGGGCTACATAAAACTTGATCGCTTGGTAGGCTTCTATTTTAGCAACTTACATTCTGGAAATGCGATGAAGCATGCAAATCTAAATAAAAGTAGTTTCAATTAGAACAGGAATAGGTCACCCAATCCGGACATGAATGATATTAGGACCTCATATGCCAAGTTCCGATTATAACTTGCTGTCTTGGACATCAGCTTTAATTTGTATAAGAATTTGAATGTATATGTAAAGAGATGAATACGTCACAGAATCATTCTGCAGTAACAGGACATAATGACGAATGCACAAGAGCAGCTGTCTGGTGCTATTGAACTACTCTAGCTACCTCAGTTTCACCTGCCAAACCATTATTACAATCAACACCTGCCTTCCATGTGAAATTATACAAAACATAATGCTTGAAATGAGTACATTTCACACAGCTTATTACTTCTGGTAACCAAGTGCAGCCATATACTAAAAATCAGAAAATATATTCTCTCTCAAAAGTTGGAGATAGCAGAGCTTAGCAACACAATATTTCATCACAGTCTTAGCACTCAGTATGTTACCAACTGAACAGCCACTATACAATCTCCAACCAATATTCAAGTAACTACATCTCCACAAATTACCTTATTTTAATTGTACATTTGGCTGCTTTGTAGGAAGCACCATGTTGACATAACCACAGTACAATAAAGCTAACAACAAGAGTAAAAAAGGTTGCACTGTAATCTGTATCTATAATCATCTTAGCCTGTCTGGTAACTGTAGATAATAGGTCTTTCAGTAATATTTTAGCTGAAAGAACGGAACTAGTTCTGGCAATTTAAAATGAAATAAAGAAACTTGTCTTCGGGCAAGAAGAACCAGTCTATTCCTGACAGCGACGAGGAAACTGGTTTACCGTTTTACACACTAGAATCTACAGCTTCTCCACGAAAGTAATTCGCACGTGCATCTCGACTCTCTATAGACTTCACTCGAGGCACATCCATTCAATTAGACCAGTCTTCGAAACTCGACGATCTGCTTTTTAAATTGAAAGCACAATACAGTTACATAACAATTACAATACTTTAACCTGACATTCGCTCGAAATTGGAACACATTAATTCGATGCCACACACCATTTCATACAGAGCTATTATGCAAAAGTTATATTCCGGCTTTTTAATGACTCAGCAGAGCGCAGAAATGTTAAGTTTCCCTACAAAATATCCCAATTTTAATAACAGCTCTCTCAGTTTCTTCATGCAGAGAAACTGGAGAAATGTCAGACCGTTAGGCATGTTTCTTTAAAGGGCATACAAAACTGACACTACTGTCAAAATTTGTTACCTCTACCGAGGTCACATTCTAGATACAAAACAAAGATTCTCAAGATTTAGGTAGAACCCAGAGAAGCGACGTTCGATATTAAGTAATCGTTTCCTAAGTACAATGCGGCAAACGTCCGTGTGGGTGGACAACAAAATTTCGAGCGCGAGGAAGGTTACTAGCAGTCCGTGCTGCGACATACTCGCTAGGCCCTCGGCAGCTACAGTTAGTGTTTATTTTTCTTCACAGACACCTTCAGTTTGAGCACATATTATTTCTCACAAACCACAGAATACTCAGAATTTTGGGTCGGTTAATATTTGAATAAGACCATCTCAGGAACCCCACTTTGTACACGCCAGTTCGAACTGCAAAGGTATCTGGTAGAAAAACGTTAGAGAACAGACAGCAGAACGCGGTTACGTGGACCCCCTCGTGGCGCTCCTGCCGCGCTGCAGGAGGCTACGTATGTGCGCCTGGGCACGCTCGAGGGGAGAGCGCGGCTCGGTGCCATCTGCGCCGGCGCCCGGCCGTGACCGTGCCGACGACAGATGGTGGGGGGGCAGGTGCAGCTGCAGGGGATCACGCAGCCGGCGCAGGTCCGCTTCCAGCTGAGCGATGCTGTCCTTGAGCTGGTTGTAGCGGCCCAGATCCAATCCTATCTTTCGGGCACGCTTGTGCAGGATGATGAGGTGCTGGCGGTCCTTCACATCTGGAAGGAGGTACTCCTGAAAAATAAGCAGAGGACAAAATAACCCGTGTAGAAAAAAGAATGAGGTATGTCTACAGTGTACAAACAAATATAGCTTATTTTCTTGTTTAAAAAGTTACAAATACAGAACACATATTATTAATAGATTCACTGTAATATTGGTTCCACACAAAACTCGATTGTAGTATATACAACATTTCCATCCCTGCTGACACTTGCAGTATTGCAGGTAGGTGCAGTAAGAAAAATCAGGCATGGCGGAGCACACACTGTGAGAGGTCTACCAAATAATAATTCCATATTCTCAGATTTCCAAAAAGCAACTGACAGAGTGCCCCACTGCAAACTGTTAACAAAGGTAGGACTGTACAGGGTAGCTTCCCAGATATGCAAGTGGCTCAAAGACTTCCTAACTCTAAAGTCCCAGTAAGTTGTCCTTGATGACGAGTGTTCATCAGAGATAAGGGTATTGTCAGGAGTGCTCCAGGGAAATGTAATAGGACTGCTGTAATTCTCTATATACATAAATAATATGACAGACAGGATGAGCAGCAATTTACGGGTGTTTTCTGATGATGCTGTGGTGTATGAGAGGGTGGCATTGTTAAGTGACTGTAGGAGGATACAAGATGACTTAGACAAACTTTCTAGTTGGTGTGATGATAGGGTCTTGTTATTGGAAGAATTTTAGGAAAGTTTGTGTTATCTGTAAAGGAGACTGCATGTAGAACACTACTACAGCCCATTCTTGAGGGCTGCTTGGGTGTTTGGGTCTCCACCACCCATATTAAATGAAGACATTGAAGCAATTCAGAAGTAGGCTGCTAGATTTGTTACCGGTAGGTTCAATTAACACGCTAGTATTACAGAGATGCTTCGGCAACTCGAATGGCAATCCCTGGAGGAAAGGTAGCATCCTCTTTGAGGAATATCATTCAGAAAATTAGAGAACCGACATTTGAAACTGACGGCAGAAAACTTCTGCTTTTATCTGTTCAGGGAAGCTACAGAAACTGATAAACATGACACTAGCTTTAACAAGAAAGAAGAAAGTATCAAAGGATATGGGTCCTGCATTCCCATGCTGAAGCAAATTACCGCTGCCAACAGCAAAAGGAGGACTACAGTGGTAATGAAACGGGAAAATCCCTCGGATGTTGGCGCACCAGCTACATAAACACTGATCAGGCAGAACATTATTACCACTGATCTACTATCAGTATAAATCCATCTAGGCAATAGCAGTGTCACCTGGCAAGGAATGACTACTAGTCAGGCACATCACAGTGCACGCAGTATCGGTGAAAATGCTGTCCATTTGTAGAATGGGGAAGGCGTGCGGTCTATTTGAGTTCGACTGAGGGCAGCCTGCAATGGCTCGGGAGCTTGGCACAAGCATTTCAGGAACTGCATGGTTCGAGGAGGAGGATGAGATTTAGTGTTGAATGTACCATCGACAATGAGCTCATTAGATATTGTTGGGTGTACGAGGAGTGTTGTGGTGAGTGTCTTCAACATGTGGTGAAACCAAGTCCAGATGTCGCAGGGTTGTGCGGCCACCCCTCATTACAGATGTTGGACATCGTAGAATTGGCAACTGGTAAAACAGGACAGGTGGCAAACTGTGGCGGAACTAACATCAGACTGTAATCCTTGGCAGAGTACAAGTGTGTCCGAATACACAGTGCACCAGACACACCTAACGATGCACTTTCACTGCTCATGACCCATGCATGTGCCAATGTTGACACCACAACACTGGCAACTACAACTGAAATAGTGTGCTGCTGTTTAGTAAACACTTTTTATTAATCTTGATGAATTCTCTAGCATTCAGCAGCCTGACTGCAATATTTTGCATGTTTGAACACCACTTGCATCTCTCAACTTTTTGTTTATTTTTCATACAGTAGCCTTAAAACCCATTTTCAGTGCCCTGTAAAAAATTATTTTATTAACACAGTAATAATTCCTCAGTTGATGTATAAGTTTTTACACCAATCAATAAAATAATTTTGTATTACACTCGGGACATAGTTAACCCTACTGCTGATACTCGGAGGGGCAGTCTTGAACTTACACAAGATACAGAAGCCAAATTCCCAAAAGATAGCACATGTTAAGGCAACAATGCTTTTTCAGATTTCGCACCAGCTCAAGGTATTGCTACCCCATTTTAAATGCTGCAATGATACTATAATCATACATTACAGCTGCACCTAGCAAATATCAAAACCTAAGACTCAGAAGAGTCAAGGAAGAACATAAAACACTGGTGTAACACAAATAGGTTGGCTCCAAACTATTTTATGTTGATGTGTCTGAATAACGAGCTGTACAACCAGGCGTTTTTATTTCCTACTCAAATGTATGGATACAGAATCTGTAGAAAATTCCTGACTTCCTCAAACAGTGTGTAAGATGTATAATCAAGTGTAGACTCCTTTTCTGACATACATTTGCGTGGGAATGCTGCAAAAATTTTAGACAAATAAATGTCTTTAAGAGTAAATGCAGCACCTGCATACGTATGCATATATTTAGACCTCTGTATTTGAAATAAAGACTTCAAGTTCAATTGTGCATTGTAGAATTCTCTCATACCTTATTTCTCTGGAAGGAAAAGAGAATTTATTAATCAATACAGATTCTACAATTGTATCATAAAACAGTATCACTAACTAGTCAGTGTCATTAGCTGCAGGTGAGAGTCTGATGGTAAAAGGCCAACAAATGGTTTCTTTGCCATAGTCTCTGAAGTATGTAATAGGCACTTTCTTATGTTTTTAGTGTTATCATTTTCGCATTTACTCCTTCATTACAGCGAAAGTTTCCTCATTATTCTGTAATTTGCATGGCAACTGGCAGCACTGTCCTCCCACCCACCACCCTCAACCCTCCCCCTCCCACATACACATACACCCCAAAAATACATACCTGTCTGGTCAATACAAAGTAGGCATAGGCAGCCATAGCCGTTCCGTAGGTCACGAAGTAAGTGACAGGCTCCATGATGTCCCAGGAGTACTCCCACCAGGTGAGCCGTGCCAGGATGCCAAACTGCACCGACATAAGGCCAAGGCCAACCCACGTCAAGATGTTAGTTCGGCGGGAAGCTATCTGTTCCAGTTCCTGTCGCTTCTGTATGGAGCAGAGAACAGAACATTTTTTGTATTTACACAATACCCGTTTTTATTATAAACAGAGAATTTATTTATTGTAGGAATTTGCATTACTAACCCAAAAATATTTCTGAAATGAAAGTGGTGACAAACATTATTGTGTTTATAGATTATATTTTCTGGCCAATATGGGGGACTCCAAATAGAGGGTGCAGAAGAAATAACTCTTGAGTTTTACGCTTATATAACACAACAGTGCAAAATGACAGATCCACACAATTATAGACCTATATCGTTGATGTCAATCTGTTGTAGAATTATAGGACATGTTTTATGCTCAAGAATTATGATGTTAGTGGAAAATGAACAGCTACTCTATAAAAATCAACATGGATTCCACAAACAGAGATCGTGCAAAACTCGGCTCGCTCTGTCCTCCACGAGATCCACAGCGAAATGGACAACGGGGCTCAGGCTGATGCTGTGTGCCTTGATTTCAGTAAGGCATTTGACACTGTCCCACACTGCCTTTTCATTAAAAAAATACTAGCTTACAGAGTATCGGAGCAGACCTGCGACTGGATTCAAGACTTTCTTGCAGATAGACTCCAACACGTCGCTCTTAATGGAACTAAAACTACAGAGGTAAAGGTAATATCCGGAGTACCACAAATATATAAATGATCTAGTAGAAAGCATTGGATGCTCTTTAAGGCTATTCGCAGATGATGCAGTTGTTAATACCAAAGTAGTAACGCCAGAAGATAGTAAAAATTTGCAGAATGACCTGCAGAAAACTGATGAATGGTGCAGACTCTGGCAGTTGACCCTGAACGTAAAGATATGTAACATATTGAGCATACATAGGAAAAGAAATCCACTACTGTATAGCTACACTATTGATGACAAACAGCTGGAGACAGCATCTGCCATAAAATATCGAGGCGCAACTATCCAGAGCAACCTTAAGTGGAATGAACATACAAAACAGATAGTGGGAAAAGCAGATACAAGACTCAGATTCATTGGAAGAATCTTAAGGAAATGCAACTCATCCACGAAAGAAGTGGCTTATAAGGCACCTGTTCGCCCGTTTCTTGATTATTGTTCATCTCTCTGGGATCCCTGTCAAGTATTACTGATAGAGGAGATCCAACAAATGGCGGCATGTTTCGTCACAGGATCATTTAGCTGGTGAGATAGCGTTACGGAGATGCTAAACAAACTCCACTGGCAGATGATACAAGACAGACGTTGTGTATCACGGAGAGATTTACTATTGAAATTTTAGGACAGCACTTTTCAGGAGGAGTCAGACAACATATTACTTACCCCCACATACATCTCGCGTATTGACCACGAGGAGAAAAATTGAGAAACTAGAGCCAATACACAGTCTTACTGACCATCATTCTTCCCACGCAATATTCGTGAGTGGAACAGGTTTGGAGGGATCAGGTAGTGGTACCAAAAGTGCCCTCCACCACACATCATTAGGTGGCATGCGGAATATGATGTAGATATAGACGAGTAACATTCATAAATTTAATGCACAGTTTGAAAGAGTCGTGTTTGCCATTTACAACACACACACACACACACACACACACACACACACACACACACACACACACTTTAGGTTTTGAAAATGACATCATCCAGACCGACAGGAAGTGCAAAATGACTAAGATAGATGCCACCTACAGGAAAACTAAAGAGACCTTTGGAGAAAAGAGAACCACATGTGTGAATATCAAGAGCGCAGAGGGAAAACCAGTCCTGAGCAAAGAATGGAAAGCAGAAAGGTGGAAGGAGTATATAGAGGATCTATACAAGGGTGATGTACTTGAGGGCAATATTATAGAAATGGAAGAGGATGTAAATGAAAGTGAGAAGGAATATATGTGTGATGAATTTGACAGAGCACTGAATGACCCAAGTTGAAACAAGGCCCCAGGAGTAGACAACATTCCGTTAGAACTACTGATAGCCTTGGAAGAGCCAGCCATACCAAAACTCTACTATCTGGTGAGCAAGATGTACAAGACAGAGGAAATACCTGCAGACTTCAAGAATAATATAATAATTCCAATCCCAAAGAAACTAGGCACTGACAGGTGTGGCAATTACTGAACTATCTTTCTAATAAGACACAGTTGCAAAATACTAACATGAATTATATATAGACGAACGGAAGAATCGGTAGAAGCCAAACTCAGGGAGTATCAGTTTGAATTCTGTAGAAATGCAGAAACATGTGAGGCAATACTGACCCTATGACTTATCTTAGAAGAGTTGTTAAGGAAACACTAACCTACATTTATAGCAATTGTAGACTTAGAGAAATTGTTTGAAAATGCTGACTGGCATATTCTCTTTCAAATTCTGAAGAGGCAGGGGTAAAATACGGGGAGCAAAAGGCTATTTACAATGTGTACAGAAACCAAATGACAATTATAAGATTTGAGGGGCATGAAGGGAAGCAGTGGTTGCGAAGGGAGTGAGACATGGTCGTAGCCTATCCCCAATGTTATTCAATCTGTATAATGAGCAAGCAGTAAAGCAAACAAAAGAAAATTTTGGAGTAGAAATTAAAATCAAGGGAGAAAAAATAAACACATTGAGGTTTGCCGATGATATTGTAACTCTGTCAGAGACAGCAAAGGACATGGAAGAGCAGTCAAACGGAATGGACAGTGTCAACATGTACACAAAAAAAGCAGAACTAGAATAATGGAATGTTGTCAAATTAAATCAGGTGATGCCAAGGAAATTAGATTAGGAAATGAGATGCTTAAAGCAGCAGATGAGTTTTGTTATTTGGGCAGCAAAATAACTGATGATGGTCGAAGTAGACAGAATATAAAATGTAGACTGGCAATGGCAAGGAAAGCGTTTCCGGAGAAGAGGAATCCGAGTGTAGATTTAAGCCTCAGGAACTCTTTTCTGAAAGTATTTGTGTGAAGTGTAGTCATGTGTGGAAGTGAAACATGGATGATACACAGTTTAGACAAGAAGAGAGTAGAAGATTTCAAAATGTGGTGCTGCTACAGAAGAATGCTGAAGATTAGATGGGTAGATCATGTAACTAATGTGAAGGTGCTGAATAGAACTGGGGAGAAGATGAATTTGTGGCACAACTTGACTTTAAGACAGGATCAGTTGACAGGACATATTTTGAGACAACAAGGGATCACCAATTTAGTACTGGAGGGAAACATGGAGGGTAAAAATCATAGAGGGAAACCAAGAGATGAATACACTAAGCAGGTTCAGAAGGATGTAGGTTGCAGTAGTTACTTGGTGATGAAGAGGCTTGCACAGGATAGAGTAGCATGGAGAGCTGCATCAAATGAGTCTTTGGATTGAAGACAACAACAACAACAACAACAACAACAACACATCGTTCAAATTATGACCATGTTCTATACACATTTAAAGCCACTCCCTGAAGTGCCACATGATCCTCCTAGTCATGGAACATCACTCTGTAAGAGGATCAGATGCCCTGCCAACATTTCTCTGAGAAGGGACCATCAACAACCTGGCTATGTGTACAGTGGTGCCATCTTGTGGCACAACATAGCAGGACTCCCTAAGTAATTAAGTGTTACTGCAGGAAGTTGTGTAGAAGTTGTACATATGATCAGATGTTTCTTTCACAGTTGTGGCCTTTTCTTTAAAAATGTATGGGTCTACAATTCTGAAATCGGTGAGAGCACACCAAACAGTAACACATTCGCTGTTGAGAGGGTAGTGAAGGATCTGTCAAGAATTGCCTGTGGACCAATACCAAATATGTATTTGTTTATTGACATAGCCTGACAGATGAAAGTGCAGTCCGAGAGTTACGTAGCAAATGCATGCCTACAGACTGAATGTTGAGGAGATCACAGAGGCTTTATATTAACATTTTAACACCTTCTTATCAAATAACTGAACCACAACAGAATGATTTTCCTACCTGGACCCTTCACCTGTTGACCTATCCTAAAGCGTCTACATGATGAACTCTGTGCTGGAGAACAGAGTGGGCATTATTTGAGTAAGTATCAATCACAAAACCTCAATGATGTCCACTACATGCCTGACTAGTCCTGACAAGCCACTGCATTTGTTCATCCAGGCACCCTTCCTTGTTGCTCGCAGCTGTGGTGTAACAATGCATGTGATGTAAATGGCAAACATTATTCTTTCAAACTGTGCATTACATTTGTGACTGTCATTTTGCATTGTTGTATTTCTTAGGTTTAAAATTTGGGAGGTGTTTCTGATGCACCATGTAAATCACGACATTACCACCACAGCAAAAAATGGGTACAGTGAATGAGGTGCACTCTCATTTAAAGGGTATGTTAACAGGGTAAAATGTATAGAGTTCTCTACTACCATTAAAACAAGAAGACACTGCATTTTGTGGCAACCATCTCAGAAAATGCCAATATAACCTCGTCACAGAAAACTGCTTCCATCTAGAGCAAGTGCTCAGGCCCGGATTCAGGCTCAAGTGACACAAGCTGCTGCTTGGGGTGCAAACTGAGAAGGGCACCGGAAGCATCACCACTGCAAGATTTCTATAAAGGGCATGTCACAATTACTAGTGGCCACTCAGTGCACACAAGCTGGGAAGGGCAGGGGCATCCAAGTCGAAGATCTGATGTTTGGTTTGCGGGGCGGTTATCAGCGCCCGTACAAATTCCCAACCTTTGCTCAGTCCAAACTCGCCACTTTTAGGAATGATGATGAAATGATGAGGACAACCCAGGCATCTCAAGGCAGGTGAAAATCCTTGACCCCGCCGGGAATCGAACCCGGGGTCCCGTGCTCAGGAAGCGAGAACACGACCGCGAGACCACGAGCTGCGGACTGTATGTATGCAGTGTGTATCACAGTTAATAGCATGAACTGACACTGCAAAGGTGTACAAGGGATACGAGGGAAAGGGGAGGAAGGTTTCTTTTGGGGCTGGGTGGGGGAGGGGGGGGTAGGGGGTTAGGGTGCAAAACATCTAAGGTCATAAGTGCCCAGTATAGAACCATAGAATGCTGGGACTGTGAGGGTAAAAACCGCTGCGAGGTCCAATGCAGAAAGGAAAAAAAAAAAAAAATCTAAAACATCAAGATATTACGGAAGAGTATCTAAAAGACGTCGACAGGACACCAGCATCACCAGGTAGAAAATCAAATCTCTTTTGTCATATTACTGCTTTTTAAAAAACTTAAATGCAAGCCACATCTGCTAAAATGTCCGGCAAAGCGGGCGGCAGCCTAACCCTGAGGCTTAAGTGGCTAAAACGGGGCAGAGGATCAGGAAACGTCTGACTGTTAATGGCTGGCCACAGAAAGAACAGCTGGGTGCAGGGGTCGCCACTCAACAAGTGGCGGCAACTAAAGCAGCAGTGCCCTATTCACAATCAAGCTAACATTACTTCCTCATGGTGAGACAGCTGGGAGGAAGTCAACCAGGCTATCGGGAGAGGTTTGACTTCTCTGATGTTGTACCCATGAAGGGAGCACCAATGGTCATGCCAAAGTGACATGATACACCGATAGAGAAAAGTACAAATATCTTGTGAGGGAACAGAGTAAGAGGCAGGCCGACCGAGATGGACTGCGGCCTTGGCTGCAGCATCAGCAGCGTCATTCCCAGGCACACCAACATGGCCAGGAACCCACGTGAACATCACTTGGACTCCCCCATCTGGAAACAAACAGAGGCAGTCCTGGATCCGTTGAATGATGGGGTGGACTGAATCGGGATCATCCAGACTCTGAAGGGCACTGAGGGAGTCAGAGCAGATCACACAGTGAATGAGCTGGTGCCTTCGGACGTAGTGAACAGCCTGATAGAGGGCAAAAAGCTCTGCTGTAAAAATTGTGCACTGGTCGAGAAACCAGTATTGAATCTTATCAGCCCCGACGACAAAAGCACAGCCAACACTGTGGGTGGACTTGGAACCATCAGTGTACAAAAATATGCTATTGGCCAATTGTGAGCAAAGTTCGAGAAAGTTGCAGCGATAGGTCAGTTCGGGAGTCGAATCCTTCGGGAACGAGCTGAAGTCACAACAAACACAAACCTATGTCTGAAGCCAAGGTAGTGAAGGGCTCCCTCCCCCCCCCCCCCCCCCCCCCCCATTTGGAAAGTGGCAGGAAGTGTGAACTGCAGCTGCTGAAACAGGTGACGAAAGCAGATGGCGGGAGGCTGCAGAGAAGAAACGTACATTTCGTACTGGCAGTCCAGAATGTCATCAAAAAAAGGGTCAAGGGTTGGGTGGCCTGGCATGGAAGAAAGCTGACATGCAAACCTACTGAGTAGGATGTTGCGCTGGTATGACAGTGATAGTTCACCGGCTTCTGCGTAGAGACTTTCAACAGGGCTAGTATGGAAGGCACCAGTGGCAAGACGGATCCCCAAATGGTGGATTGTATTTAGATAGTTTAAGATAGGAGCCCGTGCAGAGGAGCAGACAACGCATCCATAATCCAACTTGGAGCGGACAAGAGATCAAGAGAGGCGGAGGAGGACAGTCCGGTCAGCTCCCCAAGCAGTACCACTCAATACACGAGGGACATTGAGAAACCAGGTGCAGAATGCAGCCAGGTAGGACACATGGGGAGACCAACTGAGTTTCCCATAGAACGTAAGCCCTAAGAACTTCGTTGCATCCATGAACGGGAGAGCATTTTGGCCCAGTCACAAGGATGGTGGAAGAAACGCCTTGTACTGCCAGAAGTTGATGCAAATGGATTTGGTAGCACAAAAGCGGAAACCATTTGTGACACTCCACAAACAGAGACGGCCCATACAACACTGAAGACAGCTTTGCAGGAGCTGCAATAAATAGCAAATTCGTCAACCAAAAGAGAGCTGGAAATGCCAGCTGGAAGGCAGTCCATAATTGGGTTGATGGCTATGGCAAAGAGAACAACACTCAGTACGGAGCCCTGAGGCACCCTGTTCTCCTGTGGAAAGGTGTGGGATAAGGAGGAACCCACACGTACCCGGAAAACTGTGTCTGTTAAAAATTCCTGGATGAAAGTGGGAAGATGACTGCGAAAGCTTCATGTGTGCATAGTATGTAGAATGCCTGTCCGCCACTTTCTCCAAATCAAATAAAACGGCCACCGTTTGTCGCTTCTGCAGAAAATTATTCATGATGAACATCGACAGGGTGACGAGATGATCAACTACTGAGCAGCGCTTTCGAAACCCACACTGAGCATCAGTGAGAAGATGGTGTTACTCCAGCCACCACACTGATCGACCATTGATCATGCGTTCCATCACCTTACAAACGCTGCTGGTAAGAGAAATTGGACGATCGCTGGAAGGAATAGATTTATCTTTACCAGGCTTAGGTAGTGGAACAACAGTAGCTTCACATCAAAGCGTGGGAAATGTAGTGTCAGTCCAAATATGGTTTTAGGTATTGAGGAGAAAGTGTTTTCCCACACGAGGAAGGTTCTGCAGCATGAGGATGTGGATTGTATCAGGCCCAGGAGTAGAAGACCTGGATGAGGAGAGAACATGCTCAAGCTCCCTCATAGTAAAAGGAGTATTGTAGCATTCTCGATTCAAAGAGAGAAAAGAGATTGCACGAGCCTCCTCCACTTGCTTCCGAGGAAGGAAGGCAGGATGGTAGTGGGTGGAGCTTGAAACCTCCACAGAGTACTGGCCCAAAGCATTGGAAATATCTACAGGGTCGACTATGATGTTTCCCGCCATGGTCAGACCAGGAACCGGGGAGTGGGCGGTAGTCCCGGAAAGCCAGCGCAGGCCACCCCAAATGAGAGAGGATGGAGTAAATCTGTTGAATGATCTGATGAAGGAAATCCAGCACGCTTTCTTGCTTTCCTTAATAGTGTGACGGCACTGCGCATGTAGTTGCTTGTAGCGGATGCAGTTCGTTAACGTAGGATGATGGTGAAAGATACGAAGCACATGTTATTGGGCACAAATCGCATTGCCGCACTCTACAGTCCACCAAGGGACTGGGACCTGACGGGGAGAAGTAGTAGTACGAGGGATAGAGGATGCAGCAGCCGAGAGAATAACATCCACGAGGTGCTCAACCTGATCATCACAGCTGGGAAATGGCCATTCGTCAAAGACTGCCAAGGACGAATAGAGCCCCCAGTCAGCAAGACAGAATTTCCAATGAGCGGGCTGCTGTGGTGGGGTATGACTGTACAGGCGAGTCACACAAGAGAAGTGGTCACTCGCGTAAGTATTGTAAAGAGCACACCACTTGATACGTCATGCGAGCTGGGCAGATCAGATTGAGAGGTCTAAGTGGGAATGATTGTGCGTGGAATAAGAGAGAAACGTGGCTTTGCTGGTGTTAAGGCACACAAGATTAATACAATTAAGAAGATCCGCCAAAAGAGAACCTCTCGGGCAGGCAACAGGCGAGCCCCAAAGAGGATGTTGGGCATTGGTGTCACTAAGAAGCAGAAAGGGTGGAGGAAGCTGAGCAACAAGCTGCATCAGGTCTGCCCTAGTGACAGCAGAAGACAAAGGGATATAAATGGTGCAGAGGGAAAAGGTACATTCGGGAAGGCAAACATGGGCAGCAACTGCTTGCAGGTGGGTGTGCAAGGGGATAGGACAATGGCAAACATCATCTCGTAGAAGCAGCAGGACCCCACCATGAGCAGGAATCCCCGCCATAAGGGGAAGGTCCATCCGTAGTGAAGTAAAATGGAAAAGAGCAAAATGATCTTGAGGACGTAGCTTGGTTTCTTGGAGACAGACTACAAGCGGACATTGCGACCACAGGAGCAGCTGGAGGTCTGCCCTGTTAGACCGAAGGCCACAGATATTCCATTGTAAAAGAGCCATAAAATTTAGGAACACCAGAGAATGAATAAGAAACACTCACCTTGACGGCCGCTTAGGGTGAGCCGTCGAGGGAGGACAGCCAGTCCACAACTCAGCAGGATCAACAGAGCTTCACTGTTGTCGACCAGTTGAAAAGGACCGATGAGTCGATAAGGGCTGAGGAGTAGGAGAGGGGGAAGACTGTTTGCCTTTGGATGACTGTTTTGGCTTTTGGCAATTGGTAGAAGAGCCAGACGACTGGAAACTCGAGGTACGCAAGAAATCTTCCTGGGAATCATCCTTTTTGAATTGACGGTTCGCTGGCTGTGTTGCAACCGTCTTCGCCAGTGAGGGCAAAGAATGGGTAGCAGAATCTACAGCCAGGAAATGGGAGATGGAGTGTCAGCTTGAAGGTGAGGCGACTTTGCCACCATCAAACTGAACTGTAAGTCACAAGTTTGCGTAGCCATGTTTTTCGTGGGACGTGAAGAGGCTAAAATGGTGCTGAAGGTTCCAGACGAAGGGACATTCAATTTACAGCTCGCCAACAGTTTCCGGGAAACAGGAAAAGGTACCTTCTCCTTCACCCTTATCTCCTGAACTGCTGGGTCATATTGATAGACGGGACAAGAATGAAAAGAAGCAGCATGTTCTCCATGACAATTAAGGCAGCGGGGAGGGGGGGGGGGGGGGCGCACAGAGATGACTTCATAGCCTGCCTTTATCTTAGTAGGAAGCGATAACCGATTGAAAGTCAGGAAAAATGTGCGGGTGGGCACCAAATTGGCAGCTTCCTTCTTCATAACTCGATGAACAGCGGTAACGCTCTGATCCGACAGATGATCAGCGATTTCATCCTCCGTCAAACCATCCAATAGCCGGGTGCAGATAACACCACGGGACGAGTTAAGTGTCCTGTGAGCCTCCACTTTTATAGGATAGTCATGGAGGATTTGGGCCTTGAGTAGTTTCTGGGGCTGGAGAGCGCTATCAATTTCCAAAAGCAGAGTACCATTGTGGAGACGATAAGATGACTTCACAGGGCCAGCGATGCCATCCATGCCTTTCTGTATAACAAAGGGGTTAACAGTAGCAAAAATCTGGTGAGACTACTAGATATCGAGGCACAACAGGAAGAGACATTGCGGCAGGAGCCTCATTCCACTTTCTTTTATGCGAAACACTTGGAAAAAGAGAAGGAAAGTCAGTCATTGGGAAAAAGTCCCTCACGATTGCCAGCGTCTCCGATGGCACGCCCCTTCCAGCCAGGGGCCCTCCAAAGGGGAGGCCTCCCGCCTTAGGTGATTGTCCTCACTTTAGGTCACACCTCCCAAACAACAGACGGAGGGACCAATCGACAGAGGAGGAAGGTAACAGCTCAGGCAGTCACCCCTTCCTGGGCCTGGCCTGCACCAGGGGGTATGTGCGGGCCCTACTTGCCAACCCGGTGCGTCAAACGCATGGGTGGCCATCAGGCACACATGGGGAGGAGAAGAAAAGATAAGAAGGAAAGGAAGAAAGAAAGAATGGCCTCAAACGCTGCAACAGAGGAAAAAGAGATCAGAACAAGGAAAGAACAGAACAAGCAAAGAAAGGAACAAAGAAAGAGTGGAACAGGGAAAAAACTGAACAGGGAAATAGCTAAACAGGGAAATAGCTAAACAGGGAAATAGCTACACAGGGAAATAGCTACACAGGGAAATAGCTACACAGGGAAAGAGCTACACAGGGAAAGAGCTACACAGGGAAAGAGCTACACAGGGAAAGAGCTACACAGGGAAAGAGCTACACAGGGAAAGAGCTACACAGGGAAAGAGCTAAACAGGGAAAGAGCTAAACAGGGAAAGAGCTAAACAGGGAAAGAGCAAAATGAGGAAAAAGTAGTACAGGGAAAGGGCAGTACAGGGAAAGGGCAGTACAGGGAAAGGGCAGTACAGGGAAAGGGCAGTACAGGGAAAGGGCAGTACAGGAAAAGGGCAGTACAGGAAAAGGGCAGTACAGGAAACGGGCAGTACAGGAAACGGGCAGAACAGGAAACGGGCAGAACAGGAAACGGGCAGAACAGGAAACGGGCAGAACAGGAAACGGGCAGAACAGGAAACGGGCAGAACAGGAAACGGGCAGAACAGGAAACGGGCAGAACAGGAAACGGGCAGAACAGGAAACGGGCAGAACAGGAAACGGGCAGAACAGGAAACGGGCAGAACAGGAAACGGGCAGAACAGGAAACGGGCAGAACAGGAAACGGGCAGTACAGGAAACGGGCAGTACAGGAAACGGGCAGTACAGGAAACGGGCAGTACAGGAAACGGGCAGTACAGGAAGACAGCAGTGCAGGGAAAGAGCAGTACAGGGAGAGAACAGTACAAGAGAGAATATTCCTAGAAGCAAACCAACGCAAATGAGCTTCAAGAGCCCATGGAGGCACGAGAAATCTCCCCAAGAGAGGGGAAAAGGACAGGAGAAGAGAAGAGGAGACAAACAGCACACAAAGAGAAGCACTGCTGGGGCCCCATGGTTGCCAAGCACGTCCTCACCAAAGAGTGGTGAGCCCCCTGGGAGAAGGGAGGAAGGGAGTGGGTGGTGGCAGATCATAAGTCACTTGTTTGGAAAAAGTTCTCAAACCAACCCTGCAACTCTTCTGGTCAACAATATTCAAATGGCACATGCCATTGTCAATAGCTTCTGTAAATGGGTAACAGTGCAGTACACACAAGAGCAGGAAGATCATCCTGGATGATATCCTCATCATTGGGTTGGAAAAACTGCCAGTCCGTGTGGTTGCACATAAAAGCACTGCTAACAGCTCCTCTAAGCAAAGAGAGAGGTTTCCAAGACTGACAGGTTGCAGTAGATATTTATGCGTGTTACCAGAGCTGTTGAAAAAACCTATTAATTCAAACTGACCATATCAGACTTCACAGAGTCACAATTAAGTAATAAGCTATATTTACAATGAATGCCTGACACTGTTACAGGCTGCATAGATTTCCCCTCCACACTTCTGAGACACAGCTCATAACACCTAAATTTAATCTAAAACATCTACAAACTTACATTATTGAACTACAGTGCTCACTGGAATAGCAAAATGTGTGCAATACATTACCTGTATCTAAACCTATTGCTAATCAAGTCTGTCTTATAATATGGCATACTGTTGTGTGTGTACTTATATTTAATTGTTTATTGCAATTAATTAAGTGGTTAAAATCTTCATCAGTCCTTCATGTTTGCCAGCTAAATAAATATGTAAACAATAATGATCATGGCATATTCTGGTAACTAATGCAATGAGCTATCCAATCACACCACACACAGGATCTTTTATCTTTTCAATGCACTGCAGTTGTTAATTCTCATACAATTATCACATTTACATAGCACTGCCCTTACCAGTGTATTACGTTTACAGGTTTTCAAACTATGCATTGTGGCTTCAAGAGCCATCATAACATCGGTTTAAGGTCGTCTCAGTGGTTTCTTGAAAATAATAATTTGTTTTATTTGTGTCCTGAGTAAAAGAACAATTTGTGAGTAGTAGTGATTTTTAGCATGCCGACAACTAAGTGTCATTACTGTGGCAGTGTGGTAGACGGCAGTCTAGTATTGTGGAAGGAGAAGTTGAATGATAAAGGTATGCATCACATTGTCCCCAGTCTTCACTCGGTTTTAAAAGACAATGACTTTAAGTTGACTGAAGAACTGAATTCTGTGTTTGTGGATCAGTGATCAGTGATTATTTCTGATGTGCTTTCGAGAAAAAGTTTATCAACACATGTGGATCAAAGGTCTTTTCAGTAGAGAACTTCCCACATACTTATCACCAAAGAACAAAAGCAATTTGTTATATTTCTTCATACTCCACATTTAAATTGAAGTTCATTCCCTCATCACTGCTTAAGTTTTGAAGCTTAGTGAAGCAGGATATCCCCAAGTAGGTAACAATGCCCTATGAATGTTGATATTTCTTGCACCACCCTACTTGCACGAGGCAGAATTTTCAGCATTGGCAGTCTTGAACATGAAACATAGGTCGCAAATGAATGTTGGAGATGACAGTGGTAATTTCCAATCAAGTGCTGAGATTTGAAGAACTGATGATGAAGAAGTAAGCCCATCCTTTCCGTTGATTTTATTGCAAAAATAATGTGTAAAAATACAAAGTTGATTATAATGTATTGTATCAACAGTTGGCCTGCCCGGTTGGCCGTGCGGTCTAACGCACGGCTTTCCTGGTGGGAAGAGGCGCGTCCCCGGCACAAATCCGCCCAGCGGATTTGTGTCAAGGTCCAGTGAACCGGCCTGTCTGTGGATGGTTTTTAGGCGGTTTTCCATCTGCCTCGGTGAATGCAGGCTGGTTCCCCTTATTCTGACTCAGTTACACTACGTTGACGATTGCTACGCAAACAAGTTCTCCACGTACGCGTACACCACCATTACTCTATCACGCAAACATAGGGGTTACACTCGTCTGGTGTTACGATGTTCCCTGGGGGGTCCACCGGGGGCCAAACCGCACAATAACCCTGGGTTCGGTGTGGGGTGGCGGAGGGGTGAAGTGGACTACGGTAGTCGTCGTGGGGTTGTGGATCACTGCGGCTGTGGTGGGGACAGAGCCTCTCCGTCGTTTCTAGGTCCCTGTTTAACATACAATACAATACATACAATCAATAGTTAAGAATGATGTAACTACTCTTTTTTTATTTTTTGGAAACTTTAGTTTATTTACCACATACTTTAATATTAAATGTGAAAGGAGCCATGGGTGTTTATGTTCATTTTAAGGGAACTGTAGATACAAAAAGTTTGAGCTCTAAAGCATAATACATACAGTGAAGGCCATATTATTCATAATTCTGTGATAACATTGTCTCTAGAAAGGTTTGTCTGGATTTTGTGTAGAACTACTGCTTGTATGTGTATCCTTCCTGTAATACATGAACATGGTGATATTTCACCATCTGTGGCTGCTCAATTGAGTCAGCCATTAAAGACTCGCACTACGGCTGGGACTTCCTGTCAGCCCACTTGTCTTCTGCACTGTCCCTCTCCTCTCTCACTGGATGTGTGCGACGTTCACACTCTGAAGTGCACCCAGGGGTTAGAATTTATGGAGATACCCTAATGTCCTAATTAGCAGCCAGTGATATCTGTACTGTGCACCACTGGAAATGGTTATGCACATTTCCTATGGATGTGTAAACACAAGCAAGAAGTCAGCTGTTACAGGCAACTGAGACTGCAGTCATGTGTGTGAGTTGTGTGTGTGTGTGTGTGTGTGTGTGTGTGTGTGTGTGTGTGTGTGTGTGTGCGCGCGTGCGCGCTTATGGGTGTCTATTGCTGACAAAGGCCACTGGCCAAAAGCTTTAAGTGTGAAAATCTTTTTGTTCTGCCTATCTGCGACTCAGCGTCTCTGCTATATGGTGAGCAGCAACTTTCCTTCTCATAATACTGATTCTTCTTGAATGTTACTTAAATACTGTGTTCAAGTTGTTAATGCTTCTGCGGAATAAAGTTGTGTTTAGTCTAAAGGTCATACGTACTTACACCAAACTACAGCATGACTAGTAAGTGTGGTTGTGTTATCTGCACTACTTGCTACTCTGGTTGGTCCTCTGTTTATGCTGACTGTGTTATGGAGGACATTTCACGTCAGTTGGTTGAACAGCAAGAATCATTCACCATGGCATTGCAACACCAATCACAGGAGTTGGACAATCAAACTCAGATACTTCAATCACTGGCTTCTGTTTTGTCTAGTCGGCACACTCCTCAGGCCACGTTGCCTGTCGCTTTGCCCTCCGGCCCCCATTGTTTATCCACCTCCCTTTTCTACAAACGATGAGTCCACTGAGGAATGGGATGCATACAAAAAATGTCTGTGACAACACTTTCAAGCTTTTGGGATTACTGACGCTATTTTATGCCATGACTTGTTCCTTTCATGGATGTTGCCAAGAATGTATCAAGTCCTATGCTAACTCGCCCCTTTTCAGGATCCATCTTCTTTCATGTTTGACCAAATGCCTGAACTTCTGTCAAAATACTGTTGCAAGTACACTCGTATCATTGCATCCCGGGTTGAGTTTTACCACTGTAGGAAACATCCACATCAATCCTATCGAGCATAAGTGGCTGAACTCCAGGGGTTAAGTTGTCATCATCATCTTGTGTGCTGATCAGACAGTGACAGATGCTATCATTCGTTTAGCTCCCCCTGAAGTGCAAGAGCATGTCCTCCAGTGTGAAAATCCATCCCTCTCAAGAGGTTTCAGCTATTGCGCAGTTGTTCAAGGTGTCATGAGCTGCAGGTAACCAAATTCAATCATGGTGTGAAGTATCAGCAATCCAACTCTCTTTCATTAACCCTGAGGGCCCACAGACTGGTCAAAATGCTCGGCTACCTGTCATAATTGCCACAAAATAAGTCACACTCCTTCTGTTTCTAATGCAAAAATTCAGCACAAAGATCCTGATGCAGGTATGGATGTAAACATTGTATCTGCTATCTCTGTTGCACCAAACAAGGTTTTCACTAACGTGTTTTTTTTTAATTCTGCTCATGCAAATGGATACAGGAACTCTGGTAGCCTTGTTAAACTCACAAACTCATACAGATATGGGCTCCCCTCTGCTTATTCTTGTGTCATGAAAGTTGCTAAATTACAATAAACAGAGTATTCCATTTCCCAGCCAATTCTCTGCCCTGTGACCTGCAAGTCAGTATCTAGTCACTTACATTTCTTGTTGCAGATAATGTATGTATGGAGAATCTTTTTTGGATTAGATACTTTTAAGTTGTTTGGCTTTTATCACTTCAGATGAAGTGAATTTAGTGTCAGAACAAGTGCCGTATATGCAGTTAGATGCATTATGTTCCGAGTTTTTCTCTTTGTTCTTTCCTGGACTGAGGTGTTCCAATGATTTTCAAGTGCACAATACCATGGTACCTTCTGCTCAGTCTCATTTTTTCCAGATCCGTCCGATCCCAGTGACACCCAGGGAACAAGAGAAAGATTAATTACATAGCCTCATGGAATCCAGTATTGTTTGGCCTATTGCATCAAGTGAATGGGCTACCCCATTAGTTATAGTAAAGAAACCGTTGGACTGGTTACGCCTCTGTGGCAATTTTAAAAGTTTCTATGGACACATAATGTGCCGTGCATACTTACCTTATACCGCACTAAGATGAACTCTTTGTGAAGTTATCAGGTCGTCAACATTTCTCAGAAATTAACTTGTCAGATGCCTATTTACAATTCCCTCTGCATACCGAGTTACAACTTATGTTAGCTGTCAATACCCCTTTTGGACCGTATCAATACTTTCAGTTGCCTTTTGGAGCTGCCAGTGATCCCGCTTTTTTTCAATGTTTTTGTGACTACTTAAACCATCTGTGCCGGTTGTGCAAACTATTTGGATGACATTGTGGTTTCTGGTCCCTCCATTGAGGAGCATTTACATCTACAAAATCTCCGTACTCTTTTTTTTTCAGTCCTCCAAGCGGCCGGGTTGAGATGTAATTTAGAAAAATGTCAATTTTTTTCAACCTTCTATCATTTATCTCGGTTTTGAAGTTTCTCATGAGAGTCTCAAACCCCTGCATCAACATGTTTCTGCTATTGTGTTGCTTCCACACCCTATGTCAGTCAAAGAAATTCAGGTTTTTCCAGGAAAAGTCACCTACTACCATAAATTTTTGACTGGGGCAGTGACAATTGTCACCCGTTACATGCATTGCTGTACATGCGTTGCTGGCTGCTGGCCTGTGAAACCACGTTTTCCACCCTAAGACCGTGTTGCACTCTGCGCCCTGCTTAGTGACATACTAACCAGGCCTTGCCTCCACTTGGTCCTTGCGATGGCCGCTTCACAGTACAGGCTGGAGGTGGTACTGGCTCATAGATATCCCTATGGCTATGAACAGCCTATTGTTTGCGCCTAAAAAATGCTGACTCCTGCTCAAAACAGGTACTCTCAGATAGAAAAGGAAGCTTTGGCCATTGTATATGCTGTGAAGAAATTCCATGTTTTTCTCTATGGTACCAAATTCCACCTGGTCATCAATCACAAACCATTGATATCCATATTCAGTCCTTCTGTGAAATTACCAGATAAAGTGGCACATTGCATTCAACACTGGACTCTTTTCCTTTTGCATTGAACAACGAAATTCATTTCCGCCCTACCAATCAGCACGCATATGCCGATGCTTTGTCCCACCTGCAAGCCAGCCTGGACCCAAGATTTGATGAGGAGGAATTGTTTTGTTTCCACATTGATGTCAGCACACAGCACATGGTTGATGGTTTTCCTGGAACTACAACACAGATCGTGAAGGCATAGCTTTGGGTCCCGTTATGTGGACGGTCATAATATTCACACAACATGGTTGGCCAGATTGACCACCTTCTTGTGCATTCGACTCCTCCATAATTATTACATCTTTTGACATCGATTCTTTGTTCACTTGTATGCATGGATCACATGGCTTCTCAAGTATTGATCCCCTCAGTGCTTTGTTCGGAGTTCTCCATTTATTACATGCAGATCACTGTGGTGTCTCACGCACAAAAGCGTTCACAGTATGTGACATACGAAGCAGCTCCCCAGGCATCATTGTCTACTTGGCAAACACCATCGCTTGCATGGAACCGTATACATCTACATCTACATACGTATTCCGCAATCCACCATATGGTGCGTGGCAGAGGGTACCTCGTACCACAACTAACATCTTCTCTCCCTGTTCCACTCCCAAACAGAACGAGGGAAAAATGACTGCCTATACGCCTCTGTATGAGCCCCAAATCTATCTTATCTTATCTTTGTGGTCTTTTCGTGAAATGTAAGGTGGCGGCAGTAAAATTGTACTGTAGTCAGCCTCAAATGCTGGTTCTCTAAATTTCCTCGGTAGCAATTCACGAAAAGAATGCCTCCTTTCCTCTAGAGACTCCCACCCGAGTTCCTGTACCATTTCCGTAACACTCATGTGACGATCAAGCCTACCAGTAACAAATCTAGCAGCCCGTCTCTGAATTGCTTCTATCTCCTCCCCCAATCCGACCTGACAGGGATCCCAAATGCTCAAGCAGTACTCAAGAATAGGTCGCACCAGCGTTCTATAAGCGATCTCCTTTACAGATGAACCACATCTTCCCAGAATTCTACCAATGAACCGAAGACAACCACCTGCATTCCCCACAACTGCCATTACATGCTTGTCCCACTTCATATTGCTCTGCAATGTTACGCCCAAATATTTAATCGACGTGACTGTGTCAAGCGCTACACTACTAATGGAGTATTCAGACAGTACAGGATTCTTTTTCCTATTCATCAGCACTACCCATGCGAAGCCTGGGTAGGACATTAGTTGCACTTAACACGTAATCAGACGTGCCAAGCTGCACACAAGACTGTAACCAAAGACCTACATTTCTTGTGTTGGCAAGATGGTGGACAATGACGACCCCCCACACCCCCCTCCACCCACTGCTGCTATCAGGATATGTAAAGCCATCTCCCTATATTCTAATCTCACTGACAACACATACCTTAGTGCTCAGAGGCACGAGAGACTGGTGTCTGGCACCGTAAAACAAACAGTTGCGAGCAGGATAAAACTGACAGAAATGAGATGGCACCAGAGTAGGAGCTCAAAACGTGTGGTGAGACCCAACCCTTTGGGCAGCAAGTAGACACAGAATAAGAGAGCACTACCTTTAACTACGTGGACGTTCCACTGGATTCGACTCGTTCCACATCATTACGAAATATCGTATTCATGATCCATGGAACTAGTATTAATCTAATCTCTAATCTAATATTTATCAATTTAAATACATAACCGAGGAACATTGCTTCAACCGAAGGAAAGCTGTTTGTCGTTGCGAATATGTGGTCCGGTATTTGCACCACTGTGTTACTTGGCACATAAGCTCACCTGCTCCATTGGTTCCAGCTCGACCTTGAGCTCCTCGAGCTGTGAGCACAGCTCCCTCTCCTTGTGCAGCTGATGCTCCTCCACGTTCAGGGCTTCGTACATCTGGTTCACCAAGTTCCGGACATCTGACAGTCGCTGCAGTTCTTCCTGCAAAACAGAACATGTGCTTAGTAACCGGGCGGCTGTCATCTGCCATGTGTATTTCTGACAACAACTTCAGCAGGTGTAGAAAGAGCTGCTACAAAGCAATGTGAGGGATTGTCAAAGTTTTAATTACCACCTTGAAAAAATACAGTTATATGTGGCTCCGTAAACTTTCCCGGCATAATAGTTGGTTGTATTCATGTCGGGTCTCCAGCCAGAACATACCATCATCTGGATACATCCAGATGACAATATGTTCCAGCTGGAGACCTGACACGAATGTAATACAGTTACATAATTATTTGTGTATCTTCTTCTCTGCTGAGCCAGCAGCTTGCATAAGGTCATAATAGACATCTTTTTACACTTCTGACAAGATTAGCTGAAAACTGTTTATTTATTGCTGACGGCACAAGTTCACAACAAGCTTGTTTCAGCATATGTACCATTATCAACAGTTCATCTAGATGGAATGACATCCATAAATAATCTTGGTACACAAGTTCTTTTACAGTGATCAGCCAGAACATTATAACCACCTACATAATAGCTGGTACATCCACCTGCGGCACGGATAACAGCGGCATTGTATCGTGGCACGGAAGCAATGAGGACTTAGTAGGTTACTGGAGGGAGTTGGCACCACATCTGTGCACACAAGACACCTAATTCCTGTAAATTTTGGTGGAGGGTTGGGGGGGAGGGTGGGGGGTGATGAGCTCTGACAACATGTTCAATCACATCCCACACGTGTTCGATTGGGTTCAGATCTGGCGAGTTGGATGATCAGCGCATCAACTGGAACTCACCACTGTTTTCCTCAAACCACTCCATCACAATCCAGACCTTGTGACAAGACACATTTTCTTGCTGAAAATGCCACTGCCATCGGGAAATGATCACCATGAAGGGGTGTACGTGGTCTGCAACTGGTGTACGGTACTCCTTGGCCATCCTTTTGCCTTGCACGATCTCCATTGAACCCTGGGTGCTCATATGAATGTTACCTGGAGCATAATGGAGCTGCCGTCAGCTTGTCTCCCTCCCGCAGTACACGTGTCAAGGGGATGGTCCCCTGGTAGACAACAGTGTTGAAGACAGTCATCACAGCTCTCCTTGAACACCCAACAATTTGTGCAGATTCTGAAATGCTCATGCCAAGACTCTGGCTCACCCCAACTTTCCCTCAGTCAAACACAGATCGATCGAATGTCTTCCCCATTCTACACACAAACAACACACTCACTGATGCTACGTGTGTCCGACTAGTAGTCATCCCTCACCAGGTGATGCTGGTATCGCTTGGATGGGTTTATACCGATAGTAGGTTGGTGGTCATAATATTCTGGCTGATCAGGGTATGTATTGTGTTGTTAACATAGGTCATGTATTTATACTGTCTAGATGAAGTGACATTCATAAATCATGTGAGAACATAAAATCTTTTGTGTACTATGCTGGTATTTTCTGTGACCTATCTAAGGCACTTTGCTCTGTGAATCACAGCATTCTTCTAGGTAAATTGAATTTTTATGCAATTAATGGCATAGTCAACCAATGGATAATGTCATATCCAACCAAAACAATGCAGAAAGTTGTACTTAGTAATTCAGTCAACATAGTCTGGGGACGTAATCCCGACTTGAGAGAAATCACCTATGGAGCTCACATAAGCAGCTTAATTTTACTTCTACTATTGTTCCTCACATACACAAATAATCTTCCGCCTAAGGCACAACAAGCAGAATTACTTCTTTTTGCACATGATGCTAGTACGGTAATCAGTCCAATGGTACATACAGGAACAGAAGAAACAGTAAACAATGTTCTTAAAAGTGTCATTGACTGGTTTTCTGTTAATTTTAAAAAGACACAGAATATTCAGTTGTGCACATCTAGGGGTACTACACCAATGATATGTATAATACTTGGTGAAGAAACAATAAATATAATGGAAGCTTCAAAATTCTTAGGTGTTCATACTGATGAGAATTTAAACTGGAGAAAGCACATTTTGGAACTCCTACAAAACTTAGTTCAGCCTCATTAGGACTTAGAGTCATTACAAACCTTGGGAAGAGACAAATCAGTAAATTGGCATATTTTCCACATTTTCATTCAATAATGTCATGTGGCATAATGTCCTGGGTAAGTCATCTTTACAAAAGAAACTCTCTGCTGCTCAAAAACGTGTTGTAAGAATAATATGCGGTGTCCATCCATGATCATCTTATAGGCATCTGTTTAAGGAGTTGGGGATTCTGACTACTGCTTCACAGCACATTTATTCCCCTCATGAAGTGTGTTGTAAATTGTCCACCACAGTTCAAATGAGGCAGTGAAGTACATAATTCCAAAGGAAAAGTGACATTCATTATTCCACATTAAGGTTGTCTTTAGCACACAATGGGTGCACAATACCCCGACTAAAATTTTTGATCATTTGCCCAGCGATATAAGATATCTGACAGACAGCAAAGTAAAATTTGAAAACAAACTGCGAATCTCCTTGACAACTCCTTCCGTTCTTTGGAGGAATTTCTATTATTGTAATGTTTATAAGGTGGCGAGCAGTTATTACTAACTCACATGGGCATTATAATAAATAAAAACTTATAAATGTCAACTGGTAGTTATTTTCACAAATTAATTTGCAATGTGAATGTAAAATGGGTTGTACCATATCTTTATGATTCATCGTACAAAATGGTCCATGGAACGTGTAACTAATATAGGTTACATACTGTATTTACTTTCTGCAGAAATTTCGTGTTATTTTTTGACAGTTGTAAAATGACAGATCGTACACACAAAGCATCACTGGAATGATCTGTCATTTTACAACTGTCAAAAACATAACACGAAATTTCTGTAGAAAGTAACCTGACCTTGTTAACAACGCAGGTACATAAAAGAACTTACGTTCCAAGATGATTTATGGACGTCACTCCATATAGAATCTAGAGGAAACTTGATACAGATGCACATATGCGGGAAAAAGCTTGTTGTGAAATCAAGTAGTCAACAAGAATTTAACAATTTGCAGCTATTTTTGTCAAAAGTATAAGAAAAATATTTTCCTGGGTATATTTTCGTTCTGCCGTTGAAACTACAAGAAAATGCGTTTTTTTTTTTTTTTTTTCGCCAGACGCGCTTCGTTTTATTGAGGTATAGCGAAACGCGTCTGGCGAAAAGAAAAAAGGAAAAAAAAGGACACGCATTTCCATGTAGTTTTAACGACGGAACGAAAATACCCTCAGAAATTGTGAACCAACTACGGACAATATGGCCACACAAATGCAGAAAATTTTTTCGTTTGTTTGCAGACGGAAGCCTGTAGTCCCGGTAAACGACGAGATCATCTTAGCCCAGTACAGACAGCAGTGAAATGGGGGTAGAGTTGTAAAAGGTGGAGTGAGTTTGATTTTCAGATATGGTGCCTGTAATACCCCAAGTTTTAGATCTCCCCTTTGTACGTTATCCATCATCTCGAGGAAAACCGACAAGAAATGTCACTTTTTTCAGTTTTTTCTCAGTAACTTACTCCCAGTGTATTTTACGCTACAATATGCCATTATCAGTTTTAAAGAGCGATAAATTTCCTGCAAGTTTCATATACAGGGTGTTCGGAAATTCCCATGTACACAATATTTCGAATTGGAACCCATGCCAGGAAACGTACCGTTTCCGTGGTACAGTCGTTTGAAAACATTATTTTTTAGTAGGTACGTATGCAACAGGATTGTCAGTATGCAACAGGATTGTCAGGGTGGGGGGTATATCCGATGCCAGTGCCAATGAATAAAGAACCAGCTCCATAGACATTGTTGTCAAGCCAATGCAGAAAGTTCTTAAGGCAACTAATGCAGCTGCAAAGACAGCGGGACTTCGATGCTCCATTGGATCTTTCAATGTGGATTCGAATTATACGGCAATGCACCAGAAGTTGAATTCATCATGGAAGAAGACGAGTTTGACGATCCACTGCGTACTGGTCGAAGTGGTGAACTGTACACGTCTGAAGCAAAACAACACAAATTGTTCAATTTTTAGCTTAAAATCTTGTATATATCGTTAAAATAAACTGTAATTTCTATTTTTAAACTGTAATTTGTTGAAATATACGTATATGTGAAAGAGTTGAAAATTGGTGTTTTTCAGAAGAGCTTATTCCCCAGAAATTACGTGAATCTCCTAAATTACATGCACATATTGCACACATAACGGCTAAGGATGACATTACTTTTAGGAATACTATTTTTTGAGGATGTGTGGCGTAACAAGTGCTGTATCATTTGAGAGATACAGAGCCGAGCGAGTGTACCAGGGGGTTGCTCCAGTTCACTGCAACTAGCGCGATGTCAACATAACGCGCCTATGCGTAGCATACAAATATTGCATCATAATCTAAGAATGAAATTAAAAATTAAAGTACTTTTCCAAACTTTGGCAGTGTATACTTCAGTACATTAATGTTTAAACTGTTAAATCTCAGAATGACCAGATGAATATGTTTCCCTAAATAGATCGTTATAAATAAAAAGCAAGTGGCACTAAATAATGACGGTAGAAAGCCAAAAATTATTCAGGATGTGCAAATGTATTTCACAGTCAACTGTTACAGATCTCAACTTGATGGGTGCAATATTTTCGTCAAAATCAGTGTTTTTGCGAAAAACTTAATGCGTTAAATATTAGACTGGAAAGATCTGAATAGGGAAAGTAGCCTAAATCGCACCACTTTTCATAAAAACTGCTGTAAAAGCCTTAAAATGTTCTATTTTAGTTACATAAATAAACAGAAATGAATATTTGTGTTTTGGGTACAAAAAGCATTTACAAGAAATTTTTGCCATAATATATATATTTATTTTTGACAGTTCTGTAAAACTCTGCAATTGGTGCCATTTGGGCTAATGGTTTCCTAAATTGCTCCATGGGGTGCCAAAATCGCTCGTGTTCCTACTATTATGCGGTTTTTGGTTGAAAATTTGTTTTCAAATTTAAGGGTATACTCCATACAATAAATTATTTATTTATTTCACTGAATATCTCACACAAATAGCCTTTAAAATATTCGTAATAATGCTTTGCTGTTATTGAAAAAAAGAAAATAAATTTATCATTGTTCAAATACAGTTTAACTTATGTACAAACTCACACTGAAAGGTCATTTCATGTTTTAGAACACCAGCACAGGTTTCATGAGCCCATTTTCTGCAAACTGAGCATTGCAGCATATCCTCCACCACACTTTCTTCACAAATCAATTTCAACCTGAATATTTTCGAGAGATGATTACGATGAACCAGTGTTATTTTCGTTGCGTCTCTGCTTCTTCCTTTTGAAGGTCCAAACCCATTAGTTGATTTCAACACTTTCTTTGCAACATGAAGTGATTTTTTGTCCCTAATATCTTGCAATGTATTCGTATGCTTCAAGTCAACATTTCAGCTTTCTGAGCGCCTTTCTTTGGTCTTTTTCGTTGTCTGGTAGACCTAACCGGTTTTGACAAAGGACTCATTTCATGGACGGTCGCAGCAAGACTTCATGAGGGGCTAATTTGAAGTGGTTGCTATACCTTTGTATTTGCTCCGTTGGAGGCCTCCTTCAGCTTCTTGACGCCCATTCTCAGCTCTGTCATTGGGAAGCGTTAGGCACATTGGCGTCTCTTCTACTTGATTTGTGTTGCTTTTCTGTGAATGGGTAATGGCTGGAACAAAGGCAGCATCGCGAAAGACATTTCTGTCTACGGGCCAGATTCCAGTGGTTCTGAAACCATTCATTGCATTGATGAAGGTCGCTGCTCGGATGTACGCGTCGGAAAGCGGAGAACAAATATCGAACCGAGTCACAGGAGGCTCATTAGCTCGCAGCCATTTCCACAGTGCTTCATGATAATAGGAACGGTGTGTAGTGTGCCCATCAAGTTATAAGAGTAAAACACCGTGCGACCTTGCAAATTTAATAGCATCAAGATTCATGGAGTGTGTCGAGTGTCCAACCAACACAAGAAGAACTTGTCTCACTGCGATGGTTTCACATAAGCAATAAAATGCGGCACAAGAGTGCCTGGCGGAGCACCAGTTTTAAGCCTCTTAAATATTATGGGGGGGGGGGGGGGAGGCATAACTACCACTAGCACTCGTACAGCAGACAATTGTAGTGTTAGTTCCTCTTTCGGCACTAGGAACACTACCCACTTGATGTTTCCCCTTCTGTGCCAATATCTTAGGAGATATCTTTTGTACAGTTGATTGGTTGGTTGGTTGTTTCGGGGAAGGAGACCAGACAGCGAGGTCATCGGTCTCATCGGATTAGGGAAGGACGGGGAAGGAAGTCGGCCGTGCCCTTTGAAAGGAACCATCCCGGCATTTGCCTGGAGCGATTTAGGGAAATCACGGAAAACCTAAATCAGGATGGCCGGACGCGGGATTGAACCGTCGTCCTCCCGAATGCGAGTCCAGTGTGTACAGTTGAGAAACCCGATTCGTCGACATTGAAAATGGGCAGTCCATTTAGTTTATGCTCGTCTACATTTTTTTTCCAGATTGTCAAAAGACTTGTTAACATTTTCTTTATTAAAACCTCCAGCCCTAGCAATAGATACATTTTCAGGCTGTCGTAAAGTTAAGTGTCAGATGACGTTTCACAAAAGCGTATAACCATTTCTTACCAGCCGTTTTTTTCTCTTTACTGAATGGATTGTCAAGATGGGGATTAGCCTCAATTATTTGAAAAGCTAACTTCCTTACTTCAGTTATTCGTAAGACCGAACAGATTCTCTTCGAATTCTAAAATGACGTTAACAAGTTCTTCTACAGCTGAAAGTGGTAATGCTGTTTGTTTTCCATTCACTGCCCCATTGTTGCCACGGTTGACTCCCCGTATAACGTCACCTCGAATATGTCTTAGAAAAATTTTCTTTGGTATTTCTTTTTTTTGTGCAACATTCGTTCAGTTTTAATTTCCGTTGTTTAAAATCTTCTCTAAAATCCTCCAATGCACGTGTCATACTTTCTGGAGACCACTTCGCAGCCATTGTAATAGAAATCTGCAATGAAGAAGGTGAAATAATAATACCTGTTATGAAACAACTTTCACGATCACCGCGAAATTATTTTTCTTAGTTCGGCAATATTAGACTCCATAAATGTATTGAAGTATTTAGCCTAAATGGCTTTCATTACTAAGGTTCTTAAATCGCACCAGTAAAGATTCCTAAATCGCACTGGTGCTATTTAGGCAACTCAGCAGTGGTGCGATTTCGGCAACCACCATTTTGTGAGTTTGTCATGCTGTAAGCTAAACAATTGATTGAATGACAATTATAACGATGTCAAAGAGTAGTTAAATATATCTTAATTATATGTAATAGATGTGAATGAAATTATGTTTTGTACCTTAGTAGCAGGCTCCTTACGAAAGTACACAAATCTTACATTAAAATCGTCACTTTTCTTATAAAACAAATACAACACAAACTACCGCAGCCACTGAAACCGAACTATTGTCGCCTCATGGGAGTGTTCCCTAGTTCAAACTACTTCCGTTAGGTGGTGCGTAAGTATCACCGGTAAATCTAAAAACGTGGTGGTGCGATTTGAAAGCCGTTGCGATATAGGCTACTTTCCCCTTCAGCACTTGATTACATCCGTTAAATAATGAAGCTATAACAAGCTTCAAGACTTTGATGTAAATACCAATCAATACAAGGTCTCTTACGTATGTAGCTCAGAGGTCATGTTCAACTGTCGGTCCCGTTTTAAAAATTCTAGCCGGCTCGAACTTAATGCAGTCGAGCTAAAACGTTTTCTGTAATTAAAGCCAATCTAAATCCATTCATATAAAAATAACGAAGATTGTAAATTGATTCATAACCGACTTCCTAAATAATAAATGTCAGAGAAAGCGGCCAATTAGATGCTACTACCTCGGTATACAGAAGATGACGGCAGATGTTCCCTTCGGCCGTCCGCTGTGCCCTTATATACAAATACGGCCTGAGAACCCATTGACGACCAAGAAGACGAGCCAAACTGAGAAGACAACGAATACACTGCGATTCACCGAACCGCACAATAACCCTGGATTCGGTGCGGGGCGGCGGTGGGGTGAGTGGACTGCTGTAGCCTGTAGTGGGGTTGTGAACCACTGAGGGCTGCGGCGCGGACGAAGCCTCTCCATCGTTTCTAGGTCCCCGGTTCAATACACACAATATACACAACATACCTGAAAATCTAAATTTCTCCACCATTTGCAATCAAAAACGGTATCTCTGTTGGCTTATCTCGCCGCTAGAGGAGCTAAACAAAATGGTGCACTCCATTGACAGTGTAGCATCATGCGGTATTTAGTTTTCTGCATTTGAAGGGGAACAACACTGCAATAACCCGTGCTGAGTCAGTGGAAGAGTAAAAGAAGGATGGACCATCGTATGACACAGTGGTTATGAGGCGTCGACGCTTTTATTGTTGTCAGACGACACCGAATGACGAAGAATTAAGCGACAGACCACTCCTCTGTGAGTAAGTGGCAACCACAAAGAAAATGGACGTCCTGGTGCTGGAAGACCTGTCGATCACAATCGAGGCGATAGCAGAAAAAGTGAAAATCGCTCTCTGAGCAGATCTCAACATCCTTCACGACATTTTGAACACGAAAAATTTCGCCGCCCGCTGAATTCTGTGACCGCTCAACCCCATTAAGAGAAGCCTGCCGAATGGAGACATCAGCCGAAGTGTTGCAGCTGTATCAGGCCTATCCAGATGGCTTCTGAAGCTGCCTAATCATTGTGGACGAGTGCTTGGCTTATCACTATGACCCCAAGACAATAAAGTGAAAACAAACGGATTCACAACCACGCCGAAAACAGCGAGGACCCAGCCATCAGCGCAGTGCGAAGAGTCACTGGTTCTTCGGCTATCAAATTCAGATTCTGTCTCTAAACCCCCCCCCCCCCTCCCCCCGTTTTCTCCTAACATGGCACCCAATGACTTCTTCCTGTTTCATCGGAAGATCAAACCATTGCGTGGCGGCATTTCCAGAATGACTACTACAGCCAACATCTCTGCCGCGTCAGCCGCTGATGGTGAAAAATGTGTCAAATGGCTCTGAGCACTATGGGACATAACTTCTGAGGTCATCAGCCCCTAGAACTTGAGAACTACTTAAACCTAACTAACCTAAGGACATCACAACATCCATGCCCGAGGCAGGATTCGAACCTGAGACCGTAGCAGTCGCGCGGTTCCGGACTGAGCGCCTAGAACAGTTCGGCCACCGCGGCTGGCTAAAAATGTGTCACATTGAAAGGTGAACACAGACACAAATAGCATCACCAAGTTTCACCGGCACTGGCGCAGCTTGATCATTAAGAGGTGATAATTAAAACATGGTGACTGCCCCTTGCATTCAACGTATCGAACACGACAATAAATAAATAAAATGAAAGCAAAAACGGTCCAAACAAAGATTGTTTTGTTTCCCAAGCCCTGTGTGTTTGCTTATACTACTGAAAATCGCTTGAAAACACATTGTACATAAATTCCAATGTTCAGTTGTTCAGTACCAGGTTTTTTTTTATGTTTCCGTGTCTCAATATGTAAAAGTGGAACCTTTACGGTATCACTTTATTGTTCGTGTGCCTGTCCGACTGTTAAGAATCCTTTTTATCAGGAATGAGTACAGGTATCAAGTTCAAATGTATGTCACATATTAGGGTATATGGTCCCATTCAATTCAGTCAAAAGATATGACCGTTTATGTTACATATTTTGATACTCGCAAACTGACTCACCAAAACCTACAGAGTACCTCTCGTTGACCTAGAATTATGAAATCTGGCAAGAAGCAAGGTTCCAGACTACGACTAAAGGGAAAAATCCGAAATTGTTAATTCGTAATTACATCGACGAAAAAATTTTCTTTTGTCATTTGTTATCCGACATAAAATTGAAATTAAAACATTCTCTAAAGTCTTTGAATCCTTGGAACGGATGTCTTACCAGTATCAAAGTCAGTAGCAGGCAGAAGTGATAGAGATTCTCGCTTCTAGGAATGTATGAAGTGTCTACATTTACAATTAAGTTTGTACGGAACCCTGAGTGAGCGAGTCCTACAGGCACCTGTCTATTTTTTTTTTAAATTGGACCAGTGTTTTTTTTGTTTTTGTACCAAGAGACATCTGAGACAAAAGCTGTTTTGTAGATCACAGAAGGCCAACACGAAGTAACAGCACAATGGATATGGGAATTCTTATGCTGTTGTGGCAAGCCTCCCGGCACTGCTATACGTTGAGAGAAGATTAGATTAGATTAGATTTACATCTACATCTACACGGACACACTGCAAATCACATTTAAGTGCCTGGCAGAGGGTTCATTGAAACACCTTCACAATTTTCTATTATTCCAATTCGTATAGCGCGCGGAAAGAACGAACACCTATTAACTTTCGGTAAGAGTTCTGTTTTCCTTATTTCATCGTGGTGATGGTTTCTCCCTATGTAGGTCGGCGTCAAGAAAATATTTTCACATTCGGAGGAGAAAGTTGGTGATTGGAATTTCGTGAGAAGATTCCGTCGCAGCGAAATGATGTCCAGCCCAAATCCTGTATCATTTCAATGATACTCTCTCCCACATTTCGCTATAATACAAAACGTGCTGCCCTTCTTTGAACTTTTTCTATGTACTCCGTCAGTCCTATCTGGTAATGATCCCACACCGCGCAGCAATATTCTAAAAAAGGACGGACAAGCGTAGTGTAGGCAAGTCTCCTTAGTAGGTCTGTTGCAGTTTCTAAGTGTCCTGCCATTCCAATTTAAGTTGTTCGTAATTGTAACTCCTAGGTATTTAGTTGAATTTACGGGTTTAGATTTGACTGATTTATCGTGTAACCAGTTTAACGAATTCCTTTTGGCACTCATGTGGATGACCTCACACTTTTCTTTCTTTATGGTCAACCGCCAATTTTCGCACCATTCAGATATCTTTTTTAAATTGTTTTGCAGTTTGTTTAGATCTTCCGATGACTTTATTAGTCGATAAACGACAGTGTCGTCTGCAAACAACCTAATACGGCTGCTCAGATTGTCTCCCAAATCGTTTATATAGATAAGGAACAGCAAAGGGTCTCTGATACTTCCCTGGCGAACGCCAGAAATCTCTTCTGTTTTACTGCATGACTTCCCGTCAGTTACTACGAACTGTGACCTCTCTGATAGGAAACCACAAAAGCCTTCCGGAAATCCAGAAATACTGAATCGATCTGAAATCCCTTACCAAAAGCACTAAACACTTCATGCGAATAAAGAGCTAAACATCGAATGTTTGCATCCTGTGAACCACTGTAAAACAAAGTGTAACGACATACTGTGTTTATTTGTGTACATAGCTTAATAATGCACGTTATACGAAGCAATCTGATGTGAATACCACAAGGCAGTAGTAGGGGGGCAAGGGGGGCACCACCCCAGACCAGGACATCGCTCCAAAGTACCGTTAGACCTGTGACGTCACCGCCCCCCCCCCCCCCTCCAAGACGGCACCGAGCGAGGTGGCGCAGTGGTTAGCACTAGAGATGGGGGATCCGCTCCTGAACTGATTCATAGAGTTGAATCTTTCAAAGGAGTGAACAATCAGTGATTCAGAAAAAAAGAATGGTAGCTCCAAACGTTTCACACAGCAGAGAGAGAGAGAGAGAGAGAGAGAGAGAGAGTGTCGGAGCAGGTCAGTGGGGCCTCTGCTGGTCACAGCACACTGCACGCCACACAACACAGCCGGCGACGGCCTCTGCCCAGCTTCTGCCTTGGCTGCCTGCATTGTGCAGTGCCCCATTGGATTTTGTGTTTCACATATGCCGTGCCGTCTCTGTGCTTCCTCTACCGCGTGCAGTGTCTGGCGCACCTTAACTTAGCATCGCACTCCGTCGGCGATCGTTTCAGTCGCACGTCCTGCCCTCTGGGCAGTTGATGCGAGCAACAGGACAGAGCCTCCTAGCGGAGAACATACGAACTACTTGCAACAGCCTGCTCGCAAGAGAACGGACGATTTGTCTCGGAGCGGGTGACTGGTGGCCGTTCACCGCTCCCCCCACCCTCGGAACTCGGCCGCTCAACGCTCACCCCACGTCCTCGACTCTAAGCCAGAGCGTTGAGCAAAGCAACTCAGGTGTCACTCTGGTCTCTGCGGTCTTAGCTCACGCAGCATTACAGCTCGCGGCTCGACCAGCTTGACTCAGCGTCTCTGCATCGGAGTTCGTCTATACTGGATATTGTTCTTCGTACTAATACCGATATGTATATTACATAATTATGTTATGTATACATCGTTTGTTTTTATTTTATTTTTATTTGTTTAAACTGATCAGATGAGGTTTCTGACGACTCCTCTTACTATAGGATTTTTTATTATGGACACTCGAATTTACACTTTAATTACGAGTGAACCAATAAATGTATCGCAAAATGTGATACACCAATATTTTCCTTGTTTTATTCTACGTAAGGCTATATGCAGCACTTTGGTCTTACAGTCAAATTTATATTTTTTTTCTAATTGTAGTACGGATTTTGCGATTTTGGGCGTCTTCGGAAGGAAACGTTCACTTTAAAAATATATGGCTTGGGATGTATTTGTACGAGGTTAATGAAATTTTAATACATTATAGCCAAATACATTGTTAATGTGAATCTTAAGTTACAACATTTTCCGATCACCCAAAAAACCACGATAGTGCAAAATAAATCGATAATCAAAAACTTTGTCATATCGTGGAAATTTCAATAAACAATACAAAATTCTTACTCATTATCTGTGTTACTTCAAAATAGGACCAAATAAGATCAAAATACAGGTATAGTATTGGAATAAACCAAGTTTAAAGGGCAATGTGCCTTCCATTTATTTTCTATTGTGAATGAGTGGTGAGTCATGAAAAAGATCTAGTTCATTTCAGGGAGTGAACAGTTCTGATTCGATCTCTGAAAAGAACAGTTTTGCCCATCTCTAGTTAGCACACTGGACTCGCATTCGGAAGGACGACGGTTCAATCCCGTCTCCAGCCATCCTGATTTAGGTTTTCCGTGATTTCCCTAAATCGCTTCAGGCAAATGCCGGGATGGTTCCTTTGAAAGGGCACGGCCGATTTCCTTCCCAATCCTTCCCTAACCCGAGCATGAGCTCCGTCTCTAATGACGTCGTTGTCGACGGGACGTTAAACACTAACCACCACCACCCAAGACGGCGGCCATGACGTCACATGATGCCCCAAGTACCGTTAGACCGGTGATGTCACAGACACACTGATTGGGCTCCCACCACAAAGTAGGTCACCCCAAGGGCCGGCGTCACTCCAAAGCAGGTCACCCCAGACCAGGACGTCGCCCCACAGTACCGTTATCCAAGATGGCGGTCGTGACGTCACAGACACATCCCCGAGATGGTGGCGATGACGTCGCCCCAAAGTAGGTCACCCCAGACCAGAACGCCCAAAGTAGGCCACCCCAGATGATGTCCGTGACGTCACTGATGACGCAAGTGCCACACCCACCTGGTGGGAAGTGTGAATTTTGTCAGATTTTCGCGAGTGCCACGCACACCTGGACATGGAACGAATTAGTTAAAGTCTCCACCACGATCCTCAACCGACAGCCACGCCTCCCAACCAACCTATGTTGGCGGTATATATTATCTTATTATGATATTTGGAAAATGTACAACATCAACAGCAAGGATCCCAACATAATTCCCATGGGCAAGTGTGCAGTTAGATTTACAACTGTCGATTCAAGACGACACGCTGCGTCCTCGCTGTTAAGAAAGCTCACGAGTTTTCTTTGATACCCAATACACTCCACTTTCTTTAATAAACGTTGGATTATTACCGAGTCAAATGCTTTCCGGCAGTCGACAAATACTGTACCCACCTGACTGCCTTGATTCTTGGTTTTCAGGACGTAATGTGACAGATGTGCAAGTTACATTTCACATGACCGACGTTTTCCGAATCCACGCTGGCTGCTACGGGAGAGGACTTCTGTTCGAAATATCTCATTACATAATTATGAAAAGCTCTGCTTTGAACAGGAACAAATTACTTCTTTTAACATCCACACATGTTTCGCTGAAGTTGCACCATCGCCAGTACGTTCATTTATTCTCTTAGTATCACATATTTATGTTTTTGTGGCCGTCTGTCATTTCCAGTTCGGTTCCAATTTTTCATTTTTGTTGCATCAACTTTTTCATGTGTCTACGTAAAATTCACTGTCTGGCATGCACTGCGTTGTCATGGTTTATTAGATTTACTCTGTTCCATTCTGTCACGCCAGTGCATTTAATCCATTTCACATGTATTCCTTGTGGCAGGCATACTCCACTGAGTATGTTCTCCCAGTGTGTACGATTATGATTTATCTCACGTACTAAATTGTACGAATGCATGCTTTCGCGGCGATATCGTTAATAAAACATTCACGGGTTTCAAGCCGCGTCAAGTGGTTTACTGCCCACGAGCTTTCGGCAGAGATCTCCTCTACCATTGTCGAGTGGATGTCCACTTGACAATGGCACAGATCTCTGCCGAAATCTCGTAGGCAGTAAACCACTCGACGCGGCTTGAAACCCGCGAATGTTTTATTCCCGTACTAAATTTGTTCATTATATTCAGTGTCCAAGTATGGTACAATCTTATGACGCTCTACATTGACCAGAAAACAACGACCCGTCTCGTCATGAAAAGACAAGTAAAACGACGTTGGGGATCGCTGCGATGCTTGTAGGCAGACAGTCCAAGCAGTAACGAGGTAGCATCACTGAACTCCACACTACAGGAACTATTTACTGTCTTAAAAACTTTGCGAATGTTGAAAGCTAGGCCAGAATTCAAAAACTCGATGGGAAGATACGCAACAAGGACTGCGATGATGTTCATTGTTAAAGCAACAGAATAACAATAGAACGCAGTACTGTTCCCACTTTTGAGTGGTGAAATCTAGTAATCGCGTGGATGGTAATCTCTTAAACCACCGACAGTCAATGCCATTTTGAAGATCCACGCTGAACGTCGTAAATGAGTCAGTATATAACTCGAACGCTGAGAGTTTTTCTTTTTTTTTTATCAGCTCCATTCTATAACAAAGGAGAGCCAACAAGGCCAGTTCCTTTTATTCCAACGAAGAATTATGAATTTTGTAACGGAAAAGGTAGGGAAGCTACAGAATGCAGGAGGCTGCTGAAGACCTCGAGATAGCAGAGCAGTTCCAACGATAACACCGGACAGTGAGTACTGCCACCGCACCTCCGACGAGTGCCCAGTTGGTTGCTTGTGTTTTTAAATCACTTAAAGAAGCATTATTTGACTAGAGATACGTTTTTTGCTGTCCTTACATGAGTACGCTGAGAAGTATGTTTGGTAGTGAGTTCAATAATAATTTTAAATAATGTTTTGCCGTCAATATTGTGATATTCCTGAGGTGAAAATTGTTAATCAAGTTTGGAATAACCAATAGTAAACACTGAATCATCAAAGTTCGTCAAGAAATCCGAGGGGACGTCGCAAGCGGCGCTATTTCCCACATATGCTTTGGGAGAGATTCTGGTGGTAGTGTTCGGAAATCATAGGTGGAAACATCATCAGTGACAATGGAAGTTTGAGTCAGACCTTCTGATATAATTTAAGTAATCGACCGTCGATTACTGAAGCAAATTGGATCGCGACACCTTCCAACGGAGTCTTTGCCCCGAGCCTAAAACGATATTTTGTAAATTGTATTTTTGTTATAGATAAGACGTGTTTTTAACAACAACACGACATTGCTGATCGTTTGCTGATTCCTTAGATACCGTCCAATCCATCCGAAATCGTATTTTTAGATCCCTATAAGAAATCCATATTTCGAATGTTGAAACCAGATAAATTAATTACCTCATATTTTGCTACCATGAAATTAGGATCTGTAACAACTAAAGATCACGATAGGATAATAGGTTTCACAAGAGACCTATTCCTTTGGATAATTACAAAACTGAATCACGTATTGACAAATGGATCAGTTATGCAATGTCAAAATTCAACGGAAGGATGTTCTCAGAAGTAAAGTTCATTCAACAAATGTTAGAGGACTAAAGACAATGCTTTTCACACACAAGTGGGTTCAAACCGCGTCAGGTTAAATAATATTAATAAAATATTAACCACATTATTAAATTATGCTTAACTTGGGAAACGCTGCCAACTCGCAAAATCTAAGATCTTTCGGAATCAGTATAACGATTCCTTTAAGATGAGACTTTATACATCATTTCAAATATTGTTGCTGCCAATTTGTATACATTCTGATTTAGTATACAACTAGCTTAGCGCTTGCTACTTCGATTCACGTAGACTATATGGTATGCATAGATTTCTTTGTTCTTCCTTAATTGAATTTTTGTATTGTTCACAAATAGCAAAATCTTTTAAACTTTTCGCGCTAATTACTGCCATAAAAACATGATCTTTCCGGAATGTACTTCTGATAAAGAAAGCGATTCTAATAGCTAGTCTGAGGTCTTTGTTAATCCTGCCTTTTGAGTTCTTGTGATGATATTTCCACAGAAACTTTCATCTCCTAACACATACATCTTTAGAAGTCAAATAAATACCAATTTTCATAGATTTAGCTTTATGTATGTTTAATATATGCCCTTATGGGGTTGTATTTCCGAAAAAGACAAACTTTTTTTTTCAACCGAGAAGCCAAATACAAATCTTCATAGCTATAGTGTCTAAAATGCTTTCGTAATGAAATATTTCCGCGAAAGCTTTCATCCACTCTTTTATTCCCTTATGGTTTGTATTAAGAAAAACCTCTGAAACACACATTTAAAAAAAAATTCTAACCGAGAAGACAAATACCAATTTTATGTAGCTTTAAACGTGCTTTAGTAGTACTTTAAGAATGATTTATTTTTAAAAACGGTTCACCCATGATTTCACCACCATAGGGGTTAAAGCTCCAAAAATGCTGAAACCGGTACTTCTTTATTTCCGACCGAGAAACCAAATACCAATTTTTGTAGTTCTAGCTTTAAAATTGCATTAATGGTGACATATTTAAAAAAAAACCTTCCATCCCTAACGACGCCTACACTCCCACCAGAATTCAAGTTTCTGTCCTTAGCGGTTTGGGTTGGGCGGTGATGAGTGACTGAGTCACGACTTTCCTTTTATACATAAAGATGACAATCTACTGTTAGTTAAAAGTACTATACGTTTAAATAATGCTTGCTGTCAGGCGGTTCTAAGTGATTTGTTGGTGAGGTACACCACTGAGACCTCCAGTCTTTTTTTTGTGTGTGTGTGTGTATGTAGGCCTGCTGAAGTTAAACATGGCCGATGGTTGTTACTGTCACCTCTGTGAACATGCAGTTTGAATAAATATTTTGAGTTATTGTTTGATATGTGGCACACAGCTCCGTTAGCACAACTGGAATCTGGTGCCAATCTTCTGGAATCCATGTTAGGATTTGTGGTGTAATTTATGGGGAGCTCAGAATTTAACTGTCTTTAGACATCTAGTGATAGGTGACGCCACAACCTTGAGGTATACCGATATAGGGTAATGGTTAAGGAGACAGCTCACAAAAGATAAGAACTGTGGGTTCGAGCCCCGATCCGGACAAAATGTTCTAAATTATATTTGGAACATATTCATTTCTTTTCATTTTAGCTGTATTTGAACTCTATCCTCCAAATAAATAAGCTCCGAGTGCCTTAATTAAACTTGCGATCTATAATATATCGTGTGATTATAATTTAACTTTGGCTACTTCAGAAAAATGAGTGAGCGTAGGAGAAATAAACTTCGTGGGAAAAATTTTAAGGACATGCGGAAGAGAAATAGCGAATAAACCTTTGAAAGAAACACATTTTAATTTCCTCTTGAGAGGGGTAACATTAGGTAATTGCGTTCCATGCTTACGTTCCAGGTTGCAAACGTTGCTGAAGTTGACGATAATTGCATCCACGACAACCTGGAACCGCACAATAGATAGCTCTACTGATGCCGGAGAAATCTAAGGTGGAATGTTGGCCACCTCCCTCGCTATTCTCATCTGCAGCCTCCAACTTATGTTAGTGTCCCGTTGATAGACCCTGTCCTTCAGGTATCCCCACAAACAGAAACAACATGGGTTCAAATCTGATGATCTTGGTGCTCACACAGTTTCTAACAATCGGCCAAAGATTCGGTTTTCTTCAAACGTGTTACGGAGTAACCGACTGACCTCACCAGCAATGTGAGGTGAAGCTCCATCGTACATCAAAACAATTGAGTCCAAAGGACTTCCTTCCCTTACAGCAAGTATCACATTTTGGCGAAGCACAATATACATAAATGACCTTGTGGATGACATCGGAAGCTCACTGAGGCTTTTTGCGGATGATGCTGTGATATATCGAGAGGTTGTAACAATGGAAAATTGTACTGAAATGCAGGAGGATCTGCAGCGAATTGACGCATGGTGCAGGGAATGGCAATTGAATCTCAATGTAGACAAGTGTAATGTGCTGCAAATACATAGAAAGAAAGATCCCTTATCATTTAGGTACACTATAGAAGGTCAGCAACTGGAAGCAGTTAATTCCATAAATTATCTGGGAGGTAGCAAAGGAAGTAGGTTACAGTACGCTTGTTCGCCCACTGCTTGAATACTGCTCAGCAGTGTGGGATCCGTGCCAGATAGGGTTGATGGAGGAGCTAGAGAAGATCCAACGGAGAGCAGCGCGCTTCGTTACAGGATCATTTAGTAATCGCGAAAGCGTTACGGAGAAGATAGATAAACTCCAGTGCAAGACTCTGCAGGAGTGACGCTCAGTAGCTCGGTACGGGCTTTTGTTGAAGTTTCGAGAACATACCTTCACCGAGGAGTCAAGCAGTATATTGCTCCCTCCTACGTATATCTCGCGAAGAGACCATGAGGATAAAATCGGAGAGATTAGAGCCCACACAGAGGTATACCGACAATCTTTCTTTCCACGAACAATACGAGACTGGAATAGAAGGAAGAATCTATAGAGGTACTCAAGGTACCCTCCGCCACACACCGTCAGATGGCTTGCGGAGTACGGATGTAGATGTAGATGAAGCAGATCACAGTAATGTATGTCGTCCACGCTGCATACCCTTGGTCCTTGGGTTCAGATTTCGTCAAAGAAACTTGAACGATCCATGAACTGTGCCGTGAAGCCACACCATGCAGAAATGCGTTCACTATGCAGGGAAACCTCGTGGACGTTCATTGGTGGTGAAGATTCCCAAATACGAAAATTGTTGATGTTCACTTCTCCAGTGAGCGTGAAGTGTACTTCATCACTCCGCAAAATGTACCAGGGTCACATGTCAACTTCAAACATTGCTAGAAACATAACAGGAAGTCTACTCTGATGTCTGCATCACGTGGCAAAACTTGGCTGGTAATGTGAAGTTTGTACAGATACCATACCACAACTGTTCACAGCACTTTTCGAACTTTGGACTGTGGAACGTTTAGCTGTTGTGACACAGTTCGTGTACTGCTTCAAGATTGCACATTGCGCCCAGCATTCTCAGCCACGGCGAACTTAACTTCCCCAACAATTTGTGGCGCAATTGCCTGTCGGCCTCTTCCAGCAGTAGTGGAAGAGATTTGTTTCACAGTATCGAAGATGAAAAATTGCTCGTAGCTCTTAAGGTATGCACTTTCGACCCTATGTTTACTGAGACTTTTTTGCTTCTAGTATCGTGTACTTTCAACTGTATGCGTTTACGCCATTAATTATGATACAACCTGTATATGATGCATTACGACAGAGAAAGCAGCCAATCACCACTGGAGGTCTCCTGTTTTAGTTGTTTTATTTTCGCATTCACGTTTAGCGTTTAGTCAAAAACCTCCCCACATGCGTATTCTGAAGTAGTGTTTCGGTTCTTCACTAGACATAGCCACAGGTTATCTCAAAGTCTTAACTCCATTTGATGATGGAGGATTAAACCTTGAAATGCGTTGTGGATATCATAAACAGTGATTGGTAACAGTAAACTTGTTGTTTAATTCGATGTCAGTACCCAAGCCTGACTTTCTTCGTCGTCATTCCACCTGACAAGGGAACCTCCACATCGCACCCCCCTCAGATTTAGTTATAAGTTGGCACAGCCTTGAAAAACTGAACACAGATCAATTGAGAAAACAGGAAGAAGTTGTGTGGAACTATGAAAAAAAATAAGCAAAATATACAAACTGAGTAGTCCCATGTGCAAGATAGGCAACATCAAGGATAGTGTGAGCTCAGGAGCGCCGTGGTCCCGTGGTTTGCGTGAGTAGCTGTGGAACGAGAAGTCCTTGGTTCAAGTCTTCCCTCGAATGAAAATTTTAATTTTTTATTTTCAGACAATTATTATCTGTCCGTCCGTGTCAATTATCAAAGTTCAGGCACTCACACATAATCAACTTCGCTCTCCAAAATTCCAGAACATATTCAGATTTGCTTGGATTTGCAGGATTTGACGGTGTACATACGGAAAAAATTGAAAACGTTAAAAACATATGTTTTGACAGAGCACAGAGAAAACTGTGCGACTGTGAAACTGTTGCAATCATTTGTTGCAGTTTATGTGACAAACTCTTATGTTTTCATCACTTTTTTGGGAGTGATTACAACATGCACAAGAAAACCTAAATCGGGCAAGGTAGAAGAATGTTTTTACCCATTCGCCAAGTGTACAAGTTAGGTGGGTCGACAACATATTCCTGTCGTGTGACGCACATGCCGTCACCAGTGTCGTATAGAATATATCAGACGTGTTTTCCTGTGGAGGAATCGGTTGACCTATGGCCTTGCGATCAAATGTTTTCGGTTCCCATTGGCAAATGTTTTCGGTTCCCATTGGAGAGGCACGTCCTTTCGTCTACTAATCGCACAGTTTTGCGGTGCGGTCGCAAAACACAGACACTAAATTTATTACAGTGAACAGAGACGTCAATGAACGAACGGACAGATCATAACTTTGCGAAAATAATGAAAGTAAACTTTTCACTCGAGGGAAGACTTGAACCAAGGATCTCTCGTTCCTCAGCTGCTCACACTAACCACGGGACCACGGCGCTCCTAAGCTCACATTATCCTTGATGTTGCCTATCTTGCGCGTGGAAAACTCAGTTTGTATATTTTGCTTATTTTTTCATAGTTCCACACAACTTCTTCCTGTTTTCTCGATTGATCGGTGTTCAGTTTTTCAAGGCCTATCCACTGTGCCAACTTAAAACTAAATCTGAGGGGGGGGGTGCGATGGGGAGGTGTAGTGTAGTGTAGTGTAGTGTAGTGTAGGGTAGGGTAGGGTAGGATAGTCGGCAGTGTATTAAAATGAAGCTTTCTCAGAAACGTATGCTTTTCACATTTAAAAGAATTTCGAGTGACTGGAAGGGGGAAAAGTCACAAAATGCTGTTTTGGCTTTAAAGAAATGAAAATTTGCTAACAAGAACAGAGGGATATGTTTATTCAGTAATCAAATGGTGTACAACAGAGCAGTAACTAGTTACTCCCAATGGTAACTTGCAGCAAGACTTGCAAACATTTGCCTCCAACAAGGTTCTGAGGAGACCATGTATACTGTCGCTACACGCCACCGTCTGCACTATATCTGTGCCCAATATCTACTTCGTTCTCTGGGGAAAGAAATGTGTGATGTGCTATTTTTTTTTTTTTTTTTGCATAGCTTAATAATATTCTGAGTAAGATTTATGAACTGATCAATAGGGTCCTCCACTGGAGACACTAACTCTACAGTGAGTTGACAAAAGTCATGGGATAGCGCTATGTACATGCACAGATGGCGGTAGTATTGCGTACACAAGGTATAATGGGGCAGTGCTTTAGCGGAGGCGTCATTTGTATTCAGGTGATTCATGTGAAAGTGTGTCCGAATGATTATGGCTGCACGAAGGGAATTAACAGACTTTGAATGCGGAATCGTGGTTAGAGCTAGACGCATGGGATATCCATTCTGTTTCGGAAATCGTTAGGGTATTCAGTACTCTGAGATCCACAGTGACAACAGGGTGCGAAAATATCAAATTTCAGGCGTTACCTCTCACCACGAACAACGCAGTGGTTGACGGCCTTCACTTAACAACCAGGAGCAGCAGCGTTTGCATAAACATGTCAGTACTGACAGACAAGCAACACTGCACGAAAGCCGCAGAAATCAATGTGGGACGAACGTATTCGACAGACGGTGCGGCGAAATCTGACGTTAACGGGCAATGGCAGCAAACGACCGACGCGAGAGCCTTTGCTGACAGCAATATATTGAAATTACAGGGTGATTCAAAAAGAATACCACAACTTTAGGAATTTAAAACTCTGCAACGACAAAAGGTAGAGCTAAGCACTATCTGTCGGCGAGTTAAGGGAGCTATAAAGTTTCATTTAGTTGTACATTTGTTCGCTTGAGGCGCTGTTGACTAGGCGTCAGCGTCAGTTGATGCTAAGATGGCGACCGCTCAACAGAAAGCTTTTTGTGTTATTGAGTACGGCAGAAGTGAATCGAAGACAGTTGTTCAGCGTGCATTTCGAATGAAGTATGGTGTTAAACCTCCTGATAGGTGGTGTATTAAATGTTAGTATAAACAGTTTACAGAGAATGGGTGTTTGTGCAAAGGGAAAAGTTCTGGACGGCCGAGAACGAGTGATGGAAATGTAGCACGCATACAGCAAGCATTTGTTCGCAGCCCAGGAAAATCGACTCGCAGACCTAGCAGAGAGCTGCAAATTCCACAATCAACTGTATGGAGAGTTCTACGAAAAAGGTTAGTTATGAAACCTTATCGTCTGAAATTGGTTCAAGCACTGTCTGCAGCTGATAAGATTAAAAGAATCGATTTCTGTGATTTTATCCTTGCTCAAATGGAAACAGATGAATCTTTCTTTTAAAAGATTGTGTTTAGTGATGAAGCAACTTTCCACACTAACGGGAAAGTCAACCGTCACAATGTCTGTACATGGGGCACTGAGAATCCGCGGGAAACAACTCAGTATGAACGTGACTCGCCTAAGGTGAACGTTTTCTGTGCCATTTCAGCCAATAAAGTTTTTGGTCCCTTTTACTTCGAAGGTGCTACTGTAACTGAACTACAGTATCTGGAGATGTTAGAGAATTGGCTGTTCCGTCAGCTCGAACAAGAAGCACAACAATTCATATTTCAGCAGGATGGAGCGCCACCACATTGGCAGTTATCTGTCCGTAACTACCTGAACGTCAACTACCCGAGGCGATGGATCGGCCGCCAGGCAGCCCGTGACAGAGCACTTCATCACTGGCCTCCAAGAAGCCCTGATCTTACCCCCTGCGATTTTTTCTAATGGGGGTATGTTAAGGATATGGTGTTTCGGCCACCTCTCCCAGCCACCGTTGATGATTTGAAACGAGAAATAACAGCAGCTATCCAAACTGTTACGCCTGATATGCTACAGAGAGTGTGGAACGAGTTGGAGTATCGGGTTGATATTGCTCGTGTGTCAGGAAGGGGCCATATTGAACATCTCTGAACTTGTTTTTGAGTGAAAAAAAACCTTTTTAAATACTCTTTGCAATGATGTATAACAGAAGGTTATATTATGTTTCTTTAATTAAATACACATTTTTAAAGTTGTGGTATTCTTTTTGAATCACCCTGTACAATGAAGTGAACACCCTTACCTGCTTACAGGCGTTGACATACGTCAACGGGGACAGATGAAAATGAGTGCCCCGACCGAGACTCGAACCTGGGATCTCCTGCTTACATGGTCACCGATGGTATCTGTTCTTTCGGACATCTCCGAAAGAACAGATGCCATCTTAGTATATATATATATATATATATATATATATATATATATATATATATATATATATATATATATATATATATATTCGACCATCTTCTTCTTCTGTGCGAATGCACAAACAGCGCCCGAACTCTTACGGGAATCGGCAACGCGCCGCGAGTAATGAGTATAATGGGCGGTGGCACTACGAACGTAGTGCGGGACAATACGTTGAGAATGTGGGTTTCGTGGGAGGCGTGCCAGAGATAAATCCCTGCAGTCGCGCTATCGTCTGTGTCCTCGGTGGCTCAGATAGATAGAGCGTCTGCCATGTAAGCAGGAGATCCCGGGTTCGAGCGCCGGGCGGGGCACACATTTTCATCTGTCCCCGTTGACGTATGTCAACGCCTGTAAGCAGCTAAGGGTGTTCATTTCATTGTAATTTCATTCTAACGAGCTGCATGGTCACCGATGGTATCTGTTCTGTCGGCCATGTCCGAAAGAACAGATACCATCTTAGTATATATAGCAATATATTGGTTGGATCCTAGACGGCTGGAGAACTGTGGCCTGGTATGAGCTGATGGTAGGATTCGACTGTGGCGCAGACCCCACGAATCCGTCAACAAGGCACTGTCAAGCTGGTGGTGGCTACATTATGGTACGGGCCGCGTTTACATGAAATGGGCCGAGTCCTCTGGTCCAGCTGAACCGATCACTGACTGGAAATGCTATGTTCGGCTACTTGGAGACCATCTGTAGCCGTTCATGGAATTCATATTCTCAAACAACAATGGAATTTTTATGGATGGCAATGCCCCATGTCACCGGGCCACAGCTGTTCGTTACTGGTCTGAACTACCGGGTGATCAAAAAGTCAGTATAAATTAGAAAACTGAATAAATCACGGAATAATGTAGATAAAGAGGTACAAATTGACACACATGCTTGGAATGACATGGGGTTTTATTAGAACCAAAAAAATACAAACGTTCAAAAAATGTCCGACAGATGGCGCTTCATCTGATCAGAATAGCAATAATTAGCATAACAAAGTAAGACAAATCAAAGATGATGTTCTTTACAGGAAATGCTCAATATGTCCACCATCGTTCCTCAACAATAGCTGTAGTCAAGGAATAACGTTGTCAACAGCACTGTAAAGCATGTCCGGAGTTATGGTGAGGCATTGGTGTCGGATGTTGTCTTTTAGCATCCCTACAGATGTCGGTCGATCACGATACAGTTGCGACTTCAGGTACCTCCGAAGCCAATAATCGCACGGACTGAGGTCTGAGGCCAAGCACGACGAAAGTGGCGGCTGAGCACACGATCATCGCCAAACGACGCGCGCAAGAGATTTCACGCGTCTAGCAATATGGGGTGGAGCGCCATCCTGCATAAACATCGTACGTTCCAGCAGGTGTTTATCAGCTAGGCTGGGGATGATGCGATTTTGTAACATATCGGCGTACCTCTCACCCGTCACGGTAGCAGTTACAAAACCAGAATCACGTATTTCCTCGAAGAAAAAAGGCCCAATAACGGTAGATGTGGTAAATCCAACCCATACCGTGACTTTCTCGTTGTGCAATGGAGTTTCCACGACAGTTCTAGGATTTTCGGTAGCCCAAATTCTGCAGTTGTGGGAGTTGACAGACCCTCGGAGCGTGAAATGAGCTTCGTCGGTCCAATCGTCATCTTCCGCCATCTTTTGAAACGCCCACACCGCAAATGCCCTCCGCTTCACTTAGTCGCCAGGTAACAGTTCATGATGCCGATGGATTTATACGGATAGCATCGGAGGGTACGCCTCAGTGCCAACCAAACAGTAGTGTATGGAATGCCGCTGCGACGTGCGACTGCACGAGCGCTGACTTCCCCGTGCATAGACGAACCCGCTACAGTCTCCATTTCTTCCTGAACTGTCTCAGCAGCATTACGCCTTGTCCTCGGTCGGCCACTACGGGGTGTATCGTCTAAACAACCCGTGGCTTCGAAATCATTTTCGACACAGCTGCATTTGTCAACGGACCTCTACCCGTTCGAATCCTCTTACTATGGCGATAGGATCGTAACGCTGAACTAGCACATTCCCTATTCTGATAATAAAGCTTCACTGAAAGCGCCTTCTGCTGGCCGCGGTGGTCTAGCGGTTCTAGGCGCGCAGTCCGGAACCGCGGGACTGCTACGGTCGCAGGTTCTAATCCTGTCTCGGGCATGGATGTGTGTGATGTCCTTAGGTTAGTTAGGTTTAAGTAGTTCTAAGTTCTAGGGGACTGATGACCACAGATGTTAAGTCCCATAGTGCTCAGAACCATTTGAACCATTTGAAAAGCGCCTTTTCAGGTAACGTCAACATGCTGCGACTGCTGGCGCATCTGATTCTCTCTCTCATTACAGCTCCTTTTATATACGATTGTCATGTGCAGTCACTGACGTTTTGTTGTCCAGGGCCAACTTTCGGACATTTTGTGAACCTAGTTTTTTTTTTGATCTAATAAAACCCCATGTCATTCCAAGCATGTGTGTCAATCTTTACCTCTCCATCTACATTATTCCGTGGTTTATTAAGTTTTTATATTTATACCGACTTTTTGATCACCCGGTACATTCTAGACAATTACAATTTGGTCACGCCGATCGCGCGACATGGATCCCATCGAACATCGAGAGGTCAGTCCGAGCAAAAAAAATCCTGTACCGCAACTATGCATGGCTATAGCGGCAGCATGGCTCAATATTTCTACAGAGAACTTCCAACAACTTGTTTTGTCCGTGCCGCGTCGAGTTGCTGCACTACGCCAAATGAGGTCCGACACGATATTAGGAGGTATCCCAGGACTTCTGTCATCTCAGATATTCGTGAAACGAAATTAATAACCAATTAATCAACAGGTGTGCTGTGTTACTGGCACAATTCTGACTTTTCATTACCTCTATTTCGCCAGTATTTAGACCGCGCAGCCGGCCCGTGCGCCTCTCGGTGTCGGAATCGCTACCCGCATCGGAGTCGCTATCTGCGTCGGAATGTGTGTCTTCGCTCGACGTGGCCTGCTCCCACTCACACACCTGCAACAATCCGCGTCTCTCCTCAATCGCCGCGTCTCCCCTCTATCGTCCCGCTTCCCCTCAATCGTCCTCAAACCTCGCGCCCCTCCCTCTCCTCTATCTTCTCGCCGGCGATAGCTGTTTGACAATCTTAGGCCGGTATTACACCATCAAATTGCTTTGTCAAAGATGTGATCAAATATTCGTCAAATATATTTGACAAAGATCTTTGACGTGGCGCTAAAAAGGGGTATTATCACAGTCTAACATAACAGTCGCGACACTGCTGTAAAAGTTGTTACCGTCTGACAGATGGAGCGACACTAGCGCTTCAAGTGGCAGGTAAGGTGAACGTCAGACGCGTCGTAAGCATAATGTTTGTTTGCATCCATCTCCTACGTAATTTCCGAATTATTCGAGTTATTTCCTTGCCTCCAAGAGTTTGTGTATCAGAACGCATATATGTTTCTAAAAGTGATTCTAAAATAAGCGCAAGTATGGACAAAAACCATGAATAGAGTGGCATGCTACAACACATTCGTGAAGAAACACTTGTGACATTGGACAGAATTGCAGCTTACCACGTTGATATCAAAAGAGTATAAACACACATATTCAAATGTGAGAAGCACAGACATGTACCTCTACATGTAAAAGCGATCGACAGCTCGTTTATCGTTCTGTAGGCCTACTGTGTGTGTCATTGCCGCCTGTTGCCACACGTACGACCTTCACCTCTATATTATTCTAACAAGGGAACCTCCCCATCGCACCCCCCTAAGATTTAGTTATAAGTTGGCACAGTGGATAGGCCTTGAAAAACTGAACACAGATCAATCGAGAAAACAGGAAGAAGTTGTGTGGAACTATGAAAAAAAAGCAAAATATACAAACTGAGTAGTCCATGTGTAAGATAGGCAACATCAAGGATGGAGTAGGCTCAGGAGCGCCGTGGTCCCGTGGTTAGCATTAGCAGCTGCGGAACGAGAGGTCCTTTGTTCAAGCCTTCCCTCCAGTATAAAGTTTAATTTTTTATTTTCAGACAATTATCAAAGTTCAGGCACTCACACATAATCAACTTCGCTCTCCAAAATTCAAAGACATGTTCAGGTCTGCTTGGACATATGCAGGATTTGACGGTCTACACACGGAAAAATTTGAAAACGTTAAAAACATATGAAACTTCCTGGCAGATTAAAACTGTGTGCCCGACCGAGACTCGAACTCGGGACCTTTGCCTTTCGCGGGCAAGTGCTCTACCAACTGAGCTACCGAAGCACGACTCACGCCCGGTACTCACAGCTTTACTTCTGCCAGTAACATATGTTTTGACAGAGCACAGTGAAAACTGTGCGACTGTGAAACTGTTGCACTCATTTGTTGCAGTTTATGTAACAAGCTGTTACGTTTTCATCACTTTTTGGGAGTTGTTATCATATCCACAAGAAAACCTAAATCAGGCAAGGTAGAAGAATCTTTTTTCCCATTCGCCAAGTGTACAAGTTAGGTGGGTCGACAACATATTCCTATCGTGTGACGCACATGCCGTCACCAGTGTCGTATAGAATATATCAGACGTGTTTTCCTGTGGAGGAATCGGTTGACCTACGACCTTGCGATCAAATGTTTTCGGTTCCCATATGAGAGGTACACCCTTTCGCCTACTAATCGCACGGTTTTGCGGTGCGGTCACAAAACACAGACACTAAACTTATTAAAGTGAACAGAGACGTCAATGAACGAACGGACAGATCATAACTTTGCGAAAATAAAGAAAGTACTTTTCACTCGAGGGAAGACTTGAAGCAAGGACCTCTCGTTCCGCAGCTGCTCACGCTAACCACGGGACCACGGCGCTCCTGAGCCCACACTATCCTCGATGTTGCCTATCTTGCGCATAGACTACTAAGTTTGTATATTTTGCTTTTTTTTCATAGTTCCACACAACTTCTTCCTGTTTTCTCGACTGATCTGTGTTCAGTTTTTCAAGGCCTATCCACCGTGCCAACTTATAACTAAATCTGAGGGGGGTGCGGTGGGGAGGTTCCCTTGTAAGTGGGACAAGCAACTGCCAAATAGTGGGAGAAATATGCTGAAAACATTATAATGAGCTGATTACATTACATTTCACGAAAAACTACATATTCGAATAATTTTCAAACAATCTGTCTGTAGGCACTTTCCTTGTCCCGTAATAGTTTCGCTCGATCTGTACATTCTGACACTTCACACGCTTTTATAAGACACGAACAGCTGCACTTATTCTAACCACTTCATCGCCAAAGCAGGTCTGAGTTGATGTTCACACGAATCTGGCACTGATACATGGAGAGTTGAACTGGCTGCTTCTGTGTCATAGGACTGTTTCACAGCTTTCGATTGAATGTCGAATCTTTGTGGCAGTTACCTCTTAATTGTCAGTTGAGGTGGCTTATTTGGAATGTCAAACAGTGTGGGTACTGCATCCCACACGAGTTTGTTATTGTCTGCGTTCATGAACTGGTTTTGTTCGAAATGTAGCAGACAAAACCTAATATTATTGTACAGGTAAACTGGGTCTTTCTTCATAAAGTCTTCTCGTCTGCTATTAACTAGCCATTTTCTGCTCCTAAAACGAAACATTCATCATTTATACACATATAGTTTGCAAGTGAATCCTGACGATACAGTTTAATAACATGATGGTATATACCTCTCAGGATCCTTAGGAAACCTAAAAAAAGACAGCTGTGGTGTCTTCTTCCTGTTGTTGCTGCAATTTATTGCGCTAAAAACGCTCCCGATGGTAAAAACCATTGTATAAATCAAAATAAATAATCACTATTCGCTTTCACGATCGCGCCGAACTCACAGTTCAACCTACCGGCCGCTTGGGGCGCTGCAGGCAACAAAATCGAGGGGAAGTGTCGCGACTGTTATTACACTGTCGTCATATTTTTCGCCAAAGTTCAAGATGGCTGACAACAACAACTTGTTATTAACTGCAACAGTTGCATGTACCACAATTGCACTGTGTGCATCTGCGGAAGAGAAGCGGGGAAAAAAGAGGAAACGTACCTGGGTGAAGCCGTGGGTTTTACGAAGACACAATATAAGCATTCATCAAAACTTGTTACCTGAGCTTATAGTGGAGGACGTCAAGTCGTACATCAATTACTTAAGCATGGATGAGCATACATTTCTGTATGTGCTCAGTGAAGTGTATCCTCATATCACAATGCACAATACTCACTTAAGAACTGCTATATCTGCAGAAGACAGGCTCACTGTAACACTCCGATTCCTTGCTACAGGAGAGGGTTAGGTTAGGTCAGGTCTCCAATCTTCTTAATCTATTTTTGTATTCAGGGTGCCTCACGTTGTAAAGCGCCTCATCATTATACATCTCTATTAATATTGTAGTTGTCGGTACACACCAATTGTATTTACCGGCAATGTTTATAAAAACTCTACAGATGACAGACGCTGCAGCGATGCTAGCGCTCCACGTGGTAACATGTCACATTGCAGTGAACAGAAGACAAGCGACTTCTTTGATCAAATCTACAGAGAGGCCCTAGATTTGATCAAATATTTGACAAAGTTCCCTATTACACCATCAAATTTCTTTGACAAAGATATTTGACAAAGAAATTTGATACTGTAATACCGGCCTTAAACCTCACAAGTCGCGTAGTAATAGGCGTGCAGACGATGGTAGCACACTGTCACTATCGCCTAGACCCTAGAGGGAACTGCAAGGCTGACCCCTTAGATCTTCAAAGCGTCAATCAATTTCCAACACTGCTCTGAAGAGTCGCAAGCTAATGTGTGCTACCCTTGTAAGCACACGTAATATCGCTGTCTGCCCCGCGGCAGTTCTTATAATCGCGTCTCCGGAGAGCGCAGTAGCCGAGAATCTTGATTCAGTTTGCGCGATGCGTGCCAAGTGCAGTGCCAACGTCATGGCAGCAAAACCCGATTTGGGTATTTTGATTAAGTAAGTCTTTACCTCTGAAGTAGCTGCTTCACATCAGTGTTGACTGCTCGGTTATAGTGAATTACTTGAGTGGCGAATCTTTCGAACTCGTGAGTCATGCAGGGAGTCAACAATCAGCCGCCACGCGACCCTTGTGCTACCAACAGCGTCAACTTGATCAAATCTGAGTGGGTATTTTAAGTGGAAGAGAGACATATAATCCGTCGGACTAAATTTCACGAGTGGAATTACTTTTCGTTCGCTTATCGTGCTGCAAATTCTTCATCACCCGCGTCACCAACAATCATGCGCACGCTGGTGAAAACAATTGGTATCACTGCTAAGAGGAATAATTGATAATTTCTGAGAACAGTGCCACCCATCAAAACCTATAATACCCTATTCGAACATGAAATGTTACACGATTGTGCTTCAAATAATCGAACTAACACTTCGACGTCAGCATACTTCTAACAGACCACGTGGTCGACTGCCAATTGATGATTACGGACAGGATATGAAAATATCAGATGTGAACAGTTCGGCGAAATTCACAGAGTTTCGGTAACAGAATATACCTGTATCACACAGGGTAACTTTGGACTTCATTGGGTGAGTGCTTCCCAAACACACGAGTAATAAATGAACGTTACAGGATTGGCTCCAGATGGCGCGACAGCTGCAACAGTATAACAGCCAGTGGGGAAAGAGGCACGGGCAATTTAGGCGAGCGGTCGTAATGTATTCAATCCAAGTGCCTGTGTTTTATGTGACTTCGTGCAGCATCAGTGTGAGAGAATTTATTTAGTTTGATTCCCAGCGATGTTACATCCTGTTTTCATGAGCAGTTATATGGTATTTTGACTCCAATTTCTTATGAGCAAACCGATTTCGTATTCAAGTAGCGGACATCTTGATAGCCGGCAAACGGAATTTGTAGGTTCTCCTTCCTCAACCCTGAGTCCGCTTGCCTATTCATTCCTTGAAGCAGAACACATTTTCCCCAGACATCCACGCTCATTAAACTAGCGATGCAAAAGCAACCAAAATGGGAAAAAAATTTACAGGGTTGGCATAAATGACTTCAAAGCGCTGTTTACCGACAAGTATACGACGTGCAAAGAAGGGTGATACATGAAAAGACAGATTCACTCACCAAGCTTATAAAGTCCGCATCGTGTCTCGCGTGCAAGTTGGATGGCAGATCTGTGACAGCACTCTTCAAGCTGACGGTAGTACATTTTGTGTGTTACGAGGGGCATTCAGTAAGTAATGAAACATATTTTTATCTGAAAGCAGGTTCGTTTTATTCAGAATTCCATTCAGCCATCTTATTTTCACCTCTTTCTACAAAACCCTGTTTTTCAACATAATCTCTGTTCAGTGCGGCAGCCTTACACAAACTTACTGGCAGAGCCAGTATGTCCATGTGATATCATTCTACTGATCGACGTGGGATCCAACATCCTGCTGCATCACTAACCTCCCCATTATCCACGTACTACACTACTGGCCATTAAAATTGCTACGCCAAGAAGAAATGCAGATAATAAACGGGTATTCATTGGACAAATATAGTATACTAGAACTCACATGTGGTTACATTTTCACGCAATTTGGGTGCATAGATCCTGAGAATTCAGTACCCGGAACAACCACCTTTGGCCGTAATAACGGCCTTGATACGCCTGGGAATTGAGTCAAACAGAGCTTGGATGGCGTGTACAGGTACAGCTGCCCATGCAGCTTCAACACGATACCACAGTTCATCAAAAGTAGTGACTGGCGTATTATGAAGAGCCAGTAGCTCAGCCACCACTGACCAGACGTTTTCAATTGGTGAGAGATCTGGAGAATGTGCTAGCCAGGGCAGCAGTCGAACATTTTCTGTATCCAGAAAGGCCCGTACAGGACCTGCAACATGTGGTCGTGCATTATCCTGCTGAAATGTAGGGTTTCGCGGGGGTCGAATGAAGGGTAGAGCCACGGGTCGTAACACATCTGAAATGTAACGTCCACTGTTCAAAGTGCCGTCAATGCGAACAAGAGCTGATCGAGACGTGTGACCAATGGCATCCCATACCATCACGCCACGCGATACGCCAATATGGCAATGACGAATACACGCTTCCAATGTGCGTTCAGCGCGATGTCGCCAAACACGGATGCGAGCATCATGATGCTGTACACAGAACCTGGATTCATCCGAAAAAAAGGACGTTTCGCCATTCGTGCACCCACGTTCGTCGTTGAGTACACCATCGCAGGCGCTCCTGCCTGTGATGCGGCGTCAAGGGTAACCGCAACCATGGTCTCCGAGCTGATAGTCCATGCTGCTGCAAACGTCGTCGAACTGTTCGTGCAGATGGTTGTCGTCTTGCAAACATCCCCATCTGTTGGGTCAGGGATCGAGACGTGGCTGCACGATCCGTTATAGCCATGCGGATAAGATGCCTGTCATCTCGACTGCTAGTGATACGACGCCGTTGGGATCCAGCACAGCGTTCCGTATTACCCTCCTGAACCCACCGATTCCATATTCTGCTAACAGTCATTGGATCTCGACCAACGCGAGCAGCAATGTAGCGATACGTTTAACCGCAATCGCGATAGGCTACAATCCGACCTTTATCAAAGTCGGAAACGTGATGGTACGCATTTCTCCTCCTTACACGAGGCATCACAACAACGTTTCACCAGGAAACGCCGGTCAACTGCTGTTTGTGTATGAGAAATCGGTTGGAAACTTTCCTCATGTCAGCACGTTGTAGGTGTCACCACCGGCGCCAACCTTGTGTGAATGCTCTGAGAAGCTAATCATTTACATATCACAGCATCTTCTCCCTGTCGGTTAAATTTCGCGTCTGTAGCACGTCATCTTCGTGGTGTAGAAATTTTAATGGCCAATAGTGTATTTCCTGCGGAGTGAATCCTTAATTGGGTCATAGAGATGGAAGTCGGAAGGTGCGAGAGCCGAGGAACCCACCGGGCACAAACCTTTGAGTACCCCATCTGGTGGACACGTGTCAACACTACCAACAGAGACGTACAGTTGTGCAGCGAGGTGTTTGTTAGTGATTCAAATGGTTCAAATGGCTCTGAGCACTAAGGGACTTAACATCTACGGTCATCAGTCCCCTAGAACTTTGAACTACTTAAACCTAACTAACCTAAGGACATCACACACATCCATGCCCGAGGTAGGATTCGAACCTGCGACCGTAGCAGTCGCGCGGCTCCGGACTGAGCGCCTAGAACCGCTAGACCACCAAGGTCGGCTTTCCAGGTCTCCGTAGACGTTCTGCAAGCGTCTGTAAATATCTGCGCTACTTTAGTTTTCCGCCAAAAGAAACTCAATGACAGCTCTCTGCTCAGTTACAGACGCCATTTTGAAGGCTACGTATAGCTAGGGTGACCAGATGCAATTGTTTAAAAAGGAGGACAAACAGCTTCAAAAAGGAGGACAAAGGAAGAAAAAAAGAGGACACATCAAACGGGTCAACTGCAGATGAGGATACCACCCGTCAGCTTTGGACAAGTCACGTGACTGCCGGGAATTACCGGTAAAACTAGTAGTTAACTGTTACTGATGGTCAGGTGGTGGTTAACTGAGCGATACAAAAATAATTAAAAACATTGATTGTGGGACAGTGTGGCGTCAATTGTTTTGTTATGTCAACAACAAGAAATTGTTTACAAAGCGAAAAACGTAAGACCATTCACCTTCCTTCATTCGACGCACCACTACCAACATCTACAATTCTAGAAGCAGTTGACGACATGTAAACTGCACTTTAACCTGCCGAATACAAATAAATTGAATGACTATGAAACAATGAAATAAAACCATGACAGTTAATCTGTAGAGTTATTTCTTACCTTCACTGGCCACTGAGACGTACGTTTCAGCTCCACATATCTTACATTCCGCTTCAAATTCATTTCTCCCTTTGTTAAAGCCGGATATTTGCAGGAAATTACATCAGAAAATGGACACTTTCGTTTAGGCATAGCCAAATATTTTACGTAACTCACTCGGTTAAAAATTCCACTCACAAATCACACGTGCACTACAGGAAGCCAAGCCAATACAAAGCGTAGATACAAAACGAAAATTTTAAATAATTGATATTTGCATTCGCTTATAGGTAGATCAACGATAACATCGACGATCCTTGTGGCACCTACTAACACCGCCTTCGTGCGTGTTTATCACGAAGGCTGTGCCAATAGTTAAAGTATTTAAGAAAATAGCAAGAGAACGGGACGAATTGTAAATTTAACTGTATTACGCTCAACTTTGCGAAAAAGCCGGACACTGTAAAAATCCGCCCGGACCCCGGACAAAGAGCTAAAAAGGAGGACATGTCCGGATTAATCCGGACGTCTGGTCACCCTACGTGTAGCACCGCCACCAATCGGAACTACAAGAAACTATAGAGGTTGGTTGACTCGGGGAGGGGACCAAATAACGTGGTCATCGGTTTCATTAGATTAGGGAAGGATGGGGAAAGAATTCGGCGGTTCCCCTGTAAAGGAACCGTCCCGGCATTTGCCTCAAACGATTTAGGGAAATCACGGAAAACCTAAATCAGGATGGCCGGACGCGGCGCTCGGTAAACTGTAGAGACTGAAGCGGGAATATTCCAGCACGCACCACAACAAATTCCGCTTTTTTTTCACCCGAAATTGGTCGAGAAAAAATTTGTTGCATTACTTATAGAACGCCCCTCGTAGAACATGCTAAGTGTTCGTCGGTTACGAGCGTTCATCGTGCATCCGCACGCAAATATGGAAAAGCTGCATCCGGTCACCAGAGCATTTTGCGTTGGTTTCGCCGGTTTTGTGATACTGGTTGTCTGTGTAATGGGAAAATCACGGAACGACCGTGTGTCTCAGAAGAAATCGTGGAGCGCGTCAGAGTTTCAAACCGTTCCGTTTGCAACTGTTACGGCACCTGACTTCAGTTGAATGTGCCCGCCGATAGGAGCTCTGTACCCGAATGCAGCAAACTAAGGAAGATGACGATTTCGCGGGGACATTAATATTCAGCGGTGAGGCGACATTTCATCTGTCGGGAAATGTGAGCGGTCACAGTGTGAGAGTGCGGGGTACTGAATATCGGTATTTCCAAGTTGATATGAATGGCGCTCTCTAAAAAGTGAACGGCTTCAGTGCCGTATCCAAGACAAAAGTGTATGGTTCAGATTTCTTCATCGAGCACAAGGTGATTGGTCCTACGTACCTGGAAATGTTGCAGTTATGTTGTTGTCGCAACTGACTGCTGACTCTTCGAGTGTCAACTGGACGGGGCTCCACTTCACTGGAGCATAACCGTCCGCACCTCTGTCAACAGAGAACTGTCACGTCGCTGGATAGGCGCGCTGAACTGGTTGATGTCCCTCTGTTCTCATGGCCCCTCCAGGCCGCCACATCATATGTATGTGCTTTCCTCCTTTGAGGCCATGTTAAGGGCAAGTTTGTGGACTCCCAGTGCCAAAAACTCCGCGAGAGTTACAGGAACGCATCAATGCAGCTGAGACGAACATTACTGAAAACATGGTAGCGAACGTATGGGCGGAACTGGATTACCTTTTGGATGTGTGCCGGGTATCCAAGGGTGCACTCATTGTACTCACCTGGTGAGTGACGTGTCTTTTCATGTATCGCTCGTCTTTCTACGTCGTCTGCTTTTAAATAAACTCTATTTTGAACCCGACGAATCATTTAGGCTAACATGTATTACTGTACCTCTTTTCTTTGTTTCATTGTCACGGAAAGGTAATTGATACACAGGGCGTTACAAAAAGGTACGGCCAAACTTTCGGGAAACATTCCTCACACACAAAGAAAGAAAATATGTTACGTTGACACGTGCCCGGAAACGCTTACTTTCCATGTTAGAGCTCATTTTATAACTTCTCTTCAAATCACATTAATCATGGAATGGAAACACACAGCAACAGAACGTACCAACGTGACTTCAAACACTTTGTTGCACGAAATGTTCAAAATGTCCTCCGTTAGCGAGGATACATGCATCCACCCTCCGTCGCATGGAATCCCTGATGCGCTGATGCAGCCCTGGCGAATGGCGTATTGTGTCACAGCCGTCCACAATACGAGCACGAAGAGTCTCTACATTTGGTACCGGGGTTGCGTAGACAAGAGCTTTCAAATGCCCCCACAAATGAAAGTCAAGAGGGTTGAGGTCAGGAGAGCGTGGAGGCCATGGAATTGGTCCGCCTCTACCAATCCATCGGTCACCGAATCTGTTGTTGAGAAGCGTACGAACACTTCGACTGAAATGTGCAGGAGCTCCATCGTGCATGAACCACATGTTGTGTAGTACTTGTAAAGGCACATGTTCTAACAGCATAGGTAGAGTATCCCGCATGAAATCATGATAACGTGCTCCATTGAGCGTAGGTGGAAGAACATGGGGTCCAATCAAGACATCACCAACAATGCCTGCCCAAACGTTTATAGAAAATCTGTGTTGATGACGTGATTGCACAATTGCGTGCGAATTCTCGTCAGCCCACACATGTTGATTGTGAAAATTTACAATTTGATCACGTTGGAATGAAGCCTCATCCGTAAAGAGAACATTTGCACTGAAATGAGGATTGACACATTGTTGGATGAACCATTCGCAGAAGTGTACCCGTGGAGGCCAATCAGCTGCTGATAGTGCTTGCAGACGCTGTACATGGTACGGAAACAACTGGATCTCCCGCAGCACTCTCCATACAGTGACGTGGTCAACGTTACCTTGTACAGCAGCAACTTCTCTGACGCTGACATTAGGGTTATCGTCAACTGCACGAAGAATTGCCTCGTCCATTGCAGGTGTCCTCGTCGATCTAGGTCTTCCCCAGTCGCGAGTCATAGGCTGGAATGTTCCGTGCTCCCTAAGACGCCGATCAATTGCTTCGAAAGTCTTCCTGTCGGGACACCTTCGTTCTGGAAATCTGTCTCAATACAAACGTACCGCGTCACGGCTATTGCCCCGTGCTAATCCATACATCAAATGGGCATCTGCCAACTCCGCATTTGTAAACATTGCACTGACTGCAAAACCACGTTCGTGATGAACACTAACCTGTTGATGCTACGTACTGATGTGCTTAATGCTAGTACTGTAGAGCAATGGGTCGCATGTCAACACAAGCACCGAAGTCAACATTACCTTCCTTCAACTGGGCCAACTGGCGGTGAATCGAGGAAGTACAGTACGTACTGACGAAAGTAAAATGAGCTCTAACATGGAAATTAAGCGTTTCCGGACACATGTCCACATAACATCTTTTCTTTATTTGTGCGTGAGGAATGTTTCCTGAAAGTTTGGCCGTACCTTTTTGTAACACCCTGTATCTTTCCTCAGATCTGATCGACAATTTAACCTCTCCTACCCATGTATGGTGCGCAGTCTTAAATGTAAAAAAAAAAGAAAGAAAAAAAACACTGAGTGGGTGGGTGTTGCATTGTAATAGTTGTCTTCTGGAGCGGTATTTGGCGGAGTGGACCGTAACTGTCAAGGCAGTGGTTGAGGGAGGGTTGGCTAAGGTAAACAGTGACCGGGTGGACGCGAGAATTTTCTCCGCGGGTCCATGAAGAAATGGCTGAGGAATCAGACAAGACACACTGGGGAGGAGAGGGGGGGGGGGGGGGTTACAGTGAACGAAACATAAGATACGAAAATTGAATTTTCATGGAAACTACGCTACATACAAACGTGATGCGTTAAAACCAAACACCATAAAAATCATATCTATGATGTGAGCTGCTTGTATCTAAGCATGTTTGTGCGTTAAGTATTAAGAAAGTTACAACTGTTTTTAATTACGAATATTATGCTGGACAATAGAAAATAATAACGATTACACAGTTGGAGAGATCATATCGCGTGAAGTATCAAATGAAAGTTGTCCACAACAGCAAACACAACAGCCCACTTCCCAAATCCCGATTGTATCTCAAAAGTTGCAGACAGATCGATAATAGATCGATATGAAAATATGCCACAGCCATAAATCCTCCACAAGTCACACGTCATATGAAGGAAACATGAGTTACCTAGTTCCTCCCATAATCATACCAGGTAATGACTACCTACAATTAGCTTTTAGATATACTTTAAATGAGTATTTGTGAAAATGGTCATTAATGAAAGTTGTATAAAACATGAATAACAAAATTATCCAGGCGTGAGTAGGACTCGCGCGCTCAAGAATTCCGCACAAACTTAATTACGTATACCGACAAGTCATGTATTCTGAGAATCGAGAATCTCGGCGATTTTTGTCTGTTATCGACATTAATAGTGACAAGATATCGGTTCAAGGCATTCCACCACTTTAGAGAATGTTTTAATTTCAAGTCTGAAGTCGAGTACCAAGTGACAAAACAGATGTTCTTTTCGTGTGATATAATTACAAATTAAAAATTCTCTCATTTTTACCTTTACTTTTACTGTGAAATCTATTTTCTCGCCACATTTAATGATTCTACATCAAGGGGAAGTAACCTATAGATTTTAATGAGCGAGTTAGCGAGTATCAAAATACGTGACATGAATGGCAGCATCTCTCGACTGCACTGACTTAATAAGCTTAACAATTTTTACACCACCAAAGGATTGTAGACTATAGACATTTCAACTTGATACGTCGACCTGTTTTTGAGAAAAAAATGGTTTAACAGAAGGACGGACAGACAGACGGACTGGTAACAAAAAAATTTTCCCTGTGGTATAATTACAAATTCACAATTTTCGAATTTTTTTCCTTTTGCTTGTACAATGAAACCTTACTCCATGCCACATTTCATGATTCTAGATCAACGGGAAGAACCTTGTTGGTCCTGAAGGGTGAGTATGCGAGTATTACATTTTCTGTAACGCAAATGGCCGTATTTTTTGGCTGCATTGACTTAGAAGCTTCACATTTTTAACATTGCCAAGGGGCCGCAGACGATAATATGTGACATAACTTTCAGATTGATAACTTTACGCGTTCCTGTGAAGAAGGGTTCTAACAGTCGGACAGACAGACAAGAGACATACGGGCAATAAGGTGACCCTATAAGGGTTCATGTTTTACCAACTGACATACGGAACCAAGAAAACCAAAACACAAGTGTGAACTGAGATGTATCTAGACGGTAGAAGGACCCTCTTTCTTCAGGCTGGCCAAATGTATTTTGCAATTTTAATGTAATTATCTCCTATTTGTTACAGACGTAAGCGTGTTTATGAATTTTGCTAATAACATACGTAATACTATGTTGTTTTTGCGATGAGAAGTCCCAAATGACCGTAATAATTGTAGGCGTCCCAAGATGGATGGTGAATATTCAGGAATATGACAAGAATGATCATTCTAAGCAAGAGAGTCCAACAAACATGGGCTGAAGAACGCATACCTGAAGACCTATCAGCACTTGTTCTGCTTCGATCCTCTGAAACACATCTCTTCTTCTGCAGGCTCTTTACGTACTATATTTGCAGAGGCAGTAGTACGGACCAAAACAAGAAAAAAACTGTCCAGTAAACATGGGCTGCAAAGTGCATATGTTACGAGCTATGAGCACTTGTCCATCTTCGTTACTGAGGCACGCATCTTTTTTACTAGGTAAGTGCTCATACTGCTTACGGTATTCATCTCATTGCCATATTTGCTAGACACTTTTTTCTTGTTTTGGTCCATACTACCTCCTAAAATATGGAAACCAAAGAGCGAACTACCTGAAGTGCCAGCTCCTTCGCATGAAACCCGCATTGACGACATTAACCTCTTAAGGACCGACGTGTTACAGCTGAATATACAGCAAAAACAGTTGCAGTAAGTGTTGGCACTGTTTACAACGTTATCAGTGATAAGCTCAAGTACAGCAAAACAATTGGAAGGTGGGTACTTAAAAAGTTGCTCCAAAGCACAAGGAAATAAGACTCTGAGTGGGTACAGACTTGAAAGAACGCTATGAAATGGAAGGTGACCCTTTTCCATACAAGATTTTAACGTGTGATGGAATTTGGGTTCATCATTTTGAGTCCAAAGGACAAAGCATGGAAAGGAAGCAAAGGAATTCACAACACAACCATCAGCGGGAAAAGGCGTGTTGCCCGTCTTTTTAATTATTTGGAAGATCGGCATTCAAGAAACAGTCTCTACTACCCAGACATGCAGAAGAACAAAATAAAACTAGCAATGAGAGAAAAACGTCGCGGATAAAAAAAGGGTTGATATGTACTAAACGACAATACTCGCCCTCACACCGCCCAGCTGAACTCCGGAAACCACTAGAAAAATGTGTTGGAAGGTGCTGCTTCATCCTCCCTACAGCTCAGATTTCGCTCCCTCGGATTTTCATTTCTTTGGTCCACTCAAGGAGGAAAAATGTTCAGCAACAACGAGGAGGCCACAGAATTAGTGGGAAAAGTGGCTCGAACAACAAGTCAAAGACTTCTTCGCATCATGCATAAAAAAACCAGTTCATTGTTGAGACAACTGTATTAATATCGGCCGGGGCAGAAGTAGTAAAAGTTTCATTTTGTACCAATCCACAGTTTTTTTTCTATATCAGTTCGCCTTTTTAATTACAAAATGTCCCTGTTAACTGAAGAAGGGACGAAGAGATCAAGAGCAAATGAAGACATTAAAAATGGCTCTGAGCACTATGGGACTTAACTTCTGAGGTCATCAGTCCCCTAGACTTAGAACTACTTAAACCTAACTAACCTAAGGACATCACACACATCCATGCCCGAGGCAAATTCGAACCTGCGACCGTAGCGGTCGCGCGGTTCCAGACTGAAGCGCCTAGAACCGCTCGGCCAAACCGGCCGGCCCAATATGTGTTTGAATATGAAAAAAACGCAGGTTGAAGTTAAATGGGCGTATTAAAAGAAAGGAACAACTTGATTAACGAGACATGTTGTGGAATTCTCGGGAAATCACAGTAAACCAAAAGACGAAACAATACAACGGAACGGTTTACTAAAAAAAAAAAATCAATAAATAAGTAGATAAAATAAAAAAGACTTTACAGCTGCCGGGCGATACGGGACAGAGTTGCTGCGTTACGCGAGCAACTCTTGTTTGCACGTCTGTAGCCGTCTGCCAATACACAAGCAACCAGCAGGCGGCTCCGTTATTTTTAACACTGAACTAAAGCTACCGGAGTCACAGAGGCGGTAACACTACGTAGCATCAATTACTCAGTTTACAGTCAAAACCACGCCTTGCTTAGGTCAAAACGCTTAGCAAAACCAAGCTCTCAGAATCTTTTGATCAACACTTTGTGCAACTTGGGATAAAGAAACACGGATTTATCGTTGGAGAGTGACTCACCACTCCCAGAGGTCGTGCAGAAGTGTGTGCAGAGACATGCTGTACTTACTTTGGTTAGTCTCTCCTGCCGGGGCGTGTTCACCACGTAGACGCTGTCGTTGACGATGAGTTTGAAGTCGTTTTCCATCAGCACTTCTATGGTGTTGGACGAGGCTATCCGGACGTCATCTGCGCAGATACAGAAAATATACTGACTCATCTGTTCATCTACTCCGAAAAATTAGCTATACTGAAGATTGGTGGCAGTTGCACCAGCAGCATCAACATCAACAGCAACAACACAGAGCGAGTAATTCCACTGGAGCGAAAGCGGACCCCATGCTCAAATGGCTCTAAGCACTATGGGACTTAACATCTGAGGTCATCAGTCCCCTAGACTTAGAACTACTTAAACCAACAACCTAAGGACACCACATACATCCATGCCCGAAGCAGGATTCGAACTTGCGACCGCAGCAGCAACGCGGTTCCGGACTGAAGAGCCTAGAACCGCTCGGCCACACCGGCCCGCTCGGATCCCATGTTCAGCATACCTGGTCTGGTTGGGCTCTGCCTCTGCGACACCACATCTGGTTCACAGAAGCTCTCCTGCAAAACTTGCAGAACTAGCACTCCTGAAAGGAAGAATATTGCGGAGACATGGCTTAGCCATAGCCTGGGGTATGTTTCCAGAATGAGATTTTCACTCTGCAGCGGAGTGTGCGCTGATATGAAACTTCCTGGCAGATTAAAACTGTGTGCCGGACCGAGACGCAAACTCGTTACCTTTGCCTTTCGCAGGCAAGTGCTCTACCATCTTCAACTTTCGCAGAAGAGTTTCTGTGAAGTTTGGAAGGTAGGAGACGGGGTACTGGCAGAACTGAAGCTGTGAGGACGGGTCGTGAGTCGTGCTTGGGTAGCTCAGATGGTAGAGCAGTTGCCGGCGAAAGGCAAAGGTCCCAAGTTCGATTCTCAGTCCGGCACACAGTTTTAATCTGCCAGGAAGTTTCAAACGGAAACTTATTGATCACCTCCTATAAAAGTATTTCGTGATTTACACAGTCAAATGCCTCTGACAGGTCAGTAAATACAAAATAAACGGGACACTGTGTAATCTACTAGGTCTACAACTTTGCTTCCGCCATTTTTTCTCGAAGTCCGGGGCTTTGTTGTGAAAAACTTACAACAAAATTACGATTCATAGTACTGCCAATCACTGGCCAATGCATTCTTCCATCTTTTGGATAGCATACGAATCCCGTGGCCGAAGAAATGGGCGTCTTTTGTGGGGATCCATGAATCGATTCCATTTTGCACTTGTTCATATGATCGGAAGTGCTGCTCAAGCCAGACTGTATGCCACTGGCCGAGAAAGGGGGTAGTCAGAGAGAGCAACATATGGAGAATGCGGCGGCAGGGATAGGACTTCTCATTTCAACGTTCCATGTATATTTTGACGGGTTTTGCGACTTGGGGTCGAGCACTGACCTGCTGCAAAATTACCTTTACGTGTCTATCGCTGTATTGTGGCCGTTTGTGTTTCAGTGCTGGGCTCGAACGCATCAACTGCTTTCGATACTGATGTCCTGTAACTGTCTTCGTCTGTTTCAGTAGCTACGAAAGCGTTCTGTCTTCCCCCGCCATGCCAGTCTTCGACATCAAAATCACCGTTCTTAAGGCGTTGAAAACTTTCTATGCACGTTCTTGCACTAATAGTTCCCTTACCAGTGGTCTTACCTGCATTTTAAGAGCATCACCCGCAGATTTCTTCATGTTAAGGCAGAAAATTAAAACTTCCCGCAAATGGCGAGAAATGGGTACGCAAGTTGACGTACTTAATCGAGAATACCCTTATGATGCAATCACAAATCGACTAATATTTTTATGACATTATGTTTACAGATGCCTAAGCTTATTGTATTACACCTATGACCAACCACCTGAACCCCACTTGGCGCTACTGCCGTCTATTTCAAAACGACGGAAGCAAAGTTGTAGACCTAATATATTTAAATTGTAAGTAGGCTGTTTAGGTTTTTTTATTGGTAATGCGACGTAGCGCTCTGTATGAAAATCACTGGCTGTGCTGTATGCAGTCTGTGGCTGATTTGCATTGTTGTTTGCTATTGTAGTGTTGGGCAGTTGGCTGTTACCAGCGCGTAGCGTTGCGCAGTTGGAGGTGAGCCGCCCGCAGTGGTGGACGTGGGGAGTGAAATGGCGGAGTTTTGAGAGCGGATGATCTGGACGTGTGTCCATCAGAGACAGTAAATTTGTACGACTGGGGGTCATGAACTGCTATATATATTATGACTTTTGAACACTATTAAGGTAAATACATTGTTTGTTCTCTATCGAAATCTTTCATTTGCTAACTATGCCTATCAGTAGTTAGTGCCTTCATTAGTTTGAATCTTTTATTTAGTTGGCAGTAGTGGCGCTCGCTGTATTGCAGTAGTTCGAGTAACGAAGATTTTTGTGGGGTAAGTGATTCGTGAAAGGTATAGGTTAATGTTAGTCAGGGCCATTCTTTTGTAGGGATTATTGAAAGTCAGATTGCGTTGCGCTAAAAATATTGTGTTTCAGTTTAGTGTTGATCAGAATAAGTAAAGAGAGAAATGTCTGAGTACGTTCTGTTTTGCTCTGCTGTTCGAAAATCAAATAACGTAAGGGGTTTATCATCACAGTAATTCATTAATTTTTTTAAGGGGACGTTTCATAAAATCTGTCAAGTGTCGTGAGAGTTAATAACTTAAGTGGAGATGGGAGACAGGCGGCAGGACAATGATGAGTGCAGGGACGTGAACAGTGAATGCAAAGTAGTGGAAGGGTGGTTGGTATTTAGATGGAAAAGGGGCAGAGGGAGGGGGGGGGGGAGAGGGGGGGAGAGAGAGAGAGAGAAAGAGAGAGAGAGAGAGGATATAACAAAGAGCGGATCTTTTATCTTTTTGTCACGGATTTGTTTAGCACACGCTAGAGCACTGTGGTGACGCTACAAAAGAGGCGTACAGACGCAGCAGGCTGGGTACTGACCGAGGCTGGAGACGGCGACGCGGTCGATGCCGTGGTCCTCGTGTCGCAGCATGGCCAGGAAGTCGCCCACCGTGTTGGAGACGGGCCGCAGCGTGAAGCGGCAGCGCTCACGCCGCGACGGTAGCGGCACCGTCACCTGCGGTAGGCCGCGGTAGTACTCCACCGTCACCTCGCCGGCTGCAACACACAGCGCAGGGGGCGCATTTGACAAGGGCGCAGCCAGTGGAGGCAGCCCGACTAGGGCGGGCACAAAATACCGACTGCTAGACAACATTCCATTACAACTACTGCGGGCCTTGGGGGAGCCAGTCCTGGCAAAACTCTGCCATCTGGTGAGCAATATGTATGAGACAGGCGAAATACCCTCAGACTCCAAGAAGAATACAATAATTCCAATCCCAAAGAAAGCAGGTGTTGACAGATGTGAAAATCACCGAACAATCAGTTTAATAAGTCACGGGTGCAAAATACTAACGCGAATTCTTTACAGACGAATGGAAAAACTGGCAGAAGCCGACCTCGGGGAAGATCAGTTTGGATTCCGTGGAAATATTGGAACACGTGAAGCAATACTGACCCTACAACTTATTTTAGAAGCTAGATTAAGGAAAGGCAAACCTACGTTTGAAGCATTTGTAGACTTAGAGAAAGCTTTTGACAATGTTGACTGGAATACTCTCTTTCAAACTCTGAAGGTGGCAGGGGTAAAATACAGGGAGCGAAAGGCTATTTACAATTTGTACAGAAACCAGATGGTAGTTATAAGAGTCGAAGAGCATGAAGGGGAAGCAATGGTTGGGAAGGGAGTGAGACAGGGTTGTAGCCTCTCCCCGACGCTATTCAATCTGTATATTGAGCAGGCAGTAAAGGAAACAAAAGAAAAGTTCGGAGTAGGTATTAAAATGCACGGAGAAGAAATAAAAACTTTGAGGTTCGCCGATGACATTGTAATTCTGTCAGAGACAGCAAAGGACTTGGAAGAGCAGTTGAACGGAATGCATAGTGTCTTGAAAGGAGGGTATAAGATAAACATCAACAAAAGCAAAACGAGGATAATGGAATGTAGTCGAATTAAGTCGGGTGATGCTGAGGGAATTAGATTAGGAAATGAGACACTTAAAGTAGTAAAGGAGTTTTGCTATTTGGGGAGCAAAATAACTGATGATGGTCGAAATAGAGAGGATATAAAATGTAGACTGGCAATGGCAAGGAAACCGTTTCTGAGGAAGAAAAATTTGTTAACATCGAGTATAGATTTAAGTGTCAGGAAGTCGTTTCTGAAAGTATTTCTATGGAGCGTAGCCATGTGTGGAAGTGAAACATGGACGATAACTAGTTTGGACAAGAAGAGAATAGAAGCTTTCGAAATGTGGTGCTACAGAAGAATGCTGAATATTATATGGGTAGATCACGTAACTAATGAGGAGGTATTGAATAGGATTGGGGAGAAGTTAGTGGCGCAACATGACTAGCAGAAGGGATCGGTTGGTAGGACATGTTCTGAGGCATCAAGGGATCGCCAATTTAGTATTGGAGGGAAGCGTGGAGGGTAAAAATCGTATAGGGAGACCAAGAGATGAATACACTAAACAGATTCAGAATGATGTAGGTTGCAGTAGGTACTGGGAGATGAAGAAGCTTGCACAGGATAGAGTAGCACGGAGAGCTGCATCAAACCAGTCCCAGGACTGAAGACCACAACAACAACAGTACCACAGAAAAATCTGTCTGAGGAACACTGAGACATCGACGACAACAGCAGCTGTTCTGCGAGCTGAATAGTACGAGGGTCACTCCAAAAGAAATGCACACAATTTTTGTAAAAATAGAGTTTTCATTCTGCATGTGTGAAAGTTTTACAGTGTGTTGATACATCCTTCCCGCTTGTTTTCAAACTTAGTTCAACCTGTCCCCCCCCCCCCTTTCTCCCCACCGTGAGTGGCACCGTCACAGCTTGTCTTCAAGATGGTTGCCACACTTGACGTTCGTCAGAAGCAACGTGCTGTCATAGAACTCCTCTGCTGTGAAAACGAGACAGTGGGAAACATCCGCAAGAGGTTGAGAAAGGTGTATGGAGATGCTGCTGTAGATCGCAGTACAGTTAGTCGGTGGGCAAGCAGGTTACGTGACGAAAGCAGGCACGGCAATATTGAGGATTGTCCTCGCAGTGGCAGGCCTCGTACTGCACAAGCTGCAGACAATGTGCAGAGAGTTAACGAATTGGTGACTGCTGACAGACGCATCACAGTGAACGAATTGTCACGCTACGTTGGGATAGGAGTACGAAGTGTTTGCAGAATACTGAAAGTGTTGGCGTTAAAAAAGGTTTGTGCCAGGTGGGTTCCTAGGATGCTGTCAGTGGCTCACAAAGAAACAAGACAAATGGTATGCAGCGAATTTTTAGAACAGTACGTGAATGGTGGAGATGAATTTATTGGAAGAACTGTGACAGGTGATGAAACATGGCTCCATCATTTTTCACCAGAGACTAAGAGGCAATCAACGGAGTGGCATAATGCAAATTAACCAAGAAAAAAGAATTCAGAACCACACCTTCTGCTGGAAAAGTTATGGCTACTGTGTTTTTCGATTCCGAAGGACTCTTGCTTGTGGACATCATGCCAAGTGGAATCATCATAAATTCTGATGCATATGTGACAACACTGACTGAGTCGTGTTCGACCACATCGGCAAAAGCAGGATTTTTTGCTGTTACACGACTATGCACGGCCACATGTCACTCAAAAAACCATGGAATTGATCACAAAACTCGGATGGACAACACTGAAACACCCGCCTTACAGTCCTGACCTGGCTCCGTGTGACTACCATCTCTTTGGGAAACTGAAAGACTCTCTTCGTGGAACAAGGTTTGAAGGTGATGACTCCCTTGTACATATGCTGCCAAACAGTGGCTCCAACAGGTTTGTCCAAAATTTTACCGTGTTTGGTTCCAAGACGGTGTAAGGCAGTTGAGAGGCATGGAAATTATGTGGAGAAATGAAAATATTGTTCCTAAAGGATGTATCCACACACTGTAAAACTTTGAAACATGTAGAATAAAAGATGGATTTTTTAAAAAAATAGTGTGCATTTCTTTTGGAGTGACCTTGTACATGTTTAACATACTCTGTGTAACACCGAAAATGCACCTGCTACTGATATGTATCTTTTTATCTGAATTTATGTAAATATTTGTAATTTAAATGCTTTCTTTTAATAAGTAAGGACATTGCTTCACTGTACGTGTACACTTAGGTAGAAGTCTGTTGACGTTTCATTGTATTTATCTGTGTTTTACTGTTTAAACTCAAGGCGATTGTGTCCTCATTTACCCCAGACATTGTTACCAAGCAGGATCCTTGTTCCTTTCTTTTTCCTAATATGCTAACTGAGTGTCATAAGAAACAAATTGAATAGTTACAGCCAGTTTGTTAATGAATAATTTCTCTTTTAAGAATTTTAGCCTCAGTCTACTTTCAATTAACTGTTTTACAACAGAGGTTTCAGTATATGACTAAAAGTAAAGCAATTTCTTTTTTCAAGTTTCAGAATCAATCACTAGAAAAAATCCAAATATAAAGAAACGCACAAATTAAGAGTGCAGAAGTTTTACTTATTTTACATATAGCTTGGAGCACATGGCTGTTTGGTTTGGTTCGTATTCTAGTGTTTAATTCTGTTCAAGCCAATGAAAAAAAAAAAAAAACCCTCAGTTGTTCAGTCAATAATACGAAATCCAATTTGCAAAATAACTAACGGCAAAGTAAAAAGTGCTGCTTTTTATTTCTTTGATAACGTTATGTTGAGGTCACTGAAAGTCATTGTTCACGTAACGACGTTCAGTACTAACATACAGTTTAATTGCATATTTTCAAATCATTACTCGATAGCCTTTTTCAAAATTTAATGCCAAACATAACGTAAGAGTGACTTCTCAGTTTTCTTTATCATTACATACTCACTTAAAATTAGTGTAAAAAAAAATGGCAACCTTACTCGCCACGTCAGTGCTTAATAATACATGTTTTTCTTTCCCATCATCTTGTAGAGGATTTTGGGTGTAAATTGCCCTAGTGAGCTGGCGACCGTTAATTACTTCCTTTTCGTTCATTAGTGTAACTTTTGGATTCATGATCAGTGGTACCCCTTTCTGACCAGTGTTGTTTGTGAGTGTATGAAGAAAATAAATTTCATTTTTCAAATTATAGCCCTGTTCGGTTTAATTACGTTTAATTTTAGTAGACTTTCCATCAGAAGGGTCGGTTGTACGCTTTCCTCCTACTCATCGATAGCCTTACAGAATTAGAAAAAATCCATTAGGTATTCACGCGATCCACGGTCATATTTTATATCGCAAGCAGGGTAGGCCGTTTAGAAAGAGGGAGGTTACAACTGCCGCAAAAAAATTAGTACACTTGGAAGGACGACGTCGATTTTGATCCAGTGATGGCAAATGCCACCTCAGTGATAGTAAGTGCACTGATAATGATTTCAAAATTCGCCCCCCCCCCTCCCCAACAGATAGCATAGTGGCATAGTTACCAGAGCGCTCACTGTTGTGCAAACATGTCAAGCAAGGAGACAACGATGTAATTAACACGCACTCACGCTTCCTACAGCCAACTCAGCGAGTGTCATCATCATCAGTTATCCGCTATATTAACAGGTCCTTTGCCTCTCCATTTTCTGCGATCCATTGCTTCCTTCTTAAAGCTGCTGTATGTTGTACCGTCCATCATGTCATCCAGTATCTGGAATCTCTTCCTTCCTCACTTCCTTTTCCCTTCTACATAACCTTCTAAAACTGTTTTTATCAGTCCGTCATTCTTTCTTAATATATGCCCAATCCAATTTCTTTTTCTTCTCTTTATTACATCTAGTAGCTGTCTTTTCTCTCCCACTCTTCTCAGTACCTCTTCATTTTTTACTCTGTCCATCCAACTTATTCTTTCCATCCTCCGCCATGTACAGATCTCAAAAGCCTCCAGCCTTTCTCTGTCTTTTTTCCTCATAGGCCATGTTTCAGCGCCATATTGAAGAACACTCCATACAAGATATTTTATGAGTCTCTTTCTGAGTTCTCTGTCCAGACCGCTGCAGAAAATTTCCTTTTCTTATAAAACGCCTCTTTTGCCATTGCTATCCTTGTTTTAATTTCTGTGGTGCACTTCCAGTCAGTGTCTATCCTGCTTCCAAGATACTTAAAATTTTGCACCTGTTCTAGTATTTCTCCATTCAGCATAATTTTTATTTCCTTATTTCCTCCTAGTGCCAATACTTTTGTTTTATTTGTGTTAATTTTCATTCCATATTTTTTTCCATTAGTTGCAATGATGTCCACCAAATCCTGTAATTCTTTTTCCCCTGTGGCTAAAAGGACCATGTCATCAGCAAACCTCAAACACTCTACTCTTCTTCGTCCAATTTCTACTCCTTTGTCATCTAATGAGCATTGGTCAGTCATATTTTCCAAGTAGAGGTTGAAAAGAATAGGTGATAGACAGCATCCTTGTCTTACTCCTTTTCCTAGTCTGATCCAGTTTGTATTTTCTCCTCTCACTTTAACTGAAACTTTTTTAATTAAGATATAATGAGTTTATAAGTCTTCTGGTTTTCCAGTCTACTCTCTTTTCGCTCATTATAGTCGCCAGCTTTCCCAAACCACATTGTCAAATGCCTTTTCTAGATCGATGAAGCCCATATATAGGTCTCTTCCTTTTTCAATAAACCTTTTCCCCAAGATTCGTAGGAGCCCTATTGCATCTCTGGTGCCCGTATTCCGTCTAAAGCCGAATTGCTCCTCGCCAAGATTCTCCTCCATTACTTTTTCAAGTCTTTTATTAATTATTCTTAACATCACTTTGGCTGCATGCGAAATGAGGCTGATTGTCCTGTGCTCGCTGCATTTCTTGGTTCCTTGATTTTTCGGTAATGGAATCATTACTGTTGTCAGAAAGTCCTCAGGCCATTAACCACTGTCATATATTTTATTACATAACCTCAATATTTCTCTTATTCCATCTTGGTTCAAGCATTTTAGTATTTCTCCCGGTATTGTATCTGTACCTATCGCTTTGCCATTTTTCATTGCAGCTATGGCAGACTTTACTTCTTCCATTATGATGGTTGGTCCTTTCTCGTCATCACTTACACTGTTGTGTGATTCAAGCGAGTGTAAAAGAGGTCAAATCGTAGCTTCCACAGTGGCGCGAAGATCCTTTTCGAGAACTGTCACACATGTTGAACATGCTGCGTCATTGTGCAACAGTGCTATCAGTGGTCACGTGAACATTGGCACCCTCGCACTCGAAGTTCTGGGCGTGCACGCAGCCCAGACGCCCGCCAGGTTCGTCGTCTTGTAGGAGCAACAGTGGCAGATCGCACAGCTACCACGGCACAGATAAGAGTGCTTGTGAGCCCAGATGTGTCAACACAAGCTGTTACAAACCGGTTAATAGTTGTGGGACTATGTACAGTCATGGACAAAACGAGCGAGACCCCCTCGCCTTTTCGTTATGCTGATCCGCACAGCTTTAATGTCTGCTACACAGCATAACAGGCAAGGCGAGCAAGTGCTACCAACATACAGGGCTATTACAAATGATTGAAGCGATTTCATAAATTCACTGTAGCTCCATTCATTGACATATGGTCACGACACACTACAGATACGTAGAAAAACTCATAAAGTTTTGTTCTGGTTTCTGCCGCCAGAGCGCTCGAGAGCGCAGTGAGACAAAATGGCGACAGGAGCCGAGAAAGCGTATGTCGTGCTTGAAATGCACTCACATCAGTCAGTCATAACAGTGCAACGACACTTCAGGACGAAGTTCAACAAAGCTCCACCAACTGCTAACTCCATTCGGCGATGGTATGCGCAGTTTAAAGCTTCTGGATGCCTCTGTAAGGGGAAATCAACGGGTCGGCCTGCAGTGAGCGAAGAAACGGTTGAACGCGTGCGGGCAAGTTTCACGCGTAGCACGCGGAAGTCGACGAATAAAGCAAGCAGGGAGCTAAACGTACCACAGCCGACGGTTTGGAAAATCTTACGGAAAAGGCTAAAGCAGAAGCCTTACCGTTTACAATTGCTACAAGCCCTGACACCCGATGATAAAGTCAAGCGCTTTGAATTTTCGGCGCGGTTGCAACAGCTCATGGAAGAGGATGCGTTCAGTGCAAAACTTGTTTTCAGTGATGAAGCAACATTTTTTCTTAATGGTGAAGTGAACAGACACAATGTGCGAGTCTGGGCGGTAGAGAATCCTCACGCATTCGTGCAGCAAATTCGCAATTCACCAAAAGTTTACGTGTTTTGTGCAATCTCACGGTTTAAAGTTTATGGCCCCTTTTTCTTCTGCGAAAGAAACGTTACAGGACACGTGTATCTGGACATGCTGGAAAATTGGCTCATGCCACAACTGGAGACCGACAGCGCCGACTTCATCTTTCAACAGGACGGTGCTCCACCGCACTTCCATCATGATGTTCAGCATTTCTTAAACAGGAGATTGGAAAACCGATGGATCGGTCGTGGTGGAGATCATGATAAGCAATTCATGTCATGGCCTCCACGCTCTCCCGACTTCAACCCATGCGATTTCTTTCTGTGGGGTTATGTGAAAGATTCAGTGTTTAAGCCTCCTGTACCAAGAAACGTGCCAGAACTGCGAGCTCGCATCAACGATGCTTTCGAACTCATTGATGGGGACATGCTGCGCCGAGTGTGGGAGGAACTTGATTATCGGCTAGATGGCTGCCGAATCACTAAAGGGGCACATATCGAACATTTGTGAATGCCTAAAAAAACTTTTTGAGTTTTTGTATGTGTGTGCAAAGCATTGTGAAAATATCTCAAATAATAAAGTTATTTTAGAGCTGTGAAATCGCTTCAATCATTTGTAATAACCCTGTACTACGCACAGGCGTGAAATTGAAAAACTATACGAACTTTGTCAGACTGGTTTCAATAATGTGTATGACTATGCTGATTAGTGTGTTAAACACAACACTTAAATATAACATGTAAATGAAAGAAGAAACGCTAGTTAGTATGAACTGCACTAATAAAAATGAATATCAGTTTATCGAGACAACATAACTGTTTTAGTAAGACAAAGTACCCCAGATCGTTACGAATTAGCAAAATATTATGCGTATTCGGCTGCGAAACGGTCTGTGTCAACGTTCAGACCAGTCATACTGGAATACCGTTCGTGACCTACCATGAAACGTGCAAATTTAGTAATGCATGAAGATTCATAACGAAATTCAGTAAAAAATCATTCAGTGCCACACGTAAGTCAATTCAGTTACTGACAGAAGCGGAAAAAGTAATCAGTAAGAAGTATGAAATTCTACAAGATCTTCATATTTACATCCACAGGACGCCGGTACAGAATAAAGGTAGCAATAAAACGTATTGGGGGCGCGTGAATTTCTTAAAATTGCTTTACTGCCAATCTACCTGCCTCCATCGAGATTAGGACCGAAAACAAACCAGACCTCCCTTGCAGTAGCAAACACCTTTCACTACGCTAGCAGACAACCCAGGCAAACTGCCCTCTATTATTACCCCAGGAACCGCGCGACCGCTACGGTCGCAGGTTCGAATCCTGCCTCGGGCATGGATGTGTGTGATGTCCTTAGCTTAGTTAGGTTTAAGTGGTTCTAAGTTCTAGGGGATTGATGACCTCAGATGTTAAGTCCCATAGTGCCCAGAGCCATTTTTTTACCCCAGACTTGAATAAGCTGGCAATTTCGCAGTGAAAATGGCAAAATGATCCGCAGTTTCCGTTGCACAGAGCTTTCTGTACTCAAAAACAATAATTTTGTACCTTTATGTGACCGCTTATGTGACAATCATTCGGGATGTTTATCGAAATAACAAAATACGGTTATTAGCGAGTAAATTTAGTAGGATAATTCTGCACCACCCGAGGACATAAACAGCTACATAGCTGCCAAACGTATTCTACAATGTTTCGAATTCTCCATTAGACTCGCCACAGCCAGAAGACGTTCATTAGCCGAAGTGTTTCTTAAGCTACCTGGCAATGGGAATGCTCGCACTTCTAAAACGCGGTAGCATTAATACTGGGATCTGAATTACCACGTGTATAGGCAAATGGATTTTATTTGCATTCCTGTAAACGTGATTTGGATCGAAAGCATAGCTACGAGTAATATGCTGATGTATCGACTGCAACTAGAACATTTCCAATAAAGAGTGGGGGGGGGGGGGGGGGTTATTTATGTGGCCCTGATCTTCAGTAACTGTCGTAGCTATTTTCGTTTTAGGATTTCGTCACCTAAATCGGGGGAAATGGAACCCTACTAGTCTCACTTTCTTGACTATTTGTCTGTCGGTCTAGCCAGCCCTTAAAACCCGTTTTGCTAATTCGTAACTATCTGGGGTACTTTGTCTTACTAAAACAGTTATGTTATCTCGACAAGCTGACATTTATTTTTATTAGTACAGTTCATACTGCCGACCGGTGTGGCCGTGCGGTTCTATGCGCTTCAGTCTGGAACCGCGTGACCGCTACGGTCGCAGGTTCGAATCCTGCCTCGGGCATGGATGTATGTGATGTCCTTAGCTTAGTTAGGTTTAAGTAGTTCTAAGTTCTAGGGGACTGATGACCACAGATGTTAAGTCCCATAGTGCTCAGAGCGATTTGAACAGTTCATACTAATTAGCGTTTCTTCTTTCATTTATATCTTCTATTTACGTATTGTGTTTAACACACTAATCAGCATTAATATAGTCATACATATGTTTGAAACAGTCTGAGAAAATTTGGATAGTTCGTCAATTTCACGGCTGTGCGTAGTATGTTGGTAGCACTTCGTCGCCTTGCCTGTTATGCTGTGTAGCAGACTTATAAAATCTGTGCGGATTAGCATAACGAAAAGGCGAGGGGCCTCGCTCATTTTGTCCACGACTCAACATGCACATCTCTTGCTCGTCTTCGACTCACGTCACAGCACTGACGTGCACGGTTCGACTGGAGCTACCAGCAGGTCACTCAAAAGATTGAATGGTGAGCCGTGGTCTTCAGCGAAGACAGGAGATTCAGCCTGGATGCAAGTGATGGTCGTTTTCGCATATGATGTAGACCTAGTGCATTCATCCAAGACACACTAGCTCCATCCAAGGCTTTATAGTTTTGACTTGCAATAAGCTAGAAATCTTTTTCACCTTTGGTGTTTCTGGAGAGAACACTAACCAGCCCTCAGTATGTCCAGAACGTTGTCAGACCTGTTCGCGTGCCGTTCTTGCAACAGGAAGGTGGTGTGTTGTTCCAACAGTACGAGGTGCATTCAAGTTCTAAGGCCTCCGATTTTTTTTCTAATTAACTACTCACCCTACATCGATGAAACTGGCGTTACTTCTCGACGTAATCGCCCTGCAGACGTACACATTTTTCACAATGCTGACGCCATGATTCCATGGCAGCGGCGAAGGCTTCTTTAGGAGTCTGTTTTGACAACTGGAAAATCGCTGAGGCAACAGCACCACGGCTGGTGAATGTGCGGCCATGGAGAGTGTCTTTCATTATTGGAAACACCAAAAGTCACTAGGAGCCAGGTCAGGTGAGTAGGGAGCATGAGGAATCACTTCAAAGTTGTTGTCACGAAGAAACTGTTGCGTAACGTTAGCTCGATGTGCGGGTGCGTTGTCTTGGTGAAACAGCACACACGCAGCCCTTCCCGGACGTTTTTGTTGCAGTGCAGGAAGGAATTTGTTCTTCAAAACATTTTCGTAGGATGCACCTGTTGCCGTAGTGCCCTTTGGAACGCAATGGGTAAGGATTACGCCCTCGCTGTCCCAGAACATGGACACCATCATTTTTTCAGCACTGGCGGTTACCCGAAATTTTTTTGGTGGCGGTGAATCTGTGTGCTTCCATTGAGCTGACTGGCGCTTTGTTTCTGGATTGAAAAATGTCATTGTTCGTCCATCAGCATTCGTGGCACCCACCTGGATGACACTTTTCGCATTTTCAGGTCGTCATGCAGGATTGTGTGCACAGGACCCACAGAAATGCCAACTCTGGGGGCGATCTGTTTAACAGTCATTCGGCGATCCCCCAAAACAGTTCTCTCTACTTTCTCGATCATGTCGTCAGACTGGCTTGTGCGAGCCCGAGGTTGTTTCGGTTTGTTGTCACACGATGTTCTGCCTTCATTAAACTGTCGCACCCAAGAACGCACTTTCGACACATCCATAACTCCATCACCACATGTCTCCTTCAACTGTCGATGAATTTCAATTGGTTTCACACCACGCAAATTCAGAAAACGAATGATTGCACGCTGTTCAGGAAAGAAAAACGTCGCCATTTTAAGTATTTAAAACAGTTCTCATTCTTGCCACTGGCGGTAAAATTCCATCTGCCGTACGGTGCTGCCATCTCTGGGACGTATTGACAATGAACGCGGCCTCATTTTAAAACAATGCGCATGTTTCTATCTCTTTCCAGTCCGGAGAAAAAAAATTGGAGGCCTTAGAAAGAACTTGAATGCACCTTGTATAATGCTCGACCACACACTGCCCATGAACCTCAACGTGCAGCAATATCCCTCGCCGGCACGACCTCTAGACTTGCCTCCAGTTGAGTAAGTGTGGGATATGATGAGACGAGAAGTGACTTGTGCAACTCGTCAGCCAACAACTCGCACAGAACTGTGTGAACAGGTCGAGCGGCCTGGCAAAACATATCCTAGGGCAGTATTCATCGTCTGTACAATCGGCTGGATGTCGGAGTCAGTGCCTGCCTTGCCGCTCATGGAGGCTACATCGTGCACCAATACGGGTATTTCAGCATGGCTAGGTACCTGGAACCTCAGAACCGTTTGTGCTACTGACCTGTAACTGTAGCCATCTCATGTAATCTGTGCTGTCACCGCCAGACACCACACTTGCTAGGTGGTAGCCTTTAAATCGGCCGCGGTCCGTTAGTATACGTCGGACCCGCGTGTCGCCAATATCAGTTTTTGCAGACCGAGCGCCGCCACACGGCAGGTCTAGTCTAGAGAGACTTCCTAGCACTCGTCCCAGTTGTACAGCCGACTTTGCTGGCGATGGTTCACTGTCTACATACGCTCTCATTTGCAGAGATGACAGTTTAGCATAGCCTTCAGCTACGTCATTTGCTACGACCTAGCAAGGCGCCATATTCAGTTACTATGAACAGATAATATTGTGAATCATGTACCGTCAAGAGCGACGTTCATCATTAATGGATTAAAGTATCAAACTAATTAGGTCCGCTTTCTGAATTCTCATTCCTTGTCATGTTCCAGACCTCACGTCAGTATAGTTCTTTCCTCTTCACGCCAGCCTGCGTGAGCTAAAACGCGTGCATTTCGGCCTCCACTCGTAGCACGGTGTTGGCTCTTCTTCTAACACAAAATAATCCATATGCACTGTAGCAAGAATAAATCTTGGGTGAAATTGAAACCTCTAAAAGATTGTACAAACTTTTCTTCCAGCTGATTTTGGAAAGCTAGTACCACACTATGAGAATGGTCTGATGCGTAGCGGTGAAGGTGTAGCTAAATGTTGCAAATAAAACATTTTTAATTTTTAATTGGTTTTCACTTCACGACCGATCATAGGTTGAAAAAAATTAGCCCTGGTATATTTTCTTATTACATTTTGAAATGATACCATTCACTTTATGTCTGCTGCAGTGTTTTTCTAAAATTACAAAAATTGGAAGTAGGCTGTTTAGGTTTATATGCTAGTAACGCCACGTAGCGCTCTATATGAAAATCACTGGCTGTGCTGTGTGCGGTCTGTGGATGGTTGGCATTGTTGGAACATTCGCTATTGTAGTGTTGGGCAGTTGAATGTGAACAGCGCGTAGCGTTGCGCAGTTGGAGGTGAGCCGTCAGCAGTGGTGGATGTGGGGAGAGAAATGGCGGAGTTTTGAGAGCGGACGATCTGGACGTGTGTCCATCAGAAACAGTAAATTTGTAAGACTGGATGTCATGAACTGATATAAATGTTATGACTTTTGAACACTATTAAGGTAAATACATTGTTTGTTCTCTATCAAAATCTTTCATTTGCTAACTATGCCTATCAGCTGTTAGTGCCTTCAGTAGTTAGAATCTTTTATTTAGCTGGCAGCATTGGCGCTCGCTGTATTGCAGTAATTCGAGTAACTAGGATTTTTGTGAGGTAAGTGATTCATGAAAGGTATAGCTTATTGTTAGTCAGGGCCATTCTTTTGTAGGGATTATTGAAAGTCAGATTGCGTTGCGTTAAAAATATTGTGTGTCAGTTTAGCGTTGATCAGAATAAGTAAAGAGAGAAATGGCTGAGTACGTCCAGTTCCACTCAGCTGTTTGAAAATCAAATAACGTAAGGGGTTTACCAGCACAGTAATTCATAAATTTTTCTAAGGGGACGTTTCAAAATTAATACGGAAAAGTACGATTTTTTCCAAATGTGAAAAACAGTTCGAGAGCACAACATGGTTCATGTCCCTATGAGCAAATATTCTACTCAGATTTAAAAGTGTTGCAACCGACTAAATCTCGTCAGTACAGTATTTAATAATCTGTGTGTTACGTTATTAATCTACTACACATCAATAATGAATAAGTGAAATAAAATTAAGAAGAAATAAAATCAAAAATCATTTACAAGTTAAAAACATCCTGAAATAGAAGCTACTGGCAACTAACATAAATTTCAATTTTAAAAACAGGGAAAATTGTTAAGACCTTAAAGAAACTCAGTTCGTTTGCAAATGTCATGCGTGCCTTGGTAGAAGTATTTCTGTTTAAAAGAACAAGATGGTGCACTACCCTCGAAGTACGGCTTATTAGTCCACATATTACGTAACTAATTTTAAAGATCTACAGAATTTTATCCATCATAAAGCACTGTAATTGAAGAATGAACGATGTCCTCCCAATGGCTTTCATTGTAAGTCTGACACAGGACTTAAATGTGTAGAACTTAGAATATTTACAAAGGCTGACACAAAACACAAACTCATGTCACACAATAACAAAACAGTAGAGAACGCCGGATACTGCCGATGGTGATTTCTAGTTCGCATTTCTTCATGTGATTCTAACCTAAGTCACTAGAGGGAAACACCAACAAGGAAACATCTCATCCGCTGTATACTTAATTGTTTTAAGAAATATAGCACCACGATTTTATATACTGAATTTTGATGGAAATAAAAGTAAACTCTCTTAAGTCGCAACACGAAGTGCAGCAGGCCAGCGAACATGGTGTAAATTACGAGCACTTCTTATACTCTTCTGTAACGGGGCATTAAAAACATTATCTCCCACACGAAATTCAAAAGTCATCAATACGGAAAAGATAAATTCGCAAATGAGTGATCACAACAATCACAATGTCTTCATTCACATAAATGTTTACTATTTAGGACTTAAATTCTAAATTTTTCTTTTTCTTTTACAATTCTTTCAACATTTTAACTCTTAAGGTGTAGCATAAATTACGCTTAAGCTATCGTAACTTCTGTATTTCGTTTGGCAGATGTCATGAGGATATCCTGCGACGTCAATATATCTTTCTTTAAACAATAATCCCTCTGTTGTTTTTAAGTGACCCATTATAGCGGTGTATAAGAAGTGCGCATAAAACTAAATTCTACACGATTATGTCCTAACGAATAATTACTTAATATATGTGGGTAATTGTCGAAGGTCAACATATAAGCGGAAATGTAATATGTAACTGATACGAAAAAAATCATGTAATCGTAGCAAAATACATATGTTAAATTAATAAAATAGAGTAAAAGTATTAGTTATGAAACGATTTATGACGAAATGTACCTAATACCTGAGCAGCTTTGTAAAATCTTTCCAAAGGAATAAATAAACTGTAATTGCATTTCCAGAACTGAAACATTTGAGTTAATTGTTCAAAAAACATAAATAATGGATGGCGATGGCTGCGAGATTTTTGTTTTTGAGTTTATTGTTCATGTATTGCTGTTCTTATGAATTAAAATTACATTATAAAAAGTGCCTTATTTTATAAAAATTACCAACCCGTAGACCATCAAATATTTCCTCAGATAAACATTAATAATGGTTGACTTACTGTCACGAAAGATGCCACAACTCAATAAATTTTTTTGAAATATTTATATTGTGACAGTCAGTCGTGATTAGTCACAATTGATAACTAGTTACGATCAGTCAATGATCGTCTTCACATCACATCTATATCTACATCTACATCTACATGGCTACTCTGAAAAATCACACTTAAGTCCATGGCAGAGGGTTCATCGAACCAGCTTCACGCTAAGTCTGTATTATTCCACCCTCGAAAATCACGCGGAAGAAAATAACACCTTTCCGTGCGAGCTCTGATTTCCCTTATTTTATTAAGATGATCGCTTCTCCCTACGTAGGTCGACGTCAACAAAATGTTTTCGCATTCGAAGTAGGAAGTTGATGATCCCGCCGCAACGAAAAACGCCCTTTTTTTAGTGATGGCCACCCCAAATCCTTTATCATGTCCGTGACACTCTCTCCCCTACTTTTAGATAATACAAAACGTGCTGCCCTTCTTTGAACCTTCTCAATGTACCTCGTTAATCCTATTTGTTAAGGACCTCACACTGCGCAACAGTACTCCAAAAGAGGACGAACAAGCGTAGTGTAGACATCAGATCAGACATCAGAATTATGACTTGTGAAAATTCTTTGAAAATAACAATCATAAGCTGTACAATATTGCGTGGCATCTACCAATTTGTCTACGCACAGCACTGTCTGATGCAATGTAGGTTTAGTAAAATGCTAGATGCCACAGAATGTTGTGACAAGTGCGCTGTAATGCTATATAACATCCACGAGATATATATGTATATATATATATATTATTACGAGTGGAATGTGAACGTGTGGATAATATTCATTCAATTATGTAATTGTTTCTTAAAAAGATGATAATTATGTAAAACAGAGACAATATTTGTCTCACATTCTTTGTTTAACTATGTCATTCTTTTCTTTTCTTTTGTACCCTTTTGTTGTCGTCTTCTGGTGTACGTCGCCGACGCAAGACGCAAATCGATTTGAGCTCTGTTAAATGAAAAACATTTAATGTAAAATTATTGTACTTATATGTTCATTTGTTGGTAAAAACAAATAGAGCCAAATGCGTTAAAACTATTTATGATTATTTATTGAAAATTCACTTCCTCTTTTAATTATAATTTTGTATTAATTGTTTCATCATAGCTGCAAGAAGCGCAGCTATTGTTAGTTGCGATTATATAGCAACTTTGTCTGTACTTCTAGTTGAAAATAGCATGGGTTTGTGTTTAACTAATTTTCAAAACAATTTAATAATTTTTTTATTGGTGGCATCAATTTAAATGATTTATTGGGAAAAGGAAAATCTTAATCAAAAAAGAAATACTCTATCTTTTGTTGGCCGCCATCTTACCTTTTATTACAGTGGCAAATTTAAATTACTTGAAACTGCAAACTTTCAATATTTCGATGTGTAAGAAATAAATGTGCACCGGTGGTACTGAACTCTATTTATAAAAGAAAAAATTAATCGAATCAGACTGCATTTTCTAAGAACAGTGCTTATGGTATTTATTGTTGAACAAGATTTCATTGCTGATGTATGTGGCCAAAATTAAACTACGCACGAATCAAGGAGAAAAATATTTCTGGTAGCATACGTCAGTGTTCTTGCGGGTGGTATTCTGTGGTTCCTTTTCATGACCAATTTGCTAAGAAAAATTAAATCCATCGATGACAAAAAAAATTACATAAGCTCTGATGTACGATCTGTAATTTTAGTGATATGAGCATGGCATATAGTCAACATTATTACACTACGTCAGGTGGAATTCTTGTGCAATTTCAACAAAATAATTATCCGGGAAAGTTGTAGTCTGAATAATGCATTATATATGTGTATAATGATGTCTGTATCATTTACAAAATCAAATCAATGCAACTGCTATAAAAAAAACAGAGTGAATTCAAACCGCAGAATACCATAGAGTATCGTATCATCCATATTCATTGCACTTGTCGATGTTGATGATACACAAAAACCGCCACAGCTATTCCTTTTACTGTACAGCTTATGGCTACGGTCTTATCAGAGAATTTTGATTGAAGATGTTCATTAAATGTCATCGAAACTAGTTATAGCCCAGCAGACGGGCAGTAGATTGGCGACATGATGTGCCGAACGACAGTAATTGTAACGGCAGAACTATAGGCTGTCAGGCCATCAGTCTGAACCAGTGGACTAGCATAAAAATACGGACTGAAACTTCTTCGCTAGCTTTGTTTATCTACACAAACTTGCACAAGCCGTTGCTGTGCCACGTTTGCAACAGCTGTGGCAACCCGCGGCTTCTGCGCAGGCGTGATATCGCCACACTGAGACGTGTCGTAGCCATTCCAGTATCTACATCCACGCTTCGCACGTCACCGCATGGTGTGTGGAGGAGGGTACCTTGCGTGCAACTGCCGTGGAAGCCGCTCTCCCACCACCATTCCTGCTCCAGTTGTGAATGATGCGCGCGAAGATCTACTGTCGCTAGAGCTCCCACATGCAGAGGCGCATTGTCGATCCCACCCATCTGTTCCAAAGGTGTGGTCGCCTCAGACTGCTGTCGCCTGCTGAGCTGTGAGCTTCGTCTTTTATACAAGCTGATAATTGGCCCATTTGTAGACTCGCTAGCTGCAACTTTGCCAGCCGTGCTTGTGAGTAGGCTACAAGTGCTGGACGGCGCCTCTCCTGCCACGCAGTGGCCGCTCTCAGCAGGACCCCCACCACTACCGCTGACCCCACGACTACTGCATCTGGCTACGCATTTATGGGTCAGAGCGCACTGTAGGCTTCCGTGTGTGACCTAATCTCGCTAATTTTACTTTCACGTATGTAAGAGGAAACAACAGATTGGTTGACTCTTCTAGGAAAAGAACGGTCTCGGAATTCCACCAGTAAAGCACACTGTGATCCTCAGTGCCTCTCTTTTAGCATCTGCCACTGCAGTTGGCTGAAACCCTCCATTACTTTCATTCTTACTACACGAACCTATAACGAAACGCGCGGCCCTTTCATTGAATATGTGGACACTTGTGGGTTCCTCCTCTAGCCACGCTACCTGGTAAAGGATGGGTTCAAATGGCTCTGAGCACTATGAGACTTAACACCTGAGGTCATCAGTACCCTAGCGGTCGCGCGGTTCCGGACTGAAGCGCCTAGAACCGCTTGGCCACCGCGGCCGACACCTGGTAAAGGACAAACTGTTCTTGACACCAGGCTTTACGGGTTCTCCTGTGACCAGGGGTCAGTGGAATGCACCTTGCAGGTCTCCGGGCGAATAAACTATGTCTGATCAGTTGTCTGTAGACTATGTGTCTGGAGACAACTGTTCCAGTGGCTGCAGTAATGTCCCGAGCAAGGCTACTTGCAGTACTCCGTGACCGTCTGCGGGCACTGATGGTGGGATATCGGTCTTCTTGTGGTGTTATATACTGTGGACGTCCCGTACTGTAGCGCCTGGACACGTTTCCTGTCTGTTCGAGTCGTTGCCATAATCTTGAGATGACAGTTTGTGGCACACGGAGGGCCCGTACTACGACCTGCTGTGATTGACCAGCCTCCAGTCGCCCTAGTATTCTACCCCTCATAACATCATCAATATGTGTTCTTTGAGCCGTTTTCAACACACAGTGACCATTAGCACGTCTGAAAACGTCTGCACACTTACTCGCTGCACCGTTCTCTGACATGCACCAACGCACCTCTGCGTATGTGGACTGCTGCCAGCGCCACCGTGCGGCGACCGCAGGTCAAATGCACTGCTTGGTCATACCCCGAGGTGATTTAAACCCGCAAACCGACCACCAGAGCGTTGTTTCACCATGTATCAGCGTTATCCTTAATTTATGAGCATGAGTGTACACTACTGGCCATTAAAATTGCTACACCAAGAAGAAACGCAGATGATAAACGGGTATTCATTGGACCAATATATTATACTAGAGCTGACACGTGATTACATTTGCACGGAGTTTGGGTGCATAAATCCTGAGAAATCAGTACCCAGAACAACCACCTCTGGCCGTAACAACGGCCTTGATACGCCTGGGCATTGAGTCAAACACAACTTGGATGGCGTGTACAGGTACAGCTGGCCATGCAGCTTCAAAACGATACCACGGTTCATCAACAGTAGTGACTGGCGTATTGTGACGAGCCAGTTGCTCGGCCACCATTGACCAGACGTTTTCAATTGGTGAGAGATCTGGAGAATGTGCTGCCAGGGCAGCAGTCGAACATTTTCTGTATCCAGAAAGGCCCGTAAAGGATCTGCAACATGCGGTCGTGCATTATCCTGTTGAAATGTAGGGTTTCGCAAGGATCGAATGAAGGGTAGATCCACGGGTCGTAACGCATCTGAAATGTAACGTCCACTGTTCAAAGCACCGTCAATGCGAACAACAGGTGACCGAGATATGTAACCAATGGCACCCCATACCATCACGCCGGGTGATACGCCAGAATGGCGATGACGAATACACGCTTTCAATGTGCGTTCACCGCGGTGTCGCCAAACAGAACCTGGATTCATCCCAAAAATTGACGTTTTGGCATTCGTGCACCCAGGTTCGTCGTTGAGTACACCGTCGCAGGCACTCCTGTCTGTGCTGCAGCGTCAAGGGTAACTGCAGCCATGGTCTCCGAGCTGATAGTCCATGCTGCTGCAGACGTCGTCGAACTGTTCGTGCAGATGGTTGTTGTCTCGCAAACGTCCCCATCCGTTGACTCAGGGATCGAGACGTGGCTGCACGATCCGTTACAGCCATGCGGATAAGATGCCTGTCATCTCGACTGCTAGTGATACGAGGCCGTTGGATCCAGCACGGCGTTCCGTATTACCCTCCTGAACCCACCAATGCCATATTCTGCTAACAGTTATTGGATCTCGACCAACGCTAACAGCAATGTCGTGATACGATAAACCGCAATCGTGATAGGCTACAATCCGACCTTTATCAAAGTCGGAAACGTGATGGTACGCATTTCTCCTCCTTACACGAGGCCTCACAACGACATTTCACCAGGCAATGCCGGTCAACAGCTGTTTGTGTATGATAAATCGGTTGGAAACTTTCCTCATGTCAGCACGTTGTAGGTGTTGCCACAGGCGCCAACCTTGTGTGAATGCTCTGAAAAGCTAATCATTTGCATATCACAGCATCTTCTTCCTGTCGGTTAAATTTCGCGTCTGTAGCTCATCATCTTCGTGGTGTAGCAATTTTAATGGCCAGTAGTGTAGATTCCACACCTGTCTTCTGTATACCATATCCCCCCCCCAATGGTTCCATCGATTAGTACCAATCATTATTCTTGCCATGTCCAGGTGCACTACATTTCCTTGTGGCCTTACGTCATCAGTAGCGCTAGCAACGAGCGTTGCAAATAATTTCCAAACATGTGTTATATAAATATCGGATACACGTGGCTTGAGAAACTGTGTTTACTACAGTAGTATATGGCAGAATGAAACTGTTAAATAAAAACAAATACGCCTCGCCCAGAATCGAACCCCTGACTTCCTGCAGGCCAAATCGCTATCCACTGTACGAACTGCACAGCACCGATAAAATGTGCTGATAAAGGTAGTTACCGTACTTGTGATTACAGCGTTGCCAGACTGACAATCTTTAACGTCCATTTACTGCCGGAAATATGCGTAGGACGAAATTTTGAGAGACATTTTTGTATTGTTAGTATGTGAGGAATTGGGCTGCGAGGTCCGAGTGCGCGAATTTTACTTCGCCCAATGAGACGACTGCACTTTTGCGGTATTCTATCAATAAAACCATCGTAGGCAGAGAGTAGTGTTTGTTGTGAGCCTACGAGATAATGTCCATGATTAGAACTCTCGTGGTCTCTCGGTCGCGTTCTCCCTTCCCGAGCACGGGGTCCCGGGTTCGATTCCCGGCGGGGTCATGGATTCTCACCTGCCTCGAGATGACTGGGTGTTTGTGTTGTCATGGACTGAGCAAAGGTTGGTAATTTGTACGGATGCTGATAACCGCGCAGTTGAGTGCCCCACAAACCAAACATCATCATCATCATCATGGTGCGAACTACAAGTGACAACTTCAAACCGGCATTTATTTTAGCCATATTTCAAGGCACACGTATGCGGGACCAGAGGCATACAGATCATAACAATCCACTTCTTATAGGATGCAATTAGCTGTAACAGTGTTTGAAAATCAGTTCCTCCGTTTCACATAACGCAGTCGTAGTCAGTGCAGTCTCCATCGGTCGCTGGTGGCCGTTCTGGCTTTTACGGTGGGAGGTAGGTAGTAGGGGCATTATAAAGATTTTCACCACATTTTCATGAATTTTTGATAAAGAATTTGGTAAGTAGTTATTATCATATGCTACAAATTCCTGTCAGTTTATCTGACTAAACCAGAGGTTGTACAGAGTTTCAGGGAGAGCATAAGGGAACAATTGACAGGAATGGGGGAAAGAAATACAGTAGAAGAAGAATGGGTAGCTCTGAGGGATGAAGTAGTGAAGGCAGCAGGGGATCAAGGAGGTAAAAAGACGAGGGCTAGTAGAAATCCTTGGGTAACAGAAGAAATATTAAATTTAATTGATGAAACGAGAAAATATAAAAATGCAGTAAATGAAACAGGCAAAAAGGAATACAAACGTCTCAAAAATGAGATAGACAGGAAGTGCAAAATGGCTAAGCAGGCATGTTCAGAGGACAAATGTAAGGATGTAGAGGCTTATCTCACTAGGGGTAAGATATATACTGCCTACAGGAAAATTAAAGAGACCTTTGGAGAGAAGAGAACCACTTGTATGAATATCAAGAGCTCAGATGGAAATCCAGTTCTAAGCAAAGAAGGGAACGCAGAAAGATGGAAGGAGTATATAGAGGGGCTATACTAGGACGATGTACTTGAGGACAATATTATGGAAATAGAAGAGGATGTAGATGGAGATGAAATGGGAGGTATGATACTGCGTGAAGAGTTTGACAGAGCACTGAAAGACCTGAGTCGAAACAAGGCCCCGGGAGTAGACAACATTCCGTTAGAACTACTGACGGCCCTGGGAGAGCCAGTCCTCGCAAAACTCTACCATCTGCTGAGCACGATGTATGAGACAGGCGAAATTCCCTCAGACTTCAAGAAGAATATAGTAATTCCAATTCCAAAGAAAGCTGGTGTTGACAGATGTGAAAATTACCGAACTATCAGTTTAATAAGTCGCAGCTGCAAAATACTAACGCTTTTTCTTTACAGACGAATGGAAAAACCGGTAGAAACCGACTTCGGGGAAGATCAGTTTGGATTCCGTAGAAATGTTGGAACGCGTGAGGCAATACTGACCCTACGACTTATCTTAGAAGAAAGATTAAGGAAAGGCAAACCTACGTTTCTAGCATTTGTAGACTTAGAGAAAGCTTTTGACAATGTTGATTGGAATACTCTCTTTCAAATTCTAAATGTGGCAGGGGTAAAATACAGGGAGCGAAAGTCTATTTACAATTTGTACAGAAACCAGATGGCAGTTATAAGAATCGAGGGACATGAAAGGGAAGCAGTGGTTGGGAAGGGAGTGAGACAGAATTGTAGCCTCTCCCTGATGTTATTCAAAATGGTTCAAATGACTCTGAGCACTATGGGACTCAACTGCTGAGGTCATTAGTCCCCTAGAACTTAGAACTAATTAAACCTAACTAACCTAAGGACATCACAAACATCCATGGCCGAGGCAGGATTCGAACCTGCGACCGTAGCGGTCTTGCGGTTCCAGACTGCAGCGCCTTTAACCGCACGGCCACTTCGGCTGGCCCCCATGTTATTCAATCTGTATATTGAGCAAGCAGTAAAGGAAACAAAAAAAAAAAAATTCGGTGTATGTATTAAAATCCATGGAGAAGAAATACAAACTTTGAGGTTCGCCGATGACGTTGTAATTCTGTCAGAGACAGCAAAGGACTTGGAAGAGCAGTTGAACGGAATGGACAGTGTCTTGAAAGGAGGGTATAGGATGAATATCAACAAAAGCAAAACGAGGATAATGGAATGAAGTCGAATTATGTCGGGTGATGCTGAGGGTATTAGATTAGGAAATGAGACACTTAAAGTAGTAAATGAGTTTTGTTATTTGGGGAGCGAAATAACTGATGATGGTTGAAGTAGAGAAGATATAAAATGTAGACTGGCAATGGCAAGGAAAGCGTTTCTGAAGAAGAGAAATTTGTTAACATCGAGTATAGATTTAAGTGTCAGGAAGTCGTTTCTGAAAGTATTTGTATGGAGTGTAGCCATGTATGGAAGTGAAACATGGACGATAAATAGTTTGGACAAGAAGAGAATAGAAGCTTTCGAAATGTGATGCTACAGAAGAATGCTGAAGATTAGATGGGTAGATCACATAACTAATTAGGAGGTATTGAATAGAATTGGGGAGAAGAGGATTTTGTGGCACAACTTGACTACAAGAAGGGATCGGTTGGTAGGACATCTGAGGCATCAAGGGATCACAAATTTAGCATTGGGGGACAGCGTGGAGGGTAAAAATCGTAGAGAGTGACCAAGAGATGAATACATTAAGCAGATTCAGATGGATGTAGGCTGCAGTAGGTACTGGGAGATGAAGAAGCTTGCACAGGATACAGTAGCATGGAGAGCTGCATCAAACCAGTCTCAGGACTGAAGAGCACAACAACAACAACCTAAGATGATGAACATCGAACATAACTTCTTAACACGGAGTTGCCTGGAGATATATTTTCAGGTCTACCACTCACCAACGCACTCGTTGTGCTTGTCAGTAATTTGGTGCGTTTCTCTCTGTGGTACGTAGGGGCACGTTCGGTTGCTCGTGTTGTTATCTGCTTTGTTAGGACAGGTGATGTTTCCACACAGTTTGTCACGTGCAGTACTTGTAGCACACCAATGCTGCGTACTCCCGTGATCGGACACAGGGTTTCACGGTCGTTGGCTCAAGTTTGCCTGTTTCGAGCAGGGTTCTACCTCATCGCGAATCACGCTGCTGCAATGTTTCACTATCTTCCGTTGCAGTATTTACCGCTACCGCCGCTCTCGTTTGGTTCCCTGCACTATTAGTGTTTGTTAGTGGTGGGTCCACGGTGGGGCTCTCTCCTAGATGTGGGGATGTGGGCTGCGCCAGCCGGCGGATCTAAGTAGCCCGCCAGGGGGCGGAACTATGCGGCCGCCGGTTCCAGTTGCTTCCGCTGCCGTGAAGGACGCCCGGCCAGAGACTTCTCGGAAAGATGCGTGTGTCCGCGCGTCTGGCGTGTGCGGGCGACTGGGGCACACAACACGGCGCCCACGGCACGGCCAGTGTTCAAAACGAAACTAATCTGATACAATCGCCATCCACTGTTCTACAGAGTGTCTTCAAAAAGGATCCCTTCTTCTATCTCGGAGTGTATCGTATTGAGTGCGATAAAAACCAGTGGTGTAAGCATAGAGTAAATATCTCTGGAGTGAGCATTACGTTCTGCGCATGTTGTCAACATTAAACCAGGGTTGTCACGTGTTCTTGGGACTTCGCTGTGCGTGTGTGCTTTCCGCAGGGTTTGAAGTTTATAATATCAAGAGTTTTTGTTGTGTTTCACCGTTTATTGATAGTGTAATAGCGATGGTGAATTACTGTTGTTACTATGGATGCAAAGAAAAATATGTGAAGGGAGGGATAGTGACTTTTCATGGGTACATACCATGTAGCTCTAATTATAGTTATATTAGTTAGAGACACCGTATATGTTAAAAATTTCGAGACGCATTATAATTAAGGCTTGATTCTTTAGACCTATTTTTCTACGATTTTATGACTATATAATAGATATTACGGCTCGTACAAAAGGTTACAAACAATCGCTTCCTCTCGTAAATTTGCTAGAGGAACAGGAAAGGAAATAATTATTTGTTTCAGCAGATACTATCCTCCATGCATTTATCAGTGACTTGTCGATTATGTATATAGATTACTCAGTCTACTATTTATTTAATAAACTGGGAGCAAGTACGTAAAATGCGTTAAATAAATACTTCAAAGTGTCACCAGTAAGAAAAATTTTGCTTTAGGTCGCAAAAACGAGAAAATAAATACGCAGAAGTAGCAGGAAAAAAAGGACGAATTGTCAGGGATATAATCGCTAATGTGTCGCAAATTCGGTGTTTTCCGGACACTTGCAAAAGTACTAGCGTACTGTCAAGTCGTTTTGCAAGACTATTAGTGCAAAAATGTACGTCAGGCTCTGTAATACTATAAAGTGCCGTATCATACCGAAAACTGCCAAAAATCGAGTCCATCTGAACTGTGACACCTATCGCAAAGAAGCAGAATGCAATATCATTTGCCCTTAAAAGTTAAGTAGCTGGTTTATTCCCCGTATCAAATGGATACTGTTAAAATGTCTGCGCAACGTATATAAATAATCCACGGCACGTACGAAAAGAATCCGTCTGTACTAGGGATGTAGTGACATTCTAAATATACAGGGCGTTATACGGACAAACACACGACGTCCCGAGAACACGTGACCAGGCCGGCAATGTATGCTGACAACACAAAATCTGTTCTGCGCATGTGGATGCTCACTCCAGAGATATTTACTCTATGAGTGTAAGAGCAGGTACACTGACCAGACAGGCAGGAATTTTTATACGAGAATTGTAAATGTAAATGCCTTGTGGCTAGGGCCTCCCGTAGGGTAGACCGTTCGCCTGGTGCAAGTCTTTCGAGTTGACGCCACTTCGGCGACTTCCGTGTCCATGGGAATGAAATGATCATGAGAAGGACAACACAACACCCAGTCGCTGAGCGGAGAAAATCTCCGACCCAGCCGGGAATCGAACCCGGGCCGTTAGGTATGACATTCCGTCGCGCTGACCACTCAGCTACCAGGAGCGGACATACGAGAATCAAAGAACACAAAGACCAGACCAATTCCAAGACAGCTCTGACAATACATTTGATTCAAAACCAAATGTTCCGGAAGAAATTGAAATCGTACGAAGTCTTCATTCCCATCCTGTCAATAGAATTAATGAGCGAACAAACCTGAATCACACAAACACTTTAGTTAATTATGACATAACCCAGGTAGATTAAGCTGTCCATATAAAGTTATATTTTTCCTTCTTTCTTAAAATGTGCAGGTTCTCTTCTCTCTCAATTTTGTGATGGTTTCGTCTCCTTTCTGCTCTTACTTCCCGCTTTTCTACTTCAAACAAACCGCGCCTGCGCATGGTTCGTGTGTGTCTTCAGTACTCACCGCCAGTACTTACTATTACATAATTTTCCTGTTTGTGTTCCCGGTCAGGCAGCACGAGGCAACGGTTGTTATGAAATTTTTGTTAGTAATTTTACGCTATTTGTGATTTCCCTCTCCCCCCTCCAATTTTATTCCATTTTACATGTTTCATTATTTTGGCAACTTTTGGGGTCCGGTCAAAATGTCCGCTTTTTCGGGTTTTTTTAGGTCCGTTTTATCCTTTCGACACGGAACGTTTGGTTTCATGACAGCGGAGTGAGGATGACCTCAGATGATTAAGTGATTTTATTTTTTAGTAACTTCCTGTTCTCTCTTTTAATTTGTTTTAATTTAGAAATTTGAGTCTCACAGTTGCTTATCTGATATTTCAGACTGCAGGATAGCCTTCCATTCGCGTGTAACATATATTTTTTTTTACTACAGTTTACACCAGATGATGGAATTTAAGCGTTCCGAAACCGATCGTGTATACAATAAAAGATTATGGATTAAGCAACTGCTCTGTGGTTTCTTCATTTTTGCAAAACTTGTAGAGTTGCGGCTGCCCCACAAGAAGAACTATCTTTTCTGGTTTCGCCTCTCGAGGAAGAATGAAATGCCATTCCCCTACAGACATTTCAGAAACCTCACTGAAAGTATCCCCAGCACAGTTTAGCCGCCATAAAGGCGAAAGGTGAACACACCCCATATTAATGCCTACTAATAGGCGTCCTGATATTTTTATCACATACTAATATTCGCGGTGCCAAACAGATATCTGCGACGACAGTACAATGGTCAGTGGTACAGTGTGGGTCAAATGGCTCTGAGCACTATGGGACTCAACTGCTGAGGTCATTAGTCCCCTAGAACTTAGAACTAGTTAAACCTAACTAACCTAAGGACATCACAAACATCCATGCCCGAGGCAGGATTCGAACCTGCGACCATAGCGGTCTTGCGGTTCCAGACTGCAGCGCCTTTAACCGCACAGCCACTTCGGCCGGCGGTACAGTGTGTAACGCCTTTGGAGTGATGCGGGAAAGCTGGAAGAAAGCAAGAAGAGTAGTGTACTAAGGAGAGGCGCTGTGTTGTGGAAAGGGGCTGTGTTGTGGTCAGCGGCTGCCACGGTCCGCTGGCCCCACGTGTGTGTGTGTGTGTGTGTGTGTGTGTGTGTGTGTGTGTACGCGCGCGCTCAGCTTTCGCAGCTCAGCCCTGCTAACGAGGCAAGCTCTACCACACAAGTGGGTCACCTGAGGGGCACAAGCAGAGGCCGATTCTGCCGTAGCCAGCAGCCTCAAGGTCACAGCTCAAAGCCTCCATCTACCATACGCTCACTATAACGAGACTCTTCGCGAGGTGCCTGGTGCAAGTGGAAGAATCGATAGAAACAGAATGTCTACCAACTTACCTCGCAAACCACGCTTCGTGTAATGCGCCTAATGTACCAATAAACACTAGTATTTCAGACTCAATTACACATAACGTTTCACCAATAGTTAATTCAGTGTGTCGCTTGCGCTTTTGTAGACACAGGCGCACTGGACAACTGTCGATGCAGTTAACTCCATCAGCCAACTCGCCGACAATGTGTAATGCAATAAAAGACAAATTAAAACAATTGTCTGTGTCAGTCCTTTTTCAGTTCTCCCACGGCACACTTACAGCCTCAGCCTAAGGTGGTCCAGCGGATTACATTAAATTTTTCTTTGCTGGATGTAGCCAGTTGTCTTCATTTCAAAGCTGCTCCAGCAGAAAGAACCCAGATATTCGTTAGAAATACACTTAAGCGTCCGCAGCTCGTGGTCGTGCGGTAGCGTTCTCGCTTCCCACGCCCGGGTTCCCGGGTTCGATTCCCGGCGGGGTCAGGGAGTTTCTCTGCCTCGTGATGACTGGGTGTTGTGTGATGTCCTTAGGTTAGTTAGGTTTAAGTAGTTCTAAGTTCTGGGGGACTGATGACCATAGCTGTTAAGTCCCATAGTGCTCAGAGCCATTTGAACCATTTGAACACTTAAGTGACAAACGTCATGGGACACCACCTAATATCGTCTCGTACCTCCTTTTGCCCAGTGTAACGTAGCAATTCGACGGTGCATGGGCTCAACAAGTCGTTCGAAGTCCCCTGCTGAAACATTGAGCCATGCTGCCTATATAGCAGTTCATAATTGCAAAAGTGTTGCCGCAGCAGGATTTTCTGCACGAATTGACCTCACAATTGTGGGTCATAAATGTCCGATGGGGCCGGTGTTGGGCGATCTCGGAGGCCAAATCCTTCGCTCGAATTGTCCAGAGTGTTCTTCAAATCAATCGCAAAAAATTATGGCCTGGTGACACGGCACATCATCGTCTGTAAAAATTCCATCATTGTTTGGGAACATCAAGTCCACGAATGGCTGAAAATGGTCTCCAAGTGCCGGAAATAACCATTTCCGGTCAATGATCGGTTCAGTTAGACCAGAGGACCCAGTCCGTTCCATGTAAACACGGCCCACACCATCATGGAGCCACCACCAACTTGCGCGTGCCTTGTTGACAACTTGGGTTAGTGGCTTCGGGAGGTCAGCGCCACACTCGAACCTAACCATCAGCTCTTACCGTCTCATATCGGGACTCATTCGATGACCCCACGGTTTTCCAGTAGTCTAGGGTCCAAACGATATGATCGCGAGCCCAGGAGAGGAGCCGCAGACGACGTCGTGCTAAACCATTAACGCCAAATTTTGCCCAACTGTCCTAACGGATACTTTCGTAGTAAGTCCTAAATCGATTTCTGTGGGTATTTCACGGCCTTTTGCTTGGCTGTTAGCATTGACAACTCTACGTAAACGACGTCGGTCTCGATCGTTAAGTGATAGCTGTCAGCCACTGTGTTGTCCGTGGTGAGAGGTAATGCCTGAAATTTGGTATTCTCGGCACACTCTTGACACTGAGGGTCTCGGGATATTGAATTCGCTAACGATTTCCGACATGGAATGCCCCATGATTAGATTAGATTAATACTTGTTCCATAGATCATCAATACGACACTTCGTAATGATATGGAACGTGTCAGGTTAATAAAAGATGTCTGTACAAGATATTACTTTACATAAAATATTGCATGACACTAATGTTTAAGTTGTTTTGTTTTTTTTTTTTATTTTATTTTTTCCCCTTAATTTATATCTAAAAATTCAACCAATGAGTAGAAGGAGTTGTCATCTAGAAATTCTTTTAATTTATTTTTAAATGTTAGTTGGCTATCTGTCAGGCTTTTGATGCTGTTTGGTAGGTGACCAAAGACTTTTGTGGCAGCATAATTTACCCCTTTCTGTGCCAAAGTCAGATTTAGCCCTACATAGTGAAGATCATCCTTTCTCCTGGTGTTATAGCTATGCACACTGCTATTACTTTTGAACTGAGTTGGATTATTAACAACAAATTTCATAAGTGAATATATATACTGTGAGGATCCCTAGATCCTTAAATAGATGTCTGCAGGATGACCGTGGGTGGGCTTCAGCAATTATTCTGATTACACGTTTTTGAGCAATGAATACTTTTCTACTTAACGATGAATTACCCCAGAATATGATGCCATACGAAAGCAGTGAATGAAAGTAGGCATAGTAAGCTAATTTACTGAGATTCTTATCACCAAAATTTGCAATAACCCTAATAGCATACGTAGCTGAACTCAGACGTTTCAGCAGACCATCAATGTGTGCTTCATGCGACTGGCTCACCTACCATTCCGCTTTTAAAGTCCGTTGATTCCCTTCGGGTTGGCACAGTCACGTCGGTAACCTTTTCACATGAATCACCTGAGAACAAATGATAGCTTCGCCAATGCTCTGTCCTTTTATACCTTGTGTAAACGATAATAGCGCCATCTGTACATGTGCATATCGCTGTCCCACGGCTTTTGTCACGCCAATGTATGCATCTTCAACACACACACACACACACACACAACAGACACAAACTATGATGTATCATGCAGCGCAACTTGCTGTGACAGTGCGCGAGAGAGAGAGAGAGAGAGAGAGAGAGAGAGAGAGAGAGAGAGAGAGAGAGAGAGACAGACAGACAGAGAGAGAGAGAGAGAGAGAGAGAGAGAGAGACAAAGATATTGTTTATTACTCTGTGGCGGTCAGCGCTCACATAAATATTCTTAGGATATAGAGATTTTGTTCTTGTTAAGAGTAATTTTTACAAGAAGAGAGCCTTTCTTGTGGTGTAAGAACCGACGCCATCGCGAGTTTTTGATTCACATTGTAAAATATATGTGTATATGGAAGGAAATCAGTTAATAGAACAATAAAATATTTTTCATTTCAAGAATGTACGTGTTATTCTACACCCAGCGTTTACTTCTATTGTGATTTAATAATAAATACCAGCTTGAGAACAGTTCCGACGGGAGCGTTCAGTTCTAGTGAAATAGTTCGATGATTTCTTCGGAAAAGAAGTCACTTCATGGATCATTCAAATCCACAATTGTACCTGGACATTTCTCAGAACTGAAAGCAATCTGACTGCTATGCAACAGAGCCCCGAAGAATATTTCTCCGTACTTTGGTTACCACTTTCAGCTCAACACGGTGTCTGCAGCAATGGAGCAGATTTCTACAACAGCGGAAGCGTGTAATCGCTAACAGTTTCACACATCGCCCTGTGTACGCTGTATGTATTTACCCACAACAGTGAACATACAGTTACTCACACACATAGAAAGACAATACAAGGTGGTGTGGCAAACATTTCTGTATAAAGGTCCTGTAGAGCTAAACAGTAAGTAGCCTAGTAGGAGTAGTAGTAGTAGTAGTAGTAAACAAATTTAATTTTTTTCAAAGGAGCCTTTATAAAACACACACACACACACACACACACACATGAAGCAACAACACAAACAGTCCAGAATGTCAAATTTCTTCGTGTCATATAATAATGAATATGTTTTTTTCACAAGGAACTCTGAGTTCTGCTATATTTCTTCATTGTTGTTTGATATAACGGAAATTAGCGGCAGTTACACCGGGATTGTTACCACCTCAGTGTGTGCGCTTGAGGAGACAATAATACGATGGCAATTAAGTTATTAACTCCGAATTTGTTTTCATATTTTAATATGTTGCCACGATAATTTTTGAACGTTAATGTTTGTCTGTGTTTCCTGTCGTGAGCAGTCGCACTGCGCCGACGGCAACATCATCGTCGGTGCTGCGAGAAATCACAAGCCGCTGAGCAGAGCAGAGAAGATCCTGCCGGCGACTTTTGCCCATATCTGCCCTCAACTGAATTACTCACGAAAAATACTGTAATTGAAAAATAACGAATATAGCACGTAAGGAGATTATGTTTCAGTATGCTGACTGAAGTCTTACTGTCAAGACCTGCTCCGCATTTTTTGTAAGGAATTCCATAAGAAGTGAAAATTAATTGTACGTGTACGACTTACCATTCAAGAAATATACAGTTGTTGATTATTCACAATATCAAACAGAAAGTTATCCTAACTGTGCTCACTGAAAATCATTGTGGAGAATCGAAAATAGTTTGAGACTGATGATTTACGAAAATATGAAACCTCAGACAGAGATTAGTTACGGCGCTGACCGTTCCAGAGATAGGATTTGGGATAAGTTACCATCTTTAAAAGGAATATCGAATTGCTTTTGCTCAAGATGGAGTCTTTCAACGTTCTAATCTGCTAACTGCTTATTAGAAACTTCAAAAATTTAGTTTTTGTCGACATCCTGGTTAACACACTTGATATACAGGGTGAAAAGTATTTAAACCGACAAACTCTGGGAGATTGTAGGGGACATCAAAACAAATATTTTTCCCTAATCTCATTTTTTCCTATGAGGAGTATTTAAACTGGTAGAGGAAGATTTCTCTGGCGGCAAATTAATTAAAGCAACAAACACTTTTCCATTTTTTTATGACCAAGAGACACATTAACACAACCCTATTTCAATTACAGTAGATTTTCAAAAATGCCTCCATTGACACGTAAACAAAGGTTACACCGTCGGATCATGTTCTGTCTGACAAGGGCAAAAATCCCAGGAGTATCCTGAATTGTTCCTGCTGCTGCTGCTACTATCCGGGAAACCAGATCCTCTTCTGATGCAACAGGAGTTGCGTAAACAAGGTTGTGCATCTCTCCCCACACAAAAAAGTCCAGAGGGGACATATCTGGGGATCGAGCAGACCATGGTACAGGACCACCCCTGCCAATTCACGTTTCTGGGAACCGTCTGTCCAGGAATCGACGCACACGACGACTGAAATGTGCCGGCGCCCCGTCATGTTGGAACCACATGCGTTGTCTTGTAGGGAGCGGAACGTCTTCAAGCAATTCTGGCAATGCTCTGGCGAGAAAATTGTAATAGTGCCTGCCATTTAATGGCCAAGGTAGCAGATACGGCCCAATTAAACAGTCCCCAACAACACCGACCCACACATTAACGAAGAACCGCACTTGATGAGCGCTAGTAACTGTGGCATGTGGGTTATCCTCACTCCAAACATGCGAATTGTGCATGTTGAAGACTCCATCACGCCCGAACGTTGCTTCATCGGTAAACAACACAGAGGATGGAAATGTAGGATACATTTCACACTCTTCCAGGTACCACTGCGAAAACTGTGCTCTGGGTGGATAATCAACTGGTTCCAGGTTGTGGACACGCTGTAAGTGAAATGGACGTAACAACTGCTCCCGAAGGACTGTTCTTACATTCGTCTAATTCGTCCCCATGTGACGTGCAATTGCATGAGTGCTGATTAAAGGATCCCGCTCCACATGCTGCATGACAGCTTCCTCAAATTGCAGCGTTCTTACCGTGCGACGGCGCCCCTGTCCAGATAATCTGCTAAAAGACCCGGTCTCACGGAGACGTTGGTACACAGCAGGAAAAGTCGTATGATACGGGATACGGCGATTAGGATATTGTTGTTGATAACCTGCTGTGCAGCTCGTCCGTTGTGGTGCGCTGCGTAGTACGCACCAACCATACCAGTGTACTCACTACAGGTGTATCGCTCCATTAGTAAACAGAGACAATGCACTACTACATTGGTGGACAGCAGTTGCCTACAACTGGAGAGCGTAATACGCCCTCTGACAACTGAAGAGCGTAATACGGCCTCCACCGGTTTAAATAATCCTCATCGGAAAAAATGATATTAGGGAAAAATATTTGTTTTGATGTCCCCTACAACCTCCCAGAGTTTGTCGGTTTAAATACTTTTCACCCTGTAGATTAAATTAAATATTCTATTCTTGTATATTATGCTGTTCTTGTATATCTGAACCAGGTGCCGTAATGCCGCATTAGGCGACCGTGACAGGTCGTGTGAACGCAAAACCTCACGAGCGATGCACACAGAACGTCTGAGAGACGAAGAGATACTGGGGTAGCGTCGCGCGGGATTAGCCGAGCGGTCTCAGGCGCTGCAGTCATGGACTGTGCGGCTGGTCCCGGCGGAGGTTCGAGTCCTCCCTCGGGCATGGGTGTGTGTGTTTGTCCTTACGATAATTTAGGTTAAGTAGTGTGTAAGTTTAGGGACTAATTACCTTAGCAGTTAAGTCCCATAAGATTTCACACACATTTGAACGTACTGGGGTAGCCATTCACGGACGCTCAACTGAGCTGATTGAGAAAGAGTGCGGAGCAGTGTCCCGCATTCAAGAGCAACCTCGTAGACGACAACGAGACGTTGCGTTGCGGTGGTGGCAGCCGCGCGCTGTCTTCGAGGAGACTTTTTGGGGCCCGGTGCTGGTAGACGGGGAGTTATTGCATGAGCGTTGCATCATAACGCTAAGTTCCAGCCAGCTGTCAACAGTTATCATTTCCCGGCGAATTCATTTCTTGTTGACAGTGAAAAGGAGTACTGAGATTCATGACGTAATTAAAAGATAGATAGTAAGAGTAGTTAATGTGTTCTAGTAACCAAATATATATAAACACACGTCAAAAAAAGGGTTCTAGGAGTTACCGGCTCTTTAGATAAAAATGGAATAGAGATACAAAAACAACATTTCAGTTCTCTTTATAGTTCATGAAAACAAAAAATTGCAAGTTGTAAAATAATGATCTAGACTTTCTGAATTTGTTCTCCAGACGGTAGCATACGTTAGTACTTCTAATACCCGGTAACACGTCCTCTTGCATTGATTTATTTTATTTATTTATTTACACGTCAAGTTCCGTAGGACCAAATTGAGGCGCAAATCTCCAAGGTCATGGAACGTGTCAGTACATGAACTTACAACATAAAAGTAATAACAGATAAAAATAAATGTTCATGAACCTGAAAACAAGTCAGTCCACAAGTTTAAGTAAACGCTATCAGCAATACAATAAGAATAAGCTTAATTTTTCAAGGAACTCCTCGACAGAATAGTAGGAGTGACCCATGAGGAGACTCTTCGGTTTCGATTTGAAAGCGCGTGGATTACTGCTAAGATTTTTGAATTCTTGTGGTAGCTTATTGAAAATGAATGCAGCAGTATACTGCACACCATTTTGCACAAGAGTTAAGGAAGTCCGATCCAAATGGAGGTTTGATTTCTGCCGAGTATTAACCGAGTGAAAGCTGCTTATTCTTGGAAATAAACTAATATTGGTAACAAGATACGACAATAAGGAATATACATATCGAGAGGCCAATGTCAAAATACCCAGACTCTCGAAAAAAATACCCAGACTCTCGAACAGAGGTCGACAAGAGGTTCATGCGGTTCTAGGCGCTGCAGTCAGGAACCGCGGGACTGCTACGGTCGCAGGTTCGAATCCTGCCTCGGGCATGGATGTGTGTGATGTCCTTAGGTTAGTTAGGTTTAAGTAGTTCTAAGTTCTAGGGGACTGATGACCTAAGATGTTAAGTCCCATAGTGCTCAGAGCCATTTGAACCATTTTTTTGACAAGAGGTTCGTGAACTCACATCACTTATTGCCCGAACCGCCCGTTTCTGAGCCAAAAATATCCTTCTATAATTGGAAGAGTTACCCCAAAACATAATACCATACGACATAAGTGAATGAAAATAAGCAAAGTAGACTAATTTACGTGTCGAAGTATCACTCACTTTTGATACCGTTCGAATAGTGAAAATGGCAGTATTAAGTCTTTGAACAAGATCCTGATCGTGGGCTTTCCACGACAGCTTACTCTCTATCTGAAATTTGAACTTTTCAGTTTCATTAATCATATGCCCGTTCTGCGAGATTAAAACGTCAGGTTTTGTTGAATTGTGTGTTAGAAACTCTAAAAACTGAGTCTTACTGTGATTTAACGTTAGTTTATTTTCTACAAGCCATGAACTGAGGTCATGTACCCTTGTAGTCGTTGTGGCATTTTGTGCATTAGACCATAAAGACAATCTTGGTTCAGACTGCCCTGCTCCTCAACGGCAATTCGGCGTAGATATTTCAGATCATCTCGTCAAAAATCAGTTCTTTTCACTGTATCCCAGGCATGTTCGTTGGGTTCATGTCTGGAGGACATGCTGGACATTGTAATTCAGTCTATGTATGCCCATCTTTTCACAGATGGTTGCACAACCTCAGCTGTTCAGTACTCAATGTCAAATCAAACACTTTTCAAGGCCTCTAAATTTCCATATTGTTATTTTATTGGGCTCCCAGTTTCGGAGCTATATTACACGTCCTCAGGTCCCTTTGATCCAGTCGAAATAGGGGCGAGCATTCAAAGACTGTAGATTTTCTGAGACAGCGATCACTTCAAAGAACAACTCAAATATCTATGCATACTAGTCTTTGAATGCTGGTCCCTATTTCGACTGTACCCGAGGGACCTGAAGATGGAATAATATATCGCCGAAACTTGTAGCCCAATAATATAACAATACGGAAATTTAGACGGCTGAAAGGTGTTTGATTTGACTTCTATTCTAATCTAGCGATTTCGTTATTATTACGGAACGCATTCACAAGATGTGCACGAAGAGCGCGAGAATTGTCATCCATTAAGACGAATCCCTCTCTGAAATGCTGCCGGTATAGTTGCACTATTGGCGGAGGATGTCATCCCTGTGTCGCATAGCCCTTTGATTCCCTTCAGTGACCACCAGAGGCGTACGTAGGCCCCACATAATGCCGCCCCAAAATATGACCGAGTTATCGCCTTGCTGCACTCGCTGGACTGTGTGTCCAAGATGCTCAGGCTGATCAGCCTGCCTCCAGAAACGTCTGCGACGATTGCCTGGTTCAAAATGGATCAAATGGTTCTGAGCACTGTGGGACTTAACTTCTGAGGTCATCAGTCTCCTAGAACTTAGAAGTACTTAAAACTAACTAACCTAAGGACATCACACACATCCATGCCCGAGGCAGGATTCGAACCTGCGACCGTAGCAGTCACGCGGTTCCAAACTGAAGCGCCTAGAATCGGCCGGCTCGATTACCTGGTTCAAGCCATAAAAGAGTCTCATCTGTGAATATAACTTGATGCCAGTTCTGACGAGTCTATTCAGGATGTTGTTGGGCACGTCTGTACCGCGCTGCATGGTCTCTTGGAGTCAAAGTAGGACCTCGCCATGGACGTCGGGAGTGAAGTTGCACATCATGCAGCCTATTGCGCACAGTTTGGTTCCTCCGAGCCATAAGCCGTAGGTAGCGGTCATCCACTGCAGTAGTAGCCCTTGGGCGGCCTGAGCGAGGCATGTCATTTCCTGAACCTCTGTACTTCTCCATGTCCGAACAACATGGCTTCGGTTCACTTTGAGATGCCTGGAAACTTTCCTTGATGAGAGCCCTCCTTGACTCTACGTAACAATGCGGATGTGATCAAACTTCGGAACTGACCTACGCGTGGCGGAACTACAGACAACACAAGTAGTGTACTTCCTTCCTGGTGTTATGACTGGAACAGATCAGCTGTCTTACCCACTCTGTCACATAGGCACTGCGCAAGATGTGTCATTGATGTAATACACACAATCAACGTTAGGGTTCAGGAGAGCCTGGAACCGAGTTGCTGTAACACTTTTTTTTAGATACCTGCATGTTATAACAGGGACAAGCGCAGATATTTCTATTGGAGGTTAAGGACAGTGAACTGAACACCGTATGTTTTTAAGCTGGTTAGTACGTCCAAATACATGCGTCAAGAGCAAGCCATTAATGCTTATTTTCCCCCGGCAGCACGTCAGGTGATGAAGTTTGGACGCAAAATGGTTAGTCTAAGCGTAGACCACTTCGCGGACCAGATGCGACCATGCAGAAGACATCAGTTGGTGACGTGTTTGTGAGAAGACTGTTCGACGCACAGAAAAAAGACCAACACACAGATGTGTGTATATACCGGGTGATCAAAAAGTCAGTATAAAGTTCAAAACTTAATGAACCACGGAATAATGTAGATAGAGAGGTAAAAATTGACACACATGCTTGGAATGACATGGGGTTTTATTAGAACCGAAAAAAAACAAAGTTCACAAAGTGTCCGACGGATGGCGCTGGACAGCAAAACGTCAGTGACTGCGCATGACAATAGTGTATAGAAGGAGCTGTAATAAGAGAAAGAATCAGATGCGCCAGCAGTCGCAGCATGTTGACGTAACCTGAAAAGGCGCTTTTAGTGAAGCTGTATTGAAGAATCGGGAATGTGCTAGTTCAGCGTTACGATCCTATCGCCATAGGAAGGGGATTGGCTCTGAGCACTATGGGACTCAACTGCTGAGGTCATTAGTCCCCTAGAACGTAGAACTAGTTAAACCTAACTAACCTAAGGACATCACAAACATCCATGCCCTAGGCAGGATTCGAACCTGCGACCGTAGCGGTCTTGAGGAAGGGGATTCGAACGGGTAAAGGTCCGTTGACTAATGCAGCTGTGGCGAGAACGATTTCGAAGTTCGAAGCCACGGGTTGTTTAGACGATAGACCCCGCAGTGGCCGACCGAGCACAAGGCGGAATGCTGCTGAAACAGTTCAGGAAGAAATGGAGACTACAGTGGGTTCGCCTATGCACGGGGAAGTCAGCGCTCGTGCAGTCGCACGCCGCACCGGCATTCCATACACGACTGTTTGGTTGGCACTTAGGCGTACCCTCCGATGCTATCCGTACAAAATCCATCGACATCATGAACTGTTACCTGGCGATTTAGCGAAGCGGAGGGCATTTGCGGTATGGGCGTTTCAAAAGATGGCGGAAGATTACGATTGGTTGAGTAACGTGTTGTGGACCGACGAAGCTCATTTCACGCTCCGAGGGTCTGTCAACGCCCACAACTGCAGAATTTGGGCTACCGAAAATCCTAGAACTGTCGTGGAAACTCCATTGCATGACGAGAAAGTCACGGTATGGGTTGGATTTACCACATATACCGTTGTAGGGCCTTTTTTCTTCGGGGAAATGCGTGATTTTGGTTTTGTAACTGCTACCGTGACGGGTGAGAGGTACGCCGATATGTTACAGAATCGCATCATCCCCAGCCTGGCTGATAAACACCTGCTGGAACGTACGATGATTATGCAGGATGGCGCTCCACCCCATATTGCTGGACTCGTGAAAGATCTCTTGCGCGCCTCGTTTGGTGATGACCGTGTGCTCAGCCGCCACTTTCGTCGTGCTTGGCCTCCCAGGTCCCCAGACCTCAGTCCGTGCGATTATTTGCTTTGGGGTTACCTGAAGTCGAAAGCGTATCGTGATCGACCGACATCTCTAGGGGTGCTGAAAGACAACATTCGACGCCAATGCCTCACCATAACTCCGGACATGAATTACAGTGCTGTTCAGAACATTTTTGCTCGACTACAGCTATTGTCGAGGAATGATGGTGGACATGTTGAGCATTTCCTGTAAAGAACATCATCTTTGCTTTGTCTTACTTTGTTATGCTAATTATTGCTATTCTGATCAGATGAAGCGCCATCTGTCGGACATTTTTTGAACGTTTGTATTTTTTTGGTTCTAATAAAACCCCATGTCATTCCAAGCATGTGTGTCAATTTGTACCTCTCTACCTACATTATTCCGTGCTTTATTCAAGTTTTCAAATTTATACTGACTTTTTGATCACCCGGTATTACGATACCACATATAAATATCTCTGAACTTATACCCTGCATATAGGGCACTGGTCAGGCACATGACAATGGCGAGACTGAGGGGTTCTGATGAGAGCATGAACCCGTGACTCCGGCAGCTAAGAAAAATCTCTGTCTGGGAAGAGGCACGCATACAGCCTCACAACTCACTGGTGTCTTTTCCGCCTAAGTGGCGACAGGTAAATAGCCACATTTTAGTATGTTACGGTTATTACATTTCAATTTATTCATGCAAAGGTGTCATTCTTTGTACCGTGTGGAGTTAAACTTTTCGGTTGACACGGATCTCCACAGCGCCAGATAACGCGACGCCGAGATGGTAGCCACATCTTATGAGATATCTACTGCTCTTTGTTGAAAAAAAAGTCTACTCACTGTAATGTAACTCTGCAATGTGATACAATCGAAAATTTAGTGTTTGTCAGTCGGAGAATGCAATCGATTTTTCATTACTTCAAGGCTGGTTACCATACTGTTCGCAATGAGCGTCATTAAAACTTGATAGAATACAATTCATTCATTCAAAGAAAAATCTGTTCGAACAAAAGGTTTATAATTTTCTGAAACAAATGTATTTATTTCATGAAACTAGAATTACAATACCGAAGAAGAAGACGAAGACAAGAGAAACTTGTGGAAAATAATCGATCTGAAATTTTTCTTGATTACAAATCAAAAAGAATACACTTACAATTTTTCGTAGAAACGAGTGGCAACTGTTTTAAATGACAACTTAAGAAATATTTCTACCTAAGAAAAAAAATTTAGGAGTCTTCTGCCTTCTGTATCAACAAAAATGACATTAACTTAAAATTCAAGGAAAAAAAAGAATGCAAATAGCACAAGGGAGTTGTTTAATGCGACCCGCCAAGAATTCTTCCAATGAGCCATATTTTCATCTCAGAGTACTACATTCCCTGTTATTTGCTAGATGCATTCCAATCTCTGTCTTCCTCAACAGTTTCTCACCTTCTACGGCTCCCTCTAGTACCAAGGAAGTTATTCCCTAATGTCTTAACAGATGTCCTATCATCCTGTCCCTCCTCCTTGTCAGTGTTTTCTATTCACTCATTTCCTCGCCAATACTGTACAGATTCTCTTCATTTCTTACATTATCAGTCCACATAATTCTCAACATATGTCTGTAGCATCACATCTCAATGCTGTACTCAAACGCACATTTTCAGAAGTTTCTCCCTGAAATGAAGGCCTGTGTTTAATACAAACAGACTACTCTCGACCAGGAACGCCCCTTTGGGAATTCCTAGTCTGCTTTTCATGTCCTCTTTGCTCCGTCCATCATGTGTTATTTTGCTGCCTAGGCAGCAGAATTCCGCAACTTCATCTATTTCGTGATAACCAATCCTCATATTAAGCTTCTCACTGTTCTCATTTCTGCTATTTCTAATTACTTCGTCTTTCTTTGATTTACTCTAAATCGATACTCTGTACTCATTAGACTATTTATTCCATTCAACAGATCCTGTAATTCATCCACACTTCCACTGGGGATAGAAATGCCTTCAGCGAGTCTTATCACTGATATCCTTTCACCTAGAATTTTAAGCCCACTTTCGAATTTTTCTATTATTTCCGTTACTGCTTCCTCGATTATAGATTGAACTGTAGGGACGAAACAATACATCCCTTTCTTACACCATTTTCAATCCATGGACTTCGTTCTTGGTCTTCACGTCTTATTATTTCCTCTTGGCTCTTGTACGTTTTGTATAGTACTCGTCTTTCCGTATTGCTGATCCCTATTTTTCTCAGAATTTCGGACATCTTGCACGATTTTACATTGTTCAACTCTTTTTTGCGAGTCGATAAATCATATGAACGTGTCTTGATTTTCTTTAGTCCTGCTTCCATTGTCAACTGCAGCGTCAAAACTGCCTCTCTCGCAGTTTACCTTTCGGAAAGCCAAATTGATCGTCATCTAACAAATGGTCAGTTTTGTTTTCCATTCCTCTGTAAGTTATTCTTGTCAGCACTTGACGGCTTTCGCTATCTTCCGAATTGTGTGGATTATGTTTTTCCGAATAGTCGTTTTGTTGCCGCTTCCCCCGATGACTTTAGAAGTTCTGATTGTATCTTATCTATCCCTTCTACTTATTTGAACGTAATTCTCCAAAAGATCTTTTAAATTCTGATTCTAATACTGGATCCTCTATCTGTTTCCTGTAGTCTCCTTGGTTCAAAATGGCTCTGTGCACTATGGGACTTAACTTCTGAGGTCATCAGTCCCCTAGAACTTAGAACTACTTAAACCTAACTAACCTAAGGACAGCACACATATCCATGCCCGAGGCAGGATTCGAACCTGCGAACGTAGCGGTCGCGTGGTTCCAGACTGAAGCGCCTAGAACCGCTCGGCCACACCGGCCGGCTGTAGTCTCCTATTTCTTCTTCTATCGCGTCATCAAACAAGTCTTCCCTTATAGACGCTTTCACTGCACTCCTTCCGTCTATTCGCTCTCTCCTCTGCACTGCACTGTAAATGTTACCATCCTTGCATTTAATTTCACCAGAGGTTGTTTTTGCTTTTTCTATATTCTGAGGCAGTCCTTCCGAAAATGATACGTGTTTCAATTTCTTCACATTATTCATGCAGCCATTTCACCTTAGCTTCCTCTCATTTTGTTTACTTCATTCCTGAGTGACTTGTATTTCCGTATTCCTGAATCCCCCACCCATGAACCATGGGCCTTGCCGTTGGTGGGGAGGCTTGCGTGCCTCAGCGATACAGATGGCCGTACCGTAGGTGCAACCACAACGGAGGTGTATCTGTTGAGAGGACAGACAACGTGTGGCTCCTGAAGAGGGGCAGCAGCCTTTAAATGATGATGACGTCCTCTTGGGTAAAATATTCCGGAGGTAAAAATAGTCCCCCATTCGGATCTCCGGGCGGGGACTACTCAGGAGGACGTCGTTATCAGGAGAAAGAGAACTGGCATTCTACGGATCGGAGCGTGGAATGTCAGATCCCTTAATCGGGCAGGTAGGTTAGAAAATATAAAAAGGGAAATGGATAGGTTAAAGTTAGATATAGCGAGAATTAGTGAAGTTCAGTGGCAGGAGGAACAAGACTTTTGGTCAGGTGAATACAAGGTTATAAATACAAAATCAAATAGGGGTAATGCAGGAGTAGGTTTAATAATGAATAAAAAAATAGGAGTGCGGGTAAGCTACTACAAACAGAATAGTGAACGCATTATTATGGCCAAGATAGACACGAAGCCCACGCCAACTACAGTAGTACAAGTTTATATCCAAACTAGCTCTGCAGATGATGAAGAAATTGATGAAATGTATGATGAGATAAAAGAAATTATTCAGGGAGTGAAGGGAGACGAAAATTTAATAGTCATGTGTGACTGGAATTCGAGAGTAGGAAAAGGGAGAGAAGGAAACATAGTAGGTGAATATGGATTGGTGGTAAGAAATGAAAGAGGAAGCCGTCTGGTAGAATTTTGCACAGAGCATAACTTAATCATAGCTAACACTTGGTTCAAGAATCATAAAAGAAGGTTGTATACATGGAAGAATCCTGGAGATACTAGAAGGTATCAGATAGATTATATAATGGTAAGACAGAGATTTAGGAACCAGGTTTTAAACTGTAAGGAATTCCCAGGGGCAGATGTGGACTCTGACCACAATCAATTGGTTATGAACTGTAGATTAAAACTGAAGAAACTGCAAAAAGGTGGGAATTTAAGGAAATGGGACCTGGATAAACTGACTGAATCAGAGGTTGTACAGAGTTTCAGGGAGAGCATAAGGGAACAACTGACAGGAATGGGGGAAAGAAATACAGTAGAAGAAGAATGGGTAGCTCTGAGGGATGAAGTAGTGAAGGCAGCAGAGGAACAAGTAGGTAAAAAGACGAGAGCTAGCAGAAATCCTTGGGTAACAGAAGAGATACTGAATTTAATTGATAAAAGGAGAAAATTTAAAAATGCAGTAAATGAAGCAGGCAAAAAGGAATACAAACGTCTCAAAAATGAGATCGACAGAAAGTGCAAAATGGCTAAGCAGGGATGGCTAGAGGACAAATGTAAGGATTTAGAGGCTTATCTCACTAGGGGTAAGATAGATACTGCCTACAGGAAAATTAAAGAGACCTTTGGAGAAAAGAGAACCACTTGTATGAATATCAAGAGCTGAGACGGAAACCTAGTTCTAAGCAAGGAAGGGAAAGCAGAAAGGTGGATGGAGTATATAGAGGGTCAATACAAGTGCGATGTTCTTGAGGACAATATTATGGAAATGGAAGAGGATGTATATGAAGATGAAATGGGAGATACGATATTGTGTGAAGAATTTGACAGAGCACTGAAAGACCTAAGTCGAAACAAGGCCTCGGGAGTAGACAACATTCCATTAGAACTACTGACGGCCTTGCGAGAGCCAGTCCTGACAAAACTCTACCATCTGGTGAGCAAGATGTATGAGACAGGCGAAATACCCTCAGACTTCAAGAAGAATATAATAATCCCAATCCCAAAGAAAGCAGGTGTGGACAGATGCGGAAATTACCGAACTATCAGTTTAATAAGTCACAGCTGCAAAATACTAACGCGAATTCATGGAAAAACTGGTAGAAGCCGACCTCGGGGAAGATCAGTTTGGATTCCGTAGAAATGTTGGAACACGTGAGGCAATACTGACCTTACGACTCATCTTAGAAGAAAGATTAAGGAAAGGCAAACCTACGTTTCCAGCATTTGTAGACTTAGCGAAAGCTTTTGACAATGTTGACTGGAATACTCACTTTCAAATTCTAAAAGTGGAAGGGGTAAAATACAGGGAGCGAAAGTCTATTTACAATTTGTACAGAAACCAGATGGCAGTTATAAGAGTCGAGGGACATGAAAGGGAAGCAGTGGTTGGGAAGAGAGTGAGACAGGGTTGTAGTCTCTCCCCGATGTTATTCAATCTGTATATTGAACAAGCAGTATAGGAAACAAAAGAAAAATTCGGAGTAGGTGTTAAAATCCATGGAGAAGAAATAAAACTTTGAGGTTCGTCGATGACATTGTAATTCATTCAGAGACAGCAAAGGACTTGGAAGAGCAGTTGAACGGAATGGAAAGTGTCTTGAAAGGAGGATATAAGATGAACATCAACAAAAGCAAAACGAGGATAATTGAATGTAGTCGAATTAAGTCGGGTGACGCTGAGGAAATTAAATTTGGAAATGAGACACTTAAAGTAGTAAAGGAGTTTTGCTATTTGGGGAGCAAAATAACTTATGATGGTCGAAGTAGAGAGGATATAAAATATAGACTGGCAACGACAAGGAAAGCGTTTCTGAAGAAGAGAAATTTGTTAACATTGAGTAGAAATTTAAGTGTCAGGAAGTCGTTTCTGAAAGTGTTTGTATGGAGTGTGGCCATGTATGGAAGTGAAACGTGGACGATAAATAGTTTGGACAAGAAGAGAATAGAAGCTTTCGAAATCTGGTGCTACAGAAGAAAGTTGAAGATTAGATGGGTAGATCACGTAACTAATGAGGAGGTATTGAATAGGATTGGGGAGAAGAGGAGTTTGTGGCACAGCTTGACAAAAGGGACCGGTTGGTAGGACATGTTCTGAGGCATCAAGGGATCATAAATTTAGTACTGGAGGGCAGCGTGGAGGGTAAAAATCGTATAGGGAGACCAAGAGATGAATACACTAAGCAGATTCAGAAAGATGTAGGTTGCAGTAAGTACTGGGAGATGAAGAAGCTTGCACAGGACAGAGTAGCGTGGAGAGGTGCATCAAACCAGTCTCAGGACTGAAGACCACAACAACAACAACATTCCTGAATTTCGCTTAACGTTTTTGTACTAGCTTCTGTTGTCGATCAACTGAACAATTTCTTCTGTAACCCATGGTTTCCTCGCAGTTACCATCCTTTTACCTATGCTTTTCTTTCTAGATTCTATGGTTGCCCTTTTTATAGATGTTCATCCCTCTTAGCCTACTAAGCTATTCATCATCATCATCATCATAGTACTTACGGCCTCAGAGAATTTCACCTTATCTCTTCATTCCTTATACTTCCATATAGCATTTCTTTGCGCATTGATTCTTCCTGACTACTGTCTTAAACTTCAGCCTCCTCTTCAGCACTGCTAAATTGTGATCTGAGTCTGTATCTGCCTCCGGGTACGCATTACAGTCCAATATATGATCTCGGAATCTCTGTCTGACCATGGTGTAATCTAACCGGAATCTTTCCACATCTCCGGGCTGTTTCCAAGTGTACCTACTCCACTTGTGATTCTTGAAAAGAGCATTCGCTATTACTAGCTGAAAGTTATTGAAGAAGTCAATTATTCTGTCTCTTCTCTCATTCGTAATACCAAAACCCATATTCACCCGTAACCCTTTCTTCTACTCCCTTCCCTACACTGCATTCCAGTTGGCCATGATACTAGATTTTCACCTCCCTTTACGTAGTGGATTACTCGTTCAATATCCTCATATACTTTTTCTACGTCTTCATCTTCCGCTTGCGACGTTGACATGTATACCTAACTATTGTTATCAATGTTGGTTTGCTTTTGATTCTGCTGAGAACAACCATATCACTGAACTGCTCATAACAACTCACTCTCTGCCTACTTTCCTATTTCTAACGAGTCCTACTTGCATTATACTATTTTTTGGCGCTGTTGGTATTACCTTATACTCTTCTGACTATAAATAATTGCCTTCTTTCCATTTCACTTCACTGGCACCTCTGTAGCTACACTACTGGTCATTAAAATTGCTACACCACGAAGATGATGAGCTACATACGCGAAATTTAACCGACAGGAAGCAGATGCTGTGATATGCAAATGATTAGCTTTTCAGAGAATTCACACAAGGTTGGCGCCGGTGGCGACACCTACAACGTGCTGACATGAGGAAAGTTTCCAAATGATTTCTCATACACAAACAGCTGTTGACCGGCGTTGCCTGATGAAACGTTGTTTTGATGCCTCGTGTAAGGAGGAGAAATGCGTACCATCACGTTTCCGACTTTGATAGAGGTCGGATTGTAGCCTATCGCGATTGCGGTTTATCGTATCGCGATATTGCTGCTCGCGTTGGTCGAGATCCAATGACTGTTAGCAGAATATGGAATCGGTGGGTTCAAGAGAATAAAACGGAACGTCGTGCTGGATGCCAACGGCCTCGTATCACTAGCAGTCGAGATGACAGGCACCTTATCCGCATGACTGTAACGGATCGTGCAGCCACGTCTCGATCCCTGAGTCAACAGATGGGGACGTTTGCGAGACAACAACCATCTGCACGAACAGTTCGACGACGTTTGCAGCAGCATGGACTATCAGCTCGGAGACCAAGGCTGCGGTTACCCTTGACGCTGCATCGCAGACAGGAGCGCCTGTGATGGTGTACTCAACGACGAACCTGGGTGCACGAATGCCAAAACGTCATTTTTTCGGATGAATCCAGGTTCTGTTTGGCGACATCGCGGTGAACGCACATTGTAATCGTGTATTCGTCCTCGCCATACTGGCGTATCACCCGGCGTGATGGTATGGGGTGCCATTGGTTACACCTCTTGGTCACCTCTTGTTCGCATTGACGGGCTTTGAACAGTGGACGTTATATTTCAGATGTGTTACGACCCGTGGCTCTACCCTTTATTCCATCCCTGCGAAACCCTACATTTGGTTCAAATGGCTCTGAGCACTATGGGACTTAACATCTATGGTCATCAGTCCCCTAGAACTTAGAACTACTTAAACCTAACTTACCTAAGGAAATCACACAACACGCAGTCATCACGAGGCAGAGAAAATCCCTGAACCCGCCGGGAATAGAACCCGGGAACCCGGGCGTGCGTAGCGAGAACGCTACCACACGACCACGAGCTGTGGCAAACCCTACATTTCAGCAGGATAATGCACGAACGCATGTTGCAGGTCCTGTACGGGCCTTTCTGGATACAGAAAATGTTCGACTGCTGCCCGGGCCAGCACATTCTCCATACCTCTCACCAATTGAAAACGTCTGGTCAATGGTGGCCGAGCAACTGGCTCGTCACAATACGCCAGTCACTACTCTTTATGAACTGTGGTATCGTGTTGAAGCTGCGTGGGCAGATGTACCTGTACACGCCATCCAAGCTCTGTTTGACTCAATGGCGAGGCGTATCAAGGCAGTTATTACGGCCAGAGGTGGTTGTTCTGGGTACTGATTTCTCAGGATCTATGCACCCAAATTGCGCGAAAATGTAATCACATGTCAGTTCTAGTATAATATATTTTGTACAATGAATGCCCGTTTATCATCTGCGTTTCTCCTTGGTGTAGCAATTTTAATGGCCAGTAGTGTAGATTGAGCCTTAGCATTTCCCTTTCCAGCATCCTTATCACGCTCAAAGTTCTGACTTTCTACGCCCCGATTCGAAGAACGTCACCCTTTCGTTGGTTATTCATGTTTTTTCTCACTTGTCACCTCTGCCGTGGCAGTCCCCTCCCTGAGATCCGAGTGGGGAACTAGTCCGGAAGCTTTTGCAACGGGAGACCATCATGACACACTCTCAGTTACATGCCACATGTCTTGTGGGTACATGTGATGCGTCTTTAATGCAGTGGTTTCAGTAGCCTTCCGCATCCTCCTGCCTTTTATCACTGCGGGTTATTCCGCCTTTTAGGGGTAGTTTCCCAACCCCAAGGCCAAGAGAGAGCCCTGAACTGTTTGCTTCTCCGCCCCCTTTGACAAGGCCTTTGGCGGAATGAGCGTGACGTCTTATGCCGGAAGTCTTCGGCCGCCATTGCTGATGATTTTTATTCAAAGTTTAAGCATTGGTGAGGTTCGAACCCGGGACCCAGGACGTCTTACTTACCAGTAAACTGACGCTATCTCTAGAGCACGGCTACATAAGATACAGCCAGATAAATGTCGACATATCCCTGCAACAGTACGGTAGAGCTCACGCGCACGTGACTAACTCGGTGGTACGTGGGCTAATAAAACTGTGCCGTGGCGTACACTAACGAGTGTGAGCTGCTGTTTCGTCAGCCAGATGCTAGCTCGTCACACAGCAGCTGTCTCGTATTGCTCGACCCGGCGAGGCTGCAGAAGTTTAATAATTCCTTTAGTCCCATGGGTCGGGGCTTCCGTGACGTCCCGTGGTGATACACTCGCAGTAGCGGTCTGAATCCACGCACTACTAGTAGTAGTAGTAGTAATGGCTAGCAGTAGCATTAGTAGTAGTAGGGACTTGTATTAGTAAGGGCTAGTCGCAGTACTTATTATTATTATTATTATTATTATTATTATTATTATTATTATTTCTCTCCTTTCTCAGACGTTATATCTGGTTAAAAATGGAAAGTGACGCGGACCTTGATCAAGCGTGACTTGCTTTCAACTGTACGGTATATGTTACATTGCATTTAGGAACTTTCGGGGAATTGAACATGTATCAATAATTACAGATTTCTGTAGTTATATGTATGCGTTTGGATGTACCTGTATTGCGTTGATGTACTGGTGGATATCGTGTTGTATGACTCCTGTAGTTGATAGTATAATTGGTATAATGTCAACTTTATCCTGATGCCACATGTCCTTGACTTCCTCATCCAGTTGGATGTATTTTTCAATTTTTTCTCCTGTTTTCTTCTGTATATTTGTTGTATTGGGTATGGAAATTTCGATTAGTTGTGTTGATTTCTTCTTTTTATTGGTGATTATGATATCAGGTTTGTTATGTGGTGTTGTTTTATCTGTTATAATGGTTCTGTTCCAGTATAATTTGTATTCATCATTCTCCAGTACATTTTGTGGTGCATACTTGTATGTGGGAACGTGTTGTTTTATTAGTTTATGTTGTATAGCAAGTTGTTGTATTATTTTTGCTACATTGTCATGTCTCCTGGTGTATTCTGTATTTGCTAGTATTGTACATCCGCTTGTGATGTGATCTACTGTTTCTATTTGTTGTTTGCAAAGTCTGCATTTATCTGTTGTGGTATTGGGATCTTTAATAATATGCCTGCTGTAATATCTGGTGTTTATTGTTTGATCCTGTACTGCAATCATGAATCCTTCCGTCTCACTGAATATATTCCCTTTTCTTAGCCATGTGTTGGATGCGTCTTGATCGATGTGTGGCAGTGTTAGATGAGACATGTGCTTGCCATGTAGTGTTTTCTTTTTCCAATTTACTTCCTTTGTATCTGTTGATGTTATGTGATCTAAAGGGTTGTAGAAGTGGTTATGAAATTGCAGTGGTGTAGCCGATGTATTTATATGAGTGATTGCTTTGTGTATTTTTCTAGTTTCTGCTCGTTCTATAAAGAATTTTCTTAAATTGTCTACCTGTCCATAATGTAGGTTTTTTTATGTCGATAAATCCCCTTCCTCCTTCCTTTCTGCTTAATGTGAATCTTTCTGTTGCTGAATGTATGTGATGTATTCTATATTTGTGGCATTGTGATCGTGTAAGTGTATTGAGTGCTTCTAGGTCTGTGTTACTCCATTTCACTGCTCCAAATGAGTAGTTCAATATTGGTATAGCATAAGTATTTATAGCTTTTGTCTTGTTTCTTGCTGTCAATTCTGTTTTCAGTATTTTTGTTAGTCTTTGTCTATATTTTTCTTTTAGTTCTTCTTTAATATTTGTATTATCTATTCCTATTTTTTGTCTGTATCCTAGATATTTATAGGCATCTGTTTTTTCCATCGCTTCTATGCAGTCGCTGTGGTTATCCAATAAGTAATCTTCTTGTTTAGTGTGTTTTCCCTTGACTATGCTATTTTTCTTACATTTGTCTGTTCCATTATTATTATTATTATTATTATTATTAGTAGTAGTAGTAGTAGTAGTAGTAGATTAAGTCCTAGCACTTGAAGTGAGGCTCCACGTTGCAGCTTGCGCCATGGGACGCCGAAATGATTTCTGATTGGCCAAAGCAGGTCGCACTCAGATAAATCTCCTGGGGAAACAGCACCGCAGCTATCACCCGCAAAACATGCGAAGTTCCCGACAAGTGTAAATCCTTCCGTTTATTCTGATCTTTTTTTTTATTAATGACAGTTCACTCTATTTTAGTGACAATCTGACTACCACCACAGTAGGCCCTCGTTATTTCGGAATCGGATAAATCGAAAACTCGGTTATAACCCATACCAGCTGTACGGTTCCTGCCGAATTGCATCGATAAATCTACCCCTTAAACAAAATTTCGGATAATTTGTCTTACAAACTAAAAAAAATTAGTCCCCACCTCACAAATTCCGTATCTCACTTTTCTTTTAAACTTAAAAAGATATACTATGTAATCAAAAGTATCCGGACACCTGGCTGAAATGACTCACAAGTTCGTGGCGCCCTCCATTGGTAATGCTGGAATTCAATATGGTGTTGGCCCACCCTTAGCCTTGATGACCGCTTCCACTCTCGCAGGCATACGCTCGGTCAAGTGCTGGAAGGTTCCTTGGGGAATGGCAGCCCAGTCTTCACGGAGTTCTGCACTGAGGAGAGGTATCGATGTCAGTCGGTGGGGTCTGGCATGAAGTCAGCATTCCAAAACATCCCAAAGGTGTTCTATAGGATGCAGGTCAGACTCTGTGCAGGCCACTCCATTACAGGAATGTTATTGTCATGTAACCACTCCGCCACTGGTCGTGCATTATGAACAGGTTCTCGATCGTGTTGAAAGATGCAGTCGCCAACGACGAATTGCTCTTCAACAGTGGGAAGCAAGAAGGTGCTTAAAACATCAATGTAGGCCTGTGATTTGCCACGCAAAACAACAAGGAGTACACGCCCCCTCCATGATAAACACGACCACACCATAACACCACCGCCTCCGAATTTTACTGTTGGCACTACAAACGCTGGCAGATGACGCTCACCAAACCCACACCCTGCCATCGGAGCGCCACATTGTGCACCGTGATTCGTCCCTCCACACAACGTTTTTCCACTGTTCAGTCAGCCGGCTGCGGTGGTCTAGCGGTTCTAGGCGCGCAGTCCGGAACCGCGCGACTGCTACGGTCGCAGGTTCGAATCCTGCCTCGGGCATGGATGTGTGTGATGTCATTAGGTTAGTTAGGTTTAAGTAGATCTAAGTTCTAGGGGACTGATGACCACAGATGTTAAGTCCCATAGTGCTCAGTGCCAACCACTGTTCAGTCGTCCAAGGTTTACGCCTCTTACACCAAGCGAGGCGCCATTCGGCATTTACCAGCGTGATGTGTGGCCTGTGAGCAGCCGCTCGACCATGAAAACCAAGTTTTCTTACCTCCCGCATAACTGTCATAGTACTTGCAGTGGATCCTGATACACTTTGGAATTCCTGTGTGATGGTCTGGATAGATGTCTGCCTATTACACATTACGACCCTCTTCAACTGTCGGCGGTCGCTGTCAGTAAACAGACGAGGTCGACCTGTACGCTTTTGTGCTGTACGTGTCCCTTCACGTTTCCACTTCACTACCACATCGGAAACAGTGGACCCAGGGATATTTAGGAGTGTGGAAGTCTCGCCTACAGACATATGACACAAGTGACACCCAATCACCTGGCCACGTTCGAAGTCCATGAGTTCCGCGGAGCGCCCCATTCTGCTCTCTCACGATGTCTAATGACTACTGAGGTCGCTGATATGGAGTACCTGGCAGTAGGTGGCAGCACAATGCACCTAATATGAAAAACGTATGTTCTTGGGGGCGTCCGGATACTTTTGATCACATAATGTATGTACACATGTAGTGCTGGCACTACGGTATTTTCCGTTATGAATTTCCAATTTTTTTCTCAATAATGTACTGTAGTGTAATTTCGCAATAATAGCTTGATCGCTTGCTTCGGCCTAACATCCAAGGGTGAGGGAAGAGACGGGTTGATCAAGAGACGCACACTGCGCGCGACACGTAACAATCCAGAGCGTTCCCTGTCTCTGTTTGTGAATGGTGATTGTGTTTTTTTCCCTTTCGCTCCATTACTCGCAATATGCCGCCGAAATAGGAAAGAGCTTATCCTGCTCCCACGCTAAAACAGAAGCCACAAATTTTGCATTATGGTCGACAGTGGGCAGAAGACTAAAACACTGGTCGCAGAACATTTTCAGATTCCTAAGTCTGCTCTCTTATCGACAATAAGTGCAAGAAAGAAAATACAGACAAATCTGGCGCTTGAGGACAGCTAGACATGAACAAATGGAGGATTTGCAATTTCAGTGGTTCTAATACATGCGCTCACAGCAAATCCTGTTACACTTCAAGAAAAGGCTCGTGAAATCACCCAGAAAAAGGGAATTTCTGGGTTTGTGTGTTCTGTGGACTGGCTATGGTTCTTTTCAGAAGAGCCATAAAATCACTATTGTCTGTTTCTGTGAGGACGCACATAAATGATAAAGATGTCAATGAGTGGGTGCGGCAATTTCAGTCCCATGTCTCTCACATGCATCACGGAATAGATGTATTTAATATGGATAAAACCAGCGTTTTCTGTAACTTGATGCCCGAAAAAAAAAAAAAAAAGGAACACCACATTTCAAGGGCGAAACATGTCATGGAGGAAACTGCAGCAGGGAGAGAATCGGTCGTCTTGGGTTGTAATTCAGACGGTTCTGAGATGCTCAAACCATTACTGATTGGAAGTACGAAACTTCAGTCTGCCATGCCACTACAAAAATAACAATAAAGCTTGGATGACCAAATCACTCTTCCATTGCTGGTTCTTGAAGGTTCAACAACAAATAGGTGAGAGGAAGAGAAATATTTTGCTAACTTTGGATCACTGCTCGACACATCAGTTCGAAGACCTGGAACTTCCGCACATAGGTCTTATTATCAGCTATGACCACCACCCGTCTAGAGGCATTCGATCAAGAAATAATCGTCTCAATGAAGCGCAATAACATGTAAAGAGAAAAGTGAACTCAATAGTTGCATATTTTTACAAGAAAACACGTTAACTGAAACTTCGTTTAACCGAATTGGATATTTCTCGGTCCCTTGAAATTTGTTTAAACGTGGTCTACTACTACTACTACTACTACTAGTACTTAGTAGTTTCATTCATCCGTACATCACTTTTCCAAGGATATTGGACATGCCATGGTATTACAATTTAAGAACAACAAAGTAACATATTCATATATACAGGCACTTACATACTTACAAGTGTGGTTCGTCAATATCCCTCTATAGGCGGGGGAGATGCTCAGATCAGATAGAGCATAAGTTGTTAATATTATACAGGGTGTATCAAAAAGAATCATCCGATTTAAGGAAATTATAACTATTACGTTATTTGAGATATGTGCGTGAACAACGTACTGTTGCAAATAACAAACTCTCGAGTTTCACACGGTTCCCGCCAGGTAGCAGCAGTGCGCGCCCACTTCAGTTCTAGTCAAATGGTGTCAGGATAACAGAAAGCGTTTTTTCTTCTATGTTTTCCGCAGTGCGGGTCACTAATAACTGTTTCGCGTGACTTCCGCACTAGGTATGGTGTGGAGCATAAGATGCTGGCATGAATAATTCCGAGAAACAGGTTGTTTGTGTAAAGGCAAATCGCCGGGCCGTCCCCGAGTGTCTGACACAGACGTCGAATGCATCCGCCATAGTTTCACAAGGAGTCCGCAGAAATCCGTTCGATATACAGCTCGACAGCTCAGCATGCCCCCGATGTCCGTCTCGCATGTGTTGCGTCCACGTTTACACATGAAACCATACAAAATTCAGCTACTGCAAGCTCTTCGAGAAGGTGACAAACAACAACGTGTGGATTTCTGTAATTTCGTTCTTGGCAAAACAGAGGGTAACAGTTTTCTTCCATGCTTAGTGTTTAGTGACGAGGCAACATTCCATTTAAATGGAAAGGTGAGCCGGCACCGGTGGCCGAGCGGTTCTAGGCGCTTCAGTCCGGAACCGCGCGACTGCTACGGTCGCAGGTTTGAATCCTGCCTCGGGCATGGATGTGTGTGATGTCCTTAGGTTAGTTAGGTTTAAGTAGTTCTAAGTTCTAGGGGACTGATGACCTCAGCTGTTAAGTCCCATAGAGTTCAGAGCGATTTGAACCATTTGGAAAGGTGAACCGTCATAATGTGAGAATATGGGGTACGGAACAACCACATGAAGTTGGACAACATGAGACACTCTCCAAACTTTAATGCGTTTTGTGCAGTTTCACGGGAAAAGGTGTATGGTCCATTTTTCTTTGCCGAGAACACTGTTACAGGAAGCACACATCTCGATATGCTTGAGAACTTTCTTTTCCCATAGTTGGAGACTGATTTAAACGACTTCATTTAACAGGAGGGTGGGGCACCGCCACACTGACATCTGGAAGCGCCGGACTTTTTAAATCAGAGGATTACTGAACGGTGGGTCGCTCGCACTGGACCAAATGATTCAGCTTTACATTACTGGCCTCCAAGGACACCGGACCTGACTGTAGCGTGATTATTTCTTGTGGGGGTTTATAAAAGTCTCTGTTTGTGTGCCTCCGTTACCAACAACAATGAATGAACTGAGGCATCTCATAACAGCAGCTGTGGAAGCCATAACATGCTCGCTGCAGTGGCGGGAAAAATTTGAATACTGCACTGACATATGCCGTTCATCTCAAGGGAGGAATATTGAACACCTATGAAAAGGAATGAAAAAAAAAACTTTTTGAGTATGCCGTTCATCCAAAAAACAAAATTCATTGTACATATTTATTAGTTTCAGAAATATAGACATGCCAAATCGGATGATTCTTTTTGACACACCCTGTACATTTGTAAGTAGGCTGTTTAGGTTTTTATGTCGGTAATGCCACGTAGCGCTCTGTATGAAAATCACTGACTGTGCTGTGTGCAGTCTGTGGCTGATTTGCATTGTTGGAATATTGCTATTGTAGTGTTGGACAGTTGGATGTGAACAGTGCGTAGCGTTGCGCAGTTGGAGGTGAGCCGCCAGCAGTGGTGGATGTGGGGGGAGAGATGGCAGAATCCTGAGAGTGAACGATCTGGACGTGTGTCCACCAGAAAGAGTAAATTTGTAATACTGTAATCATGAACTGATATACACTCCTGGAAATGGAAAAAAGAACACATTGACACCGGTGTGTCAGACCCACCATACTTGCTCCGGACACTGCGAGAGGGCTGTACAAGCAATGATCACACGCACGGCACAGCGGACACACCAGGAACCGCGGTGTTGGCCGTCGAATGGCGCTAGCTGCGCAGCATTTGTGCACCGCCGCCGTCCGTGTCAGCCAGTTTGCCGTGGCATACGGAGCTCCATCGCAGTCTTTAACACTGGTAGCATGCCGCGACAGCGTGGACGTGAACCGTATGTGCTGTTGACGGACTTTGAGCGAGGGCGTATAGTGGGCATGCGGGAGGCCGGGTGGACGTACCGCCGAATTGCTCAACACGTGGGGCGTGAGGTCTCCACAGTACATCGATGTTGTCGCCAGTGGTCGGCGGAAGGTGCACGTGCCCGTCGACCTGGGACCGGACCGCAGCGACGCACGGATGCACGCCAAGACCGTAGGATCCTACGCAGTGCCGTAGGGGACCGCACCGCCACTTCCCAGCAAATTAGGGACACTGTTGCTCCTGGGGTATCGGCGAGGACCATTCGCAACCGTCTCCATGAAGCTGGGCTACGGTCCCGCACACCGTTAGGCCGTCTTCCGCTCACGCCCCAACATCGTGCAGCCCGCCTCCAGTGGTGTCGCGACAGGCGTGAATGGAGGGACGAATGGAGACGTGTCGTCTTCAGCGATGAGAGTCGCTTCTGCCTTGGTGCCAATGATGGTCGTATGCGTGTTTGGCGCCGTGCAGGTGAGCGCCACAAGCAGGACTGCATACGACCGAGGCACACAGGGCCAACACCCGGCATCATGGTGTGGGGAGCGATCTCCTACACTGGCCGTACACCACTGGTGATCGTCGAGGGGACACTGAATAGTGCACGGTACATCCAAACCGTCATCGAACCCATCGTTCTACCATTCCTAGACCGGCAAGGGAACTTGCTGTTCCAACAGGACAATGCACGTCCGCATGTATCCCGTGCCACCCAACGTGCTCTAGAAGGTGTAAGTCAACTACCCTGGCCAGCAAGATCTCCGGATCTGTCCCCCATTGAGCATGTTTGGGACTGGATGAAGCGTCGTCTCACGCGGTCTGCACGTCCAGCACGAACGCTGGTCCAACTGAGGCGCCAGGTGGAAATGGCATGGCAAGCCGTTCCACAGGACTACATCCAACATCTCTACGATCGTCTCCATGGGAGAATAGCAGCCTGCATTGCTGCGAAAGGTGGATATACACTGTACTAGTGCCGAGATTGTGTATGCTCTGTTGCCTGTGTCTATGTGCCTGTGGTTCTGTCAGTGTGATCATGTGATGTATCTGACCCCAGGAATGTGTCAATAAAGTTTCCCCTTCCTGGGACAATGAATTCACGGTGTTCTTATTTCAATTTCCAGGAGTGTATATGATTACTTTTGGATATTATTAAGGTAAATACGTTGTTTGTTCTCTATCAAAATCTTTCATTTGCTAACAGTGCCTATCAGTAGTTAGTGCCTTCAGTAGTTTGAATCTTTTATTTAGCTGGCAGTATTGGCGCTCGCCGTGTTGCAGTAGTTCGAGTAACAAAGATTTTTGTGAGGTAAGTGGTTCATGAAACGTATAGGTTATTGTCAGTCAGGTCCATTCTTTAGTAGGGATTATTGAAAGTCAGATTGCGTTGCGCTAAAAATAGTGTGTGTCAGTTTAGTGTTGATCAGAATAAGTAAAGAGAGAAATGTCTGAGTACGTTCAGTTCTGCTCAGCTGTTTGAAAATCAAATAACGTAAGAGGTTTATCAGCACAGTAGTTCATAAATTTTTCTAATGGGATGTTTCACATTGCAGATCTTTGAGTCTAAGGTTTTGTAAACAAGAAGAAAAATGTGAAAGTCTCGTGTGAAAATATATAAAAAAAATTGTTCAAATTGCTCTGAGCACTATGGGGCTTAACATCGGAGGTCATCAGTCCCCTAGAACTTAGAACTACTTAAACCTAACTAATCTAAGGACATTACACACATCCATGCGCGAGGCAGGATTCGAACCTGCGACAGTAGCGGTCGCGCGGTTCAAGACTGAAGCGCCTAGAACCGCTTTTTTTTTTAATCTCATTTTGTTCGTTTTTGTTCGTTGAATCTGATCGGAGCGGATGTCCTAAGACACCCTTTTAAGTTCGTTGTTGATCTATTAACTCAGTTCTTTTATTACAGAGGGCAGCTAACCCTCTGACCGAACACGCTGAGCTACCGTGCCGGCGTGACATTATACATCCGCATTTCGATTTATTTTAAAGCATCTTCAGTTGTCACTGTAAGAATGCTGGTTTTTTTTTTTTCTCTTACACTTTTGTTTGCCAGGATCACGAATAGTTCACACTGTTTACTTACTACCACAAACTGTGTTAATTCTTATCGTTACTCGCTGCTTTTTGTTGTTTACGTTATTCTTCCTGTTCTTCCTCATTTACGTCTGAGATTTCAGCACACAGTTCTTTCACTGCAATAAATACATTCACGCTTCTGTGTCCTCTCGCCATTTCGTGTGTTCAGTGTATCTATGCTATTGTGGGATGCGTTCGTCTTTTGTTTTGGTAGTGGTTGCTATTTCTGTCTCTCTCTCTCTCTCTCTCTCTCTCTCTCTCTCTCTCTCTCTCTCTCTGTGTGTGTGTGTGTGTGTGTGTGTGTGTGTGTGTGTGTGTGTGTGTGTGTGTGAACAAAATTGTCCTAGTTATTTTGTGTAATTTTTTTTGTATAAATAATGTCTGGCTGCTGAATGTTTGTCTGGTTATTTATTGTATGTTTCTCCTCTATTACTGCTCTTTGAATTTCGATGTTCTCTTGTAGGTTTAGGAGATGTTTCTTGTACCGTATCATCATGTCCTTTTCTGTCGCGGTAAGGTGTTCATGGTACAAGCAGACATAAATGTAATAGGTAAACCCCGTATTGTTAAAGTGACCGTGAAGATGCTATAGAATAAAATGAAACGTGTTTGGTCTTAGGGACTTCAATTATAGTTGAAAAAGACGGCATTTAACCAACAAAACTTGTATACCTGCAACTGTGGAAAAAAAATATGCCGAAATAAAAAGCAGACAACATTGAATTATAGATTTATTATTGTCATTGACTCGTTTTACGTTTTATACGAAATTCGTTGCCCGAACTGTTACCTGCGTAATCCTTCACTGTGTACTGCTTAACAGGTACTTTCTACCTGTCTTTTTAAATAACTTTGTTTTAGTAGTCTCGTTGGGATTTTATTGTACACTTTTATTCTTTGCTAGAAAATGCTGTGTTGAGCTTTATGTTAATTTCCCTTAGTCTAGTTTGTCTACAATACTGCAGACGTCGTCACAGTGAAGACACCCTTATTGCTTTACATCACACGTATAGGGAGGAGTTATGCCTAAATACCTTTAAGGTATCTGTTATTCCAACAAACACGTGCACATTAAACGGGCACTTTGCCCGCAAACAACCTGCCGCACAGCTCACCTCTCACCGCGTCACGGCTTCGGCAGCCGAGCTGGCCGTCCATGCTCCCTACCAGCCAACAGGCGTCCGTGTCCGCAAGCAAACTTGCGGAAAAACTTGCTCCGTGTGACGCGGGCCTTGGCGCACAGCGCCCAACACAAAGCCGTGCCCAAACTCAGTCCGGCGGAAACAATCACAGGCCGCCCGGAACTGGAGGGGGTTCGGGTGCAACTAGCGAGCTGAGGGGACGTGGACAAACACGGCCCGAACGAGGCAGCGCAGACACGTGCGGTCATTTACATGTAAATGAAACGTACGGCGCATTAGCGCCAATGAGTTCCGCCTAGTGGAAAACCGCATGCAACTGTTTGCACGGTGTCCTGCCAGGTGCGCGGTGTCTTGCAGTGTGAGGTGTGACGGAGGCCACTGCACACACGTATAATGGGTTCCGGGTGAGCAGAGTCGAGTGTTGATGCCAGCACTTAGCCCACCATCTCCTTTTTCTTCTTCTTTTGCCTAAGGCCGGTATTACACTATCAAATTTCTTTGTCAAACATTTGATCAAAGATGTGATCAAATATTCCGTCAAATATATTAAAGGTCAAGATGGCTGACAACAACTTATTAACCGCAGCAGTTGCATATACCGCAATTACATTGTGTGCACATGCGGAAAAGAAGTGGGGGGGGGGGGGGGGGGGGAAGGAACCATACATACGAGGTTGACAGTCTTAAATTCCTGGGATTACAACTTGATAATAAATTCAGTTGGGAGGAGCACACCAGAGAACTGCAGAAACGCCTCAACAAAACTGTAATTGCAATTCGAGTGTTAGCAGACATAGGCAACATAAAAATGAAAAAGCTTGCATACTTTGCCTACTTTCATTCCATAATGTCATATGGTATAATATTTTGGGGTAACTCTTCAAGTCAAACAAAAGTTTTCAGAGTCCAAAAGCGTGTAATGTGTGTTATTTGTGAAGTAAATACACGGACGTCCTGCAGAAACCTCTTCAAAGAACTGGGCATACTAACTACTGCCTCTCAGTATATTTACTCCTTAATGAAATTTGTCCTAAATAATATATCTCTTTTTCCAACAAACAACTCAGTTCATACATACAATACCAGGAACAAAAATGATCTGCACAAGGACTTAAAAGCACTTACTTTAGTTCAAAAAGGGGTCCGCTACTCAGGAACACTCATCTTCAATAATTTGCCAGCAAACATAAAAAATTTAGTTAGAAATAAAGATCAGTTTAAAAGGAGTCTGAAAGACTTATTCGTGGCCAACTCCTCCTACTCCATTGCCGTAATTTTTAATAGAAACAAATGATGTATTGTATTTGTTCAGACTGTTAGTATTGTTATTTCAGCTTTAAAAAATTGAAATGTTCCACATCCACGAGGATCTCCTAAGCATGGATCTTTGGAACGAAAAACTAATCTAATCTGGGTGAAACCGTGGGTTTTACGACGACACGATAAAAGCATTCAACAAAACTTGTTACGTGAGCTTACAGTGGAAAAAGTCAAGTCGTACATCAATTACTTAAGAATGGATGAGCATACATTTCTGTATGTGCTCAGTGAAGTGTATCCTCATATCACAATGCACAATATTCACTTAAGAACTGCTTCATCTTCAGAAGACAGACTCACTGTAACACTCCGATTCATTGCTACAGGAGAGGGTTATGTTATGTTATGTTCGGTTAGGTTAGGTTACGTCAGGTCAGGTCTACGATCTTCTTAATCTATTTTTGTATTCAGCGTGCCTCACGTTGTAAAGCGCCTCATCAGCTTCACACATCTCTATTAATTTTGCAGTTGTCGGCACACGCCAACTGTATTTACCGGCAATGTTTATAAAAACACTACAGACGACAGAACGCTGCAGCAATGATAGCGCCCCATGTGGTAACATGTCACATTGCAGTGAACAGAAAACAAGAGATTTCTTTGATCAAATCTACAGCGAGGCACTAATCAAATATTGGACGACATTTGACAAAGTTCCTATTACACCATCAAATATCTTTGACAAAGAAATTTGATAGTGTAATACCGGCCTAACCATTAAAGAATGTTGTCGACCATACGACGCATCTTTATTCTATGAACTGCAGTATGAAGTGATTGGTCTGCACTTGGCAACACTGTCCATGGCTTTGTTCGCCCTTTTCGCTTTTGTCCTCGATATTCCCTTCTATCATGCACTGTAGAAGCACATATTTGGTGTTCCGTAATACAAAAAAAATAGCTCTGAACACTATGGGACTTAACTTCTGAGGTCATCAGTCCCCTAACTAACCTAAGGACATCACACACATCCATGCCCGAGGCAGGATTCGAACCTGCGACCGTAGTGGTCGCGCGGTTCCAGACTGTAGCGTCTTTTCGCGGATGATGCTGTAGTATACAGAGAAGTTGCAGCATTAGAAAATTGTAGCGAAATACAGGAAGATCTGCAGCGGATAGGCACTTGGTGCAGGGAGTGGCAACTGACCCTTAACATAGACAAATGTAATGTATTGCGAATACATAGAAAGAAGGATCCTTTATTGTATGATTATATGATAGCGGAACAAACACTCGTAGCAGTTACTTCTGTAAAATATCTGGGAGTATGCGTGCGGAACGATTTGAAGTGGAATGATCATATAAAATTAATTGTTGGTAAGGCGGGTACCAGGCTGAGATTCATTGGGAGAGTGCTTAGAAAATGTAGTCCATCAACAAAGGAGGTGGCTTACAAAACACTCGTTCGACCTATACTTGGGTATTGCTCATCAGTGTGGGATCCGTACCAGATCGGTTTGACGGAGGAGATAGAGAAGATCCAAAGAAGAGCGGCGCGCTTCGTCACCGGGTTATTTGGTAACCGTGATAGCGTTACGGAGATGTTTAATAAACTCAAGTGGCAGACTATGCAAGAGAGGCGCTCTGCATCGCGGTGTAGCTTGCTCGCCAGGTTTCGAGAGGGTGCGTTTCTGGATGAGGTATCGAATATATTGCTTCCCCCTACTTATACCTCCCGAGGAGATCACGAATGTAAAATTAGAGAGATTAGAGCGCGCACGGAGGCTTTCAGACAGTCGTTCTTCCCGCGAACCATACGCGACTGGAACAGGAAAGGGAGGTAATGACAGTGGCACGTAAAGTGCCCTCCGCCACACACCGTTGGGTGGCTTGCGGAGTATAAATGTAGATGTAGATGTAGAACCGCTCGGCCAACCGGGCCGGCGTTCCGTAATACAGTTTTTCTTCGTTTAAACGTTGTTAATATTTCTCGCTGTTCGTGTTTCTTCGCAATATTTCGGTGTTATTCTTGATTTCTACAGCATTCTGAGGTACATCGATATTTCAAAGGCCTCGACCTTCATTGCTATTGGCATACTTGCTGTCCATCCTTCAAGAACATACAGAAGTAAAAACCAGGTTTAGCATCTTACAAATCGAACTCGAAGATTCGGGTCTACGACTAAACTTGTGAAAATGTAAGTTAACTATCAATAACATCAACGTCTACCGTAGCACGCTCCATCGATATACGAGCACTGATGCCCGACGTGTCAGCGTCGCTTGACAACACGACGATATTTAGTGGCCACGATACGTATTAGTCTACCACAATATTATTGCCACTGGGAGTGAGAGCACGGTGACACACTGACCCACTCGACAGTAGAATAGTAGATGCACAGCTGTCTTGAAATCATTCACAACGCGATGCATTTTCCTTAGTTACCAACGTATTTGTTTACTGCAACGTCATCGCGTATTTCCAATAGCAGACAAGTGGGGGGGGGGGGGGGAGGGGGAGGGGGGACGACGACGACGACGACGACGACGACGACGACGACGACACAAGTGCCAATAATATCGTGGTCGGGTAGTCTCCTCTGGCGCTATCACGTTGCCACTTATGTCTATATTATCGCTGTATTCTGTGTTGCCTTCCAACGTCCCATACAAATGATCTGTATACGTTTGGACTGCCGCTATCCGCGTATGCCCGATCGACCCGCTACGTAACTGCTTTCCACAGTCTTCTTCATGTCCTTTCTGACGCTGCCGTAGCTCTCGGATTCTTCCCTCTTCACTGGGCATTATTTTATAATTTTCAATTTCATACTGATTTTCACTTATATTCCCACAAATACTTTTATTGCCCCACTTTGTTCCTAGTAGTGATCCGCACGTTCCGTACAATGAAACCTAAACAATGTCCTACCTAGAAAAAAAATTAAATTTGTGGTAAGATCTTATGGGACCAAACTGCTTGGGTCCTCGGTCCCTAAGGTTACACACTACTTAATCGAACTTAACTTACGCTATGGACAACATCCACACCCATGCCCGAGGGAGGACTCGAACCTCCGACGGGGTGAGCGGCGCGGTCCGTGACAAGACGCCCCAGACCGCGCGGCTACCCCGCGCGGCAATGTCCTATCTAAACTCGTTTCTACGCTATACCAGTTTATACAATGAAGCGCCAAAGAAACTGGTATAGACATTAGGCTTCAAATACAGAGATATATAAACAGGCACAATATGGCGATGCGGTCGGCAACGCCTACATAAGACAACAAGTGTCTGGCGCAGTTGTTAAATCGGTCACTACTGCTACAATGGCAGGTTATGAAGATTTAAGTGAGTCTGAACGTCGTGTTATAGTTGGCGCACGAGCGATGGGACACAGCGATGAAGTGGGGAGTTTCCCGTACGACAATTTCACGAGTGTAGCGTGAATATCAGGAATCCAGTAAGACTTCAAATCTCCGACATCGCTGCGGCCGGAAAAAGATCGTGCAAGACCAATTACAACTGAAGAGAATCGTTCAACGTGACAGAAGTACAGCCCTTCCGCAAATTGCTGCAGATTTCAGTGCCGGGCCATCAACAAGTGTCAGCGTGTGAACCATTCTACGAAGCATCATCGATATGGGCATTCGGAGTCGAAGGCCCACTCCTGCACCATTCGCAAGTGCACGACACAAAGCTTTAGGCCTCATCTGGGCCTGTCAACACCTACATTGCACTGTTGATGACCGGAAACATGTTGCCTGGTCGGACGAGTTTCGTTTCAAATTGTATCGAGCGGATGGACTTGTACGGGTATGGAGACAACCTCATGAATTCATGAATCCTGCATGTCAGCAGGGGACTGTTCAAGCTGGTGGAGGCTCTGTAATGGTGTGGGTCGTGTGCAGTTGGAGTGATATGGGACCCCTATACGTCTAGATACGACTTTCACGGGTGACAACTACATAAGCATCCTATCTGATCACCTGCATCCTTTCATGTCCACTGTGCATTCCGACGGACTTGGGAAATTCCAGCAGGACAGTGCGACACCCCACCCGTCCAGAACTGCTACACAGTGCCGAGAATTCTTCCGGGTTGCATGACCGTGGTCCATGGAACTCTTCAATACCTGACATTTCGTCCAAAGCTGTCGACTGCACAGCACAACCAGGAGCACTTCCAAAGATGTCCAACACAGCTTTGGACGAAATGTCAGGGATTGAAGAGTTCCATGGACCACGGTCATACAACCCGGAAGAATTCTCGGCAGCTGAAACGTCCGGTCCTGAAAGCCTTTACTGTATGCTACAGAGTGGCTCCATCCACCCGCTCATACTCTTGCGGATTTATGGACAGCCTTGCAGAATTCATGGTGTCAATTCCCTCCGTACTACTTCAGACATTAGTCAGTTCTATGCCACGTCGTGTTGCGGCACTTCCGCGTGCCTGCGGGAGCCCTACGCAATATAAGCAAGTGTACCAGTTTCTTTGGCTCTTCAGCGTAACTTTACACAAGGCTAATTCCTACGAATGACGTGCATGCGGCTACACTGGTACGATATCAATGATGTGCCATCAGTTTTGTCTTACTGCAAATACTACATCTACGTTGATGACCTCCAGTTCTATCTAGGGTCAATAAGGTAAGTTTATTATCATTCCTTATTGATTTACTTACCTTATTAACCTTCCTATCCCTATAAACTGAGATATGGAAAAATACAAACGAAAAGAATAACATCCGCTACGTTCCTTCGAGATTCGAACCCGGGTTTTCCGATTTCCAGCCAGTTACCCTGGCCGTTGCGCTATCTGTGCTGTCGGCGAAAAGCGTTTACCATGTGGGTGCAGAAGCGGCAGTTGTAAAAGTTTCTTACTTCGATTTCTGAATAAGTATGCATTTTCGGACCCTTCGTTTTAGGTTGTACACAGGCGACCTGCCAAATTTGAGCCGAATCGGTTGGCCGTGTCTGAGGCCTTCCCTTGTGAGATGCAGAAGGGAAACGGGTTGCATCGCGTCGGCATCCATCAACCACTCCCTGAGACTTGGCGAGCAGCGCTGCAGGAAGAATGGGAGTTATTGGCTCAACATGAGACTGATGACACCATTCACAGCTCGCCTCGCCGTTTGTCAGGCCGGTATTGCTGCCACAGGTGGTCACACACCATACTGAGCACATTAACCAGTTGTCGGAGTGTGTGCGTGTAAATCCGTTAAGTTAGAAAAAAGGAAGAACATTTTTGTCTGCCGCTATGCACGTTGCAGTTGTTTACGGTTGGTTTGTGAGATTGAAGGGACCAGACTGCGATGGTCATCGATCCCTTCTTCCAGAACTGCAAACAATCACACAGAGTAAAAACGAAGAATGGAGACGACAACAGACGACACAGGACAAGAAAGACGCAGACAGAGATCAGATAAAACGAATTAAAATCACACAGAGTGTGACAGTGGTTGGCCGACCATAGAGATAAAAAAGGAAAAGCCAACCACCGAGAAACAAACTAAAACTCAGTCTAAAATCGTAGGCCAAAGGGCAGGCTCAAAACAAAAAACATAACTAACACTCAGATTACGTGATAAAAAAAACTGCCCGAATAAAACGCAAAACTAAGCCTTCCATGGCAGTGTCATTTGTTAAAAGGGCAGGGAGCGTGTCAGGCATCACGAACGTCTGCCTGAGCACAGCTAAAAGGGGGCACTCCAACAAAATGCGGACCACCGTCAAAACGGATCCGCAGCGACATAGAGGTGGATCCTCACGTCGCAATAGGTGGCCGTGCGTCAGCCGAGTGTGCCCAATGCGCAGCCGGCAGAGGATAACAGACTCCTTGCGAGAGACCCGCATGGATGACCGCCACACAGTCGTCGTGTCCTTGATAGGACGGAGTTTGTATGGCGTGGTCAGGTTGCGCCATTCAGTGTCCCAAAGTTGGAAAACTTTGCGGTGTAAGATCGCTCGCAAATCAGTCTCCGGGAGGCCAATTTCCAGAGATAGTTTACTGGTGGCCTGTTTGGCCAGGCTGTCAACATGTTCATTGCCGGGTATCCCAACATGGCCCGGGGTCCACACAAAGAGCACAGAGCGGCCGCAACGGGCATGAGTATGGAGGGACTCCTGGACAGCCATCACCAGACGAGAGCGAGGGAAGCACTGACCGACAGCTCGTAAACTGCTCAGGGAGTCGCTACAGATAACGAAGGACTCACCTGAGCAGGAGCGGATATACTCTAGGGCAACGAAAGACGGCGACCAGCTCGGCAGTGAAAACGCTGCAGCCAGCTGGCAATGAATGTTGTTTGTAGTGGTTCCCTAGAGTCAGAGCATAACCGACACGACCAGCAACCATCGAATCGTCAGTGTAAACAACGCCAGATACGTGGCAAGAAGGGAAAGAAAGCGGCGGCGGAAGGCCTCCGGAGGGACTGAGTCCTTCGGGCCCTGTGCCAATTCGAGCCGAAGGCGTGGGCGAGGCACACACCACGGGGGTGTACGCAGAGGGGCCCGGAAAGGAAGTGGAAGAGGGAAAACCCCAAGCCCTGAGAGAAGCTCTCTGACGCGGACCGCGATCGTACAACCCCACCTGGGCCAACGTTCAGGGAGGTGGACGACCGACTGTGGGAACAGAAGACGATAATTAGGATACCCGGGCAAGCTACAAACATGTGCAGCATAGGCGGCCAGTAAACGTTGGCGCCGTAACCGCAGTGGAGGGACACCTGCCTCCACAAGTATGCTGTCCACAGGGCTGGTCCGGAAAGCACCAGTGGCAAGTCGGATCCCGCTGTGAAGGATTGGGTCCAGCACCCGCAACGCAGAAGGGGATGCTGAACCATAAGCCATGCTCCCATAATTCAGACTGGACTGGATTAACGCCTGGTAGAGCCGTAAGAGGGTAGATCGGTCGCCGCCCCAGCTGGTGTGGCTCAAGCATCACAGAGCATTAAGACGCCGCCAAAACATCTGTTTAAGCTGCCGAATATGTGGGAGCCAAGTCAACCGAGCATCAAAAACAAGGCCCAAAAACCGATGTGTCTCCACCACAGCTAGAAGTTCGCCAGCAAGATAAAGCCGCGGCCCAGGGTGAACTGTTCGTCAGCGGCAGAAATGCATAACGCAGGTCTTGGCAGCCGAAAACTGGAAGCCATGCGCGACAGCCCAAGAGTGCGCCTTGCGGATAGCGCCCTGCAGCTGACGTTCAGCAGCTGCAATGCCAATGGAGCTATAGTACAGGCAGAAGTCGTCAGCATACAAGGAAGCTGAGACAGACGTTCGTACCGCCGCAGCGAACCCGTTAATTGCAATTAAAAACAGGCAGACACTTAGGACAGATCCCTGTGGTACCCCGTTCTCCTGAACTCGGGAGGAACTATGGGAGGTTGCGACTCGCACGCGGAAGGTACGATGCAGTCGTTTACGTTCTGTGTTGTTTCTACTTTACTATAACCTGGTTATAAATTGCGGCTGTTGCTTTAATTTTGGACACCAGTGTACAACCGGCCGAGTTAAATGGGGCGTCGGATGAAAGGCGACGCACAGTGCGGTGCGGAGTGTGTGTGTGTGTGTGTGTGTGTGTGTGTGTGTAGCTTTCCTGTACACAGCACAGGTGGGCAGGTCCCGCTGCACAGCTGCTGCACGCTCACGGGCTGTGTCGGCCCACATTCCCCCTCCCGCTCGCCGGACAGCCTGCGGCTGAGAGCGCGCGGCACGCAGCACACGGCAGACGGCAGACAGAGCCGAGAGCCGCGATGGGCAGCGTACACTCCTCCGGCGCCGAAGAGCCCGCGGACGCGGCCGCCCTCTGCAGGCCCGGCGGCTTCTGGCTGGAGCAGACAGCCGCCGAGAGGCGGCAGCGGCAGCGGCAGCGGCTAGCCAGGTCAGTCCACACCGCCACCTGCTGCTCTACCGCCACCTCTGTCATCCGCAGCAGCCCACTGTACTAAGCTTGTGATTCCGAGTGTTCTGCCGAGCTGTGTTCATCAACATCTGCATGTCTACTCTGCGAATCACACTTAAGTGCCTGGCAGTGGGTTCATCGAACCACCTTCACAATGTTGTTGTGGTCTTCAGCCCAGAGACTGGTTTGATGCAACTCTCCATGCTACCCTATCCTGTGCAAGCTTCTTCATCTCCCAGTACCTACCGCAACCTACATCTTTCTGAATCTGCTTACTGTATTCATTTCTTGGTCTCCCTCTACGATTTTTACCCTCCACGCTGCCCCCCAATACTAAATTTGTGATCCCTTGATGCCTCAGAACATGTCCTACCAACCGGTCCCTTCTTTTTGTCAAGTTGCGCCAGAAACTCCTCTTCTCCCCAATTCCATTCAATACTTCACCATCAGTTATGTGATCTACCCATCTAACTTTCAGCATTCTTCTGTAGCACCACAGTTCGAAAGCTTCTATTCTCTTCTTGTCTAAACTATTTATCGTTCGTGTTTCACTTACATACATGGCTACACTCCATACAAATACTTTCAGAAACGACTTCCTGACACTTAAATCTATACTCGATGTTAACAAATTTCTCTTTTTCAAAAACGCTTTCCTTGTCATTGCCAATCTACATTTTATATCTTCTCTACTTCGACCATCATCAGTTATTTTGCTCCCCAAATAGTAAGACTCCGGTTTTCATGGAGGGGGCTTAAACTCATTGTTGTTATGCTTGGGCATATCACAGCACAGGCCTACATTGATGTTTTAAGCACCTTCTTGATTCCCACTGTTGAAGACCAATTCGGGGATGGCGATTGTATCTTTCAAAACGATCGAGCACCTGTTCATAATGCAAGGCCTGTGGCGGAGAGGTTACACGACAGTAACATCCCTGTAATGGACTGGCCTGCACAGAGTCCTCACCTGAATCCTATAGAACACCTCTGGGATGTCTTGGAACGACTTCTTCGTGCTAGGGCTCACCGACCGACATCGATACCTTTCCTCAGTGCAGCACTCCGTCAAGAAAGGGCTGCCATTCCCAAAGAAACCTTCCAACACCTGAATGAAAATACGCCTGCGAAGGGTAGAAGCTGTCATCAGGGCTAAGGGTGGGCCAACACTGTATTGAATTCCAGCTTTACCGATGAAAGGCGCCACGAACTTTTAAGTCATTTTCAGCTACGTGTCCGTATACTTTTGATCACTTAGTGTAAGTTAGAGCTGTGGCTTTGAAAAATTAAAATCATGGATTATGTTCACAAAATCACTGCAACAGTCTTCCCCTGTATCAATACAAAGCTGAAATCTTTTTAAAAGTGTTTCGAAACAGTCACTGTACCCCTTTTCTGGAATAGCATTTAGTGGTGCAGTGCAACTTTCTTGGCCGTCCTTAATAGCGTTGTATCAGTGTCCGTTCATTGCCAGCTTCAATTTGGAGAACAACTTGAAACTGGCTTGGGCCAAATCCAGCGAATACGGCCGGTGATCCAGACTGTGATCCGTTTGCTGCCCAAAACCTCACGCACGATCTTCATTTTGTGGGCTGGGGTACTGTCGTGGAGGAACAGCCAGGTACCTGCCACTCTGCACTCGGGTCAAATTCGACCCATTCTCGCCCACACACACAAAACTTGACGTTGCCTCGCTGCTCCACCGTCAGACACGTACTGTTACATTCGCGACCAGGGCGCATTCTGCAGCGATGCTGATCTTCTACACAGCAGTTGTTGAAACTTCAAGGATGATAACACCGCAGCTCATCATAAAATGACACTGCAGTCTGGAACTATACACATGCAGTCCTAAAGGAGCTTTGATACACTGTACGTAGAGAGAAAAGATTTAATAAATATTTTTATCTACTTACTAAACATGACTAAAAGTTACATTTTATATTTGCATGCAGAAATATATTTCTGTAATTCTTTTGTCGGGGAATGAACTCAATATAAGTTATAATGGCAAAAAGATCTTAATGTGTTATAATTAGAAATTAACTATTTTCGGATTTTTTCCCTTTACTTGTACTGTGGAACGTGTTTCTTGCCAAATTTTATGATTCTAGGCCAGCGGGAGTAGCCTTTAGGTGTTAGTGAGTCAGTCTGCGAGTATCAAAAGATGTGACGTAAATGGCCGTATTTTTTAGAAGCTTAAATTTTCCACACCGTTAGGCACCATAGTCTTTCATATGGCCGACCGGTGTGGCCGAGCGGTTCTAGGCGCTACAGTCTGGAACCACGCGAACGCTACGGTCGCAGGTTCGAATCCTGCCTCGGGCATGGATGTGTGTGATGTCCTTAGGTTAGTTAGGTTTAAGTAGTTCTAAGTTCTAGGGGACTGATGACCTCAGCAGTTAAGTCGCATAGTGCTCAGAGCCATTTGAACCATCTGAGACTGGAAAGAACGCTATGAAAGTGAGGTTAACCCGTTTCTAAACAGGATTTTAAGTGAGATGAAACTTGGGTCCACCACATTGAACCAGTGTCGAAAACATAAAGCATGGACTGGAAGCATGCCAACTCATATGTCCAACAGAAATTCAGAATGCAAGCATCAAGGGGTAAAGCCATGTTGACCTCGTTTTGGGACGTCCAGGGTGTCGTCTTTTGGGATTATTTGGAAGACCTTACCATATACAGCGCCTACTACTCAGACATGATGACAAACAAAGTAAAGCCAGCAATAAGAGAAAAACGTGGAGGATCTCAGTGAAAAGGCACGACAATGCTCGCCCTCACACAGCCATTCTGACCCAAGAAAATATTGATAAATAAGTTAGGAGATAGTACCTCATTCTCAGTATAGTCCAAATGTGGTTCACTCGTATTTTTATTTGTTTGTTCCACTCAAGAAGGCATTACGTGGTAAAATGTACAGCAACAACGAGGAAGTCAAAGAATTTGTGGCAGTGTGTCTGAAACAACAAGACAAAGACTTCTTTGCATGAAGTATAAAAAAACTAGTTCATCGTTGGGACGAGCGTATTAATATTGGTGGGGATTATGTTGAGAAGTAGTAAAAGTTTCATTTAGGAAAAATAAACACTTTTAGATTTCTGTGCCTCAATCCGTAAAAGTGGAACGCTTGTAGGATCTTCGTTGCCTGTCCGACTATTAAGAACGTTCTCAGGATCCGTAGACATATCAAGTTGAAATTTTTATGTCAGATACTAAGGTCTATGGTCTTTTGGAGGTGTAAAACATTTAATCTTCTAAGTCAATGCAGTCAAAAAAACATGGCCAACAAATTAACTAAACCGTTTGTATTGTTGAGGGCCCCCTCACTCGCTCAATATTTATTGCACAGTAATGAGCGTCGCGCAATAAAAATGACAACCTGAGAACAATATTGACTGTTTGCGCAGTATATTGAACAACACTCCGGAGCTTTAGAAATGTTGAAGTTCGATACTGTACTGCCTAAGAGTGCTATTGCGCAATACACACCAGTTCCTATCAAAACCGAGAGAAATTGAAATCGCTGTGAACGAGTTTCCGCAAAGAACTGAAAAAGTAAAGGACAAAAGATCAGAGATTGGGCTCGAAGATGTATACTCTAAGACAAAAAAAACTGTTCGAATGGGAGGAAAATCGGTAGATGTGATGTACATACACAGACAAACAAATGATTACAATTTCAGAAAAAATGGATGATTTATACAAGAGAAAGAGGTTCACAAAGAGATCAAGCCAATGAGGCGTTGGTCCAGCTCTGCCCCTTATGCCAGCAGATGCTCAGTTTGGCACTGGTTGATAGTACTGCTGGGTGTCCTCCTGAGGTTTGGTTCAAATGGCTCTGAGCACTATGGGACTTAACATCTGTGGTCATCAGTCCCCTAGAACTTAGAACTACTTAAACCTAACTAACCTAAGGACATCACACACATCCATGCCCGAGGCAGGATTCGAACCTGCGACCATAGCCCTCCTGAGGGATATCGAGCCAAATTCTGTCCAACTGGCGCGTTAGATCGTCAAAACGCCGGTATGGTAGAGGGTCCTGCGCCTAATGCTCCAAACGTTCTTAACTGGATAAAGATCCAGCGTCCTTGGTGGCCAACGAAGGCTTTGGGAAGCACGAAGACAGGCAGTGTGCGGGCGGGCATTATCTTGCTGAAATATAAGCCTAGAATGGCTTGCCATGAAGGGCATCAAAACGAGGCGTGGAATATAGTCGAAAGACCGCTGTGCTATAAAGGTGCCGCGGATGACAAGAAAAGTGATCCTGCTATGAAAAGAACTGTCACCCCAGGCCATCTTTCCTGGTTGTCGAGCCGTATTGGGCTACGGGGGGTTTCCTATCGTGGGGTTTCCTACAAGGGTGCAACAGGTAGCGAAGCTGTCCAGAGCAACCGGTTCCCTAATGAGGTATTTGCGAACTGAGCCTCCCCCACTGCTTGTCTACCCCAGTCGCTCACCCTCAGTGCAGGTGTTGTCACCGTTTCTCAGACAGCGTCGTCGTCGATCAGCATCAATAATTTCGCAAAGTTCTGGAGTTTCGTCATATATGTTGTACGAAACTAATTATTTGTATTTGGCGGATCTCATTCACAAAAGTACGCTTTTAACGGTATTTCTAAAGTTCTAATAGACAATCTGCTATTTATTGAATTTTTATCTCAACAAAACTGAAATTTTACTTGGTAAATTTCTTACAAACATGGTCACTCGTCCTGTGAAGCTTCCAGAATTTTTGGTGATGAAGGCGGAATGAGGACTCAGCCAGCTGATTGCCCACTTTTCTGTCAGAGACTTTTAAACACAAACATATTTGCCTTTATTGTGCTCCAACAGGAGCATTTTTCAGCTGATTATAATGTAGCTCATTTTATAAAGATGAAATTCCAACTAGATGAACTTTTGTGGAGTCATCTGTACTAAGCAACGAATTTTATCATCTGTAGACATCAAGAACAACACTCTAGTTATCGAGACTTTATACACCGCATCTAACCATAGGGAAATATTCCGTGATTTCTTTCAGATGAACACGCCCATTGTCGCGTGAATCTTTATCTAATTACTAACTGTAAACACGGCGTTGCCCGGATATTTATTCATCCCAGTTTTATGTCAGTTCATCCCCTCTTCCCTCATCTCTCTTGTCCATTTAGTCCTATCTCGTCTCTCTATCCACCTCCTCCTTCCGCCCATCCGCCTCTCTTTCCATCTCCTCCATCTGCCCTCCATCCTCTTCTCCTTCTCCATCCATCTTCCCGTCTCTGTCCACCTCCTCCTCCGCTTTTTCTAATAGTACATCAAATTCACAATAACACCCCTAATTTACGTATTTATTACAGTGTTCCTTTAGTCATTCATCACCTTCCCCCTTTCTCTGTTTACCTGCTGCTCCCTCTCTCTTTTAATCTGCTTCTTTCACTTCTCTGGATGCACCTCCTCCCCCCTCCCCGCCCCCATCACGTTCTCCTCTCTCCGTATATCTCCTCCTCCGCTCCGTCATGCCATCTCCTCTTTCCCCATCTATGAAAAAATACGTATATCTGCCAACTTTCATGCTGATTAACGAGAAGATGTTGAATGTATTTAAAGGTAGGCCAATAACCATCCGCCATCCAGCATACGTTGGCTTGTGTAAATGCCTTCACCACGAAAACATACATAAATGAGCCAACTCCCAAGCTGATCAGTCAGATGGTGTGTAATTCTGTTGTAAGGCACCCTCCGCCATACACCGTATGAAACTTCACGTAGACGGCGAGGTTCCCCTCGTTTTGAAGATCAAATGTACAAATTTCATCAAGATCGGAGCAACACTGTGGCTTTTGTTGAAATCCGTAAGTAAAGTACCCTTCACCATGCACTGAACGAAGTTTTAAGTAGACAGTGACCTTCCTCTTGGTTGGGGAAATGTGAATTCATTGTTGTACATCCCGCTCGCTCTATGCCGATTTAGTTGCGAAACATAATAGATTTGAACAACACAAATCATGTAATGATTTCTGTCGTATAAAGGGCAACATAGCTATTAAATAATAGTAACGAGATTACGAGAGCAGTCACTTTCAGTGTTACATAAAATAACGTTATACCTTGTAAATTATCACGACAGAAAATGAAGATGATAAGCAATGTGGGACTTCCTTCCGTTTGCGTGTGAAACTCTCGGAGAAATCCTGTTTGGTGAGGGGGGTGGGAGGGGGCAGCAAGGGGAGCCTCGATTTGTTTTGCCGGCCCGGGCCTCTGACAGGTTTAGTGCGCCACTGCTCGTAGGAAACCACACGCTAGGAAACCCCACGACACCGCGTATGGCGGGCGACCATCAGGTTGGTACCCCACCGCCATCCTAGGTATCTCCAGGTACGTCTATGCTGGCCATCGGGGCTTAGTTCGATGCGGGACTCATCACTGAATACAATCCTATTCCAGTCAACGAGATTCCAGGCCGAAGACACGTCTGCAGACGCCCCACACAGCGGTGAGCTACTAACCTATCTGTCGCTCGCCATACAGCCTGACAGAGAGGAGTGATTGTCTTCTTTTCATAGCTGGACACCTTTGGTTCTCACCCACCGCACCCTTACAGCACAGCGGTACGTCGACGACATTCTACGTCCCGTCTAGTTGCCCTACATCTACATCTACAGGGCTATTACAAATGATTCAAGCGATTTCATAAATTCACTGTAGCTTCATTCATTGACATATGGTCACAACACACTACAGATACATAGAAAAACTCATAAAGTTTTGTTCGGCTGAAGCCGCACTTCAGGTTTCTGCCGCCAGAGCGCTCGAAAGCGCAGTGAGACAAAATGGCGACAGGAGCCGAGAAAGTGTATGTCGTGCTTGAAATGCACTCACATCAGTCAGTCATAACAGTGCAACGACACTTCAGGACGAAGTTCAACAAAGATCCACCAACTGCTAACTCCATTCGGCGATGGTATGCGCAGTTTAAAGCTTCTGGATGCCTCTGTAAGGGGAAATCAACGGGTCGGCCTGCAGTGAGCGAAGAAACGGTTGAACGCGTGCGGGCAAGTTTCACGCGTAGCCCGCGGAACTCGACGAATAAAGCAAGCAGGGAGCTAAACGTACCACAGCCGACGGTTTGGAAAATCTTACGGAAAAGGCTAAAGCAGAAGCCTTGCCGTTTACAATTGCTACAAGCCCTGACACCCGATGACAAAGTCAAACGCTTTGAATTTTCGGCGCGGTTGCAACAGCTCATGGAAGAGGATGTATTCAGAGCGAAACTTGTTTTCAGTGATGAAGCAACATTTTTTCTTAATGGTGAAGTGAACAGACACAATGTGCGAATCTGGGCGGTAGAGAATCCTCACGCATTCGTGCAGCAAATTCGCAATTCACCAAAAGTTAACGTGTTTTGTGCAATCTCACGGTTTAAAGTTTATGGCCCATTTTTCTTCTGCGAAAAAAACGTTACAGGACACGTGTATATGGACATGCTGGAAAATTGGCTCATGCCACAACTGGAGACCGACAGCGCCGACTTCATCTTTCAACAGGATGGTGCTCCACCACACTTCCATCATGATGTTCGGCATTTCTTAAACAGGAGATTGGAAAACCGATGGATGGATCGGTCGTGGTGGAGATCATGATCAGCAATTCATGTCATGGCCTCCACGCTCTCCCGACTGAACCCCATGCGATTTCTTTCTGTCGGGGTATGTGAAAGATTCAGTGTTTAAACCTCCTCTACCAAGAAACGAGCCAGAACTGCGAGCTCGCATCAACGATGCTTTCGAACTCATTGATGGGGACATGCTGCGCCGAGTGTGGGAGAAACTTGATTATCGGCTTGATGTCTGCCGAATCACTAAAGGGGCACATATCGAACATTTGTGAACGCCTAAAAAAACTTTTTGAGTTTTTGTATGAGTGTGCAAAGCATTGTGAAAATATCTCAAATAATAAAGATAATGTAGAGCTGTGAAATCGCTTCAATCATTTGTAATAACCTTGTACATTTATACTCCGAAGCCACCCAACGGTGTGTGGCGGAGCGCACTTTTCGTGCCACTGTCATTACCTCCATTTTCTGTTCCAGTCGCGTATGGTTCGCGGGAAGAACGACTGCCGGAAAGCCTCCGTGCGCGCTCGAATCTCTCTAATTTTACATTCGTGATCTCCTCGGGAGGTATAAGTAGGGGAAGCAATATATTCGATACCTCATCCAGAAACGCACCCTCTCGAAACCTGGACAGCAAGCTACACCGCGATGCAGAGCGCCTCTCTTGCAGAGTCTGCCACTTGAGTTTATTAAACATCTCCGTAACGCTATCATGCCTACCAAATAACCCTGTGACGAAACGCCCCGTTCTTCTTTGGATCTTCTCTATCTCCTCCGTCAACCCGATCTGGTACGGATCCCACACTGATGAGCAATACTCAAGTATAGGTCAAACGAGTGTTTGTAAGCCACCTCCTTTGTTAATGGACTACATTTTCTAAGGACTCTCCCAATTAATCTCAACCTGGTACCCACCTTACCAACAATTAATTTTATATGATCATTCCACTTCAAATCGTTCCGCACGCATACTCCCAGATATTTTACAGAAGTAACTGCTACCAGTGTTTGTTCCGCTATCATATAATCATACAATAAAGGATCCTTCTTTCTATGTATTCGAAATACATTACATTTGTCTATGTTAAGGGTCAGTTGCCACTCCCTACACCAAACGCCTATCCGCTGCAGGTCTTCCTGCATTTCGCTGCAATTTTCTAATGCTGCAACTTCTCTGTATACTATAGCATCATCCGCGAAAAGTCGCATGGAACTTCCGACACTATCTACTAGGTCATTTATATATATTGTGAAAAGCAATGGGCCCATAACACTCCCCTGTGGCACGCCAGAGGTTACTTTAACGTCTGTAGACGTCTCTCCATTGAGAACAACATACTGTGTTCTGTTTGCTAAAAACTCTTCAATCCAGCCACACAGCTGGTCAGATATTCCGTAGGCTCTTACTTTGTTTATCAGGCGACAGTGCGGAACTGTATCGAACGCCTTCCGGAAGTCAAGGAAAACAGCATCTACCTGTGAGCCTGTATCTAATATTTTCTGGGTCTCATGAACAAATAAAGCGATTTGGGTCTCACACGATCGCTGTTTCCGGAATCCATGTTGATTCGTACAGAGTAGATTCTGGGTTTCCAGAAACGACATGATACGCGAGAAAAAAACATGTTCTAAAATTGTACAACAGATCGACGTCAGAGATATAGGTCTATAGTTTTGCGCATCTGCTCGACGACCCTTCTTGAAAACTGGGACTATCTGTGCTCTTTTCCAATCATTTGGAACCTTCCGTTCCTCTAGAGACTTGCGGTACACGGCTCCATGGCGAGCCATTCTGAGCTTACTTTTCAGCAGGATAACGCCCGCCTGCACACGGCGGGTGTTTCTGCCGCTTGTCTTCGTGCTCGCTCAACCCTACCTTGGCCTGCAAAGTCTCCGGATTACTCCCCAGCTGAGAACGTTTGGAACGTTGTGGGCAGTCCCCCTCTACCAGCCGGGGAGTTTCACGATCTAACGCTCCAGTTGGACAGAATCAGGGACGATATCCCTCGGAAGGATCCCAACAACTCTGTCATTCAATGTCAAGTCGAATAACTTCTTGTATATGGACCAGAGGTGGAGCAACGCATTACTGTTGTTGTTGTGGTCTTCAGTCCTGAGACTGGTTTGATGCAGCTCTCCATGCTACCCTATCCTGTGCAAGCTTCTTCATCTACCAGTACCTACTGCAACCTACATCCTTCTGAATCTGCTTGGTGTATTGATCTCTTGGTCTCCCTCTACGATTTTTACCCTCCACGCTGCCCTCCAATGCTAAATTTGTGATCCCTTGATGCCTCAGAACATGTCCTACCAACCGATCCCTTCTTCTAGTCAAGTTGTGCCACAAACTTCTCTTCTCCCCAATCCTATTCAATACCTCCTCATTAGTTACGTGATCTACCCACCTTATCTTCAGCATTCTTCTGTAGCACCACATTTCGAAAGCTTCTATTCTCTTCTTGTCCAAACTGGTTATCGTCCATGTTTCACTTCCATACATGGCTACACTCCATACAAATACTTTCAGAAACGACTTCCTGACACTTAAATCTATACTCGATGTTAACAAATTTCTCTTCTTCAGAAACGATTTCCTTGCCATTGCCAGTCTACATTTTATATCCTCTCTACTTCGACCATCATCAGTTATTTTACTCCCTAAATAGCAAAACTCCTTTACTACTTTAAGTGTCTCATTTCCTAATCTAATCCCCTCAGCATCACCCGATTTATTTTGACTACATTCCATTATTCTCGTTTTGCTTTTGTTGATGTTCATCTTATATCCTCCTTTCAAGACACTGTCCATTCCGTTCAACTGCTCTTCGAAGTCCTTTGCTGTCTCTGACAGATTTACAATGTCATCGGCGAACCTCAAAGTTTTTACTTCTTCTCCATGAATTTTAATACCTATGTTGCTCAATTCGTGAAGCTCTTTCTCTTGAACAAATCGAATTTGTCTGAAACTGTAATCATGTGTTTGTCTGTACATGTATATCACATCTACCGATTTCCGTCCCATTCGTATAATTTCTTCGTGGCACGCCTTTTTCCCCCTTTAGAGTGCGTATAAAAGCACTATGTGGTACTAAAATCAGGAAACGCAGGTAAGTCACTGCCTGCATTAGCAAGGGAGACGGGAGATAATGGTGTCATGATAGCTGAAGTCTATATTGTAACAGCTCACAGAATAGTCAAAGAAGATCAGGTCAGTTACCCAGTGAGCGTACATGTTTAACTTTCATTCAGTAGTTGCCACAGTAAATACATAACACCAACTAACTTTTCATTCAGCGCGGTTGTTTTATTTCGTTTGTAACAGTAATTACAGTTCAGTAATACATAAAAATAGTATATGTACACAATTTATACAGCTCACTAGTGTAATTTGTAATTAGTTTTTACTGTCGTGGTTTACAAATCTTTGCTGTCATTAAATACCACCTGATCCAATGAAATAGTCACATAAAGCTTCTCGGGCTTACCTTGCTTGTTCTGCATAATTTCTGCTTGTGATTACCAATGCAAGCATCTCAGTCGCAATGCGCGCGAGTTGCGGATCGTCGAGAGCTCTTATATGCAGCTCAACAGTAGAGTGCCGTTCTTGGCATCGCACTTCCGCGCAATGCATTGGAACATTATTGCTGTGTGAACAATATTGAGCGTGATAGGGCTGCTTTGGATGAATCAATTCTTTTTACGATTTACATAACCGATCAGGTTGATGGTATTAACAGCGGCCTGAGACTGTTTGCCGATGGTGCTGTAGTCTACAGGAAAGTAGTAGCATACGAAAGTTGTGAACAAATCAATGAGGATTTGCAGAAAATAAATGCGTGATGTAATGACTGGCTGTTATCTCTCAATATTAGTAAGTGTAACCTACTGCGTATAACAAGGCGAAAATCCCCATTAATATACGAGTAAAAAATAAATGCCCAGTCTTTGGAAGCGGTAGCGTCCGTCAAGTGTCTGGGTGTGACTATTGGAAATGATCTCAAATGGAATGATCAAATTCCACAAGTAACGGGTAAGGCGAACTCTAGATTACGGTTTATTGGTAGAATCCCGAAGCGATGCAGTTCTTCAACAAAGGAAATAGCTTATAATACGTTAGTTCGTTCAGTCTTGAAGTATTGTTCGTATGCGTGGGACCCTTACCAGTTGGGTCTGATTCAAGAGATTGAGAAGGTCCAAAGAAGAGCGGCAAGATTCGTGACTGGTACATTTAGCCATCGCGAGAGCGTTACAAATCTCATAGAAATATTGAAGTGGCACACACTTGCAGATAGACGGCGCGCCAAACAGAAGGGGCTGCTCACTAAATTCCGAAATCCGATCTTCACCGAGGATGTAGAGAATATATTATTACCACCAACTTTCAAATCGCGCAATGATCACCATTCAAAGATAAGGGAAATTAGAGCTCGTACTGAGGCGTTCAGACAGTCGTTTTTGCCTCCCGCGATCCGCGAGTGGAACAGAGGGGGAGGGGGGGGGGGAATATGACTTTGGCGCGAATTGTGCTCTCCGCCACACACCGCTTGATGGCTAGCGGAGTATATATGTAGATGCAGAAACAATGTAGCCAGCTCTGGGAGAAGAATGTAAGATGAAGGTTCTCCGTAATGGGAAATAATTCCACTTTGTAATTGCTTGCGTAGGGGATAGCCAACATGACTGGATTTTGCTACCCGACCGGCTGCAGAAAACATTCCACTCAACTAAAAGCGCCCATCCCATCCGGACCTGCTGACAACAAGAAACCAGACACGTTCGAAGTCCAAGGAAGTTGAATGAGGTGAGACAGAGGGGGGAACATCTTCCATTACGAAAATGATAACAGAACGAATCACCTTTCCCAAACGTAGGCGCAAACTACCGGAACGAACAGCATCCTGCCATTTACACTTTCTCATGTCTGTAGCGCGCAGAGCTGTATTCACGTTGGCAGTCCTAAGCGAAAACTGAAAAACGTGAGCGCACACTTCGAAATTTAAACGAGCAAATTATGACGTTGCCAAAAGTTTGAAATTCTGCTGCTGCTGCTGCTGCTGCTGCTGCTGTTGTTGTTGTTGTTGTTGTTGTTGTTGTGGTCTTCAGTCCTGAGACTGGTTTGATGCAGCTCTCCATACTACTCTATCCTGTGCAAACTTCTTCATCTCCCAGTACTTACTGCAACCTACATCTTTCTGAATCTGCTTATTGTATTTATCCCTTGGTCTCCCCCTACGATTTTTACCCTCCACGATGCCCTCCAGTACTAAATTGGTGATCCCTTGATGCCTCAGAACATGTCCTACCAACTGATCCCTTCTTCTAGTCAAGTTGTGCCACAAACTCCTCTTCTCCCCAATCCTATTCAATACCTCCTTATTATTTATGTGATCTACCCATCTAATCTTCAGCATTCTTCTGTAGCACCAGATTTCGAAAGCTTCTATTCTCTTCTTGTCCAAACTGTTTATCGTCCATGTTTCACTTCCATACATGGCTACACTCCATACAAGTACTTTCAGAAACGACTTCCTGACACTTAAATCTATACTCGATGTTAACAAATTTCTCTTCTTCAGAAACGCTTTCCTTGCCATTGCCAGTCTACATTTTATATCCTCTCTTCGACCATCATCAGTTATTTTGCTCCCCAAATAGCAAAACTCCTTTACTACTTTAAGTGTCTCATTTCCTAATCTAATTCCCTCAACATCACCCGATTTAATTCGACTACATTCCATTATCCTCTTTTTGCTTTTGTTGATGTTCATCTTATACCCTCCTTTCAAGACACTGTCCATTCAGTTCAACTGCTCCTCCAAGTCCTTTGCTGTCGCTCACACAATTACAATGTCATCGGCGAACCTCAAAGTTTTTATTTCTTCTCCATGGATTTTAATACCCACTCCGAACTTTTCTTTTATTTCCTTTACTGCTTGGTCAATATACAGATTGAATAACATCGGGGTAGGCTACAACCCTGTCTAACTCCCTTCCCAACCACTGCTTCTCTTTCATACCCCTCGACTCTTATAACTGCCATCTGCTTTCTGTACAAATTGTAAATAGCCTTTCGCTCCCTGTATTTTACCCCTTCCACCTTCAGAATTGGAATGAGAGTATTCCACTCAACATTGTCAAAAGCTTCCTCTAAGTCTACAAAAGCTAGAAACGTAGGTTTGCCTTTCCTTAATCTTTCTTCTAAGATAAGTCGTAGGGTCAGTATTGCCTCACGTGTTCCAACATTTCTACGGAATCCAAACTGATCTTCCTCGAGGTCGGCTTCTACCAGTTTTTCCATTCGTCTGTAAAGAATTCGTGTTAGTATTTTGCAGCTGTGACTTATTAAACTGATAGTTCGGTAATTTTCACATCTGTCAACACCTGCTTTCTTTGGGATTGGCATGATTATATTCTTCTTGAAGTCTGAGGGAATTTCGCCTGTCCATAGATCTTGCTCACCAGTTGGTACAGTTTTGTCAGGACTGGCTCTCCCAAGGCTGTCAGTAGTCCTAATAGAATGTTGTCTACTCCTGGGGTCTTGTTTCGACTTAGGTCTTTCAGTGCTCTGTCAAACTCTTGACGCAGTATCGTATCTCCCATTTCATCTTCATCTACTGCTATAGGTTCTACATCGACGGCATGTGCGTATCTCAAATTTTGCGACTAGTACTTTCCAAATGATGTATTTCTCTGAAACTTACTTTTTTGAAGTTTTGCTATGTCGGTTTTCGAAACACTGAATGAAATATATAACTATAGTAAATCTTCTTAGGTGCTTTGTTGTTATTTTTTTTAAATTAAAGTTTTAGGCATCTGTGGCATTTTAAAACCTGAGGATATGCAAAGTTATATAGGCTGTTCGAAAATGTATTCCATATTTTGACAGGTCGACGTATGGACCAAAACAAGACAAAAATGTCCAGTAAGAACGGGCTTTAAAGTGCATACATTAACAGTTACGACAACTTGCTAATCTTCGCTGCTGTGGGACACACCTCTTGTACTGCTAGCTGTTTTCTATCACGATCTAATCAATGTAATAAACAAATGAGGGCACATTGCTCTGTTATTGTCCATGGCAACTAATCAGTAAACATCTCTTAGTGTTCTTACTGTAAACCGTATTCACAGTTCTGGGCAAGTGCAACGCATACGTTAGTTGTAATGGTACCAATTTGTATTTTTATAAGTTGCTGAAAATCTACATTGCACTTTTATCTTTACGCTTAGCAGCATAATGGTAGCATTAGCAATATAAGGGACACGGGCTCGATGGTTGCTTCCATTGGCTAGACCATGGCACATCATATCTGCCACTTCTCGTATGGAATAATAAGCTTCCACTTTGCTAGCAAGAAACTTACCGATCCACGACCAATGTTTGTGATGCGCATAAAGTTCCTGGTTTGATAGCAGTGTTGCAATGTCTTACTTTTACATTATGTGATAGGCATTATGTATTGTACATGTTGCCAGCTCCAGAATAATCTAGTCATCTCTTGATTTCTCTTTTCAAGAGCTGCTTTCTCTATTCCATTTGCCTGTATCATCTCCCCCAAATACTTGAATTAGTGAACTCTCATCTCACCAAATGTAGTTGTGATCTTTTGTGGTGCATATTTTTGGTCTCACGCGTATTCTGTTTTCTCGAAAGAGATTTGCATTCCGATCTTATCAGCCTTCTCTTTCAAGACCGCAGTTTGCTTTACTGCGTTTCTGTGTTATTGCTAGTACAGTAGAGTCTCGATAGTTCGAGTTTCCAATAATCCGAGCCTTTTTTTAAAGGTTACAACAATCTACTTTCTTTTTTTTACTGACACGATAAATAATGAAAACATCATTGCAAAAGATAGATAGGGAGAGTACAGCTCAGTGACAAAGCAGACAACAATGCAATCAACACCGACGATTAGCTCGCTGCCCTGTTGCACGAACATCTATTGTCAGTATGGCACGAAATACGCAGGCTGCTACCGATCAAAACTGGGGAGTTCATACGCTGCTGTAGTTCCCAGTACATGTACTGTACAGCGTTGTGTGTCGTTTTGTTTGTTGGCTGTGTGTTCAGTTGTACACCTTACAAAGATGAATGCTGTAACAAAAAAGAGGAAATTTGTGCCTTTGCATCTAAAATTAGAAGCACTAAGACGACTTGACAAAGGAGAAACGATAAAAAAACTTGCTCTCGAGTATGGTGTCGGTGAAATTACTGTTGGTGACTGGCGAAGAAACTGACTTAAATTGGAACAGTTTCCTTCACAGAAATGCTCACACGAATCTCTCAGTCGAAGAAGTATAAAGAAGTCAGACTTCGAAAAAACAAGTCAGGCATTGTTCATGTGGTTTAACCAACAGAGACAGAAGGTTGCTTCGATTTCTGGCGCAATCTTGCAAGAAAAGGCTTTGTTTTTCAGAAACAAGCTGCAGGAAGGAGATGACAATTTCGCCGCTAGTGTGGGCTGGCTCGACAAGTGGAAGAAGAGGTATGGAGTGCGTCAACTAGACGTATGTGAAGAAAAACTCTCTGGTGACGCTCAGGCCGTTTCAAAATTTATCGTCGAGTTTAAAAAAATCATAACTGACGAAAATTTGTCTAATGAACAAATAGGTAACTGTGACGAAACTGAGCTAAATTTTAAAACGTTACCAGCGAGAACACTTGCTTCTCGGGAAGCAAAAAGTGCTCCTGGGCACAAAAAAGCAAAGAGCGGCTCACAGTTACGGCAGCTTCAAATGCAACTGGAAACCACAAACTAAAACTAGTTGTGATTGGGAAGTCTGCCAAGGCAAGAGCATTCAAGAATGTATCCGTCTCAGTTCTTCCAGTTGTCTATACACATCCGAATAATGCCTGGATGAATCAGGAAATCTTCAAGTACTCGTTTTCTAGCTCATCTGTACCTGACTGCAAGAATTTTTTAAAAGAAAGGCGACTGCCATGCAAAGCAATTTTGCTCATGGATAATGCGTCCTCACATCAAAATGCAGGAGAGCTGCAGTGCGACGGTGTCCACGCCTGGTTTTTCCCACCAAACGTTACCTGTCTCATTCAGCCCATGGCTCGGGGCGTTCTGGAATGTCTAAAAAAAAAGTATCTACGGCGATTGCTACAGTCAATCCGGCATTCCGAAGACAACGAAAGCATTGTTGGAGCTTTGGAGAAAGTGACTTTGAAGGACGTCGTCGTGTACTGGATTAGCGAATCTTGGAGCGAAATAAAGTCTGACACAATTTCTAAGTCGTGGAAGAAGATTCTACAGGAAAGTATGCCAGACACAGAAAGTGAAGATTTAGCAGATGAGGACGATCAATCACTGTGTAATTTAATCAGAAGATTGCCAGGGTGTGAAGAGGCAGAGGAGGTGAAAGTAGGCGAGTGGTTAAATTCGGACGAACAGTTGGTGGTGACAGACTCTTCTATAATTCACATGGTTAACATTCCATCGCAGTGTGAGAGTGACGGGGCAGAGGCTGCACCGATGATGAGTCACACCGATGGCTACGCTGCTCTCGAGGCCGCCATGTGCTACGTGGAACACCAGCCTGAGGCGACACCAACTGACCTACTGCTCCTGAGACGGTGGCGTGACATTCCCGCGAGGAAACGTTGCAGCTTCGCCAAGCAAAAGACACTCACTATTACTTGTCTACATAAATAATTATTGTTATTCTGCCAATGCAAATGCATGTGTAAATACTTTTATTTTAATAAAGTTCAGATTTTGACCTGGATTACTTAAAACATCATAATATTTCTTTTTCCCATTTAAATTTCGATAGTCCGAGTTTTCGATAGTTCGAGGTGGTTCCGGTCCCGTTCACCTCGAACTATCGAGAGACTTACTGTATTGAGAGATCAGCAGTGAATGCCAGAGAGCGAATATCTCGTTCTCTGGTTTTCTTTCCTAGCCTGATTGCTTCATAAATTCCCCGTGGCCTCAGTTTTTTCCCATTTCCTGACAATTTTGTCGAATAGTATATTGAACAATAGTTCAACTAATTTCAGTATAAAACATTTTTATATAGATTGACGTGACGAAAGTCATGGCATAGCGGTATGCGCATATACAGATGGCGGTAGCATCACGCACACAAAATAAAAGGGCATTGTATTTGCGGAGCTGTCATTTGTACTCCGGCCATCCCTGTGAAACTGTTTCCGATGTTATTATCGCCGCACGACGGGCTTAACAGACTTTGAAAGCGGAATGGTAGTTGGAGCTAGACACATGGGGCATTTCATTTCGGAAATCGTTAGGGAATTCAATATTCCGAGATCGGCAGTGTCAAGAGTGTGCTGATAATACCAAATTTCAGGCATTACCTCTCAGAGTTTGACAGAGCACTGAAAGACCTGAGTCGAAACAAGGCCCCGGGAGTAGACAACATTCCATTAGAACTACTGACAGCCTTGGGAGAGCCAGTCCTGACAAAGCTCTATCATCTGGTGAGTAACATGTATGAGACAGGTGAAATACCCTGAGACTTCAAGAAGAATATAATAATTCCAATCCCAAAGAAAGCAGGTGTTGACAGATGTGAAAATTACCGAACTATCAGTTTAATAAGTCACGGCTGCAAAATACTAACGCGAATCTTTACAGACGAATGGAAAAACTGGTAGAAGCGGACCTCGGGGAAGATCAGTTTGGATTCCACGTGAGGCAATACTGACACTGCGACTTATTTTAGAAGCTAGATTAAGAAAAGGCAAACCTACGTTTCTAGCATTTGTAGACTTAGACAAAGCTGTTGACAATGTTGACTGGAATACTCTCTTTCAAATTCTGAAGGTGGCAGGGGTAAAATACAGGGAGCGAAAGGCTATTTACAACTTGTACAGAAACCAGAAGGCAGTTATAAGAGTCGAGGGACATGAAAGGGAAGCAGTGGTTGGGAAGGGAGTGAGACAGGGTTGTAGCCTCTCCCCGATGTGGTTCAATCTGTATATTGAGCAAACAGTAAAGGAAACAAAAGAAAAATTCGGAGTAGGTATTAAAATCCATGGAGAAGAAATAAAAACTTTGAGGTTCGCCGATGACATTGTAACTGTGTGAGCGACAGCAAAGGACTTGGAAGAGCAGTTGAACGGAATGGACAGTGTCTTGAAAGGAGGGTATAAGATGAACATCAACAAAAGCAAAACAAGGATAATGGAATGTAGTCGAATTAAATCGGGTGATGCTGAGGGAATTAGATTAGGAAATGAGACACTTAAAGTAGTAAAGGGGTTTTGCTATTTGGGGAGCAAAATAACTGATGATGGTCGAAGTAGAGAGGATATAAAATGTAGACTGGCAATGGCAAGGAAAGCGTTTCTGAAGAAGAGAAATTTGTCAACATCGAGTATAGATTTAAGTGTCAGGAAGTCGTTTCTGAAAGTACTTGTATGGAGTGTAGCCATGTATGGAAGTGAAACATGGACGATAGATGGTTTGGACAAGAAGAGAATAGAAGCTTTCGAAATCTGGTGTTACAGAAGAATGCTGAAGATTAGCTCGGTAGATCACATAACTAATGAGGAGGTAATGAATAGGATTGGGGAGAAGAGAAGTTTGTGGCACAACTTGACTAGAAGAAGGGATCGGTTGGTAGGACATGTTATGGGACATCGAGGGATCACCAATTTAGTATTGGAGGACAGCGTGGAGGGTAAAAATCATAGAGGGAGACCAAGAGATGAATACACTAAGCAGTTTCAGAGGGCTGTAGGCCGCAGTACGTAATGGGAGATGAAGCAGCTTGCACAGGATAGAGTAGCGTGGAGAGCTGCATCAAACCAGTCTCAGGACTGAAGACCACAACAACAACAACCTCTCACCACGGAAAACGGAGTGGCCGACGGCCTTCACTTAACGAGCGAGAGAAGCTACGTTTGCGAGGAGTTGTCAATGCTAACATACAAGCAACACTGCAGAAATCGATGTGAGACGTACGACGAACGTATCTCTTATGAGAGTGCGACGAAATTTTGTCGTTAATGGGCTATGGCAGCAGACGATAGACACGAGTATCTTTGCTATTAGCACGATATTGCCTAGAGCGCCTCCCACGGGCTCGTCACCATAACGGCTGGACTCTAGACAACTGGAAAACCGTCGACAGGTCAGATGAGTCTCGATTTCAGTTGGGAACAGCTGATGGTAGGGCTCGAGCCATGGACCCAAGTTGTCAACAAGGCACCGTGCAAATTGTGGTGGCTGCATAATGGTCTGGGGTGTGTTTCCATAGAACGGATTGGGTCCTCTGGTTCATCTGAATCGATCATTGACTGGAAACGGTTATATTTGGCTATTGGAGACGAACTGCAGTCATTCATGGACTTCATATTCCCAAATAACGATGGAATTTTTATGGATGACAATGTACGAAGTCAACTGGTCACAGTTATTTGCGATTGGTTTGAAGAATATTCTACACAGTTCGAGCGAATGATTTGACCACCCAGATCGCCCGACATGAATCCTGTTATTTACAGGACACAATAGAGAGGCAAGTATGTGCACAAAATCCTGCACTGCCAACACTTCAACACTTTCGCAATTATGGACGGCTGCAGAACCAACATGGCTCAGTATTTCTGCAGTGGACTTCCAACGATTTGTGAGTCCATGCGACATTGAGTTCCTGCACTAAGCCGGGCAAAAATAGGACCGACACGATATTAGGAGGTATTGTATGACTTAGGACACCTCAGTGTATATTATTCTTATTATCGTTAAAATCCTAGACGCAACCGTGGTACGTTAAGAAGTAGACGTGACAACAAATTATTTTTTCCAGTCGAGGGGGAGAGGGGAAGGGGGCGGTAGGAGAGAGGTAAGGGGGAGCAGAAAGTAAGAAATTGTATCCCTGCAGAACCCAACCCTGGATTCGTGCATGCGTATGATTGCATTTATGCACATTTATAGGGAGATGACTGTCGTTACAGGGATTGGTGGGAATGTTGCAAGTACACACATCAAAAAAAGTTTTACATCACGTTGGTTCCGAGAGTTCCGGAACCTGTACAGAAAATTGGAATAGAGATCAATATAAAAATCGAGACATTCAGAGGTTGTGGTCCAGATTGCTGTACACACTGGTCCCTCTAATACTCAGTTAGCACGTCCTCTTGTACTGATCCATGCCTGTATTCGTGGTGGCATACTATACATAGGTTCAAGGCACTTTTGGTCCACATTGTGCCACTCCTCGACGGTGAATCGGCGTAGATCCATCAGAGTGGTTGGTGGGTCAAGTCGGCCATAAACAGCCCCTTTCAATCTATCCCAGGCACGTTCGATAGGGTCCATGTCTGGAGAACATGCTGGCCACTCTAGTCGAGCGATGTCGTTATCCTGAAGGAAGTCCTTCACAAGATGTGCACGATGGGGGCGCGAATTGTCGTCCATAAAGACGAATGCCTAGCCAATATGCTGACAATATGGTTGCACTATCGGTCGGAGGATGGCATTCACGTATCCTACAGCCGTTACGGCGCCTTCCATGACCACGAGCAGCGTACGTCGGCCCCACACAATGGCACCCCAAAACGATTGTCTGGTTGAGAACATTTGTGCAACTCATCGGTGTACAGATTCCCGTATGGAGGACATAGTAATAGACATCCCTGGGGTTGTGAAGCAGCTGAATAGATTGAAAATAAATAAATCGCCAGGTCTTGATGGGATTACAATTCGGTTTTACACAGAGTACTCTACTGCATTGGCTCCTTACATAGCTTGCATTTATCGCGAATCTCTTGCCCAACGTAAAGTCCTGAGCGACTGGAAAAAAGCGCAGGTGACGCCTGTATATAAGAAGGGTAGAAGGACGGACCCTCAAAATTACAGACCAATATCCTTAACATCAGTTTGTTGCAGGATTCTCGAACATATTCTCAGTTCGAATATAATGAATTTCCTTGAGACAGGGAAGTTGCTGCCCATGCATCAGCACGGCTTTAGAAAGCATCGTTCCTGCGAAACGCAACTCGCCCTTTTTTCACATGATATCTTGCGAATCATGGATGAAGGGTATCAGACGGATGCCATATTCCTTGACTTCCGGAAAGCGTTTGACTCGGTGCCTCACTGCAGACTCCTAACTAAGGTACGAGCATATGGGATTGGTTCCCAAGTATGTAAGTGGCTCGAAGACTTCTAAAGTAATAGAACCCAGTACATTGTCCTCGATGGTGAGTGTTCATCGGAGGTGAGGGTATCAGCTGGAGTGCCCCAGGGAAGTGTGGTAGGTCCGCTGTTGTTTTCTATTTACATAAATGATCTTTTGGATAGGGTGGACAGCAATGTGCGGCTGTTTGCTGATGTTGCTGTGGTGTACGGGAAGGTGTCGTCGTTGGGTGACTGTAGGAGGATACAAGATGACTTGTACAGGATTTGTGATTGGTGTAAAGAATGGCAGCTAACTCTAAATATAGATAAATGTAAATTAATGCAGATGAATAGGAAAAAGAATCCTGTAATGTCTGAATACTCCATTAGTAGTGTAGCGCTTGACACAGTCATGTCGATTAAATATTTGGGCGTAACACTGCAGAGCGATATGAAGTGGGACAAGCATGTAATGGCAGTTGTGGAGAAGGCGGATAGTCGTCTTCGGTTCATTGGTAGAATTTTGGGAAGATGTGGTTCATCTGTAAAGGAGACCGCTTATAAAACACTAATACGACCTATTCTTGAGTACTGCTCGAGCGTTTGGGAACCCTGTAAGGTCGGATTGAGAGAGGACATAGAAGCAATTCAGAGGCGGGCTGCTAGATTTGTTACTGGTAGGTTTGATCATCACGCGAGTGTTACGGAAATGCTTCAGGAACTCGGGTGGGAGTCTCTAGAGGAAAGGAGGCGTTCTTTTCGTGAATCGCTACTGAGGAAATTTAGAGAACCAGCATTTGAGGTTGACTGCAGTACAATTTTACTGCCGCCAACTTACATTTCGCGGAAAGACCACAAAGATAAGAAGAGAGATTAGAGCTCGTACAGAGGCATATAGGCAGTCGTTTTTCCCTCGTTCTGTTTGTGAGTGGAACAGGGAGAGAAGATGCTAGTTGTGGTACGTGGTACCCTCCGCCACGCACCGTATGGTGGATTGCGGAGTATGTATATGTAGATGCCAATCCTGAGCGGTCCATTCGGCATGTTGTTGGGCCCATCTGTACCGCGCTGCACGGTGTCGTGGTTGCAAAGATGGACCTCGGGAGTGAAGTTGCGCATCATGCAGCCTATTGCGCGTAGTTTGAGTCGTAACACGACATCCTGTGGCTGCACGTAAAGCATTATTTAACATGGTGGCGTTGCTGTCAGGTTTCCTCCGAGACATAATCCGTAGGTAGCGGTCATCCAATGCAGTAGTAGCCCTTGGGCGGCCTGAGCGAGGTATGTCATCGACAGTTCCTCTCTCTCTGTATCTCCTCCATGTCCGAACAACATCGCTTTGGTTCACTCCGAGACGCCTGGACACTTCCCTTGCTGAGAGCCCTTCCTGGCACAAAGTAACAATGCGGACGCGATCGAACCGCGGTATTGGCCTTCTAGGCATGGTTGAACTACAGACGTGCTGTCTGTAGTTCAACCACTCCTGGACGGTCAATACCGTGAACCTACTTCCTGATGGAACGACTGGAACTGATCGGTTGTCGGACCTCCCCCGTCTAATAGGCGCTGCTCATGCATGGTTGTTAACATCTTTGGGCGGCTTTAATGACATCTCTGAACAGCCAAAGGGACTTTGTCTGTGAAACAATATCGACACTGAACGTCTATCTTCAGGAGTTCAGGGAACTGGGATGATGCGAAAATTTTTTTGACGTGTGTAAATGCACTGCGTGGTGTCGGTGTATGGAGCCCAGCCGAGGCCCGCGTGAGAGATAGGCCGCGGTGCGTACATCGTGTCACGCGACACTGCAGGTGTTACGAGTACCAGCAGCTCTCTGGCGTGGTGCCAGTAACTTTTACAAACGAGTTTAATAATTCTTGAACGCGCGTTTAAATGCATGCAAGCTCTCGACAGCACACGAGAGAGTTAAGACCGTTAGTGGGTACCTTTTCAATTACATATTAATATCCTGTGGTTCTGCACGGACCCGAGTGTTTGCGAAGTGCGGCGGAGTCCGTATTTCTCGTGGGCGGTTTGCCCAACGGTGCGACGAGAAGCACGCTTTCGGAAAGAGCCTCTCACCCAGCGGCCGCGATTGCGACCGTGACCGGCGAGAGCGCGCGAAACGCCTAGTTAACGACGCCACGACCACCTGAGCAGGCGCGTGCGCGCGCTCCATATAAACGAAGGAAACGCAGAGTCGCAGTGGGATCCCGCTGCACGCGGTGCCCCTGCGTACGGCGGGTTGCCGCTGCTGCAGGCGAGGCGTAGCTTAAACAAGACTGCTGTTTCCTCACAGAGTCCGCCCATCCTAGCCACATTCCGACCCTCTAGCACGACCCTGCAATGTCTTCCATAAACAAATTTGCAATGATACACGACAAGGAGCTTCCCACTGCTACTCCATCTGTCTACTAATAGTGCTGGTCACTGAATAAAAAAAAGGCAAGCGGAAGTCAAAAAAAGGTTCGTTAATTCCACACTAAACCTAACCTCAATTAACCGTAACGAAACAGACAGGGGAACACGAGTGAAGTGAGAGACCACACCAAAACTTACTAGAATATCAGAGTCATTCAAATTCATTCTCCGTAATCGACGTAAGAAATCCGCCGAGTTCTCAACGTGATGATCACAGAGACCAACTAGTGGGCTCGACAGAGTAGCAAGGTGTTTTGCTACACGATAAGTCGAAACACTACTCTTTTTCGCACGTCTGCCATAACTATTGAGGTTCTAAGTCTTCCGTACACTCAGATAAACTGTTTCTTACACCCAGAGAAATTCTTATAGCACCATGATCATCGCACAGTCGGATTTCTCATCACACTGAGTGTTTCTGCAGAAAATTATAATGCGAAAATTATATACTTACCACAGTCCACTCTCTTGGAGACCACAATGACCTTTACGAACAGAATTACATATACGTGAATTTTCATGGTAATCTATTCAGTTTTCTTCCCCTTAATTTTCTTCAGTTCTGAACATTAATTAAGTTGAGAGTGTCTGCATCACTATTTTTTTGTTGTCTGTATTTCTTTCACGACTATCGATGTAACATGTACTTGGATACCTACACACTACTCTACATGCAGTTTACCTGTGTCACTTTCCACCCTCAGTCGGGTAATCTTTTAATGTGAGAAAGAAACAACTATAGGTTTTCGTTACTTCAAATTATCTTGACCAATTTTACGCTACAGAAAATTATGTTACTAATGCCTGTACCAATGTTAGGGTTATTGACACTCGAAGAACAGTTAAAAAACTTATTTCCGTGGGTAGCTTTACTGTTTGTCTTTAATGTAGTCTGAGGAGGACACCCGTACAGGGTGTCCAGCGAAGGGGACCCTAATTTTACAACAAAATAACTCCACAACTGAGATCGATAGACTGAAACAAGCCGCACGTTTATTGTGAAAGCTGTAAGAATTTTATACATAAGTTTGGAAATAGTTCGAAAAACGGCTAACAGACGACGCTGTAATCGCAATATGTAGTGCCTATCAAGAGTGAGCCGATGCTCAGAGCGATGAGTTTCACCACTGAAACGTGAAAGCGGGTTAGCCTACCGAAGGAAGAGGCTGAAATCATGTATTGCCGGTCGCGGTGGCCGAGCGGTTTTAAGCGCTTCAGTCCGGAACCGCGCGACTGCTACGGTCGCAGGTTCGAATCCTGCCTCGGGCACGGATGTGTGTGATGTCCTTAAGTTAGTTAGGTTTCAGTAGTTCTAGGGGACTGATGACCTCAGATGTTAAGGCCCATAGTGCTCAAAGCCATTTGAGTGATTTTTGAAGTCATGTATTCCTTTGAACAACGTGCTTTCCTGGTACTGAAATACCACAGGATAGAGTACAGTACTACGGCAACAAGGTGCAGTTTTCAAACACGATTTCATGTTACAAAAGAACCAGGCGCGAAAAACGTTTGCAAGTTCTTCGCCAAATCCCAACGTACAGGCAGCGTGGTTGACGATCTAGAAGAGAACGTTGGCCCGAGGCAAACTGTAATTTCTCCTGAAAATTTCGCCACAATTTCTGTAATTGTCCGTGCGAGGAATTGCAGCAGAGACTGGTTTGAAGAGTTACAGCACGCAGAAAATACAGAGGTAGAGCCTACATGTGTTTCCATTCAAAATCCAAAGCCACGAGGCCACACCTGCACGAGCTACGTGCTGACTTTACGAACCAGACTCTCACAGTGACTGATAATGAAGGATTCGATGTTGGCTGCATCAGATTCACAGATGAAGCACACTTTCACCTGAATGGAACAGTGGATAAACGTTTGGCGAGTTTGGGGTTCCGAAAATCTCCATTTGTGTGAAGCGAAATCATTGTGTTCTCCCAAAGTTACTGTTTGGGCTGCGGTATGCAGTAGAGGCATTATTGGCCCTTTTTTCATGCGAGAAACGATCACTAGTGAACGTTACGTTGGAATTTTGGAACAATATGTCGCCACACAGCTAGCGTCGGAGGCTCGACCAGGCATCGAGTCGTTCATACAAGTTGCGGCCACACGACATCGTACTGAAGAGGTGTTTCGCTTCCTTGATGAATACTTCGAGAACAGAGTCATTGCGTTCGATTATGGCAAATTTACTGGCGCACAAATGGACAGGCCTCCGTAGTCGTTCAATGTGACTCCTTCTGACTCCTTTTTCTGGAGCACGTTGAAAGACGCTGTCCGCTGAAACGCAGGAAGAGATTGACTCTGAATCCATTTCCGTTGAGACGCCGCATGATGTCATGGCACATCTCACATTTCATTTTGAGTTTGGGCCACCTCCGTATTGCGAGTGGTGGACGTTTCGGAAAGACTGTGACATGCCTGCAAAGAGTGCTTCCAGAGGACGAGTTTAATTATGCGACCTGACACTGTACGAACTGTACAGCGCACAGCGCCATTTGTTAGCAACTTTTCGAACTATTTCGAAACTTCTGTATAAAATTCTAAGTTTTTAGTTGCACTCGCGTACAGAACTTAGTTTTCGAGATATTTAATTTTAAAATCGAGGACTCCTTAGCTGGGCACCCTGTACATACCCGCAGTTTACTGCTAACGGAATTTATTTATTTACACGTTAAGTTCTGTAGGACCAAATTGAGGAGCAAATCTCCATGATCATGGAACGTGTCAGTACATGAACTTACAAAATAAAAGTAATAACAGATAAAAATAAATGTTTATGAACCTGAAAAAAATTCAGTCCATAAGTTTGAGAGTTGCAAAGAGTGCTTCCAGAGGACGAGTTTAATTATGCGACCTGATACTGTACGAACTGTACAGCGTACAGCGCCATTTGTTAGCAACTTTTCGAACTATTTCGAAACTTCCGTATAAAATTCTAAGTTTTCAGCGATACAATAAGAATCAGCTTAATTTTTCAAGGAACTCCTCGACGGAATAGAAGGAGTGACCCATGAGGAAACTCTTCAGTTTCGATTTGAAAGCGCGTGGATTACTGCTAAGATTTTTGAATTCCAGTGGCAGCTTATTGAAAATGGATGCAGCAGTATGCTGCACACCTTTTTGCACAAGAGTTAAGGAAGTCCGATCCAAATGGAGGTTTGATTTCTGCCGAGTATTAACCGAGTGAAAACTGATTATTCTTGGAAATAAACTAATATTGGTAACAAGAAACGACAATAAGGAATATACATATTGAGAGGCCAATGTCAAAATACCCAGACTCGTGAACAGAGGTCGACAAGAGGTTCGCGAACTCACATCACTTATTGCCCGAACCGCACGTTTCTGAGATAAAAATATCCTTCTAGAATGGGAAGAGTTACCCCAAAACATAATACCATACGATACAAGAGAATGAAAATAAGCAAAGTAGACTAATTTACGTGTCGAAGTATCACTCACTTTTGATACCGTTCGAATAGTGAAAATGGCAGTATTAAGTCTTTGAACGAGATCCTGAACGTGGACTTTCCACGACAGCTTACTATCTATCTGAACACCTAGAAATTTGAACTGTTCAGTTTCACTAATCATATGCCCGTTCTGGGAGATTAAAACGTCAGGTTTTGTTGAATTGTGTGTTAGAAACTGTAAAAACTGAGTCTTACTGTGATTTAACGTTAGTTTATTTTCTACAAGCCATGAACTGAGGTCATGTGCTGCACTACTTGAAACCGAGACAATGTTGCACATAACATCGTTTACTGGCAAGCTAGTGTCATCAGCAATCAGAAATATTTTAGAGTTACCCATAATACTAGAGGGTATATCATTTATATAAATAATGTGTCTAGTTTCCCTCTACATTCCGTACCAGATCGGTCACTCTCTTCCGTATAAAATCCTAAGTTTTTAGTTGCACTCGCGTACAGAATTTAGTTTTCGAAATACACTCCTGGAAATTGAAATAAGAACACCGTGAATTCATTGTCCCAGGAAGGGGAAACTTTATTGACACATTCCTGGGGTCAGATACATCACATGCTCACACTGACAGAACCACAGGCACATAGACACAGGCAACAGAGCATGCACAATGTCGGCACTAGTACAGTGTATATCCACCTTTCGCAGCAATGCAGGCTGCTATTCTCCCATGGAGACGATCGTAGAGATGCTGGATGTAGTCCTGTGGAACGGCTTGCCATGCCATTTCCACCTGGCGCCTCAGTTGGACCAGCGTTCGTGCTGGATGTGCAGACCGCGTGAGACGACGCTTCATCCAGTCCCAAACATGCTCAATGGGGGACAGATCCGGAGATCTTGCTGGCCAGGGTAGTTGACTTACACCTTCTAGAGCACGTTGGGTGGCACGGGATACATGCGGACGTGCATTGTCCTGTTGGAACAGCAAGTTCCCTTGCCAGTCTAGGAATGGTAGAACGATGGGTTCGATGACGGTTTGGATGTACCGTGCACTATTCAGTGTCCCCTCGACGATCACCAGTGGTGTACGGCCAGTGTAGGAGATCGCTCCCCACACCATGATGCCGGGTGTTGGCCCTGTGTGCCTCGGTCGTATGCAGTCCTGATTGTGGCGCTCACCTGCACGGCGCCAAACACGCATACGACCATCATTGGCACCAAGGCAGAAGCGACTCTCATCGCTGAAGACGACATGTCTCCATTCGTCCCTCCATTCACGCCTGTCGCGACACCATTGGAGGCGGGCTGCACGATGTTGGGGCGTGAGCGGAAGACGGCCTAACGGTGTGCGGGACCGTAGCCCAGCTTCATGGAGACGGTTGCGAATGGTCCTCGCCGATACCCCAGGAGCAACAGTGTCCCTAATTTGCTGGGAAGTGGCGGTGCGGTCCCCTACGGCACTGCGTAGGATCCTACGGTCTTGGCGTGCATCCGTGCGTCGCTGCGGTCCGGTCCCAGGTCGACGGGCACGTGCACCTTCCGCCGACCACTGGCGACAACATCGATGTACTGTGGAGACCTCACGCCCCACGTGTTGAGCAATTCGGCGGTACGTCCACCCGGCCTCCCGCATGCCCACTATACGCCCTCGCTCAAAGTCCGTCAACTGCACATACGGTTCACGTCCACGCTGTCGCGGCATGCTACCAGTGTTAAAGACTGCGATGGAGCTCCGTATGCCACGGCAAACTGGCTGACACTGACGGCGGCGGTGCACAAATGCTGCGCAGCTAGCGCCATTCGACGGCCAACACCGCGGTTCCTGGTGTGTCCGCTGTGCCGTGCGTGTGATCATTGCTTGTACAGCCCTCTCGCAGTGTCCGGAGCAAGTATGGTGGGTCTGACACACCGGTGTCAATGTGTTCTTTTTTCCATTTCCAGGAGTGTATTTAATTTTGAAATCTAGGACTCCTTCGCCGGACACCCTGTACAAACTCGCAGTTAACTACTAACGAAATGTGTCTAGTTTGTCTCTACATTCCGTACCAACTGGGTCACTCTGTTTCCAGACAGCAAGGCGATGGACCCGACAGTTTGGTAGGTTATACACAAGAAACAATTAACAAAATCTTAATTTACATAAATTCGACATCACCAATTAAGTCTGAGATAGCATTTCCTTTACGGGAGCCAACAATCCGAAAATACAATTTATCAATGAAAATAGCCCTGTTGCACACGGGAAAATTTTGCAACCGGGAAAGCATTACAGAGATAGGAAAGTTTGTTTGCTTCAACCTGTAGCATGTTACGACTGAACGGCAAGATATACTGGAGAAATTATGCAGAAAAAGATTGAGAGTTGTTAAGTAGCCACTAGCGTTGTAGGGATTCTTAGCAAGCAGCGGCATAGACAGTAGCGTCTATGCGAGGTGTGCGTAGTGTCTACTCAGGCGGCACCTGCCGATGCCGTATTCTCGCAACGTGACGGTCTTCATTGAGTCGCAGAGTGCAGCCTTGCTAAGGTATTGGATATCAGAGCATGTCGTTGTCTAGCATGGCGGCAGACTCCTGCGGCAATGTTAACAAAGAATGAATAAACCGCGGTAAACGAAGGGGGAACGACTGAGGCAAGACTGGGTAACGAATGAGGGAGGAGGGTGGTGTCTCCGATCATTTCATAACTTTGCTAGTGTACTTCCCCGCCTAAAACACAGTCCGCGTTGCCAACCCTGCGGTGAAGCTGCACTGACCTACACCTGTTACGTCTTTATGACGGGGGCGAAGACGTTTTTGGCTGTAGGGTTGCCCCTTTCACGTGGTGCAAACGCGAGGATACGTAGCTTAACGTATCCGTCCGCAGCCGAACGGGCCACAAATAAAATTTGAATGGAAACAGCTTTTACTTACTGACTTTTTTTTGTTTATAAAAGGGATTTATGTTCATCACACAATTATGTTGAAATCGCTTCGTTAAATACATATATTTTTTCTGTTTTTCTGTTATGTACTTATACAGTCAGGTCAAAGAGGTACACAGTCAAGTCAAAGTGGTACTCAAGGTACCCTCCGCCACACACCGTCAGGTGGTTTGCGGAGTGTAGATGTAGAAACGTGTGTGAATTCCTAAGGGACCAAACTGCTTAGGTGATGGTTTCTAGACTTACACACTACTTAAACTAACTTATGCTAAGAACAACACACACACACACACCCATGCATACACACCCACGCCCGAGGGAGGACTCGAACCTCCTGCAGGAGGGGCCGCGCAGTCCGTGACGTGACGCCTCAAAGAGCACGGCCACTCCGCGCGGCATGTTCTGTTTTGTCTGAAGAAGAGTGCACTTTGGTACTCGCAAACTCACTCGTCAAAATCTATAGGGTACTTCCTGTTGACGTAGAATCACGACATTTGGTAAGAAGCAATGTTTCACAATACAAGTTAGAGGAAAAATCCTAAAAAATGTTAATTTTTAATTATATCACAGGAAACAAACTTTTTGTCATTTGTTATCCGACTTTCAGTCTGTCCCTATGTTAAAATTCCTTTTCCTCAGGAACGGGTAGACATATCAAGTAGAAATTTATATCACATACGTAGGTCTATGGTCCCTTGGCGGTGTAAAAAATTTAAGCTTCTACGTCAATGCTATCAAAAGATGCCGCCATTTATTTCACACGTTTTGGTACCTGCAAACTCATCAAATTACAACACATACGAAACTACACAAAAACATTAAATTTAAAACTAAACTTTCTCCAAACTTTTGCAATTCCCCGGACTGATATGTTCCTAACATCGATATCGATAACAGGCAAAAATCGTCAAGATTCTAGATTCCCAGGATAGATAAACTTTCTATATACGTTTTTTGTACGGAACCCTGAGAGCGGGAGTCGTACTTTCACTTCGATTTTTTTTATTTCGACAATCATATTCATGCTAAGTATTTGTAAAGAAGGAAAAAACAATGTAATGAGACTCGATACCGAAAGTAACGAGTACGATTATTCTGTGACGGGACTGTGCCTCTACAGCAGAGAACAGTTGTACAAAAGGTAGCCCTCGTCTGGCCGTGGCTGCGTGGAGCCCGCGTCTGCGCTGCCCGGTTGCCTACCATGCCGGCGCGCTGCCCTCTGCATCGTCTCCGTTCTTCCCAGCAACGCTCTCTCCACTATCGTTCCTCTGCCTCACAAATTCCTACGCTGGGGACGCTCGTTCTGTGCCTAACAGATTTCGAAGACTGAAAAATCTTCAAGACTGGCGATGTTTTACAGAAGCTAGAAATTTACCACCGACTTCAATGCGAGATTCTGTCCTGAAATCTAAAAAAAGAAGAAAGAAAACATTCAAAGAGATTCTGATCCTGTGTAACGTGCACCAGCGGCAAGACACAATCAATACCTTCACTACGTGATACCACTGGTAATATTACCGATGACAGTGCCACTGAAGCGGAGTTAACAAAAACGATTCTCCGAAATTCCCTGGATGTATAGGGTGTCGCATTGTCCATCTAGAACTGCCCAAGTCCGTTGGAATGCACAATGGACATGAATGAATGCACTTGATCAGACAGGATACTTACGTAGCTGTCACCCGTCAAACTCGTATCTAGACGTATAGGGATCCCATATCACTCCAACTGCACACACCCCACTCCATTAGAGAACCTCCAGCAGCTTGAACAGTCCTCTGCTGACATGTAGGATTCATGAGGTTGTCTCCATACCCGTACACGTCCATCCGCTCGATACAATTTGAAACTAGAATGAGTTTGGAAGGTAGGAGACGAGGTACTGGCAGAAGTAAAGCTGTGAGTACCGGGCGTGAGTCGTGCTTCGGTAGCTCAGATGGTAGAGCACTTGCCCGCGAAAGGCAAAGGCCCCGAGTTCGAGTTTCGGTCGGGCACACAGTTTTAATCTGCCAGGAAGTTTCAATTTGAAACTAGACTCGTCCGACCAGGCAACATACTTCCAGTCAACAGTCCAATGTCGATGTTGATGGGCCCAGGAGAGGCGTAAAGCTTTGTATCGTGCAGTCATCAAGGGTACACGAGTGGGCCTTCGGCTCCGGAAGCCCATATCGATGATGTTTCGTTGAATAGTTCGCACGCTGACACTTGTTGATGGCCCAGCACTGAAATCTGCAGCAATCTGCGGAAGGATAGTACTTATGTCACGTTGAACGATTCTCTTCAGTCGTAGTTGGTCTTGCAGGATCTTTTTTCGGCCGCACCGATGTCGGAGATTTGATGGTTTACCGGATTCCTGATATTCACGGTACACTCGTGAAAAAGTCTTACGGGGTAATCCTCACTTCATCGCTATCTCGGAGGTGCTGTACCCCATCGCTCCTGCGTCGACTATAATACCACATTCAAACTCACTTAAATCGTGACAACTTGCCACTGTAGCAGCAGCAATCGATCTGACAGCTGCGCGAGACACTTGCCGATCGCAGCGCCGTATTCTGCCTGTTTACATATCTGTGTATTTGAATACGCATGCGTATACCAGTTTTTTTGACGCTTCAGCTCCATACGTAGCAATAATATACAACTGCATACTCGGCAGAAGATCCGTACCTAAAATCTGAAAGTTCCACAAGTCACATCAGTACTCAAGAAAGAAAATAAGAGTAATCGGATGAATTACAGACCCATATGACTGGCGTCGATTTAGTGTAGGTTTTAGGAACATATACTGTATTCGAATATTATCTGCTACCCCGAAGAACACGATTTATTGACACGTAGCAAGGATTCAGAAAATATGGATCTTGTAAAATTCAGCTACCATATTCACACGAAGTAACGAGTGCTATCGACGGGATCTCACATTGAGTCCGTATTTCTAGATTTCCAAAAGACTTTTGACACAGTTCCTCACAAATGGCTTCCAGTCAGATTGCGCGTCTGTGCAAAATCGTCGCAGTTGTGCGACTGGATTGGTGATTTCCTGTCACTTAGGTCACAGTTCGTAGTTATTGACGTAAAGTCATCGGGTAAAACCCAAGTGATATCTGGCCTTCCGTAAGGAAGTGTTACATCTCTCTGCTTTTATAAAGATACATAATCCATTTTGGAGCCAATCTGAGCAGCCCTCTTAGACTTTTTGCATACGATGACGTCGTTTACCGTCTAGTAAAGTCATCAGATGATCAAAAAGAATTGCAAAATGATGTAGATACAAATCTGTACGTTGCAAAACGTGACAGTTAACTATAAACTATAAAAATTCTGGCGGTCTGTGAGCGAGGCACACACGTGACGTCATGCGGTGCCACCAGCCGCTAGAGCTCGCTCTGCCCGCGCCTCCTTCCGAACCTAGCTCGAGGAGTTTCGACGACTCTCACAATTTGCGACACTGTCCCTAAAGATGCTTTTAGTCGCTTCCACAGCGAAGAAACCCTGCCTCGAAAGCTGGCAGAAGTTCCAAAGCGATTCTGGTCGTGCGTGAAGTGCACCAGCGGAAAGACACAATCAGTACTTTTACTGTGCGATAGCAATGGTGATGTTACTGATGAAGTTCCACTGAAGCAAAGTTACTAAACACGGTTCTTGGAAAGTCCTTCACAAAAGAGGACGAAATAAAAATTCCTTAATTCGAGTCAAGAACTGCTGCCAAAGCAAGTAACTTAGAAACAGAAATCCTTGGTGTAGCGATGCAACAAAAATCATTTAATAAATGCAAGTATTTCGGTCCAGAATGTATAAAAATTAGGTTGTTTTCAGAGTATGCTGACACAATACCTCCATACCACTCATATGCAACTGGTCGCACGACGGAAGATCCGTACCTAGAGACTGGAAAGTGGCGCACATCACACCAATACTCAAGGAAGGAAATAGAAGTAATCCGTTCAATTACATACCCATATCACTGGCGTCGACTTAAGGGAGGTAGGACGTCAAACGGCCGACTTGGAGCAGGAGAGGCATCACAGGACATTTTAATTTCCAGTGTCTATACTTTTACAAATAAATTCATAAAACTTTGTCAGCATGACCAGGAAGGATTCAGGATTCGCACTCGTAGCGGCGGAAGTTCAAAAACATAACAAAAAATTTTTTACATGTGAAATTTCATCATTTTTTCACTTACTATTGGCTGCATTTGTTGCTATAGGTACACTTTTCTTCATAAGTAAGAGAGACCGTTCGATGAGTATTGCACAGCATACAAACCATACTTACAGGTGTCTGAAACTCTAGAATCTATTTAATTTATGAAAAAATGAATGAGCTGTTACGTTTTAAACTTTATGTTTAGAAAAAAATCAAATTTTGTAGTTATTATCACAATTTTTACCACAGTTTTTAATAGATTTGGAAAATTCTAGAGTTTCATACACCTGTAAGTACGGTTTGTATGCTGTGCAAAATTCATCAAAGCATCTCTCTTACTTGTGAAGAAAAATGTACCTATAGCAACAAATGCAGCCAAAAGTAAGTGAAAAAAAAGATGAAATTCATATCTAAAAAAAAATTGTTTTGGTATGTTTTTGCACTTCCACTCCTATGAGTGTGAATCCTGAATCCTTCCTGGTCATGCTGACAAAGTTTTATGAATTTATTTGTAGAAGTACAGACAGTAGAACATTAAATGTCCTGTGGTGCCTCTCCTGCTCCAAGTCGGCCCGTTTGACGTCCTGTCCCCCTTAAAGCAAGACTTTGGAACATATTCGGTGCTCGAACATTGTGAATTACCTCGGAGAAACGATCTACTGATGCAGTCAGTAAACATTGCTCATGTGCAACACATCTAGGACTTAATTCACACGAGGTGTTATAGACAAAGGACCTCAAATTGAATACATATTTCTAGACTTCCAGAAGGCTTTTGATACCGATCCTCGCAATTGGCTTCTAGTCAGACTGTGCGCCCATGGAGAATCGTCGCAGTTGTGTCACTGGATTCGTGATTCCCTGCCAGAGGGGTCACAGTTCGAAGTAACTGACGGAAAGTAATGGAGAGAAAGACAAGCGGTAACTGGCGTTCCCCGTTTGCATCTCTAAACATGTAATTCATTTAGGAAACAATCTGAGCAGTCTTCTTAGAATGTTTGCGTGTGATGCCGACGTTTACCGTCTAGTAAAGTCATCAGACGATCAAAACGAATTACAAAATGAATTAAGACGTCTGTACTATGCAAAAAGTGAAACTTCCTGGCAGATTAAAACTGTGTGCCCAACCGAGACTCGAACTCGGGACCTTTGCCTTTCGCGGGCAAGTGCTCTACCAACTGAGCTACCGAAGCACGACTCACGCCCGGTACTCACAGCTTTACTTCTGCCAGTACCTCGTCTCCTACCTTCCAAACTTTACAGAAGCTCTCCTGCGAACCTTGCAGAACTAGCACTCCTGAAAGAAAGGATATTGCGGAGACACGGCTTAGCCACAGCCTGGGGGATGTTTCCAGAATGAGATTTTCACTCTGCAGCGGAGTGGCAGAAGTAAAGCTGTGAGTACCGGGCGTGAGTCGTGCTTCGGTAGCTCAGTTGGTAGAGCACTTGCCCGCGAAAGGCAAAGGTTCCGAGTTCGAGTCTCGGTTGGGCACACAGTTTTAATCTGCCAGGAAGTTTCATATCAGCGCACACTCCGCTGCAGAGTGAAAATCTCATTATGCAAAAAGTCTCTAAACTATAAAAACCCTGAGATCGTCAACGTGAGTACTAAAAGGAATCAAATTTCGGTTACATGATAAATGACATAAGCCTAAAGGCTGTCAATTCAACTAAATACCTGGGGATAACAGTTATGAACAACATGAACTGGAACGATCACATAGCAAATGTTCTGGGGAAGGCGAACCAAAGACTGCGATTTAGTGGCAGAACCCTTAGAAGATGCAACAGGCCTACTGAAGGGACTGCCTACACTACGCATGTCCGACCTGTTCTGGTGCGCTGTATTGGGTCGATAACGGCCTGATAGGATTGACGGAGAACATCGAAAAAGCTCATAGAAGGGTAGCTCGTTTTGTATTCCCGCGAAATAGGAGAAAGAGTGCAACAGAATGGATACGTGAGTTTTGGTGGCAATCGTTAAAACAGAGCCGTTTCGAATTTCAATCACCTACTTTAGGGGAAACTACAGTCGTAATTTTTCCCGAGGGCATGCAGCTTTACTGTATTTGTACAGAAAGCAGATGGCAGTTATAAGAGTCGAGGGGTATGAAAGGGAAGCAGTGGTTGGGAAGGGAGTGAGACAGGGTTGTAGCCCATCCCCGATGTTATTCAATCTGTATATTGAGCAAGCAGTAAAGGAAACAAAAGAAAAGTTCGGAGTAGGCATTAAAATCCATGGAGAAGAAATAAAAACTTTGAGGTTCACTGATGACATCGTAATTCTGTCAGAGACAGCAAAGAACTTGGAAGAGCAGTTGAACGGAATGGACAGTCTCTTGAAAGGAGGGTATAAGATGAACATCAACAAAAGCAAAACGAGGATAATGGAATGTAGTCGAATTAAGTCGGGTGATGCTGAGGGACTTAGATTAGGATATGAGTCACTTACAGTAGTAAAGGAGTTTTGCTATTTGGGGAGCAAAATAACTGATGATTGTCGAAGCAGAGAGGATATAAAATGTACACTGTCAATGGCAAGGAAAGCGTTTCTGAGGAAGAGAAATCTGTTAACATCGAGTACAGATTTAAATGTCAGGAAGTCGTTTCTTAAAGTACTTGTATGGAGTGTAGCCATGTATGGAAGTGAATCTTGGACGATAAATAGTTTAGACAAGAAGAGAATAGAAGCATTCGAAATGTGGTGCTACAGAAGAATGCTGAAGATTCGACGGGTAGAGGAGGTATTGAATAGAATTGGGGAGAAGAGGATTTTGTGGCACAACTTGACCAGAAGAAGGGATCGGTTGGTAGGACATGTTCTGAGACATCGAGGGATCACCAATTTATTACTGGAGGGCAGCGTGGAGGGTAAAAATTGTAGAGGGAGACCAAGAGATGAATACACTAAGCAGATACAGAAGGATGTAGGCTGGGAGATGAAGAATCTTGCACAGGATAGAGTAGCATGGAGAGCTGCATCAAACCAGTCTCAGGACTGAAGACCACAACAACAACAACAACAAACTTTTTCCTACGATTGCGAAAATATTTTGTTGATCTCCTCTTAAATAGGAAGATATGATCAGTGTAAGGAATCAGAGATCGCAAGGAAAGATTTGAGTGTTTGCTTTTCCGTATGGCTATTCGTGAGTGGAACGGTCGAGAAATAGTCTGAAGTAGTTACGAGCTTAGGTGTGAATTGCAAAAGAATCATGTAGATATAGAGGTTGACGAACAGTCAAATCTAAGGGCCGCGCACTATAATTTTTGCTAAAGTGCAGGATAACACGAATAAATTTTGATTCAAACAGAAAGGAAGTCATCAATCAATCGCAATTCAGTCTGTGTCTTACTGCACATCCTGACTTCAGCTACAGTACAGCTATCATTCATGCGTTTGATGTGAGTCGTTATGGACAGTACTGACTTGTCAATGGACATCTTAATCCACTGCTGCAACATGAACATAGCTTACTTTGAACAAAAATAGGGAGCACGCGGCATTTGAAAAGTAAGACGTCAGAAGCTAATACCTAAATCCTGACATTTTGACAAACTAATCAGCACAAACTACAATTGTGACAGATTGAACTAATCGGAACTTGGTTCACATGGCTCTGAGCACTATGCGACTTGTCTGAGGTCATCAGTCGCCTAGAACTTAGAACTAATTAAACCTAACTAACCTAAGGACATCACACACATCCATGCCCGAGGCAGGATTCGAACCTGCGACCGTAGCGATCGCTCGGCTCCAGACTGTAGCGCCCAGAACCGCACGGCCACTCCGGCCGGCTAATCGGAACTACAAGAAATTTTCTCGAAGAGGATTCGTAGGCAAGTGACCGTCAGAATGATCGCGGGATCCACGGGTGTAAATAACGTTGCGGCGGTGATCAGGTAATTTCTCCACTCTCAGAGTCCAAAGCAGGCTCGCTCTACCTGTTTGTTTCTATATTTTTTCACAGGTCTATTCTTCTTCTCTTCTTCAGTAGCGCTACAGCCCTTGGTGAGCCTTGGCTTCTTCAACAATCTTCCTCCACACTTCTCGGTTATTTGCTGCTCTTTTCGACCCCCGGACTCCCATATTGGTGATATCTATTATTACCTCGTCGATCCATCTTCTTCTAGGTCTCCATTTTCGCCTAACTGAATGGATCGTACCTTTCATCATTTTCTTTGGGATTCTATCCTCTGCCATCCTCTCCAAGTGTCCTAGCCATCGTATTCGCTGTGATTTCACAAATTTTACTATGTCCCTGCCCTGTATTAACTCTCGTAAGTCGGCATTGTAGCGTATTCTCCAGCCTTCTTCCTCCGGCTCACAGGTATGGACGTTGACAGAACACGATAAAAATGCACTAAGAAGCATTGAGCGGAAAATACTAGGCAAAATCTATTGGTCACAGGTCTGTTCCAGCACCCATTGTTGCCTTACACACACACACACACACACACACACACACACACACACACACACACACACACACAAAGAGAGAGAGAGAGAGAGAGAGAGAGAGAGAGAGAGAGATATTTCGACAGTCTGCTGGCGCCCGCCTGGTTACGTCACGTCACGTCACACGGCGCCTACTCGATCTGATCTCCTGGGCCCGTGTAACAGTAATCCCGGTGGAAACCCGATAGCCTGAGTGCCGGCCGCGGCTCTCGTGACACCACCTGTGCCGTTTGCAAGACGTGACGCGTCTGGCGAACTTGTGGAAATGCCCCGTATTGGCAGGCAGCGCCGTGTGGCGCACTGGAGGCAATTTGGAGAAGAGTATCGAGACTGTCAATGTTGACTGGAATACTCTCTTTCAAACTCTGAGGGCGGCAGGGGTAAAATACAGGGAGCGCAAAGGCTATTTACAATTTGTACAGAAACCAGATGGCAGTTATAAGAGTCGAGGGACATGAAACGGAAGCAGTGGTTGGGAAGGGAGTGAGACAGGGTTGCAGCCTACCCCGATGTTATTCAATGTGTATATTGAACAAGCAAAAAAGGAAATAAAAGAAAAGTTCGGAGTAGGTATTAAAATCCATGGAGAAGAAATAAAAACTTTGAGGTTCACTGATGACATTGTAATTCTGTCAGAGACAGCAAAGAACTTGGAAGAGCAGTTGAACGGAATGGACAGTGTCTTGAAAGGAGGGTACCAGATGAACACCAACAAAAGCAAAACGACGATAATGGACTGTAGTCGAATTAAGTCGGGTGATGCTGACGGAATTAGATTAGGAAATGAGACACTTAAAGTAGTACAGGAGTTTTGCTATCTGGGGAGCAAAATAACTGATGATGGTCGAAGTAGAGAGGATATAAAATGTAGACTGGCAATGGCAAGGAAAGCGTTTCTGAAGAAGAAAAATTTGTTAACATCGAGCATAGATTTAAATGTCTGGAAGTCGTTTCTGAAAGTATTTGTATAGAGTGTAGCCATGTATGGAAGTGAAACGTGGACGATAAATAGTTTGGACAAGAAGAGAATAGAAGCTTTCGAAATGTGGTGCTACAGAAGAATGCTGAAGATTAGATGGGTAGATCACATAACTAATGAGGAGGTATTGAATAGAATTGGGGAGAAGATGAATTTGTGGCACAAATTGACTAGAAGAAGGGATCGGTTAGTAGAACACGTTCTGAGGCATCAAGGGATCACCAGTTTAGTACTGGAGGGCAGCGTGGAGAGTAAAAATCGTAGAGGGAGACCAAGAGATGAGTACACTAAGCAGATTCAGAAGGATGTAGGCTGCAGTAGGTACTGGGAGATGAAGAAGCTTGCACAGGATAGAGTAGCATGGAGAGCTGCATCAAACCAGTCTCAGGACTGAAGACCACAACAACAACAACAACATCAAGATTGTATGAGGTTGAAGCTAACTGTGAACACTGTAAGGTCCTGAGGAAGGATCCAACCGGCAGGTCGATGCGTCGATGGTGTATGAAAATTGCAGTGTACCCTCAATGACCGCAAATGTGTGCAGAGTTACACGACTTTATGAGATACCTGTCCTCGATCACGCAGCAGTGCTGCGATAATGTCGGGGTATGCAGAGCGTTAGGGGTGGGGGTGGGGGGGTGGGTGTTATTAAATTGCGCGTCATTTACGACGGCGGCCGAGTTTAGGTTCGTTCTACGCATCTGACGTCACAAAACGCAGTCAGCCAATGAACAGAGAACGACGTTGCCACAGCTCGACTGCAATGCAGAGCACGGACGGGTGTCTTCAGTTTTAGAAACGTTCAGTCATAAATAAAGTAATTGAAAAAAAGCAATGTCTTGATAGCAGACTTTCTTTTATAGAAAGTTTGGAAAAAGCATTCTTTATACCAATTGCTTCATATTCTATTAATTAATTAAACCAAACAAGGAATAAGCCTCCAATTCAGACGATAGCAAGCAAAGGTGTTTGTATCATTCTCACTAACCGCTTTTTCGCAATAACGAACAGCGGTAATTGTTTATATCCTATTGTACTTCGACGAAACGTGAGTAATTCATAGTCATACCAGCAGTGTTTGTCGCTATTTTGCACGATTTTTAAAGTCCTGCGGGAGGTTTATTGAATGACGAACTGCGTTAGCGTAATGATCAAAGTGTTTGGCTGCTATGCAAAAAGTTGTGAGTTCAAATCTTGTTCGATGCTTAATATTTTCTTTATTTAAAAACAATATCGATGTGTCTCACTTCTGAATTTTTTTCGTTTGAATGTAATTTTTTGAAATTTCTAGTGGCTACTAAAATCGACCATACGGAAAGTATACAAACTCTTCAAAATTTCGTGCAATGGTTTACTACATCTAATGCTGCACAATAACTGCGTTGAACATCCAAACAAAATTAAGTCATTTATGGGGGGAAAGCATCAGTCAAGAAGATGTGTAAAAATCAAATTTTTCGGCCAAATAGTTTTTGTGAAATCGAATGATAAAGTGTGTCAAAGCAGTCGAAACACCATGTGTCTGCACAGGCGAGCAGTGCAGTGATGACAAAATCGCGCACAGCGGGGAATGCGGGGAGCACGTCTCTGTAGCAGCGAAAGGGTTAATGCGGTCGTGGTGGCTCTACTTCATAAACTGCGCGCTCGCCCCTAAACGTAAGTTTGCGAACTATACTATTGCGCTGTTCTCTTGGCGCGTGCAACTGGCAACGCAGCAATCTCCCGCGCCTGGGCGGGGATGCGCGAACCGCCAAGATAAAAGAATTGAACTATACACGCTGTGAGGAGCCCTGCCATGTCTCACGGTCAGTGTCAGTATGAATAAATGTGTGCTAGAGCGAAAACCTCGAGTTGTGTCCTTGCATGTTTCGTAAGATCACTCACATGGCGATTTTATCTACAAAGCCGTAGTACCCCGATGTATCCTCCGATCTTCTTGTTATTCCCTGCCTTATACCTTTTCTCTAGCCCAGGGGCGGCCAAGATTTCGGCTCGCGAGCCTCATCCGAGCAAGAGTGACCACCATTAGCCCCAAAGCCGCACCGTGCTGTCTGAGCGCGAGGTGGGGGAAGAGGGGACAACTGCGAACGTGCCGCATTTAAATGGCACACCAGTCGCACTGCATACAACTTGGTTTTGTATTTCACATTTATCAACAAGATAGATTAAAAAAAACAATTTTTGTATTATAGCATATACAGGGTGTTTCAAAAATGACCGGTATATTTGAAACGGCAATAAAAACTAAACGAGCAGCGATAGAAATACACCGTTTGTTGCAATATGCTTGGGACAACAGTACATTTTCAGGCGGACAAACTTTCGAAATTACAGTAGTTACAATTTTTAACAACAGATGGCGCTGCAAGTGATGTGAAAGATGTAGAAGACAACGCAGTCTGTGGGTGCGCCATTCTGTACGTCGTCTTTCTGCTGTAAGCGTGTGCTGTTCACAACGTGCAAGTGTGCTGTAGACAACATGGTTTATTCCTTAGAACAGAGGATTTTTCTGGTGTTGGAATTCCACCGCCTAGAACACAGTGTTGTTGCAACAAGACGAAGTTTTCAACGGAGGTTTAATGTAACTAAAGGACCGAAAAGCGATACAATAAAGGATCTGTTTGAAAAATTTCAACGGACTGGGAACGTGACGGATGAACGTGCTGGAAAGGTAGGGCGACCGCGTACGGCAACCACAGAGGGCAACGCACAGCTAGTGCAGCAGGTGATCCAACAGCGGCCTCGGGTTTCCGTTCGTCGTGTTGTAGCTGCGGTCCAAATGACGCCAACGTTCACGTATCGTCTCATGCGCCAGAGTTTACACCTCTATCCATACAAAATTCAAACGCGGCAACCCCTCAGCGCCGCTACCATTGCTGCACGAGAGACATTCGCTAACGATATAGTGCAGAGGATTGATGACGGCGATATGCATGTGGGCAACATTTGGCTTACTGACGAAGCTTATTTTTACCTGGATGGCTTCGTCAATAAACAGAACTGGCGCATATGGGGAACCGAAAAGCCCCATGTTGCAGTCCCATCGTCCCTGCATCCTCAAAAAGTACTGGTCTGGGCCGCCATTTCTTCCAAAGGAATCATTGGCCCATTTTGCAGATCCGAAACGATTACTGCATCACGCTATCTGGACATTCTTCGTGAATTTGTGGCGGTACAAACTGCCTTAGACGACACTGCGAACACCTCGTGGTTTATGCAAGATGGTTCCCGGCCACATCGCACGGCCGACGTCTTTAATTTCCTGAATGAATATTTCGATGATCGTGTGATTGCTTTGGGCTATCCGAAACATACAGGAGGTGGCGTGGATTGGCCTCCCTATTCGCCAGACATGAACCCCTGTGACTTCTTTCTGTGGGGACACTTGAAAGACCAGGTGTACCGCCAGAATCCAGAAACAATTGAACAGCTGAAGCAGTACATCTCATCTGCATGTGAAGCCATTCCGCCAGACACGTTGTCAAAGCTTTCGGGTAATTTCATTCAGAGACTACGCCATATTATTGCTACGCATGGTGGATATGTGGAAAATATCGTACTATAGAGTTTCCCAGACCGCAGCGCCATCTGTTGTTGAAAATTGTAACTACTGTAATTTCGAAAGTTTGTCTGCCTGAAAATGTACTGTTGTCCCAAGCATATTGCAACAAACGGTGTATTTCTATCGCTGCTCGTTTAGTTTTTATTGCCGTTTCAAATATACCGGTCATTTTTGAAACACCCTGTAGGTTCCGCCTTTGGAACTGAAACACTGTTTTTTTCTTGTTACCCAAACATGTTTCGCCATCATCAGTGGGTTTTGTTTATTGAAAATTGTAAAAAATGAACATATTTTAGGTTGTAACTGATCTAACAAACTTAGGCCTATATAAGGTTTTTGTTCGTTTTTCTTCCTACTGTGATGTTATATTACATGGTTTTGCAGGACCATATGTATGGTAAAAATGGAAATGAGCGTATGGCATCGTTGGCCGGGAAGCCCGTATTCGGGGAAGTTCGGCCGCCAAGCGCAAGTCTTATTTCATTCGACACCACATTGGGCAACTTGCGCGCCGTTGATGAGGATGAAATGATGATGAGGACAACACAACACCCAGTCCCCGAGCGGAGAAAATCTCCAACCCAGCTGGGAATCGAGCCCGGGACCGCTTGCATGGGAGGCGAGCGCGTTTCCACCCAGCTAAGCAGGCGCACCTCTGTGTAGTGTTCTGTAGTGATAGCTTGTCTTCTGCAAAGCAAACGATGTAAATGTGAATTTCATTGGCGAGTTAACACATCCCTTGATTATTTTTTAAAAAAGTGATTTTTGGTGTGGCAAAATGTTTTGCGTATATTTTTGTTATTACTCACTTTTTGTTGTGATTGATCCTCCTCCTTTTGCGTTCTGAGGTCACTGCACACACATATTAAAGAACTTCGTGTAACTTCGCTTTTATAAATGCCTTTTCACTACGCAAAACGCGGTGAGCACTATAGCACTATTTTCTTGTGTTCCAGTATCAAAAATGGTTCAAATGGCTCTGAGCACTATGGGACTTAACATCTATGGTCATCAGTCCCCTAGAACTTAGAACTACTTAAACCTAACTAACCTAAGGACAGCACACAACACCCAGCCATCACGAGGCAGAGAAAATCCCTGACCCCGCCGGGAATCGAACCCGGGAACCCGGGCGTGGGAAGCGAGAACCTTACCGCACGACCACGAGATGCGGGCGTTCCAGTTTCAATTAATTATTTTTGTCGCGCTGAAGACATAACATAACTTTTATCTGGTACAAACCGTCGGCATATGGACAGACGCTGATAATTTCACAGAGTTTTGCACTCAAGTTCCCACATAAATGTGACTTATTGAGTTTCCTAATCTAAAAAAATACTTCTTTCACACAAATATGTCGACAGAAATATTGTAGCACTTTTGCAACCATATTATGGAGGTTTGGGAGCGCTACCTAAGGAAAGCAATATAGACTTCCTCGACAGTTTTAACGTAAAAAAAATTTGTTATTAGAACTGGAATTAACTTGCAGGTCAGTCAGTTACATCTGCACATGCGAACAGGAGCTTTCAACTGAATATGACAAACGATCTGGAAAACAGCTCGGGAACATACGTGAAATTCTCAGAGTCCCCAAAAAGCTTTATTAACTATTCTTGAACTTCTTTCAAGGCGACAGTGAGTTTTTGAAACCTCGCGTTTTCTTTAACACCAGTGAGCTTAGGGAATTGAATTGTCTTTCTCAGAATGTGCCCCGCTTTTAAATGCATTCAAAAAAAAAAAAAAAAAGTTAACTTGCAGTGTCTTAGTGTTTGCAGTGTGCAGTCAAGTCCATTTAAAACGCAAAGTCCTCAATCCATTCCGCATGTTCTAATTTTCGCTCCTGCACTCCTTTTTCCTTCATAAATTCCAGGACAGCGAGTTTCAAATCCAAGAATCGTTCCCAGCATGCCACTTGACTTAACCAACGTACTTCGCAGTCATATCTGAAGACTCCATACTCTTCGTTCAATTCCACTGAAAGCCATTGCAACTGACAATGGAATAATTCGTGCGACATCCGCAATTTTACTATTCGTACCACTAATTTCTTCTCGTGCTCCATGCCTGCAAATTTAGCACAAAGTACTTTTTGATGTACAGAACAATGAATCCCGAACGTCGATCGTTGTAATTTTTTGCTGTTTAATTATCAACTAAATCTCTAAATTCTTTCTGTATGGTATTGTGATGATTCACAGCAAATATGCAGTACCTTTCGCTTATGCAAATAGAGAATTCTCGTCCCTTTCTTCCGTCATTGGCAATCATTTTAAAGGATTGTGATGAAGATCGCTAGACTGCTTCTTTTGGTGCATACAGCCATAGAACCTGTGAACGTTCTTCATACGACGAACAAACAGCAAAGGGTAAACGACGCTGAAGCCAAGATTTTGCCGAACTCAGAGTTGTGCCGAACGAAAAGTGCCACGCCGCAATGCTACATGAAATGTGGCGCTGTTTCGTGTACTTGCGAGAAGAACCGGGCAAAGTCCAGTGACGGGGGAGGGGAAGCATGCGAGAAGTTCAGCCCGCCGTGGCCGTCCAGAGAAATCTCATGTCCAAGAGTGAGAACTTTTTCTAAATGTTTGCGTAGCAAGCAACAGAGGCGGCAAGTGGGCACCGACCCTCTTTTCATCTAGCTGGATGTGCAAACCGCCTAAAAACCACATCGAGGCTGACTGGCCAGCTCGTCTTGACGGATCTCTAAAGCAGTGCGTTAACACCCTCCGCTACCCACGCCACTCCAAGATCTATCCCCCATAACAATTGTAAAACGCTCATGCTGGAACTTCGGCTCACACGTGTAACGTAATAGACAGTGGACAATTCAACGGGCTCTTTTCGTGGATGCACAGCCGCCACATTAATAGATAAATCAAACGACTGCACTTTGGTTGTGTAACTCTTCTGTAATAGCGTCGTAGGTGCGACGTATTTCAGGCATCACGTCCTTGCAGCAGCAGCAGCAGCAGCAGCAGCAGCAAAGAGGCAACATTATAAATGCTAGCAACTAAGACTGCTGATTATTCAACGCCCTGTGACTAACGCTGCACTAAATACACAACAGTGGCAGCACTGTACAGTACAGAACCCGCTGCATTACACAGTGGCTGCTGTACTGGTGATTTTTATTCTACCGGGCGATCAAAAAGCCAGTATAAATTTGAAAACTTAATAAACCACGGAATAGCCGCCCGTGGTAGCCGAGCGGTTCTAGGCGCTACAGTTTGGAACCGCGCGACCGCTACGGTCGCAGGTTCGAATCCTGCGTCGGGCATGGATGTTTGTGATGTTCTTAGGTTAGATAGGTTTAAGTAGTTCTAAGTTCTAGGGGACTGATGACCTCAGAAGTTAAGTCCCATAGTGCTCAGAGCCATTTGAACCAAACCACGGGATAATGTGGATAGAGAGGTAAAAATTGACACACATGCTTGGAATGACTGGGGTTTTATTAGAACAAAAAAAAAAGTATTGCTAGACGCGTGAAAGATCTCTTGCGCACGTCGTTTGGTGATCATCGTGTGCTCAGCCGCCACTTTCGTCATGCTTGGCCTCCCAGGTCCCCAGACCTCCGTCCGTGCGATTATTGGTTTTGGGGTTACCTGAAGTCGCAAGTGTATCGTGATCGACCAACATCTCTAGGGATGCTGAAAGACAACATCCGACGCCAATGCCTCGCCATAAGTCCGGACATGCTTTACAGTGCTGTTCACAACATTATTCCTCGACTACAGCTATTGTTGAGGAATGATGGTGGACATATTGAGCATTTCCTGTTAAGTACATCATCTTTGCTTTGTCTTACTTTGTTATGCTAATTATTGCTACTCTGGTCAGATCAAGCGCCATCTGTTGGACATTTTTTGAACTTTTGTATATTTTTGGTTCTAATAAAACCCCATGCCATTCCAAGCATGTGTGTCAATTTGTACCTCTCTATCGACATTATTCCGTGATTTACTCAGTTTTCAAATTTATACTGACTTTTTGATCACCCGGTATTTAATGTTTCAGTGGCATCGCTTGCTATTCTTAACGCGCACATATAAAATACAGACTATGATTTCTATTTAGTGGTTACTTTAATTTGATTTGGACGGATTCATTATGGGGTGAGCATATTGCTGCATGTGCTCTGGGAGTCTTCCATTGTTGTTCACCTTTTGTCATCTAGTCACTTCATACTCAGGTTATTGGTTCTCGGCGATACATTCACTGCAGCTATGGTAGGTGGGTTGTCTTGAGAAACTGGAGTGGCACCTGAAAAGCGTATCGCACTTGAGGTAACGTGAAAGCGACATTAAAAGGGCTGAGGCAGAACGATTTGTTTATGTAGTGGCGGCACTGTCGCTAAAGCCAAGGGTGCAGTGGCTGCCTGCGTCACTAACGACATGATTTTCGGCTTTGAACCGAGCCCCCACCCTGTGACAAGTTCCTTCCATATTTGCCAGATGGGTGTCAGTGGGAAAACACTGAGCAGTCTGCAATATGCACCGAGAGGTAGCAACGGCGGAGTTCCTGCACAAACTCAAGGAGACTGATACCCATGTGCACCCAAGCAAGCAAGCGCGTCTCTGTGTGTGTGGGGGGGGGGGGGGAGGGGGGGAGAGGGCCAACGCTGATTTAATAATATTAAAAATCATTTTTTGAAGTATGAGCTTACATCACAGCTCTGCTTTTCCATATGAATTGCGAACAAAGAACCTTTCAGGGTCTCGACACATTTACTTTGTATCAAAAAGTGCGAGACAGGAGGCTTAGGGCATAATGTCTTGTCGATGATAAGATCATTAGGGGCAGCGCACAAAGTCGGTTAGTGCAAGGATGGCAGAGGAAATAGGCAGCTACCCTTCTCAAGGGAACTGTACTGGCGTTTACGTTAACAGAAACCTGAATCAGAATGGCTGGATAAGGATCTGAAGCCAATACCCTCCCAGTGTGCCGACCTCTATCCTGCCAGAGACCCAACGGCTCCCCTCCCAGTGCCCCAAACTGCTGGCCTCATGAGTGCTCCAGCCTTCTGCCCTCCCAGTGCCCTCAACACTGCCCTGCCAGTGACTCCTCACTGCCCCACAGTGCTCCAACTACCGCCCTAACATTGTTCCAACTGTCGCCCTCCCAGCGCCCCTGACCTTTGCACTACCAGAGTGCCACAGCTGCCCTCTCAGTGCCCCAACCTCATCCTCCCATGATCCAACCTCCACCCTCCTAGTGTCCCATTGCCGCCCTCCCAGAGCCCTGCAGCCATCCACCCAGTGCCCCAATCGCCATCTCTCAAGACCTAACCTCTGTCCTAGCAACAACCATCGCCGCCCTCCCAGAGTGCCATAGGTCGCCTCCCAGTGGTCCAACTGCTGACTGCCCAGAACTCCAACCTCTGCACTAACAGAGTTCCAATCGCTTACCTTCCAGTGTCGCAAGTTCCACCATTCCAGTGTCGCAAGTTCCACCATTCCAGTGTCCCAAGTTCCACCCTTCCAGTGTCCCAAGTTCCACCCATCCAGTGTCCCAAGTTCCACCCTTCCAGTGTCCCAAATTCCACCCTTCCAGTGTCGCAAGTTCCACCCTTCCAGTGTCCCAAGCTCCACCCAGTGTGCCAAGTTCCACCCTTCCAGTGGTCCCCAACAATTGTCCTCTTAATGTCTCAACTGATGTGTACCTCACTTGGTGTAAACAATGAAGAAAGTTGTGAGCAGACTGTAAGCTGAGCCCATGAAAATTTGCATGAATCTGGGAGAGACTCAGAGCCCTAGCCTTGTGAATGCAGGACGTCACCTACGGTGTGAGTCATGAAAATCTGCCATACAGCGTCCAGCTGCCCTGATGTTCATGGCCATGTCTGTGTCATCACTGAGACTGCCTACACCAGTGATAAGTCAATTTGGACCTACTGTTCCAGCTTTCACAGTGGGCAATAGGTTACAGGGTTTTCAAAAACATTTTCATTAACTTTTCATAAAATTTTGACAAACTAATCAGTAAGTAATTATTATTATACGCTTCAACTTGCTGTAACTCTGTTTTATGAATGTTATGAAGTAAAGTTACTTCCCTACTTCATAAACCACCATTACTGTCGAACCCGTGGGTGGTTAGAAGATTTTACTAACAGAGGTATAGAAGTGGGCAGTAGTTAAAAAAGGATGACTATCCCTGGCCTACACAAACAGGCTATCAATTAAATTAATACTCACTACTTAAACCGACTGTACAGCGTAAAGTTTCAAACTTTACGAATGCAAAATATGAATAAAACAAGTAGTGTTTTGCTTCAAGACGAAGCCGCGAATCCCACGTTAACCTTTTTCCGTCGTCGATTTCCAAATCACACTGACACTTTGGTAAAACAGCGTAAGAAACACGAATCCACAACAGCGCACAGGGACATTGCAGTATGACAGATCTTAAGCTAGAATTTTGATCCGATATTTTCATGTATCACACACAGTTTTTCAATGTGCGGCAGTGCATAACATCCCACGCAAAAGCACCCATCCTGCATCAGACAAAAGAGATGTTCTCTCGAAAGCTAAATCAGTTTTGAACTTCAGAACTTCCTTATCATTTGGGAAGTAGAGTAATTCTTTTCCACTAGCTGAAAAACGCAGATACACGTTATTCTGCGCTGTACTTACAATTCCTCGCTAGAGACGGCAGGACGAGAGTCTTACCTGAAAAAAAAAGAACAAAAATTGATTTGGAACTATAAGAGACATTGAAAGAAAAAAATTAGTAAATGTTATCAGAAAAATTGCAAGTAATTTGGAGTGACAGTCAACGTACGGGGTCGGTCAGCCTCGGCCTACAGCGCTCTCTCTCTAGGGAAGGACAGGGAAAGAAGTCGGCCGTGCCCTTTCGAAGGAACCATCCCGGCATTTGCCTGGAGCTATTTAGGGAAATCGCGGAAAACCTAAATCAGGATGGCCGGACGCGGGATTGAACCGTCGTCCTCCCGAAGTGTTTGTGTGTGTGTGTGTGTGTGTGTGTGTGTGTGTGTGCGTGTGTGTGTGCCTCTCAGTCTGTTTTTAGATATTTCAAAAAAATCATCCGATTTCACGAAACTATATCTTTGGGCGCCGCTGATCTCGTCATTGAGCGCCTCTAGAACACACACACACACACACACACACACACACACACACACACACACACACACACACACAAAATTATGTTTTCTACATGAATGAAAATAGAAGCTTGGGATAAATTATAGCATATGCTTAAGGCTAAAAAGTTTTTGTTTTCGAAAGATGCACCCGATATCACAAGAGTTCACGATGTGATCAAAAGTATCAAGACACCTATTAGTGGACACTGATATGGGGTGTATCTACCCTTTGCGTGTGGAGGAAGCGGCAGTACATAAAGTCTACCTGTTCTGGGTTTCCACTTCACAAACACATCACCAACTGTCGACTTACGCAGTTTTAATGGTGCTGAAATGTCTGTGATCGATTTGTTATTCAGGTGTCATCCACTGACTAGCCTACTTTCGAAGTTACTGTGTCTCCTGACCAACATATTCCGGCGTTACTGCTCCTCTTACAGACAACACAATATTCCTCACCTCTTGTGACACATATTAAGGGGACCACACCGTCGTTCAGGTCGAAAAAATCGATTTTCGGTTTTCATCATATTTCGATAGATTAAGGTTTTATTTAAGTCCTCTGAAAAGGATTTTGCTGGAAATATTTTTTTTTTCGAGCATTTAAAGAGCATTTTCCTACCACGTGTGTTTATGTGCCACGCCCACTTTTCTGTCACCCACTTTTCTGCATATATTTTAGATCTTTATATCCCCTACATTGCACGTTACGGATTTTTTTTTACTCCCGAGTGTGTTGGCTATCCTTGGAATGCAACGGTCGGTATTCTTTTGTTTCAGCTGTTTGTAAACAACATGCTTTCAAACACGCGGTTAGTTTTGTTCAAGTGTGATTGCGAGTAGTTAACTTGCAGGCATACTATGGGCAGGCAATTTGGAGAAATAAAGAAAATCTGGAGGCAATGAAGAGAGATGTTTGGGCCATATTCTTCCATAAGTCCTGTACTGATGATAAGTCATGTCATGGAATGTGTCCATCAGCAGAAAATTCGTGGTGCAAATACAGTAGGGCTCAGGCAACCGGAGAATCTTATTCTCACCAGCATTTTCTTCCTGCTGCTGTTATTAAAGCAATTAACCTATTTTCAGAGACTTGGCTCATCCTGACCTTCTAAGGAAATGTCTGCATGGGCACACACAGAACCCAAATGAATGTTTCAACAGCATAATTTGGAACCACATTCCTAAAACTGTATTTGAAGGCACGCATACAATGAAACTAGGAATTCATGATGCTGTTATTACATCCAATTGTGGTAATATTGGAGAGTGTTTGGTACTGAAAAAGCTGGGAATTAATCCTGGTGAAAATATGATCACTGGGCTGCAACATTCCGATAAAATGAGGATAGCCGATGCAGACAGGTCTGCAACTAATATGGCCAAGAAAAACATCCAGGAAGGTTAAAAAGAAGCTGAAAGACCTACTAGAGGGCAAGGAAGGGCCATCATATGCAGGAGCACAGTTTTAATTAACTGTAAGTAACAAGTTTCAAAGTTTTTTTCTTTAAAGTCTATTTCCCAAAAACTAAAATTTTCAGTACATATGGCGCATTATATCAGAAACTATCATACATAAATGAATGAATGAAATTTTCAGAGACTCTGCATAACATGAAAAGCCACCTCTGGTATTACATTCATTAATACACTACTAGCCATTAAAACTGCTACACCAAGAAGAAATGCAGATGATAAACGGGTGTTCATTGGACAAATATATTATACTACAACTGACATGTGATTACATTTTCACGCAGTTTGGGTGCATAGATCCTGAGAAATCAGTACCCATAACAACCACCTCTGGCCGTAATAACGGCCTTGATACGCCTGGGCATTGAGTCAAACAGAGCTTGGATGGCGTGTACAGGCACAGCTGCCCATGCAGCTTCAACACGATACCACAGTTCACCAAGAGTAGTGACTGGCGTATTGTGACGAGCCAGTTGCTCGGCCACCATTCAAAATGGCTCTGAGCACTATGGGACTCAACTGCTGTGATTATCAGTCCCCTGGAACTTGGAACTACTTAAACCTAACTAACCTAAGGACATCACACACATCCATGCCCGAGGCAGGATTCGAACCTGCGACCGTAGCAGTCGCACGGTTCCGGACTCCGCGCCTAGAACCGCGAGACCACCGCGGCCGGCTCGGCCACCATTGACCAGACGTTTTCAATTGGTGAGAGATCTAGAGAATGTGCTGGCCAGGGCAGCAGTCGAACATTTTCCGTGTCCAGAAAGGCCCGTACAGAACCTGCAACATGCGGTCGTGCATTATCCTGCTGAAATGTAGGGTTTCGCAAGGATCGAATGAAGGGTAGAACCACGAGTCGTAACACATCTGAAATGTAACGTCCACTGTTCAAAGTGCCGTCAATGCGAACAAGAGGTGACCGAGACATGTGACCAATGGCACCCCATACCATCACGCCGGGTGATACGCCAGTATGGCGATGACGAATTCACGCTTACGATGTGCGTTCACCGCGATGTCGCCAAACACGGATGCGACCATCGTGATGATGTAAACAGAACCTGGATTCATCCGAGAAAATGACGTTTTGGCATTCGTGCACCCAGGTTCGCCGTCGAGTACACCATCCCAGGCGCTCTTGTCTGTGATGCAGCGTCAAGGGTAACCGTAGCCACGGTCTACGAGCTGATAGTCCATGCTGCTGCAAACGTCGTCGAACTGTTCGTGCAGATGGTTGTTGTCTCGCAAACGTTCCCATCTCTTGACTCAGGGATCGAGACGTGGCTGCACGATCCGTTACAGCCGTGCGGATAAGATGCCTGTCATCTCGACCGCTAGTGATGCGAGGCCGTTGAGATCCAGCACGGCGTTCCATATTACCCCCCTTAACCCACCGATTCCATATTCTGCTAACAGTCATTGGACCTCGACCAACGCGAGCAGCAATGTCGCGATACGATAAACCGCAATCGCGATAGGCTACAATCCGACCTTTATCAAAGTCGGAAACGTGATGGTACGCATGTCTCCTCCTTGCACGAGGCATCACAACAACGTTTCACCAGGCAACGCCGGTCAACTGCTGTTTGTGTATAAGAAATCGGTTGGAAAGTTTCCGCATGTCAGCACGTTGGAGGTGTCGCCACCGGCGCCAACCTTGTGTGAATGCTCTGAAAAGCTAATCATTTGCATACCACAGCATCTTCTTCCTGTCGGTTAAATTTTACGTCTGCAGCACGTCATCTTCGTGATGTAGGAATTTTAATGGCCATTAGTGTATTCCCATCACAAAAAAACATTTTCTGCAGAAAAAACTTAATATTTTTTGTTAATAAATTTAAAAAAGTATTTTCTAAAAACTATAAAATGGATAAAGTAGATTTTAGTACAGTTGACTCTATTAGCGTCATGTAACCTACAATAAAAATATTAAGGTCGTGCATCAAATAGTTTTTTTCAGAAATGGGTCAAATAGTTGCCTAAATTAACATGGGTTAGATAGGCAGGGTGTGGTCCCCTTAAATTCAGCATTACATAAACGCATCCAGATGCTTTTTGACTAGACAGTGTATGTAGATATAGAGGACGCTTGACGAGGAGTTACGTGGAGTCGCGCTTACGTCACGTCACGTGACCGTGTCCTCGCCGGAGAAGATACGGCCCGGAGCTTCCGGCGGCTGTCGGCAGTGTTCAGCCCGCAGTCAAGGCCATGGGAAGCACGGAGGGCGCCTCTGCTCAGCCCACGGCCAGCCAGACATGAACGTCTTTCACGTTCCGGGAACGTGTCCGCCACTCTGCTGTGGAGAGGTGTCCGCCACTCTGCTGTGGAGAGCGCGCTGCTTTGAAACTTGCGGGCGGATTGAAGCTGTGTCCCGGCCTCTGACTCGAACCCAGAGCCTCCCCATTTGTGAGATGCTTTCTTACCGTACGTGCTGCCCAGGCAGACTCACCAAACAATCTCACAGTTTGGATTCCGCTGGGCAAACATCAGTAGAATTGCAGAGTCTCGCGGCGATAACATTGAATAAAATGTTCTCGGGTTTCCAACCGCGTCAATTGGTTAAAACTACCTACGCAAGGTTTTCAGGAATAACGGCTACAGCACCCATCAAGTGAAAGAAGTGATTTCTGGGAAATATCAGAATAAGACCAGCGATGAAGAGCAGGAAAAGAAACTTACTTTGCTGCCATTCTGTGGCTCTGTGTCCGGCAAGATAAGCCGCCTGTTGAAAAGACACAAGATCAAATCGATCTTCAGGCCTCCAACGAAAATTCGTCAATTACTGAGACCAGTTAAAGACGCTGTAGGTCTCAGAACACTTGGAGTTTACGGAATACCTTGTGAGTGTGGCCAGAAGTACATCGGACAAACAGTGCGCACTGTGGAACAACGCAGGAAAGAACATGAGAGGTATTATCGCCTACGCCATCCAGAGAAATCTGCGTTAGCTGAGCATGCGTTAGAAATTGGTCACCACATAAAGTTTGACGATACCTCTGTCGTGGCTCGCACTAACGGCTTCTGGGACAGTTTAATACAGGAAGCTATTAAAATAAAAATTACCACAAACACCCTGAATAGAGACGGTGGCTTACAGCTCAGCGCTGCGTGGGATCCAGCGATCGCGCGGTTGAAGAGGGCACATCGAACGCCGACTCAAAACATGCCCGCATGTGGCAATGTCACGGTCACCAGTGACGTCACAGCCGGCAGCTAGCGTATATAAGGGCGCACCAACAGCCCACTGGCAGTCATAACACTTGACAATGGCCAAGGAGTGCTTGGCCGAAAGCTCGTGTAGTTTTAATCAATTGACGCGGTTGGAAATCCGAGAACATTTTATTCATCAGTAGAATTTGCTGAGAAGGTCTTCTGGGAGAAAACAGATTGCTGACAGACTCGGCACGAACCAAATGGGACTAGAAATGAAACCCACTATATTTCATTATTCAACTAGCAAACACACCAGCTTCGCAGTGAGTACTGCATTCAAGCTAATGATACAATATCAGCCCTACGATACCAGGGAGAATCAATATCTTCATTAACATAAAAATAACTTTACACAGACACATGGTCATTAAAACTAAATATTTCATGTTTAAACAGACACATTCTACATATCTGAATTAGTCTTGAAACATTTTACTGAAAATTCTGTAAACTTATTTTGTTAATATCTTTAAAGATGTATGAGCGATTGCTGTTGTCAAAAATGTACACTCTTTGTTTTATATGTTACATCTCTGTTCTGGTTTCGTTGTGGACAGTCTTGAGAGGTAGGTGGAGCTGTGTGCTCTGTGGAACTGCTGAACGTACACGTATTTAATGCTGCCAGATCAAGTATGAAATATTTTTTTAGACACCAGTCTTCCGACTGGTTTGATGCGGCCTGCCACGAATCCCTCTACTCTGCCAACCTTTTCATCTCAGAGGAGCGTTTGCAATCTACGTCCTCAAATATACACTCCCGGAAATGGAAAAAAGAACACATTGACACCGGTGTGTCAGACCCACCATACTTGCTCCGGACACTGCGAGAGGGCTGTACAAGCAATGATCACACGCACGGCACAGCGGACACACCAGGAATCGCGGTGTTGGCCGTCGAATGGCGCTAGCTGCGCAGCATTTGTGCACCGCCGCCGTCAGTGTCAGCCAGTTTGCCGTGGCATACGGAGCTCCATCGCAGTCTTTAACACTGGTAGCATGCCGCGACAGCGTGGACGTGAACCGTATGTGCAGTTGACGGACTTTGAGCGAGGGCGTATAGTGGGCATGCGGGAGGCCGGGTGGACGTACCGCCGAATTGCTCAACACGTGGGGCGTGAGGTCTCCACAGTACATCGATGTTGTCGCCAGTGGTCGGCGGAAGGTGCACGTGCCCGTCGACCTGGGACCGGACCGCAGCGACGCACGGATGCACGCCAAGACCGTAGGATCCTACGCAGTGCCGTAGGGGACCGCACCGCCACTTCCCAGCGAATTAGGGACACTGTTGCTCCTGGGGTATCGGCGCAACCGTCTCCATAAAGCTGGGCTACGGTCCCGCACACCGTTAGGCCGTCTTCCGCTCACGCCCCAACATCGTGCAGCCCGCCTCCAGTGGTGTCGCGACAGGCGTGAATGGAGGGACGAATGGAGACGTGTCGTCTTCAGCGATGAGAGTCGCTTCTGCCTTGGTGCCAATGATGGTCGTATGCGTGTTTGGCGCCGTGCAGGTGAGCGCCACAATCAGGACTGCATACGACCGAGGCACACAGGGCCAACACCCGGCATCATGGTGTGGGGAGCGATCTCCTACACTGGCCGTACACCACTGCTGATCGTCGAGGGGACACTGAATAGTGCACGGTACATCCAAACCGTCATCGAACCCATCGTTCTACCATTCCTAGACCGGCAAGGGAACTTGCTGTTCCAACAGGACAATGCACGTCCGCATGTATCCCGTGCCACCCAACGTGCTCTAGAAGGTGTAAGTCAACCACCCTGGCCAGCAAGATCTCCGGATCTGTCCCCCATTGAGCATGTTTGGGACTGGATGAAGCGTCGTCTCACGCGGTCTGCACGTCCAGCACGAACGCTGGTCCAACTGAGGCGTCAGGTGGAAATGGCATGGCAAGCCGTTCCACAGGACTACATCCAGCATCTCTACGATCGTCTCCATGGGAGAATAGCAGCCTGCATTGCTGCGAAAGGTGGATATACACTGTACTAGTGCCGACATTGTGCATGCTCTGTTGCCTGTGTCTATGTGCCTGTGGTTCTGTCAGTGTGATCATGTGATGTATCTGACCCCAGGAATGTGTCAATAAAGTTTCCCCTTCCTGGGACAATGAATTCACGGTGTTCTTATTTCAATTTCCAGGAGTGTAGTAGTAGTAGTAGCTTTATTCATCCGTAGATCTCTTTTTACAAGCATATAGGACATGTCAAAGTATTTACAAGTTTAGACCAATTTAAAATAAGCTAATTCGTATACACATATATTTACAGACTTCTAGTTAGACATTATCATTAGATTTACTCCTGGTATACAATACTTTTTTTACAAATAACTTACCAAAATAATTTAATGCCACACCGTTCACTCATATCTCACTATTAGTCACTGCACACACACACACACACACACACACACACACACACACACACACACACACACTGGTGATCTCTGGGCCATTTTCTGTACCGCAACTTCCCATTTGCTTTCCTGAAAAACTGAGTCAGCATGCCTCCGTAATGAGTAAGATGTTGAGCTCAGAATGAGGAAGAGGTGTTAGTATTGTGCTATGCATAGCTTGGGGGTAGGTATTTCTAGAAAAGAAAAAAGAAGGAAAAAAACAAAGTGAAGGTGTTATGTGGAATGTTGGATGTTTTATAATCATTGTTATTATTATTATTATTATTATTATTGATAGTTATTTGTACAACATTTTTTAACAAACCCCTGCTCTGTTTTATCTAAGTAATCCTTCAATGTATAAAATGTATTGCACAACAGGTACTTTTTAGCTGCCTTTTTAAATAAGTGTGTTTTTGAAATTTCTTTAATCACTTTTGGTAATTTACTGCACAGTTTTATTCCTTGGTAGAAAATGCTGTTTTGAGTTTTATCTTTATTTTTCCTTGGTAAATGTAAGTTGAGTCTATCTCTTGTTGCATGGTCATGGACAGAGCTGTTTGTGGAATAATTACCAATGTTATTTTTGATGTGTATAACTGATTGGTAAATTTATTCAAGTGGAGCAGTTAAAATCCCCAGTGTTTTGAACAGATCATTACAATTTGCTGGATGTATTCCTGTCTCTGTCTTCCTCTACAGTTTTTACCCTCTGTTGTTCCTTCTAGTACCATGCAAATTATTACACGATGTCTTAACAGATGTCCCACCATTCTGTCTCCTCTTCTTGTCAGTGCTTTTCATATATTCCTGTCCTCGCCAGTTCTCTTTAGAGCCAACTAATTCCTTACCTTATCAGTGTACCCAATTTTCAACATTATTGTGTTGCAACACATCTCAAATGTTTGTTCTTTTCTGCACCGGTTTTCCCACAATCCATGTTTCACTACCATACAACGCTGTTCTCCAAAAGTACATTATTACTCACATTAAGCCCTATGTCTGATACTTGTAGACTTCTCTCGGCCAGGAATGCCCTTTTTGCCAGTGCTAGTCTGCTTTTTTACATCCTCCTTGCTCCGTCTATCATCATGACTCATTTTACGGCCTAGGTAGCAGAATTCCTTAACTTTATCTACTTAGTAATCAGCAATCCAGATGTTAAATTTCTCGCTGTTCTGATTTCTGCTACTTCTCATTACTTTCGTCTTTCTTCGATTTACTCTCAGTCACCATACTGTACGAATTAGGTTGTTCATTCCGTTCACCAGAACCTGTAATTCTTCGTCAGTTTCTTTCACCTTGAATTTTAATTTTACTGTTGAAACTTTATTTCATTCAGTACTCACGAGAAACCACGTGAAAATGCCAATCCATTCATCAGTTAGTGTTTCTCCATATTCCCATAGGGCCCACGACCAGCATCGAAGAAGGTAATCAACTAAGAAATAACTTATTGTTAGAATTTTAGATGTGGGTGCGTGATTCGATACAACTTACTTCAAAATAATGATCAGTGTCTGGTTCGACGACAGATCGTAGAATACTATGCACTGAAGACGGGCATTACAACAAGTAGCGTTGGGCATAATATGTGGTGATGTACACAAATCTTCCTCATAAATTAGATCCCGAAGGGCAGATTCAACCATCCAACTGGAAACGTGTCTCTTTAACCGCCGCACACACTAGCCCCTTTCCCTCGGGAAGTGGGAGAGCTGTTTTGCCAGCCGTGGTGGCCGAGCGGTTCTAGGCACTTCAGTCTGGAACCGCGCGACCGCTACGGTCGCAGGTTTGAATCCTGCCTCGGGCAGTTAGGTTTAAGTAGTTCTAAGTTCTAGGGGACTGATGACCTCTGATGTTAAGTCCCATAGTGCTCGGAGCCATTCGAACCATTTTGAAGAGCTGTATTTAAGTGTACCTGTTACGTGTAGCTGTCTGAAATTGGTATGTGTATGGTGAGGTGTCATCTATGCGTCGCATGATGACGAGAGAAAGGAGAGCTTGAAGCCGGTGGCAGCACTTAGCCTACTCCTCACGAATAGAACAGGGCCGCCAGGCTTTTACGGCAAAGGAAGAGCAACCAACAGCACTTGACGTACCCCAGCGGTTACCCACCCAAGTAAAGGCCACGCCCGACGTTTGTTAACTTAGGTGATCTGATGAGAATGGGAGTATTTTTTCGTTTTTTAAATATATATTGTTGATTTTAAACACTTAAACATACAGGTCTCTGTTTTTGTCTACTTGGATTTAACAAAAATGAAACTAGAATGCAAAAATTTAAAGTAAATGAAAATAAGTTTTCCGAACTGTATATAAATTTGAAGCCTCCTGTTCCTTCCAACCAGTCACTTTCTTCGGGACTTCCTTTGGCTCCCTGTCATATTTTAACTGTAGTAAAGTTGATTCAAATAAAATTTAAGGAATTTAAGGATTAACTGCGGCCGCGGGGAGTGGCCGCGCGGTTTGAGGCGCCGTGTCACGGATTGCACGGCCGCTCCCGTTGGAGGTTCGAGACCTCCCCTCGGGCATGGGCGTGTTTTTTGTTCTTAGTATAAGTTAGTTTAAGTTAGCTTAAGTAGTGTGTAAGTCTAGGGACCGATGACCTCAGCAGTCTAGACCCCTACGAATTCACACACATTTGAACTTTTTTTTTTTTTATTAAATGCAAACTCGCTTTAAACAAATTCTGTCAGTCGTTAAAGTTAGAGAACACGAATCGTCTTTTTCCCTACTGGACGTGGTTTGAAATTCTTAAAGTCTTATTAACGTCCGATGAAGCAAGGCCGTTGAAATATATTCCTCGTGAATCAGTCTATTCCTTAATGAAAACCGTATCAAACGAAGAGTCTGCACATACAGAAAAAGAAAAGCGGCGCGAGACTTTAAGGTATAATATGTATCGGTAAAGTAACTGTTCACAGCGTGACAGTCGTATACAACTTCAACAACTGCCAGTGACCATACTCGACTAAGACGCAAAGTGAAAAACAGATGCAAAGAGAAATATGAATAGTCATCAGGTGGGTAGTCATAAGCTTGCATCATGAAAATTAATTTAGGATAAAGAGATACAGCAGGTTACGTTGTTGTTGTTGTTGTTGTTGTGGTCTTCAGTCCTGAGACTGGTTTGATGCAGCTCTCCATGCTACTCTATCCTGTGCAAGCTTCTTCATCTCCCAGTACCTACTGCAACCTACATCCTTCTGAATCTGCTTAGTGTATTCACCTCTTCGTCTCCCTCTACGATTTTTACCCTCCACGCTGCCCTCCAATGCTAAATTTGTGATCCCTTGATGCCTCAAAACATGTCCTACCAACCGATCCCTTCTTCTAGTCAAGTTGTGCCACAAACTTCTCTTCTCCCCAATCCTATTCAATACCTCCTCATTAGTTACGTGATCTACCCATCTTATCTTCAGCATTCTTCTGTAGCACCACATTTCGAAAGCTTCTATTCTCTTCTTGTCCAAACTGGTTATCGTCCATGTTTCACTTCCATACATGGCTACACTCCATACAAATACTTTGAGAAACGACTTCCTGACACTTAAATCTATACTCGATGTTGACAAATTTCTCTTCTTCAGAAACAATTTCCTTGCCATTGCCAGTCTACATTTTATATCCTCTCTACTTCGACTATCATCAGTAATTTTACTCCCTAAATAGCAAAACTCCTTTACTACTTTAAGTGTCTCATTTCCTAATCTAATCCCCTCAGCATCACCCCATTTATTTTTACTACATTCCATTATCCTCGTTTTGCTTTTGTTGATGTTCATCTTATATCCTCCTTTCAAGACACTGTCCATTCCGTTCAACTGCTCTTACGTTACGCAACAGAAAATATGTTGCAGGTATGAAACGAAATGAAAATTCGAACTGAAAGTGACAGCTGAAAGTAAACAACAGCTATCCACATTAATTGCAAACTTAGCGTTTCACACCCATCGAAGTTCGTTTTGAGAACTCTATGTAGTATGTACCAGACACACTGTAATGTATTTTTACTCTTTCTGCCCATCTAGTACTTGTCTTCCATTGCCCTTAAAAGCCACATCGACTGGCTCTTCTGTTACTTAAGACTGAAATTTATACTATTTTCTTTTCTTTATTTTTGTAACATATGTAATTTTTCTCTTATTATATATCAAGTTCACCCCTTATTATATATAACGTTTCTATTAAATAATTCATTCTTATTTTCACACTTATTTCATTTGCATCTACAGAATTTCATTTCTTCGCAATAGTCTAGATTTTTTCCCTTCCGTTTAACCCGACTGATAGACATCCGTTTCGTTTGAGGTATACTAACAACAGCAAAAGATTGTTGTTTGGAGAAAAATTACTGTCGCTGGCAACTTACACCGCGCGACTTCACAGACAAGCGCAACTTCACAGACAGGCAACGTCAATGTTAACGTCGTGTGGCGTTATCTTTGGCTAGAAACACGGTGACAAAGTTATTGGCTAGCTGCAGTAGCCTACTCGTTGTCGCGACCTGGTTCATGCACTGAACAACACAAATAATAGACTGATTACGCTTCACACTTTTAACATATTCCAAGACAACTAAAAACAGGAGTGAAATACGAGCAGGTCGTTTACGGCGTTTCTGCGAGTGATTCCTGTGGTGTCACCACCAGAGACCACACTTGCTAGGTGGTAGCCTTTAAATCGGCCGCGGACCATTAGTATACGTCGGACTCGCGTGTCGCCACTGTCAGTGATTGCAGGCCGAGCGCCGCCACACGGCAGGTCTAGAGAGACGTTCTAGCACTCGCCCCAGTTGTACAGCCGACATTGCTAGGAATGGTTCACTGACAAATACGCTCTCATTTGCCGAGACGATAGTTAGCATAGCCTTCAGCTACGTCATTTGCTACGACCTAGCAAGGCGCCATTACCAGTTTATATTCAGTGTAATAATGTCTAACAAGAGCGATGTTCTCCAATTGTGGATTAAAGTTAAGTATTCCAAGAACTACGTTCTTTTCTTTATAGGATAATTACTTTACCTTGTTCCAGACCTCACGCCAATCTGCATGAGCTTAACGCGTGCCTTTCGGCTACCTCCGAGTGGCTTGGCTGTCTGGCCACGCCACTACAATTCCTTCTCATCCTCACACCCCCATCCCTAGGGCAGTAGGGATAGGTTACTCCCATGGTATTTTTTATACAAAAGCTGTGTCACGGATGTGCTACCGGCAGAGTGTCAAATCAAGGTATCATGTAGAATGCCTAGAACATTTTGGCATGGTATTTGATTTAATGTTATACTTTTCCTGGGAAATGTATTAAATGGCTCCGTATTTTATAAAACGAGAAATGGACAGATGCAAAGTATAAAATTACAAAGAAATTACACGTTCAACTAAAAATTTAGATATGAAACTTCCTGGCAGATCAAAACTGTGCGCCCGACCGAGACTCAAACTCGGGACCTTTGCCTTTCGCGGGCAAGTGCTCTATCATCTGAGCTACCGAATCACGACTCTCGCCCGTTACTCACAGCTGAGGCTCCGTCCTGCAGGTAAATGAAGTTTTGTCCCTCTTCTATCAACTAAGGCAAGAGCCACAGAGAAATCATTGGTTATGGCGCAGAAAGCATTAAGTTTCAGAGAATCACCTTAATGTTCAAGGGAGGCATGCGTGTTTTGCGTACTCCATATTCTCAAATTCTGTTTGTTCACTTTGTCACTTAAATGAAATTTCGGCGTACGAATGCTATTCCACCACTTCACTCTCGTCGGATGGGCGCCCTGTGATTCTTTCCCTTGAATATGCAGTGGCGGCTCGAACGTATAAAAATTTTTAAATTCAGATACATATGGCCGGCCGCTGTGACCGAGCGAGCGGCTCTAGGCGCTTCAGTCTGGAACCGCGCGACCGCTACGGTCGCAGGTTCGAATCCTGCCTCGGGCATGGATGTGTGTGATGTCCTTAGGTTAGTTAGGTTTAAGAAGCTCCAAGTTCTAGGGGACTGATGACCTCAGATGTTAAGTCCCATAGGGCTCAGATCCATTTGAAGATAAATGTGAGAGTGCGAAATTAATAGCATCTGCCATTTAACAGTTATGCTCATCAACATATTTATACAACTTCAGCAGCTGTCAACACTAATACTACTATTAATAATAATAACAATAATATGCATAACGTGTGTGGAAAAACGAAGAACTGTTTAGTGGAATTTTGCTGTTCTGTACACAAAAGTTCAGTTTATCGCAAGAACGAAATAATATTTAAGCTTTCACAACTCTCCGTTTCGCATTATTGTGTAAGTGGAAGTTTTGGTGCTTTTTTTTCGGACAAATGTACAAGATCCCTAATTCATGTATTAGTTAACGAATTAACTTCTGGGCTGAAAATCAGGCATTCTTACTTTGCATCCACGTATTATACGTTTCTTTGTTAAATGTTCGCTTGTACCTACGCTTATTTGATTTCGTCACTTCCTCAGACAACAGATCTCGTCTGGAATACCCTAGTTTCTTTGCGGCTAACTTTTCCTGGTAATTTTCTTTTCTGTTAGCACTTAAAACATACTCAACAGAGTTCATACTGACACTGCACAGGATTTCCGATTCCTGCACCGTAAACAACCAACTTCAAACACAAATTGCCGATTGCGAAAATGATTACATTCAAGTAGTATGTGGGCCTACAATACAGATAAACCTGACCCAGATGTGAGAAGCATGAATAAATGCTACAGTCTCACAATAGATGATGATGTGCTTTATGGTTATCAGCGCCTCAAGTCGATTACTCTACGATAAAATTCAAAACTTGATGTACTGTATCTCATTCAGAATCCCACAAAATAAGTTTTTCTATCAATATAACTACAACATATACCGATGTCCGATCTAATTTTACTATGTAGTGAGTGAATTCGCATATGTGTGGAGTGTGCTACCGCCTAGCCCAGGGCCGGCCAAACGCTGCACAGTGTGCAGACGTGCGGAAGTGCTGCACATGTGCGCACGTGTGCGACAGCGACATCTGTTATTAGACATGTGTCCTAAATGAACGGCGGCGGCTCCTCTTCCCTGTGGTACAAGCAAGAGCGCAACAAATCCAGTCTCGGTTACCCCTGGTGACCGTAACCTTAACAGAGAAGTACTGAGAAATGGCAGATACTGTGAAAAAGCAAAGGACGGCAGATCTATGTTCTCGGTCGTTTCGATCAAGCATCAGTGATGAAAATCTCCCGCAATTGCTTGCGTTTGTCAATGAGCCGCTCTTTTGTGTCCGATATTAACTATATCATTTCGCATGACCAGTGATAAACGTGTTTGGATTTATTCCTTTCATAATTAAAAATTATTGTTTAGTAACTGTGCATTATTGCCTCATTCTGCTCCATGTTACATTATTATCAGGAAAATTGGTCATTAAACCGATTGTTGTATACTTACATTTAAGGTTTTTTTTTTTAATGTGTGAAGGGCTACGCTCAGTTGAAGTCGATAAAACATAACATTCATATAATTGTCGGTTATTACGCAGATTTCAGACGGAACTGATGAAAGATATAGCAATAATGGTACAGGTGAACATCTAGAGGTCAGCGAGACAGAAATTATGTGGGTGTAACTGAGGGCACCGAGAATTAGTTATAGGAAACCTTGCATTGATTTAATGTTATTTGAAATCATGAAGTTCGAAGTCGCTAAGTGCTCTCTTTCTTAAATACTAGATCAAAAACATTAGGTGTATTTACGTGCCGTCAGTCAAGCTGCCTTAATAAAAACCCACGGTTGTTAACCGTATTACTTGTCTTACTGGGTTAAACTGCTAACATAAAAGTAGACGTCTCAATGAGTAGACTGTGACAGTATTGTAAATCCTTAATACGCGAAATACCTTCCCATGGTTGGCTTGCAAGCTGTGGAAACAGCACTAGAATGCGCCGTACAGAGTATCTCAGCAAGTGGATAAAGCGACATCTGTGCGTAGAAACATGCACTACATCAACACTGACGGCTGCGGCGTGCACGCTGTGACCCGGAAGTTGCACATGTGCAGGAGCACCGCACGCGTGCAGAATTTCTGGCCGGCCCTGGCCTAGCCGAATTTATGCAGTGGAACATAGATAAAAGTCTGCTGCAGAGTGCTACCACCTGGTGGCACTAATGCAAACTTGTAGTTGAGTGGTAAGGACTATCAGTGCACGCAGTGAACCGTGCAAATTTGTTTATCAAATCCGTATGTATTTGGCCCGTAAGGCAATTACGTCACGCCAGTTGCGCATTCGCAGAAGCTCCTTAAAACGTGCGCTAGTGAAGTTGTGCTCGCGTCCCTGATGCCAAGTCTAGAGGAGCAATATGTACCACAACGCGGTAGATTCAGTGCCGTGTGTATCAGAGTACCCCATCTACACTACGTTCAACAGCATTCAAAGAAAAACAACTAATAAACCCGGAAGGTGCCACAAGTTAGGTATTCATATGCTCTTGTGCTCTCACACAACAGCCATCACTGCGCTCCTCGAATTGCTCTGCACTTCTAGCAGTGCGGTGACGAGATGGTGCCACTTAACCAAACTTGGTCCTAAAATGTCTTCCAGCAACGATTATTGATGACGATTTAGCGTATTTTATGACACAATACGCCTTTGTCATTCGCGGACGCCACCATTTTGAATACTGACGCTAACGGTGAGCAACAATGGCGAATTTCCATTGTTCCATTGTTGCCATCTTAAATTCTGAGAGTTAGTATCTATGTCGGTCTATATGTATATTTCTGAAATAAAGTCTTTACTCTAGTCACAGGAATACTTCCTTTTCGTCCCATTCATTTTGAATCACCCTGTACAATAAACAATAACTGAATCTAAACTTTCAGTTTTTATGTATTTCGAAGCTGTACGTCTTTTATACTTCGTTTACTGGCGCAGGCACAAAGGAAATAACATTCTGAATTGCAAATAACATCTTTTCCACAGTCTTAACCGTATTCACGTTCCTTACTATTTCTTTATAACGATAGTCTGTTAGAAAGACGTTGTGTAAAATCTTTGTTTCATTGTATTTGCACGATCATGAACCACAACATTTTCACAGACGTCATATGCAGCACCCGTTTCAGTGGAAGCGACACACTGCCAGAACGAACTGGACTAAAACTCTTGCAACCATGGCGTCTGTGGATTTTGTTACTGTCAAGATATTTAAATTATCTTTCCTTCGTATTTTGTCTTAAACATAACAGGCATTCTATTAAGTGTTTTTGGCAAAGTATTCCATAAGATGCATTTCATTCCCTGCCTCATAATTTCTGGTATTCTATATAAAGCTTAGGCATTTCATAAAATGCCAGATTTCATAATTTGGCCGTAACATATATACCAAATTTAGTTGAAATTGCTCCAGGTGTTCCTGAGTTACACTTCTGTCTCACTCTCCTTTCACTCCACCCAAACTCCTCTAGAAGGTAGGTAGGTAGTTCTTACCTTGTGAATAAAACCACCTCTATCGTTTAATAAATTTCTTTATTTATTACACCTTTTCGGCCACTGTCGTCAGCAGGTATCAAAAACTATGAACTTAATAAAAACAGCCGTGTCAGTAGTAAAACCTATGCCTAAATGGGGTGAAAACGAGGTTAGAGAAGTAAGTTGACGCTCTGATTTGGTAGAGGGGTTTTCTACTGGCACAAATTTTTTCCCCTTTCTACGTTTCTGATACCTGATGATCCAAGTGGCCGAAATGGCGTAATAAATGAAGAAGTTTATTAAGCCTTCTAAACGGTTTTATTCAAAAAATATTCGCAATGATCGCGGACTCTTAGAGGAAATTTCTTTCTTTTATTAATTACCACCACACTGCTCACTTCCACGTAGTAAGCGATATGTGTATCAAATTGGTTGTAATTGATGGAAAGGTTCAGGAGGCGATGTGGAACTTAATATAGACACAAAATAAAGAGAAAGTGCGCTCACCTTTCACTACAGGTATGCTTGTGTGTTTTTTTTTATTTTATTGTTCTACGAGTACTTACAGCACTACAGGAACATATCAGCACAATACACAAATGGTACAGTACCCTTTCACAGCGTTTTGACCTGTGAAGGAATATATGTGGTGACTGTTTGTGGGGGTGTGTAATGTATTTATTCACTTGCACACCGACCTAAGTTGAAAATACTTGGTACGGTGTTACCAGCACCTTAGCATTGACAAGACGACCATAGTGAGGACAAACGGCTCTGAGCACTATGGGAGGTCATCAGTCCCCTAGAACTTAGAACTACTTAAACCTAACTAACCTAAGGACATCACACACATCCATGCCCGAGGCAGGATTCGAACCTGCGACCGTAGCGGTCGCGCGGTTCCAAACTGAAGCGCCTAGAACCGCTCGGTCACTTCGGCCGGCCGTAGTGAGGACAGATGTGTGTATTTCTCGTTCAGCACAACCAGTGACGTCATTGTGGCGAAGTTGCCCTGACGACAGCAGCGTCATGTACTAACGACGTCGCCCGTCAGTTGCATACAAAGAGGACGTTTGCTTTCTAGCAAGGAAGCTCTTAACGATGAAAGGCCACTTGGGTGCTGGAAGGCAGGCTCGTAGGCTTGCAGTAAAATCACGGAGCATGATTTTGACATGTTGGTGAGGAATTTTGGGTGCTGCATCCTCGAGAATTTCCCCAAAAGTTGTCCAGTTTTTCTGAGTTTCTGTTGTTAATTTCACTTATAGGAGCATGCGCATTGACAACGGAGGACGCTTTGTTTCCATACTTTCTCTTTTCTGATGGAAACTTAAATCTGATGATGTATTCGGTTATGTTCTTCTTGACTAAAAAGTGTGTTCTTAGAATAGTTACGTAAAGCTAATTTTCATTTACCTTATCATTACTGTACCTTTGTGAATCTACTGGCTGCTCATCTTGGTATCTGGCCTCGGGCAAAGCTAATACGAGGCGTATTCCGAAAGTAAGGTCCGATCGGTCGCGAAATGGAAACCACAGTGAAAATCAAGTGTTTTATTTGCAGTAGTTAGGCACACCTTCCAGCAACGTCTCTACATAGTCGCCGCTTCGTCCGAGACATTTGACATAGCTTTGTACCAGCTTTCCAATACCCTCGTCATAGAAGGCAGCCGCCTGCACTTTTCGCCGATTCTCTACGATGAACTGCAGTTCGTTGTCTGTGCCAAGACGTTGACTACATAGGCAGAGGTTCATATCAGCAGAGATGAAAATCAGAGGGAGGGAAGTCTGTGCTGTATGGAGGGCGATCAATCGCTTCCCATCGAAAACGCTGCAGGTGAGTCCTCATTGCCGCTGCAGAGTGCGACCCATATCGGTCATGAAGTACGTAATGCATGATAGTTATGTTGTGTGGACTGCATCAAATTAGGCGAAATCTCTCACAGGCCTCAAACTTGGCGGGAGACACTGTTTTTCTATGCCTCTTTACGTGCTCACTGAAAAGACAGACGTGACGCGATCAACGGGTATAATAGAGACTCTATCCAACACACTTATACAAAATGAAATTATCACTCTGCAGCGGAGTGTGCGCTGATATGAAACTTCCTGGCAGATTAAAACTATGAGCCAGACCGAGACTCGAACTCGGGACTTTTGCCTTTCGCAGGCAAGTGCTCTACCAACTGAGCTATCCAAGCACGACTCACGCCCCATCCTCACAGCTTTAATTCCGCCAGGCAAAAGTCCCGAGTTCGAGTCTCGGTCCGGCACACACTTTTAATCTGCAACGAAGTTTCACACTTATGCAGAGCTTTATCGGATTTTCACTGTGGTTTCCATTTCGCGACCGATCGGACCTTACTTTCGGAATACGTTTCGTTTATAGTAAGCTGTTCCTCTCTCCTGTTTTCAGGAGCGTATTGATGTACAGGGTTCTGACAAGGGAACCTCCCCATCGCACCCCCCTCAGATTTAGTTATAAGTTGGCACAGTGGATAGACCTTGAAAAACTGAACACTGATCAATCGAGAAAACAGGAAGAAGTTGTGTGGAACTATAAAAAAAGTAGTAAAATATACAAACTGAGTAGTCCATTCGAAGATAGGCAACATCAAGGACAATGGGAGTCAAGCAGCGCCGTGGTCTCGTGGTTAGCGAGAGCAGCTACGGAACGAGAGGTCCTAGGTTCAAGTCTTCCCTCGAGTGAAAAGTTTAATATTTTATTTTCAGTTTATGTGACAAACTCTTATGTTTTCATCACTTTTTTGGGAGTGATTATCACATCCACAAGAAAACCTAAATCGGGCAAGGTAGAAGAACCTTTTACCCATTCGCTAAGCGTACAAGTTAGGTGGGCCGACAACATATTCCTGTCATGTGACGCACATGCCGTCACCAGTGTCGTATAGAATATATCAGACGTGTTTTCCTGTGGAGGAATCGGTTGACCTAAGACCTTGCGATCAAATGTTTTCGGTTCCCGTTGGAGAGGCACGTCCTTTCGTCTACTAATCGCACGGTTTTGCGGTGCGGTCGCAAAACACAAACACTAAACTTATTACGGTGAACAGAGACGTCAATGAACGAACGGACACATCATAACTTTACGAAAATAAAGAAAGTAAAATTTTCAGTCGAGGGAGGACTTGAACCAAGGACCTCTCGTTCCGCAGCTGCTCACGGTAACCACGGGACCACGACGCTCCTGAGCTCACATTCTCCTTCATGTTGTCTATGTTCGCATGGGCTACTCAGTTTGTATATTTTATTAATTTTCTTCATAGTTCCACACAACTTCTTCCTGTTTTCTCGAATGATCTGTATTCAGTTTTTCATGGCCTATCCACTGTGCCAACTTATAACTAAATCTGAGGGGGGTGCGATGGGGAGGTTCCCTTGTGAGGAAATGTGTTCGTTTGGGTCGTATCTTCTGCGTTGAGGTTCTGGGAAACTACGACTCTTTCCTACATGATGCTCCAGGCTCTCCTAGAATCTGACGGCCTGTTTGCACCGTTCATGGTGGTGGAGGATTTCCTTTCCCGGTTATCTCCTGGAACGGTTCTTACCGAATGTTGTGTTGGCTGAAGAGCCATCACCGTGTTACTAGAGGAGGCCGAAATACACGCGTTTTAGCTCACGCAGGCTGGCGTGAGGAGGGAAGAACTATACTGACGTGAGGTCTGGAACATGACAAGGAATTCGAATTCAGAAAGCGGACGTAATTAGTTTGATACTTAACTTTAATACATTAATGATGAACGTCGCTCTTGACTCTACATGAGTCACAATATTATCTGTTCAGAAGATATGACTTATAGTAACTGAATATGGCGCCTTGCTAGGTCGTAGCAAATGACGTAGCTGAAGGCTATGCTAAACTGTCGTCTCGGCAAATGAGAGCGTGTGTAGACAGTGAACCACCGGTAGCAAAGTCGGCTGTACAACTGGGGCGAGTGCTAGGGAGTCTCTCTAGACTAGACCTGCCGTGTGGCGGCGCTCGGTCTGCAAAAACTGATAATGGGGACACGCGGGTCCGACGTATACTAACAGACCGCGGCCGATTTAAAGGCTACCACGTAGCAAGTGTGGTGTCTGGCGGTGACACCACACCGAAAGTGTTACCATCATGCCTTAAGTTGAAGATAGTTGAGAGGATTATTACACAAGTAAACAAATACGTCAATGAATACAAAATACAGCACAGTTACAGAACATACGTAAATATTTGTACACCAATTTTCAGTATTTTTTCGGGATGTGTGCGTGCATTGGTACCCTGAGCATACGGCAGGCACGATTCCGAACATAAACCCAGAAATTGTGTGGCCTTCAAACCCTCTCGCACTCATAACAACTGCAGAATGCCTATACAAAATGTAGCGACTAAACAGTACAGCGTGGCGCCGCACGGAGCGCTGAATAGCGTGCCACAGCCTCTCTTTGTATTCTGCCCAAATGGGCAGAACTGATGCGCGACCCGGGTCCGTCAGTCGGGGAAGGGTGGGAGGGAGGGGCGGCATTGAGGGGCGTAGCAGGAACAGCAGGTAGCCAGCAGGTAGAACACGCGACAGCGGCAGTAGCGCGCCGCCATCCGCATCGGTCAGAGCGGGGCTGTGAGCTGTGATCCGTGCACGCCGCGTCACACGGGGTATTCACCGGCGCAGTCGTAGTCAGGTACTGTGATAAGCACGGGCAGCGAACTGCAACTGACCGACCCTCGCCACTCGCGACTATCTTCAGTATATGTGTTCAGCCAATCTCTCGCACGCGCTGTACACAGCGTGACTTCGTCCTGTTACTAGGCTCTGTACCCGGCTTAGAGCAACAAAGTGATACGATGGGAAAAACAAAGGCAAACAATCGATTCAGTCGGTACTAGATTTACGGACTTGTTGGATTACTGTTCTACATCTACATCCATACTCCGCAAGCCACCTGACGCTGTGTGGCGGATGGTACCTTGAGTACCTCTATCGGTTCTCCCTTCTATTCCAGTCTCGTATTGTTCGTGGAAAGAAGGATTGTAGGTATGCTTCTGTGTGGGCTCTAATCTCTCTGATTTTATCTTCATGGTCTCTTTGCGAGATATACGTTGTTGTTGTTGTTGTTTCTGTGGTCTTCAGTCCTGAGACTGGTTTGATGCAGCTCTCCATGCTACTCTATCCTGTGCAAGCTTTTTCATCTCCCAGTACCTACTGCAACCTACATCCTTCTGAATCTGCTTAGTGTATTCATCTCTTGGTCTCCCTCTACGATTTTTACCCTCCACGCTGCCCTCCAATACTAAATTGGTGATCCCTTGATGCCTCAGAACATGTCCTACCAACCGATCCCTTCTTCTGGTCAAGTTGTGCCACAAACTTCTCTTCTCCCCAATCCTATTCAATATCTCCTCATTAGTTACGTGATCTACCCACCTTATCTTCAGCATTATTCCGTAGCACCACATTTCGAAAGCTTCTATTCTCTTCTTGTCCAAACTGGTTATCGTCCATGTTTCACTTCCATACATGGCTACACTCCATACAAATACTTTCAGAAACGACTTCCTGACACTTAAATCTATACTCGATGTTAACAAATTTCTCTTCTTCAGAAACAATTTCCTTGCCATTGCCAGTCTACATTTTATATCCTCTCTACTTCGACTATCATCAGTAATTTTACTCCCAAAAATAGCAAAACTCCTTTACTACTTTAAGTGTCTCACTTCCTAATCTAATCCCCTCAGCATCACCCGACTTAATTAGAATACATTCCATTATCCTTGTTTTGCTTTTGTTGATGTTCATCTTATATCCTTTCAAGACACTGTCCATTCCATTCAACTGCTCTTCCAAGTCCTTTGCTGCCTCTGACAGAATTACAATGTCATCGGCGAACCTCAAAGTTTTTATTTCTTCTCCATTAATTTTAATACCTACTCCGAATTTTTCTTTTGTTTCCTTTACTGCTTGCTCAATATACAGATTGAACAACATCGGGGAGAGGCTACAACTCTGTCTTACTCCCTTCCCAACCACTGCTTCCCTTTCACGTCCTTCGACTCTTATAACTGCCATCTGGTTTCTGTACAAATTGTAAATAGCCTTTCGCTCCCTGTATTTTACCCCTGCCACCTTCAGAATTTGAAAGAGAGTATTCCAGTCAACATTGTCAAAAGCTTTCTCTAAGTCTACAAATGCTAGAAACGTAGGTTTGCCTTTCCTTAATCTTTCTTCTAAGATAAGTCGTAAGGTCAGTATTGCCTCACGTGTTCGTGTTTCTACGGAATCCAAACTGATCTTCCCCGAGGTTGGCTTCTACTAGCTTTGCCATTCGTCTGTAAAGAATTCGTGTTAGTATTTTGCAGCTGTGACTTATTAAACTGATAGTTCGTTAATTTTCACATCTGTCAACACCTGCTTTCTTTGGGATTGGAATTATTATATTCTTGTTGAAGTCTGAGGGTATTTCGCCTGTTTCATACATCTTGCTCACCAGATGGTAGAGTTTTGTCAGGACTGGCTCTCCCACGGCCGTCAGTAGTTCCAAAGGAATATTGTCTACTCCGGGGGCCTTGTTTCGACTCAGGTCTTTCAGTGCTCTGTCAAACTCTTCACGCAGTATCATATCTCCCATTTCATCTTCATCTACATCCTCTTCCATTTCCATAATATTGTCCTCAAGTACATTGCCCTTGTATAGACCCTCTATATACTTCTTCCACCTTTCTGCTTTCCCTTCTTTGCTTAGAACTGGGTTTCCATCTGAGCTCTTGATATTCATACAAGTCGTTCTCTTATCTCCAAAGGTCTCTTTAATTTTCCTGTAGGCGGTATCTATCCTACCCCTACTGAGATAGGCCTCTACATCCTTACATTTGTCCTCTAGCCATCCCTGCTTAGCCATTTTGCACTTCCTGTCGATCTCATATTTGAGACGTTTGTATTCCTTTTTGCCTGTTTCACTTACTGCATTTTTATATTTTCTCCTTTCATCAATTAAATTCAATATTTCTTCTGTTACCCAAGGATTTCTACTAGCCCTCGTCTTTTTACCTACTTGATCCTCTGCTGCCTTCACTACTTCATCCCTCAAAGCTACCCATTCTTCTTCTACTGTATTTATTTCCCCCATTCCTGTCAATTGCTCCCTTATGGTCTCCCTGAATCTCTGTACAACCTCTGGTTTTTTCAGTTTATCCAGGTGCCATCTCCTTAAATTCCCACCTTTTCGCAGTTTCTTCAGTTTTAATCTACAGGTCATAACCAATAGATTGTGGTCAGAGTCCACATCTGCCACTGGAAATGTCTTACAATTTAAAACCTGGTTCCTAAATCTCTGTCTTAGCATTATATAATCTATCTGATACCTTTTAGTATCTCCAGGGTTCTTCCATGTATACAACCTTCTTTCATGATTCTTAAACCAAGTGTTAGTTATGATTATGTTGTGCTCTGTGCAAAATTCTACCAGGCGGCTTCCTCTTTCATTTCTTAGCCCCAATCCATATTCACCTACTATGTTTCCTTCTCCCCCTTTTCCTACATTCGAATTCCAGTCACCCATGACTATTAAATTTTCGTCTCCTTTCACTACCTGAATAATTTCTTTTATTTCATCATACATTTCTTCAATTTCTTCGTCATCTGCAGAGCTAGTTGGCATATAAACTTGTACTACTGTAGTAGGTGTGGGCTTCGTGTCTATCTTGGCCACAATAATGCGTTCACTATGCTGTTTGTAGTAGCTTACCCGCATTCCTATTTTCCTATTCATTATTAAACCTACTCCTGCATTACCCCTATTTGATTTTGTGTTTATAACCCTGTAGTCACCTGACCAGAAGTCTTGTTCCTCCTGCCACCGAACTTCACTAATTCCCACTATATCTAACTTTAACCTATCCATTTCCCTTTTTAAATTTTCTAACCTAACTGCCCGATTAAGGGATCTGACATTCCACGCTCCGATCCGTAGAACGCCAGTTTTCTTTCTCCTGATAACGACATCCTCTTGAGTAGTCCCTGCCCGGAGATCCGAATGGGGGACTATTTTACCTCCGGAATATTTTACCCAAGAGGACGCCATCATCATGTAATCATACAGTAAAGCTGCATGCCCTCGGGAAAAATTACGGCTGTAGTTTCCCCTTGCTTTCAGCCGTGAGATATACGTAGGAGGGAGCAATATACTGCTTGACTCTTCGGTGAAGGTATGTTACCGAAACTTTAACAAAAGCCTGTACCGAGCTACTGAGAGTCTCTCCTGCAGAGTCTTCCACTGGAGTTTATTTATCATCTCCGTAACGCTTTCGCTATTACTAAATGTTCCTGTAACGAAGCGCGCTGCTCTGCGTTGGATCTCCTCTATCTCTTCTATCAACCCTATCTGGTACGGATCCCACACCGCTAAGCAATATTCAAGCAGTGGGCGAACAAGCGTACTGTAACCTACTTCCTTTGTTTTCAGACTGCATTTCCTTAGGATTCTTCCAATGAATCTCGGTCTGGCATCTGCTTTACCGACGATCAACTTTATATGATCATTCCATTTTAAATCACTCCTAATGCGTACTCCCAGATAATTTATGGAATTAACTGCTTCCAGTTGCTGACCTGCTATTTTGTAGCTAAATGATAAGGGATCTATCTTTCTATGTATTCGCAGCACATTACACTTGTCTACATTGAGAATCAACTGCCATTCCCTGCACCATGCGTCAATTCGCTGCAGATCCTCCTGCATTTTAGTACAATTTTCCATTGTTACAACCTCTCGATACACCGCAGCATCATCCGCAAAAAGCCTCAGTGAACTTCCGATGTCATCCACAAGGTCATTTATGTATATTGTGAATAGCAACGGCCGTATGACACTCCCCTTCGGCACACCTGAAATCACTCTTACTTCGGAAGACTTCTCTCCATTGAGAATGACATACTGTTCATTCACTCCTTTCGATTCAAATCAGTCTGTGGGAGCGAACAAATGAACACAATCGATATAGTGTCTTGTTTTTAACATTGACTGAATTATCAAGTGGCCGTGAGGTTTGAGGCGCCACGTCACGAACTGCGCGGCCCCTCCCGCCGGAGGTCCGAGTCCTCCCTCGGCGGTGTGTGTGTGTGTGTGTGTGTGTGTGTGTGTGTGTGTGTGTGTGTGTTGTTCTTAGCATAAGTTGGTTTAAGTAGTGTGTAAGTCTAGGGACCGATGACCTCAGCAGCTTGGTCCCAAAGGAATTCACACACATTTGAACATTTGAATTATGAAGTCTTTCTGTTACTGCTAATGGCCAGACTGAGTGTGGTGTTTAGGCGGTTTTCCCACACTCCTCTACCCAAATGCTGGGCTGGTTATCCATCCAAATAATACTAACAAATCATGAAAAAATTTTTCATTCGTCTGGATATCAATACGTGTTAAAGCCCAGCTCCCGACGGGTTAATGACTAGAGTCGGTGTGCCGGCCAGCCTGTGGAAATGGTTTTTAGGCGGTTTCCCACATCCCACTGGGTGAAAACTGGGCTGGTGCCCAAGTCTCGCTGAGTTTCACAACTCTAACACTACAGACAGACAGACAGTTGGGGTGCACATATTCCGCATCAGGTGGGGGCGGGGATAATGGGGTAGTGGCAGGAAGGGCATCCGGCCAGCTCTTAAATTAACCATGTCACATCCGTTAATAACAATGCCGACTCTGTCTCGATGCGGGACAAAGGCACGAGAAAAAGAGATGATGACAAATATTTCTCGCGATAAAATACTTCCAAAAAGTAGCAGTATATGCTTAAGAAGAGAGTGATTGGGTGAAAAAAATTGTCCTCTATGTTTTTACTGACGCCACCTCAGATTTACTGAAAGAGTACAAGTATCGGGTGCATAGCACCAGTGATTAAACTTTTAAAAACCACGAAAATATTGATATTTAATTCAAGAAGTACGCAGAATTCCTACGTAAGAAAATGAATACATGAATACTGAAAATTCTTCATTTATAGAAATATACTTTTTATTTACCTCTCTTTGAAATAAAATATTTGTCTCTAAAAAGAGTGGGCAACCCTACACACGATTCATGTCTGCACAAGTACGCAAGCGAAAACGCCCCTATCGGGAGACTGAGTGAAAACATTCATACAAAGGACGCGACAGTCAAGAGACTTGGCTCAGCTGATTCTCTCACAGTAAGTGTACCACTCAAACCAGAGAGTGAGTGGAAAACACCCACATAACGGACGTGACCGCAGGCACTAGTTCTGTTCGGTTGTTCCTTTCGACTGAAAAAATCGACAGAACGAAAAAACAGTCGGTTGTTAAAACCAGTCGGTTGTCCCATCACTACAAAGTGGGTACAGCTGAAGTGGAAGAGGGCGATGCTGTATGTCTAATGGTGGCAACAGTTGCTGTGTTCTCAGCTCGATAAGTTCGCACTTTCCTTCTCACTCTGAATTACTGAGTTCACTTTGCACTACATAGTGCTGCGCTTGATCAAAACTCTAAACGGCCCACTACACGATCAAATAAAATGTCAAACTTTACTATGTTTGCCAAACATTTGGCCGTGTACAGTCTTGACGAGTTTGTCAAGCAAATAATCGTGTTTAATGTGGTTGCGAGAAATCTTGATTGACGGAAAGTTTGACAAGATGGCGGACTTTGTTTGTATCGATGTTTCGCCGCCTATGTATAGTGAAAAATAGTTTTACTACAATTTATCTTGTCTTATCGTGAGTTTCCACAGAAATGGAAACTATGGTCAAGGATAAAACCAAAACAACACTGACAATTACCGAAATACTAGCGGTGTCGCATCTTTTCCAGTCATACATTACAGAGGAAGAGGTACAGATTAAAATCAATATTCTACTTGTAACAAATAAGCTGGTGTGCAACGAAATTTTTAAAAAAAATCTGAGTTCTCTGGTTCTTCCACGGACGATGTAGGCTGAATGTTTCCCCGTTGAGGTATTTTAATGAACGGTCATTAGAGGGCCAAATAGAAGAGAATAAATTTTTCGCATACTTGTTTTTCCCTTTGTAGTGTGAGGGCGAAGCAACTCTAAGCAAGTTATTAAAAATTTCACTGTCCATCCACAAGAAGTGGATGGAATCATCGAGTTCTGAGAGTAACATTTCCTTTAACAGTATTTCATGTGCATATTTCTCTCTCATGGTCCAGCGTCTTTTACTGTTTCTTCTTTAAACACAGTGCCAGAGTCAAGATTAGAAATGCTTTATATGCATTTCTAGCCATTCCTGCTGGCGTCAAAATACAGCATAACCAGAAAGGTTAAATTGACAAACTTTGTTGGCGCGTGTACAGAATTGTTTGACAAATCCGCGGCTTGACAAAAACGAAATGACAACCAAGATTGACCTTTTACGATGACCTTAACATATTATTTAAAGTTTCATTGTCCAATCGGAGAAAGCTGATGAAATCATCCGGTTCTGATAGTAATGTTTCCTTTGATGAGTTTCAGGGGCAAATCTCTCTCTAATTGCAAGTCATTCTGCGGACCAGCGTCTTGTTTCCTTCTCCTGCTTTAAACACAGTGACACGGTTTATGCCAGAACTACTTTGTCTGCATTTGTGGCCGTTCTCACTACTGTCAAAATTCGAACACGGCGTCTACTTCAGCGTGAGATTAAACTGACAAACTTTGTTTGTATGTGTACAACACCCAGTCCTTGCACGGAGAAAATTCCCCGACCCAGCCGGGAATCGAGCCCGGGCCCAGAGGATTGACAATCCGTCACGCTGTCCATTCAGCTACCGGGGGTGGACTTCAGATGGAAACGTTGCACAGAGATGAAAAGGATGTGATTATGAACGTTCTAGAAGAAACAGAGATTTATCCAAATGGGATTACTCATGCAGAAGAAGTTCTCAGTGAGCCGGTGGAACTGAAAAACAAAAGTTTTTTAAATAATTTCATTGACAGTTTCAAATATTTGAATTTATGCCCTCCGCCCCCCCCCTTTCCATTTTATCTGGGCGCCCCCTCCGTACCCCCATTCGACGATTTTGCTTTACAGAAATTCGGTTGGGAACCATGATGTTTACGGCAGCCGGCTTCTGCTGAGTGCAGACGGGTTGTCGGAAAGCGCCACGAGAGCGAAAGCGACCCACTGACTGCCTTCTTCCCGTTACGCGCTTCAAGGTAGGAAAATTGGCGCATCATTACCTTCTGGACGTTCCTTTCGGCAGACCGAACTGCCACGGTGACATAGCATAGCGTCTGTGGGGACAGATCCCTCAGTCGGGTGTCGCGTCTGTAGGGGTAGATTCTTAGTCGAGATTTTGGTGGGCTGCTGCTTGCATACGGCAAGCTCGCCTGCGCTCCCGGTCCAGAGCGTGACGGATCTGCAGGGTGTTTCTCAATTCGTGTTGCACACTTCTACAGGTTCGTACATCAAATTTCACACTGGAACCCATGTCCGGAAACGGTTCATTTCCGTGTTACGAAGAAAACAAAAAGCTACTCAATAGCACGCTAGACGTTTCTTACGTAGCTTACTGTAATGATGGACTACCCACATTCATGAATGGTGCGATGTCACGCGATGTCTTCTGTTTCCATTTCGCTTGTTTTCATGCTTCCTGGTGATGAGTCAGTTGACATTACGGAGACTAGCACTGCAGTAACAGGATGCCTGAGTACACGTTGGCAGAGTGTAACACTGCGCTCGTGCACACGATACTCTTTAAAGCCTGTACTACAGTAAGTTGACGGGCTTCACCTTATAAGAAAGGATTTTGGTATATATGTTGACCGCGTGTACCTGAATGGAGGCAAAATCAGACTTACACCCATTCAGTAACAACAATGATACGTCAAGCAAGTCTGAAGTTCAACTACACGTTAGGACGGACAAGAAACAACACAGCAGATGCTACCAAATTGTTAATAATACGGTCGCCAGCCTAATTAGGCATTAACTGAGTTTCTTCCCTGTACAAGTTGATGTACGTTCATACATAACAACACGTAATAACACTGAATAATATGGTAAATTTTAGAACCAGAAAAATCTACTGAACTAATAATTTCACTTTCTGTACTAATATGGACAAGCCATAAATACACAACATCACACTATAATGTTTACTACAAACTTCGTACTGTCTACTGATCTGATTAAATTCGGGCATAGGTTACCCTAGAAATAGCACTTTCGAAACACACATACAATGTCAATTTTGAAAAGGGTAAAACACTGATAAATTTAGGTTTTATATTGACTTTAACTTTGCTGGTCAAATCAGTTCAGTACACTTCAGAATTCAAATGAATAGAAAAGAAAAAAAAGGGGGGGGGGAGACCCTGAAACTGTTATAATTACTGTATTGAAAATTTTGATTATTGGAAGCATTAAGCACTCAAGATTTCCAATAGATGAGTTACTACTCTTTTTAGCTTATTTCCTGCTCATTTAATTACCATTATATCTGCCTCAAATTAAATAAACTTCATTACTAAACCAATTTCAACATTATCTTCCAACTTTGTCAGACCTTTGTTATTTACCTATGTATTCATTAACAACAAAGTTCTTTAAACATCATTCTAACATAGATAGGTCTGCAGGTAATTATTATTAACATAAACTTTAAATCTTCGTTTCGGGACACTCGGATTGCACAACATGTGGAAAGGACCCTGTCTAGGTTAGTCGTGAGGACAATTAAATGATAGGGCAGTTCTGGTAAAATTTAAGTTGTTATTGAACAGTATGTAACAAAAGTAACACTGGTCCACACGAATACAGTACTAAAAGTTTCAACCTGTTCGTATCGATGAGGCGGTCGGCGGGCGGCGAGATGGCGAGGCGCAGAGCACACATACAAGCACAGCAATGGCTCTTGAAGTATCGGCACTTTACTTCTTCATAGCGTCGCAATACTTTTCCTTTTAGTGCCTATGGAATATTGCCATGCTGTATAGGCGTCGGAAACGGCACATCCGAGGCTCAACGAAATCACGTTTTCCAGGAGAGCCTCCTCGTTCCAGAACGTGTTTCTCAGACCGATGCCCAACTCCGACTACTACTGCTGAGCCCGTTATGCCGTGCAGCGCCCGTGTGCATTTTCCCGCGCTCTCCTGCCATCCACCTTTTACCGCTCCCCTACAGACAGGGTATTCACCAAAGGTTTTGCATTCTCTATATCCTAATACATTGCCTACGTATGGACCAGACGCACAATTACAACTTTAACATCTTACAACAGTTTCAACATTTCTTACATTTCAATTTTGTTATAATATTGCTTGCAATTTGACATAAACATTAATATTCACATCGAAAATTGTTTACAGTTTCCTTAACATAGGAGAAAAGAAAAGAAAAGAAAAAGAAATGAAATCAGAACATCGATTACGCAAATTTATCAAAATTCAGAAGAAAAAATTATTATATGTACAATAGTATAACGTCGTCGTTGTTACAAGAGTAAATCTGTATGTTGTTAATTTACGGTGAAGCTCGCCATAATGGAAGACAAGCTCAAGGTCCGTACCACGAGTACTTTCTAAATACTTTGATTCCACTTCATGACATGTTTGCCAAAGTAGAACAACGGCTGCGGGAAAGTGAGATATTCACAAGTGATAGAGCAAACTGTGATGCTCCGAGAAGGCGGCGCACTGTCATATTGGAAAAGGAAGTGATTCATCAAGTTGAAGAGGACCCATGGACGACTACTACAGCCATCGCACGTGGCTTACATGTGTCTCGCTCGTCTGTCTGGGGTTTCAAATGGCGCTGAACACTATGGGACTCAACATCTGAGGACCTCAGTCCCCTAGACTTAGAACTACTTAAACTTAACTAAACTAAGGTCATCACACACATCCACGCCCGAGGCAGGATTCGAACCTGCTACCGTAGCATCAGCGCGGTTACAGACTGAAGCGCATAGAACCGCCCGGCCACCGCGGCCTGCGGTATATAAGGGGGCTTGCGTAATAGCACCGGATGATGACTGATCACTGAAGAACACGAAGATGCTGGGTACTCGAGTGAGATAGCGACATCAACAACTGGTTCAAATGGCTCTGAGCACTATGGGACTCAACTGCTGTGGTCATAAGTCCCCTGGAACTTAGAACTACTTAAACCTAACTAACCTAAGGACATCACACACATCCATGCCCGAGGCAGGATTCGAACCTGCGACCGTAGCGGTCGTGCGGTTCCAGACTGTAGCGCCTTTAACCGCTCGGCCACTCCGGCCGGCCATCAGCAACTGACTGAGTTTTAAAAATGGGGCTCACATAGACTGCCGACGAATGGCATCGCACTGTGCGTGGTTATGCACTACCCAGGATGACAATCTTCGGCGAGTATGACATCGAGTCTGGGAGAGGTTCCATTCCTCCAGTGGAACAGCGGTGCAACCTCTAGCGCCATGATGCGGGAACCCTCTGGTGAGAGCGAGGTGGCGCAGTGGTTAGACATTGGACTCGCATTCGGAAGGACGACGGTTCAATCCCGCGTCCGGCCATCCTGATTTAGGTTTTCCGTGATTTCCCTAAATCACTCCAGGCAAATGCCGGGATGGTTCCTCTGAAAGGGCACGGCCGACTTCCTTCCCCATCCTTCCCTATTCCGATGAGACCGATGACCACGCTGTCTGGTCTCCTTCCCCAAACCAACCAACCAACCCTCTGGTGAGACTTCTGGTCACGTCTGATAGTGCGTGAGGGAAATCTGACGGCATAACGGTACATCACAGTCACGCTCGCGTGTTACCTCTCATGCGATAGCATCTCGGTGCCATTTCTCAATGCTCGTGTCTATGAACTGTATGGGTGGTGCTGCGGTACTGCCGTGGCCCACAAGATCCTCAGATCTGTCCCCCACAGAACTTGTGTGGGTCGAGCTCGAACGTCCACTCCGTCCGAGCGCCAGAATCCAGGATACCGAGGACTAGTTGCAACAGGTGTGGGCCAGCTTACCTCAGGAGAGGCACATCATCTCGATTACACCCTTCCCAACCGACTCAGTGGGCGCTTCCAGACGAGACGGTGTGTAACGTCGTACTGATCACTAGACTCATACTCCTAAGGTCTTTGTAATTTTGACTCCATTTTGTAATCGCCAAAAATAAAATCACATTGCTACTGACTCTGGTGGTTCACTTTTACAGGCAGTGTACGACACAAAATGGATCCAGGTCAAAACACATTTTAAGTTTTACATATATAGATTCAACTAACAGTGAAGAAACGTCCCAGAGTTGAAATACAATAGGCTGAACAATTTCTAATAAAATGAGTGATTTTTAGTTACAAATGCACCGTGAGATGGTGGCGATATTCGTTCCCCTTCTCAGACCTCTTGTACCATTTTCAGCCGATCCTCTAGGATTTCATTTTTTCTTTTTTTCCATGTCCACTCACAAAACCCTTTTGGCAGTTGATTCTGCGGACTCCTAGGCTTTAAAGCACCCTGACGCTATCGCTTATTCCCCTACGTGAGGTGATACAGCATCGTAAGTCCTTAATTTCACTCACTATTTCATACGTAGGGCAACCACAGTGGCGTTTTTGCTATGTACTTTAATTATTTTTATTTTAAATTGTTTTAATAGCTACTGCGTTCTTACTTCACCGTTTTTACCGTGTTCTGTTCTAGGTTGGGGATGGCCTTAGCTCCCAATATATTTTATCATAGACGGTCGTAAATCCGCGATTTAAAAGTTTTAAATACCTGGATATAAATGTTGGTAATGAGACTATCCGGTTAAATAGAACCTTTAATTGGTTGGTTGGTTGCTTGCTTTGGGGAAGGAGACCAGACAGCGAGGTCATCGGTCTCATCGGATTAGGGAAGGACGGGGAAGGAAGTCGGCCGTGCCCTTTGAAAAGAACCATCCCGGCATTTGCCTGGAGTGATTTAGGGAAATCACAGAAAACCTAAATCAGGATGGCCGGACGCGGGATTGAACCGTCGTCCTACCGAATGCGAGTCCAGTGTCTAACCACTGCGCAGAACCTTTAATCTTATGACTGTAAGTACACATAGACCTTATCGCTTTTAGTTGTCCGTTTCTTGGGATGGCTGGATTTTGGTAAGTTCTTTTATCAAAATGTGCAAATGTGTGTGAAATCTTATGGGACTTAACTGCTAAGGTCATCAGTCCCTAAGCTTACACACTACTTAACCCAAATTATCCTAAGGACAAACACACACACTCATGCCCGAGGGAGGACTCGAACCTCCGCCGGGAACAGCCGCACAGGTTCTTTTATCCCTTTGGATACAGTGAAGCACCCGATGACACAAATTTAATTTGCGAAACCGGTCGCGTTCTCCAACAAAATGGTTCAAATGGCTCTGAGCACTATGGGACTCAACTGCTGTGGTCATAAGTCCCCTAGAACTTAGAACTACTTAAACCTAACTAACCTAAGGACAGCACACAACACACAGCCATCACGAGGCAGAGAAAATCCCTGACCCCGCCGGGAATCGAACCCGAGAACCCGGGCGTGGGAAGCGAGAACGCTACCGCACGACCACGAGATGCGGGCAATTCTCCAACAAAGAATGCTAACAGTCGCAGCAGTCTTGTTTATTCAAGTAACTTAATTTTACTGCCTTCAAGCGATTAAAAACACACGTTGGTGGGACGGTTCTGTGAACACACATATATGGCACTCTTCTGCGCGAAAGCAAAACTTAAGAAATGAAAATCCTTTACAACAGACGCCGCTTCGAAACCCAAGCAATATCTAGAATAATTCAGTGGGCAGAGCTAGTTGCCAGTAAGGTAACAGTACGAATTGCAGCCTTCGCAAAAATTGGCAGCTCACCCAAAAAGTAGTTCGGGTATATATCAGGCCAAGTCGGTGGAAACGTTGTTTCAACAGACAGCAAGCACACAAGAGAAAAGGCATAACATCAGTAAGGAATTATTCGGTTCCATTCAGCAATATATGACATTTTTTTTTTTTAGATTGTGAGTTGTACGCTCTGTTTAAGCTGTGTACAATTCAGATGCTGCGAGGAGCATGCAACAGCAAGAGACTTAAGAAATGACACTCTAACAGTTTATCACTGCGTAGTGATGCTTAGAACAATGGGAGTGGGGAGGGGGAGAGATTCTGAAGGCCGTTACCTCGTGTTTTCGTTTCTAATTATCAACAATGTGGCTGCACAGAACCTTGGAAGTAAGATTTAAAAAAAAAAAAAATGAAAGAGAACACCGTCCTCCAAGCTGCCAGCTCGCTCGTGAAAGCAGGTCAACCGGCACGGCCGTGCCGCCTTCGTTAAACGTGAATTAGCGTCGCAGCTGCTCAGCTCATCCTGAACGAGATCTCGCATTGTGTTACCAGGGAAGTCGGGTACCGCCAAGGCGACGGCAGTTTCGCAGGCATTCCTCGTCGGTGAAGTGTTCCTGTGTCAGTAACGTTGAGACCCTGTAGAAAACACGGCGTGCTTCATTTTCTTTGGAGGATAAACCAACCGCAAAACAAACGACGGTCATAAGTGATCGTCGGTATCACAGGTTCGGAAGAAATGATGTATTTTTCGCCCCTTACATTGAATTTACTTTCCTGTCCAGTAGACAACCGTGTCACGAGCTACCGATTTCGTTGGATCATTAGACATACACCGTCCGTCCAAAAAGCTCGAGATTGGTTTCATTCTTGGCGTATAAAGCCCGTCTCACACGGAGCAAGATTCGCTGTAAGTTTCGTTGCTGGTTCGCGCGACGGCTACCTTGCGGGCTCCGTCGTCTGCTAGCGGGCTACCTTTCTGCGAACCTCGTAAGATTTCCAGGAGAGGTCCGGTGCTAGTTTTCTTGTAAGGTTCCCTGCGTGCTACCTGCGTTGGCCAATCATGAGACGTTTCGCTTGTGACGTCAAACGCGGAAAGCTTGGGCGGGAAGCCTTTGTTGATAGTCGCTTTTCTGCTGTTGTGAGGTGCGGCAGGAAGTTCTTATAATTATTAAATAATGGCACCGCAGTGGTCCAAGGAAGCGACTGAAGCACTGATATGTACTTATAGCGAAGAACAGTGTCTGTATGTCGTGAAAAGCGCAAACTATTATAATAAACACTTGCGTGCAGAAGCACTCGAAAGAGTTGCAAGTGCCGTGTGTCTTGTTCGACCATATAAATCCATTCGTATAAAATTTGAAAAGGATGTACGATCTTCTATCCTATAAAATAAAGTCGTATATAACAGTCATTATTGGTATATTTATAAAGTCAAACAGTAATGAAATGGTGATACTTTTCAAACAAAAGTAGGTGTTACGCGAACTAACCTCAACTCTTTATGAAGCATGGAGAGCACACCTTTTCCAGCGTTACTCCTCTTAATCCAGTTTTTTGTCAATTCTTTCTTTCTTCTTCTCTCATTAGCATGCATTTCTGCATCGTTTAGCACCAAAACAGCTAATAACACCAGTTTGCTCTGAACATCTGTAGCTGAAGCAGCCATCTTCGTTCGACACAACATGCAGCCAATCAAAACACAACTAGCTGCCGATCTTGCACCATGGGAGAGCTTCGGCATGGAAGATAGCCGGCTGCTTTCCCTGCAAGCCGGCAGGCACGCACGCCATCTCGCAAACTTGCGGCGAACCTTGCTCCGTGTGAGACAGGCTTAAGAGACGTCAGTGCAGTAACTACGCTAGCACTTTAAGTTAACAACAGTAAACAAAAGATGTGCATTCGATAAGTCAGTCGTAACCCAGTATTAGGTAGTGGACGTGCAGCGGTTAGCGTGTCAACGTTATTGTGTTAGAAATCGCAACGTAGCAACGTCTCTGAATCAAGAGTTCAAGATATTCTCCAGAATGTTTTGAAGAAGAAGAAGAAGAAAATTTTATGTGAAGTTTGTGCCACACTCGTTGACTTCCGAACAAAAACGATGACGCCTGCTGCAACTAGATAGAAATGAAAACCGCGCAGACAATTGTTTTTTGGAAACAATCATCAAGGTTGAGAAGATTTTACGAGGGTTGGAACTTTAATAGCGGCAACTATTTATTTACAGCTCGTACAAAATGGATACGTGTTTCAAACTTTTACTGACCTTCAAAGTAGTCATCAGCATTGTAGCATTGTGTATAACCCGTTTCCAGCGATGTGGAAGTCGTAGGATACTCTTAGCAGTGCCAGTTGTGTTGACAGTTCGAGCGGCGCGGTCTATCGCCAGACGAAGTTGTAGCAGTTCTGAAGCGAAGGCCGTGAAGCGTTCCCTTCAGTTTAGAAATCGAGTTGAAGTCACGAGGGCTTAAGTCAGGGGAGTGCAGTAGGTGGTATAGCACTTAGCAGCCCCATCAGTCAAACAAATCAGTAACAGCTTGCACTGTACGTGCTTGAGCATTGTCCTGCAAAATGATGGTCAGGTCCTGCAAAAAGTGTCATCAATTCTGCCTCTAAGTTGGTCGTAGGTTGTGTTCCAAAAATGAACAGCATAGAGACAGAAGTGATGACACTTTCTGCAGAACCTGGCCATCATTTTGCAGGACAATGCTCAAGCACGTACATTGCAAGCTGTTACTGATTTGTTTGACTGATGGGGCTGCTAAGTGCTATACCACCTACTGCACTCCCCTGACTTAAGCCCTCGTGACTTCAACTCGATTTCTAAACTGAAGGAAGCACTTCACTGCATTCGCTTCAGAACTGCTACAAATTCGTCGGGCAATAGACCGCGCCGCTCCCACTGTCAACACAACTGGCACTGCTAAGAGTATCCTATGACTTCCACATCGCTGGCAACGGGTTATACACAATGCTGGTGACTACTCTGAAGGTCAGTAAAAGTTTGAAACACGTATATATTTTGTACGAACTGCAAATAAATACATGCCACTATTAAAGTTCCATACCTCGTATGTTGTCAGTACGAACCTATCTCAAAACGACAGAGTGCAGAATGCGTCTTCATGGTTTACCAAGATCGAAAAAGGTGTGAAAGTGGTGCGTGAGTAAAACATCGCAAAGGACGTTTCTGAGACTTTCACATGGTTGTACGAAAGTACTGCACGTTGCACTCGAGTAGGGGGGGGGGGGGGGGGGGGGACTGACTAGACCACCTGAAACATTGAAATCACCATCTAAACGTTTCTCTATTTTTCTTTTATTTACCCAGTCTCGAAACTTTTTGGATTCACGGGATATGTTTATTGCGTGCATGTGTTATACTTACAATTATTATTTCACCCTACCCGTTACGGAAATGAATAAGCTTACAACTGTGCATAACGGTTCGGTGATAAATATCAGAGGGGCAGTCAGACCAAAATGCCCCCTTATTAACGCACAATGCGTTTTGAAGCACTGCGTGCTCATTACGGGGCCGTATTTGCAGTGAACGTACTTCCATACCTGCTGTTGACGGTTTCTACTGCAATATTACTAGGTTACTACACTGGTTGGAGCAATTTAAAACATGGTTTACAGATACGAGGGTTGGACAAAAATATGGAAACCCCGCGAGAAACACGAGATCGAACAAAAACGCAGATGCTAACCAAGCCTGCAGGTTGTGCTGTTGTACACACTTCAAAAGAAGTCTTGCATCACCTTAGTTGCGAGAGTTCCGGAACCTGTACAGAAAATTGGAATAGATATCAACTTCAAAATCATTTCCGCCCTTTTTATTGCTCATGAAAACCACACATTGCATTGTGTTCCACCATACAGCGAGACCTTCAGAGGTGGTGTTCCAGATTGCTGTACACACCGATACCTCTAATACCCGTAGCACGTCCTCTTGCATTGATGCATTCCAGTATTCGTCGTGGCATACTATCCACAAGTTCATCAAGGCACTGTTGGTCCAGATTGTCCCACTCCTCAACGGCGATTCGGCGTAGATCATTCACAGTGGTTGGTGCGTCACGTCGTCCATAAACAGCCCTTTTCCATCAATCTCAGGCATGTTCGATAGGGTTCATCTCTGGAGAACATGCTGGCCACTCTAATCGAGCGATGTAGTTATCCCGAAGGAAGTCATTCACATGATGTGCACGATGGGGGCACGAATTGTGGTCCAATAAGATGAATGCCTCGCCAATACGCTGACGATATGGTTGCACTATCTGACGATATGGTTGCACTATCGGTCGGACGTACAGCAGAGTATATCGGCCCCACATAATGCCACCCCAAACCAGCAGGGAACGTCCACCTTGCTGCACTCGCTGGGCAGTGTGTCTAAGGCGTTCAGCCTGACCGGGTTGCCTCCAAACACGTCTCTGACGCTACGACATTCATCGGTGAAGAGAAAGTGATGCCACTCCTAAGCGGCCCATTCGGCATGTTGTTGGGCTCATCTCTACCGCACTGCATGGTGTCGTGGTTGCGAAGATGGACCTCGCCACGGACGTCAGGAGTGAAGCTGCGCATCATGCAGCCTATTGCGCACAGTTTGAGTCGTAACACGACGTCCTGTGGCTGCATGGAAAGCATTATTCAACATGGTGGCGTTGCTGTCAGGGTTCCTCCGATCCACAATCCGTAGATAGCGGTCAGCCACTGCAGTAGTAGCCTTTGGGCGGCCTGAGCGAGGCATGGCATCGACAGTTCCTGTCTCTCTGTATCTCTTCCATGTCCGAACAACATCGCTTTGGTTCACTCCGAGACGCCTGGACACTTCCCTTGTTGAGAGTCCTTTCTGGCACAAGGTTACAACACGGACGCGATCGAACCGCGTATTGACCGTCTAGGCATGGTTGACAATATGAGCCGTGTACCTCCTTCCTGGTGGAATGAATGGAACAGATATGCTGTCGGACGCCCTCCGTCTAATAGGCGCTGCTCATGCATGGTTGTTTACATCTTTGGGCGGTTTTAGTGACATCTCTGAACAGTCAAAGGGACTGTGTCTGTGATACAATATCCACAGTCAACGTCAGTCTTCACGATGTCTGGGAACCGGCGTGATGCAAAACTTTTTTTGACGCTAACGAAGCGCGTGCAATGTCCCTATTGCGTTGAAAGTGTCAATTGTCGTGAAAACGGTGTTCTGTGTAGCTGCGAGTGCATTAGGTCGGAGCTAAGTGAATTCGTAGTCAACTTGCTGGTGCTTGTAACGCGTGCGCTTCCGTAACCGAGACAGCCGGAGTGTTTGCTGTTTCAAGAGGCAGCTAATCGATGGTCTATACCGCGTGTAGGGAAAGCGGAAAAACGTCGTCCGCGAAGTCACAACGCGGACGATAGCGTGTGCTGAGTGATCATGGAAAGCGGTCATTGAAAATGACTGTCTGTGACGAAAAATAAGTGGACGGCAGCTGCAAAAGTCACTGCAAATTACAGGCCGACATTTACTGAACCATTTAAAAAAAATGTTAATTAGTTACCAACTATGGCGTGCACGCACTTTATTCAACATGTAAACGTCACTACAGATATTCGGATCTAGATCATTCTATGTTCGACATGCTTTCCATCATCGGCGATGAAGCGGCGCAGACGAATAGGGAAATTGTGCATGACCCGCTGAAGTGACGGAATATCGATGCTGTCGGTGAGCTCCAGAATGGCTGTTTTCAGCTCAGCAATGGTTTTGCTGTACACCTTGTATTTAACAGAGCCCCACAAAAAGGAGTCGCAGATGTTCAGATCCGGAGAATATGGCGGCCAATCGAGGTCCATGCTAGTGGTCTCTAAGCACCCCAGAGCCAGAATGAGGTCCCCAAAGTGCTCCTCCAGGATATCAAACACTCTCCTCGATGGGGTCGAGCTCCGTCTTGCATGAACCACATCTTGTCGGAATCAGGGTCACTTTGGATAGTGGGGATGAAGCCATCTTCCAAAACGTCCACGTACCGTTCGGTCGACACCGTGCCATAAAGGAATATCCCACCAATTATTCCGCGACTGGACACTGCACACCACAGAGTCACCCGGTGAGTCGAGACTTTTCGTTCGCGAAATGCGGATTCTCAGTCCCCCGAATGTGCCAGTTTCACTTATCGACGAACTAATCCAAATGAAAGTGGGCTTCGCCGCTAAATCAAACCATACCATTCCCATCATGCCCCACGGGCAAGCGCGTAGTCAGAATGTCCTAATGCAAACCGTTCAGCCGGCCGGAGAGTCCGAGCTGTTCTAGACGCTACAGTCTGGAACCGCGCGACCGCTACGGTCGCAGGTTCGAACCCTGTCTTGGGCATGGATGTGTGTGATGTCCTTAGGTTAGTTATGTTCAAGTAGTTCTAAGTTCTAGGGGACTGATGACCTCAGAAGTTAAGTCCCATTATGCTCAGAGTCATTTGAACCAGTCAAACCGTTCACAAGTTATAACGATTTTATTTAATGCAGCTCAGTAATTGTCACCTTGTAAATGTTCCTCTCGCGAAGCCTGTCAGCAGCAAAACAAAACTAAACGAGCTCTACGAGCAGGGAATTGCTCGGCGAGCTGCAATTCCGAAACCACTCATCGGTGACGTCAATGCCCGTAACAGGAAAACGTGGTATCGAAGCCGTTTGGTCGGATGGTCTTGTTTCGCACTGTTTCCAGCTTCGGGCCGAGTTTACGTCCCATGACTGAAACAAAGCTCGGGTTCAGAGATAGGATTGAAGAGTTCCTAGATAACAGAACGCAGCATGTCATTCACAATGGAGAGAAGTCTTCCGAAGTAAGAGTGATTTCAGGTGTGCCGAAGGGGAGTGTCGTAGGACCGTTGCTATTCACAATATACATAAATGACCTTGTGGATGACATCGGGAGTTCACTGAGGCTTTTTGCAGATGATGCTGTGGTATATCGAGAGGTTGTAACAATGGAAAATTGTACTGAAATGCAGGAGGATCTGCAGCGAATTGACGCATGGTGCAGGGAATGGCAATTGAATCTAAATGTAGACAAGTGCGAATACATAGAAAGATAGATCCCTTATCATTTAGCTACAAAATAGCAGGTCAGCTACTGGAAACAGTTAATTCCATAAATTATCTGACAGTACGCATTAGGAGTGATTTAAAATGGAATGATCATATAAAGTTGATCGTCGGTAAAGCAGATGCCAGACTGAGATTCATTGGAAGAGTCCTAAGGAAATGCAATCCGAAAACAAAGGAAGTAGGTTACACTACGCTTGTTCGCCCACTGCTTGAATACTGCTCGGCAGTGTGGGATCCGTACCAGATAGGGTTGATAGAAGAGATAGAGAAGATCTAACGGAGAGCAGCGCGCTTCGTTACAGGATCATTTAGAAATCGCGAAAGCATTACGGAGATGGTAAAACTCCAGTGGAAGACTTTGCAGGAGAGAGGCTCAGTAGCTAGGTACGGGCTTTTGTTGAAGTTTCGAGAACTTACCTTCACCGAGGAGTCAAGCAGTATGTTGCTCCCTCCTACTTATATCTCGCGAAGAGATTAGAGCCCACACATATGCATACCGACAATCCTCCTTTCCACGAACAATACGAGACTGGAATAGAAGGGAGAACCGATAGAGGTACTCAAGGTACCCTGCGCCACACACCGTCAGGTGGCTTGCGGAGTATGGATGTAGATGTAGATTCTTTGGACAGTCATATCGTGGTATTCCGTGGGCCCTACGGCTGCCCTGCCAGATCGCAATACTGGCAAGGATTATGTGACCATTTTGGCTGATCACGTCCATCCCGTTTGTTACTCAATGGTGACGCTGCGTTCTCACACGGTCCCTATTCACACAGCTCGCAACGTCGAGGACTGGTTCTGTTAGCGGGAAGGTGCACTGTCGCACCTTCCCTGGTTACCACAGCTACCTATTATCGAGGCTTTGTGATCGACTTTGGATAGATGGGTGCGTCATCGATATTCACCTCCATCAGCATTACCCGAACTTGCCATTATTTTGCAGGAAGAACGGTATAAGATTCCCTTGAAAACCATACAGGACGTATATTTATCCTTATCGGGAGGGCGGGAAGGTGTTTTGAATGTCAACGGATTTCCTACATCGTGTAAGGCGAAGTAATGTGTTCTTTTTATGGGCTTCTTCCATACTTTTGTCCAACAGCAGCGTCCTTCGTGGCAGGCTAAGCCATGGACCTCCAGCGATTCCTTTCGCCCAGTAATGTTGTTCCCACACACCAAGCGAGATAATAATAATAATAATAATAATAATAATAATAATAATAGCAACATACATTCAGCAACAGAAAGATTCACATTAATCAGAAAGGAAGGAGGAAATGGACAGGTAAACAATTTAAGAAAATTCTTTCTAGAACGAGCAGAAACTAGCAAAATACACAAAGCAATCACACATATAAATACATCGGCTACACCACTGCAATTTCATAACCACTTCTACAACCCTTTAGATCACATAACACCAACAGATACGAAGAAAGTAAATTGGAAAAAGAAAACACTACATGGCAAGCACCCGTATCATCTAGCACAGCCACACATCGAACAAACCACATCCAACACATGGCTAAGGAAAGGCAATATATACAGTGAGACGGAAGGATTCATGATAGCAATACATGATCAAACAATAAACACCAGATATTACAGCAAGCATATTATTAAAGATCCCAATACCACAACAGGTAAATGCAGACTTTGCAAACAACAAATAGAAACAGTAGATCACATCGCAAGCGGATGTACAATACTAGCAAATACAGAATACACCAGAGGACATGACAGTGTAGCAAAAATAATTCACCAACAACTCGCCATACAATATAAACTGATGAAACAACACGTTCCCACATACAAGTATGCACCACAAAATGTACTGGAGAATGATGAATACAAATTATACTGGAACAGAACCATTATAACAGATGAAACAACACCACATAACAAACCTGACATCATACTCACCAATAAAAAGAAGAAATCAACACAACTAATCGAAATACCCATACCCAATACAACAAATATACAAAAGAAAACAGGAGAAAAAATTGAAAAATACATCCAACTGGCTGAGGAAGTCAAGGACATGTGGCATCAGGATAAAGTTGACATTTTACCAATTATACTATCAACTACAGGAGTCATACCACACAATATCCACCAGTACATCAACGCAATACAGCTACATCCAAACGTATATATACAACTACAGAAATCTGTAATTATTGATACATGTTCAATTACCCGAAAGTTCCTAAATGCAATGTAACATATACCGTACAGTTAGAAGGAAGTTACGCTTGATCAAGGTCCGCGTCACTTTCCATTTTTAACCAGACATAACGTCTGAGAAAGGAAAGAAATAATAATAATAAATTTGGTTCATCTACATCTACATTTATACTCCGCAAGCCACTCAGCGGTGTGTGGCGGAGGGCAGTTTACGTGCCACTGTCATTACCTCCCTATCCTGTTCCAGTCGCGTATGGTCCGCGGGAAGAACGACTGCCGGAAAGCCTCCGCGAATCTTTCTAATTTTACATTCGTGATCTGCTCGGGAGGTATAAGTAGGGGAAAGCAATATATTCGATACCTCATCCAGAAACGCACCCTCTCGAAACCTGGACAGCAAGCTACACCGCGATGCAGATCGCCTCTCTTGCAGAGTCTCCCACTTGAGTTCGCTAACATCTCCGTAACGCTATCACGCTTATCAAATAACCCTATGACGAAACGCGTCGCTCTTCTTTGGATCTTCTCTACCTCCTCTGTCATCCCGACCTGGTACGGATCCCACACTGATGAGCAATACTCAAGTATAGGTCGAACGGGTGTTTTGTAAGCCACCTCCTTTGTTGATGGACTACATTTTCTAAGGACTCTCCCAATGAATCACAACCTGGCACCCGCCTTACCAACAATTAATTTTATATGATCATTCCACTTCTAATCGTTCCGTACGCATACTTCCAGATATTTTACAGAAGTAACTGCTACCAGTGTTTGTTCCGCTACCATATAATCATACAATAAAGGCTCCTTCTTTCTATGTATTCGCAATACATTACATTTGTCTATGTCAAGGGTCAGTTGCCACTCCCTTCACCAAGTGCCTATCCGCTGCAGATCTTCCTGCATTTCGCTTCAATTTTCTAATGCTGCAACTTCTCTGTATACTACAGCATCATCCGCGAAAAGCCGCATGGAACTTCCGACTCTATCTACTAGGTCATTTATATATATTGTGAAGAGCAATGGCCCCGTAACACTGGGGCACTGAACGGCGTGGCTATTAGCGCCCGTGTAAATCCCCAATCTTTTCATTTGCGTATGGCCATTTTCTTGAATGATGATGGAATGACGAGGAAAACACAGTCCATGGGCGGAGAAAATCCTTGACCCAGTCGGCAATCGAACCCGGGACCCCGCGATCCAGGGGCAGCAACGCTAGCCACTAGCCCACGAGCTGCGGACACCACATGAAAGAACCTCTGGTTTTATAGTGATTGGAAGTAGTAATAGGAAACTATCAGTGACAATGAAAGTGTTACGCCTCGAGGTGTGTTGGGACGCCTGAAGGATAACCCAACGTAACCGCGAAAGGCATATATTCATGGCTTGCGCTTTGCTTGTATAACATGTCGGGCAACAACGATGACACTAGACTAATTTCGCCTAGACACTGGATGAGTTTTCCAGTGGAACATCCTCTCTCTGCGTGTGCCGTGAAACCTCTGGGGACGGAGAGAGAGAGAGAGAGAGAGAGAGAGAGAGAGAGAGAGAGAGAGCTGATTTGTTGAGTGCCGTGTTGCAGTTAGAGGGCCCCCTGCTGCGTTCGCCCGTCTCGGATCTCTTGCTCCACGGCTCCTGCTGACTGAAATGTGGGTCTCAGGTTCTGGACCTCTGCTCTTTCGAAGATACTGCGCTTCAGTTTCTACCCCGGCGTCCAACTGTGCACACCAAAACAAACAACAGTACACCGGGAAAAATCACCGTATACGTAACATGAATGCTTATTTTTTTGCGTTCTACTCGAAACATAGTGCATAAAAACAGAATGCGAGGAAGATGCCAGCCAATTGTAACGTGCAGCGGTTAGAGCAAAACCTACCCGTTAATACCAGTCGCGGTCGTAAGCAGCCCAGCGTCGTTACAGACAACTACTGAGAAAATTTAGAAAATCGGCATTTGAAGCTGACTGCCGAACCATTCTACTGCCGCCAACATAAATACTGTGCGTAAGAACAACGAAGATAAGATACGAGAAATTAGGGCTTATACAAAGGCATATACCCAAGGAAATTCTGGTCTTACGTAAAATCGGAAAGCGGGTCGAAGGCTTCCATCCAGTCACTCACTGATCTGTCTGGCCTGGCAACGGAAGACAGTAAAACGAGAGCTGAAATTTTAAATTTAGCAGTTGAGGAATCTGTCATGCAGGAGGACCGTACAAACATACCACCGTTCGAGTCTCGTACAGATTCCTGTATGGAGGACATAGACATCCCAGGGGTTGCGAAGCAGCTGAATGAGTTGAAAATAAATAAATCGCCAGGTCCTGATGGGATTTCTATTCGGTTTTACAGAGAGTACTCTACTGCATTGGCTCCTTACTTAGCTTGCATTTATCGCGAATCTCTTGCCCAACGTAAAGTCTCGAGCGACTGGAAAAAAGTGCAGGTGACGCTTGTATATAAGAAGGGTAGAACGACGGATCCTCAAAATTACAGACCAATATCCTTAACATCGGTTTGTTCCAGGATTCTCGAACATATTTCCTTGAGACAGAGAAGTTGCTGTCCATGCATCATCACGGCTTTAGAAAGCATCGCTCCTGCGAAACGCAACTCACCCTTTTTTCACATGATATCTCGCGAACCATGGATGAAGGGTATCAGACGGATGCCATATTTCTTGACTTCCGGAAAGCGTTTGACTCGGTGCCCCACTGCAGACTCCTAACTAAGGTACGGGCATATGGGATTGGTTCCCAAATATGTGAGAGGCTCGAAGACCTCGTAAGTAATAGATCCCAGTACGTTGTCCTCGATGGTGAGTGTTCATCGGAGGTGAGGGTATCATCTGGAGTGCCACAGGGAAGTGTGGTAGGTCCGCTGTTGTTTCCTATCTACATAAATGATCTTTTGGATAGGGTGGACAGCAATGTGCGGCTGTTTGCTGATGATGCTGTGGTGTACGGGAAGGTGTCGTCGTTGAGTGACTGTAGGAGGATACAAGATGACTTAGACAGGATTTGTGAATGGTGTAAAGAATGGCAGCTAACTCTAAATATGATGAATAGGAAAAAGAATCCCGTAATGTTTGAATACTCCATTAGTAGTGTAGCGCTTGACACAGTCACGTCGATTAAATATTTGGGCGTAACACTGCAGAGAGATATGAAGCGGGACAAGCATGTAATGGCAGTTGTGGGGAAGGCGGATAGTCATCTTCGGTTCATTGGTATAATTTTGGGAAGATGTGGTTCATCTCTAAAGGAGACCGCTTATAAAACACTAATACGACCTATTCTTGAGTACTGCCCGAGCGTTTGGGATTCCAATCAGGTCGGATAGAGGGAGGACATAGAAGCAATTCAGAGGCGGGCTGCTAGATTTGTTACATCACGCGAGTGTTACGGAAATGCTTTAGGGACTCGAGTTGTAGTCTCTGGAGGAAAGGAGGCGTTCTTTTCGTGAATCGCTACTGAGGAAATTTAGAGAACCAGCATTTGATGTTGACTGCAGTACAATTTTAATGCCGCCAACTTATATTTCGCGGAAAGACCACAAAGATAAGAAAGAGAAATTAGGGCTCGTACGGAGGGATATAGGCAGTCATTTTTTCCTCGTTCTGTTTGGGAGTGGAACAGGGAGAGAAGTTGCTAGTTGCGGTACCAGGTACCCTCCGCCACGCACCGTATGGTGGATTGCGGAGTATATATATAGATGTAGATATACTCTGAAGCGCCAAAGAATCTGGTATAGGCATGCGTATTCAAATACAGGGATATCTAAACAGGCAGAACACGGCGCTGCGGTCGCCAACACCTATGTAAGACAACAAGTGTCTGGTGCAGTTGTTAGGTCGGCTACTGCTGCTACAATGGCAGGTCATCGAGATTTTAGTGAGTTTGAACATGGTGTCAAAATCGCGCACGAGCGATGGGACAGAGCATCTCCGAGGTAGCGATGAAGTGGGGATTTTTCCCGTACGACCATTTCACGAGTGTACCGTGAATATCAGGAATTCGGTAAAACATCAAATCTCCGACAACGCTGCTGCCGGAAAAGATACTGCAAGAACGGGACCGACGACGACTGAAGAGAATCGTTCCACGTGACAGAAGTGCAACCCTTCCGCAAATTGCTGCAGATATCACTGCTGGGCCATCAACAAGTGTCAGCGTGCGAACCAGTCAACGAAACATCTACATCTATCTACATCTACATCTATATGGATACTCTGCAAATCACATTTAAGTGCCTGGCGGAGGGTTCATCGAACCACCTTCACAAGTCCCTATTATTCCAATCTCGTACAGCGCGCAGGAAGAATGAACAACTATATCTTTCCGTACAAGCTCTGATTTCCTTTATTTTATCGTGGTGATTGTTCCGCCGTATGTAGGTCGGTGTCAACAAAATGTTTTCGCATTCGGAGCAGAAAGTTGGTGATTGGAATTTCGTGAGAAGATCCCGTCGCAACGAAAAACGCGTTTCTTTTAATGATGTCTATCCCAAATCCTGGATCATTTCTGTGACACTGTCTCCCATATTTCGCGATAATACAAAACGTGCTGCCTTTCTATGAACTTTTTCGATGTACTCAGACAGTCCTATCTGGTAAGGATCCCACACCGCGCAAGAGTATTCTAAAAGAGGACGGACAAGCGTAGTGTAGGCAGTCTCCTTAGTAGGTCTGTTGCAGTTTCTAAGTGTCCTGCCAATGAAACGCAGTCTTTGGTTAGCCTTCCCCACAAGATTTTTTGTGTGTTCCTACCAATTTAAATTATTCGTAATTGTAACTCCTAGGTATTTAGTTGAATTTCGGGTTTCAGATTAGACTGATTTACCGTGTAACCGAAGTTTAACGCGTTCTTTTTAGCACTCATGTGGATAACCTCACACTTTTCGTTATTTAAGATCAACCGCCACTTTTAGCACCATTTCGCTATTTCTTCTAAATCGTTTTGCAGTGTGTTTTGATCTTCCGATGAATTTATTAGTCGATAAACGACAGCGTCATCTGCAAACAACCTAAGACGGCTGCTCAGATTGTCTCCCAAATCGTTTATATAGATAAGGAACAGCAAAGGGCCTATAACACTACCTTGCGGAACGCCAGAAATCACTTCTGTTTTACTCTATGACTTTCCGTCAATTACAACGAACTGTGACCTCTCTGACAGGAAATCGCAAATCCAGCCACATAGCTGAGACGATATTCCATAAGCACGCAATTTCACTACGAGCCACTTGTGTGGTACAGTGTCAAAAGCCTTCCGGAAATCCAGAAATACGGAATCGATCTGAAATCCCTTGTCAATAGCACTCAGCACTTCATGTTAATAAAGAGCTAGTTGTGTTTCACAAGAACGATGTTTTCTAAACCCATGTTGACTGTGTGTCAATAGACCGTTTTCTTCAAGTTAATTCATTACGTTCGAACACAATATATGTTCTAAAATCCTGCTGCATATCGATGTTAACGATATGGGCCTGTAATTTAGTGGATTACTCCTACTACCTTTGCTGTGCAACTTTTCAGTCCTTGGGTACGGATCTTTCGTCGAGCGAACGGTTGTATATGATTTTTAAGTATGGAGCTAATGCATCAGTATACTCCGAAAGGAATCGATCATCGATGTGGGCTTTCGGAGCCGAAGGCCCACTGCTGTACCCTTGACGACTGCACGGCACAAAGATTTACGCTTTGCCTGGGCCCGTCAACACCGATATTGGACTGTTAATGAGTGGAAACATGTTGCCTGGTCGGACAAGCCTCGTTTGAAATTGCATCGAGCGGATGGGCGTGTACGGGTATGGAGACAACCTCATGAATCCATGGAACCTGCATGTCAGCAGGGGACTGGTCAAGCTGGTGGAGGCTCTGTAATGGCGTGAACCGTGTGCAGCTGGAGTGATATGGGACCCCTGATACGTCTAGATATGATTCTGACAGATATGACTGACGCGTCTGTCTGATCACCTGCATCCATTTATTTCCATTTTGCATTCCGACGGTCTTGGGTAATTCCAGCAGGTCAATGCGAACCACCACACATCCAGAATTGCTACAGAGTCGCTCCAGGAACACACTTCTGAGTTTAAACATTTCCGCTGTCCACAAAACTCACAAGACATTAAAATCATTGAGCATATCTGGGATGCCTTACAACGAGCTGTTCAGACGAGATCTCCACCCCCTCGTACTCTTATGGATTTGTGGACAGCCCTGCAGGAGTCAGGGTGTAATTTTCCTCTAGCACTACTTCAGACATTAGTCGAGTCCATGCCACTTCGTGTTGCAGCAGTCTTGCGTGCTCACGAGGGCCTACACGTTATTAGGCAGGCGTACTAGATGTAGATATCTATAGGGACAAGCTCTGGGATGTGGTGAACGCAAAAGGGATAGATGAAGAGATAACACGAAAAGTCAGAAAAATGTATGAGGGAAGTGAGAGTTGTGTGAAAGTGGGGAGGGAACGTACTGCATGGTTCAAGCTGGAAAATGGGCTGCGACAGGGAAGTGCACTTTCGCCTTTATTGTTTATTATTGTTATGGATGAAATCCTACAGCAAGTATCAGATGCAATTGGAGATCATAAAATGAAAGCAGTTCTTTTTGCCGATGACCTGATGTTATGGGGAAACTGCGAGAAGGGGGTGCAAGAGCAGTTGGATGTATGGGAGGCAACGGCAGCACAATATGGAATGCATTTCTCTGCAAAGAAAAGTGAAATAATTGTCACAACAAGGAAGAAGAATAGGCCAAATGTGGATATAGCTTGTGGAGGGGAAAACTACAAGTGGTAGAGAACTTCAAGTACCTGGGAAGCATGATTGAAAGTAAGGGGGGAAACGCAATGGAAATAAATGAAAGGTGCAGAAAAGCAGGGCAGTTCTTCAAATGCATTAGGAGGCTTATTTGGAGCAAGGAGGTGCCACAGAAATCCAAGGGAATTATATACCGAACCTACTTTGTCCCCATATTGGCATACGGAAGTGAGACATGGGTAATGCACAAAAGCGACAAAAGCAGAATTCAAGCCAGTGAAATAAAGTTCCAGAGGAGCAGGTTGAGTGTAACAAGACGAGACAGATTGCGAAATGTGTATGTGAGGGAAAGACTAAAGGAGGAACCAGTACAGGACAGGATAGAAAAATCAAGACTGCAGTGGTATGGACACATGAAGAGAATGGATGAGGGAAGAATTCCAAAGAGGATGTTTGATCTGCAACTGGAGGGGAAGAGGCCCAGGGGACGACCAAGAGATAGATGGGTGAAGGGAGTGAAGGAATGTGTGACGAGAAGAGGAGAGAACTGGACGAAAGTGGAAGAGGGGGAATGGTGGAAAGACAGAACACAATGGAGAGGCTTGTGTTCCCGACAGACCCAGCCAGTGGCTGGAAACTGTCCAAGATGATGATGATGACTAGATGTAGATACCCTCTTTCGCGCGCCTTCAGTTATCAACAGACTGATAAAGTGATACAGCTGGAACAGACTGAAGGCGCAGTAATTGGTCGCGGGAAGTGTCCAAGTAGTGCCCGCTGTCTGTCGAATGAACGAGTGGTTGGTGATGTGGGAAGAGTCAGTCTTCGGGAGAAACTGCACCGTGAGCAGACTGCGATGCAGGTGGGCGAGCAGAGCTCTGCTGTACGGGAGTGCCTGCCTCTGGCTGAGTGGGTGCGCCAGCTGCCGCAGTGACGCCGTCTACCGTGACCGACCGGAACTAACGGTGCTTCCGGCGCACGAGTGACGCACGCGCTACGTCTATACTCTGCACAACACCGAAGTGCATGGCAGAGGGTACATCTTATTCCGCCAGTTATTAGGGTGTCTTCCCGCTCCATTCATTTACAGGGGGCGCGATGAACGGTTGCTTGAGCGCATCTGTGCGGTCTGTGATCAGTCTAACTTCCTCTTTTTCAGACCATGATGCACAAATTTTAGCACTAAAAGGCTTTTGTACTCAAACAAATGTCACATATAATTACAAACTATGTAGCAAAGTTAATTCAACAGCAATAAAGAGTTTTTTAAACCTTGTCAATGAACATGGTGGCAGGATGTTTATAGTGGTGATAACATAGATAATTCTTTCCTTAACACATTTCTCATGCTCTTTGAGAGTTGCTTTCCATTAGAACGTTCTAAACGGGGTACTAGCAGTAATAGGCAGCCCGGGTGGCTGACTAGTGGGATAAGCATGTCTTGTAAAACAAAGCGGGAATTATATCAAAATCTTAGAAGTGGTCACAATCGAGCTGCAGTAGCCCATTACAAACAGTATTGTAAGGTGCTTAAAATGTTATTAGGAACGCAAAGAATACGCGGTATGCAAATAGAATAGCAGTCATAGGATAAAATTAAAACCATATGGTCAGTTGTGAAGGAAGTGTCCGGTCAGCAGCACAGGTTCGACGATATAAAGTTACTTCGCAGTAAAAATATTTCCGTTACTGATAAATCAGATATATTTACAGTATTTAACAATCATTTTCCGAGTATTGCTGGGGAATTTAATAAAATTTAGTTTCTACAGGGAATCATATAACTTTCTTGGCAAATGCCTTTCCGAGATTGATGTCTTAGACTAAGGGCTCTTATGGTTATGATGCAGTGTCTAGCAGAATATTTAAGTACTTTGCCCGCATCTCGTGGTCGTGCGGTAGCGTTCTCGCTTCCCACGCCCGGGTTCCCGGGTTCGATTCCCGGCGGGGTCAGGGATTTTCTCTGCCTCGTGATGGCTGGGTGTTGTGTGCTGTCCTTAGGTTAGTTAGGTTTAAGTAGTTCTAAGTTCTAGGGGACTGATGACCGTAGCAGTTAAGTCCCATAGTGCTCAGAGCCATTTGAACCATTTAAGTACTTTGCTGCACATGTTAGCCCAGTATTTAGCCATATTTTTAATTTTTCCTTTAGGAATGGTCGGTTTCCCCTGAACGATTAAAGTACTCAGTAGTAAAGGCGCTTTATAAAAAGGGAGAAAGGGATAATGTAGATAATTTTTAGACCTATTTCTACGTTACCAGTGTTTGCGAAAGCTATTGAAAAGGCTGTGTGCGAAAGGTTAATTGATCATTTTATATCACGCGATTTGCTATCAAATGTACATTTCGGCTTTAGAAGTCGTTTAACAACTGAAAACACTACATTATCATTCCTCTGTGTGGTACTGCATGGGTTAAACAAAAGGTTTAGAACGCAATTTTTTTGATTTAACTAAGGAGTTTCATTGTGTCGATCACAAAATATTGCTCTAAAAACTGGACCATTACGGAATATGGGGAGTAGCTCACAATTGGTTCACACTTTACTTTAGCAACAGACAGTAAAAGGTCATTATTCACAATGTTGATAATGTTTGTGATGTGGGGTATGGTCAAGTGGGGGGGAGGGGGGGAGGAGGTGCCCCAGGAATCAGTATTGGGACCACTCATGTTCCTTATTTATATAAATGATATGCCTCTAGTATTACGGGTAACTCTAAAATATTTCTGTTTGCTGATGACATTAGCTTGGTAGTAAACGATGTTGTGTGCAACACTGACCCGGTTTCAAATAGTACAATTCATGACCTGAGTTCATGGCTTGTAGAAAATAAAGTAACGGTAAATCACATTGAGACTCAGTTTGTACAGTTCCTAACATACAATTCAACAAAACCCAACGTCTTAATTTCACAGAATGGGCATATGATTAGTGGAGCTGAAAAGTTCAAATTTATAGGTATTCAAATAGATAGTAAACTGTCGTGGAAAGCCCACGTTCCGGATCTTGTTCAAAGACTTAATGCTGCCATTTTTAATATTCTAACGGTATATGAAGTGAGTGATCGTTCGACACGAAAATTAGTCTACTTAGCTTATTTTCACTCGTTTATGTCGTATGGTATTATATTTTGTGGTAACTCTTCCCATTATAAAAGGGATATTTTTGGCTCAGAATCGGGCAGTTCGGGCAATAAGTAGTGTAATTTCGCCGGTCGCTGTGGCCGAGCGGGTCTAGGCGCTTCAGCCCGGAACCGCGCTGTTGCTACAGTCGCAGGTTCGAACCCTCCCTCAGGCATGGATGTGTGTGATGTCCTTAGGTTAGTTAGGTTTATTTACTTCTAAGTCTAGGGGACTGATGATATATATTTTACTGTCGTTTCTTGTTGCATCTATCAGCTTACCCCTAAGAATAAGTAGCTTTCACTCAGTTAATACTCGACAGAGATCCAACCTACCTTTCGATCGGACTTCCTTAACTGTTGTGCAGAAAGGTGTGCAGTATACTGCTGCATCCATTTTCAATAAGCTAACATACGAATTCAAACGTCTTAGCAGTAATCCACGCGCTTTAAAATCGAAACCGAAAAGTTTCCTCATGGCTCACTTCTTCTACTCTGTCGATGAGTCCATTGAAAAATTAAGCTGATTCTAGTTGTATTCTTGATCGCGTTTACTTAAACTTATGGACTGACTGTTTTCAGGTTAATAAACATTTATTATTATCTGTTATTACTTTTATGTTGTAAGTTCATATACTGACACGTTCCATGACCTTGGAGATTTGCTCCTCAATTTGGTTCTACGGAACTTGACGTGTAAATAGGTAAATAAATAAAATTTATAGAATCGGGATTTGAAGCTGACTGTCGAACGATTCCACTGCCGCCAACATACATTGCGCGTAAGGACCACGAAGAGATACGAGAAATTAGGGCTCATACGGAGGTACATAGACAGTCGTTTTTCCTTTGCTCTATTTGCGAGTGGAACGGGAAAGGAAATGGCAAGTAGTCGTTCACTATACCCTCCGCCACGCACAGTAATGTGGCTTGTGGAGTATCGATTTAGAGATAGAAATAATAAATTTGATAGCAAGAATCTGTGATACGCTGAAAGTGGGGCCGACGTCATGTTATTTAGAAGGGACAGGGACATAATAACAAACTCGCCGTCCCTTGCTCCCCACTCTCTCTCCCTCCACACCTGCGACTCACTATGTTTTGCCCGAGTATCATGTCATTTCTGGAAACCCAGAATCTACTCTGTACGAATCAACATGGACTCCGGAAACAGCGATCGTGTGAGACACAACTCGCTTTATTTGTTCATGAGACCAGAAAATATTAGATACAGGCTCCCAGGTAGATGCCATTTTCTTGACTTCCGGAAGGCGTTCGATACAGTTCCGCACTGTCGCCTGATAAACAAAGTGAGAGCCTACGGAATATCAGACCAGCTGTGTGGCTGGATTGAAGAGTTTTTAGCAAACAGAACACAGCATATTGTTCTCAATGCAGAGACGTCTACAGACGTTAAAGTAACCTCTGGCGTGCCACAGGGGAGTGTTATGGGACCATTGCTTTTCACAATAAATATAAATGACCTAGTAGATAGTGCCGGAAATTCCATGCGGCTTTTCGCGGATGATGCTGTAGTATACAGAGAAGTTGCAGCATTAGAAAATTGCAGCGAAATGCAGGAGGACCTACAGCGGATAGGCACTTGGTGCAGGGAGTGGCAACTAACCCTTAACATAGACAAATGTAATATATTGCGAATGCATAGAAAGAATGATCCTTTATTGTATGATTATATGATAGCAGAACAAACACTGGTAGCAGTTACTTCTGTAAAATATCTGGGAGTATGCGTGCGGAACATTTGAAGTGGAATGATCATATAAAATTAATTGTTGGTAAGGCTGGTTTTAGAAAATTTAGTCCATCGACAAAGGAGGTGGCTTACAATCCACTCGTTCGACCTATACTTGAGTATTGCTCATCAGTGTGGGATCCGTACCAGGTCGGGATTACAGAGGAGGTAGAGAAGATCCGAAGAAGAGCGACGCGTTTCGTCACAGGGTTATTTGGTAAGCGTTACGGAGATGTTTAGCAAACTCAAGTGGCAGACTCTGCAAGAGAGGCGCTCTGCGTCGCGGTGTAGCTTGCTGTCCAGGTTTCGAGAGGGTGCGTTTCTGGATGAGGTATCGAATATATTGCTTCCACCTACTTATACCTCCCGGGGAGATGACGAATGTAAAATTAGAGAGATTCGAGCGCGCACGGAGGCTTTCCGGCAGTCGTTCTTCCCGCGAACCATACGCGACTGGAACAGGAAAGGGAGGTAATGACAGTGGCACGAAAAGTGCCCTCCGCCACACACCGTTTGGTGGCTTGCGGAGTATAAATGTAGATGTAGATGTTACTGGGGGCGGACCGGTAGTCAGACACAACCGCAGCAGCACCAGAACACGACCCTCGGAGCACCCTGAGAAGCGGTGGGCGTGACTTGTGGTGTCTACGACTGCAGGGCAGGGACTGCTGGTACCGCCTGTACATCATACTGCGGCAGGTGGTCCAGCCGGCGGGTTGTTTGGCGGAAGCGGCGGCGACACGGCCCAGCGGTCTGCGCCCATTGTGTGCCCCGGCCTCGCTGCTACACTCGCTACACTCTACACACCACACTGGCTGCTCTCACTCCGCCTCAAGGCGCTACTCGTCACACACTGCAGCGCCCGAGGCCGCTAGCCAAGGCCGCAGCTGCAGCTGCAGGAGGCGTGCCAAACAGACGCGGCTGCAGGGAAGATGCGGGTGACCGCCTTACACTCGGTTGTCCCACCTCCTCCCTCCCCTCCTCTACCAGCATGGGGCCACACACGACGGATCTCTAGTGTCGACGACACATGTTTCGGTCGCGAGGCCCATGAGAAAGAAGGCCTTGGCGCGTGCGTGGCAGTACGTGACACGGGAGGTGTTACTCGTGCCAGCAGACGTCTCCGGCGGGGAGCGAGTAGCTATTTCAGACGACGACGACGACGACGACGCTGACGATGATTTTAAGTGAGGGACGCTAAATATCATGGTCACCAGCGCCCTGATGAAAAGCCAGAATGCCAACCCCATGGGTGGCGACGAAGGCTTTCCCCGCGTGCAGAGCAGTTTTATTTATTTATTTATTGTTCCGTGGGACCAAATTAAGGAGAAGTCCATGGTCATGGAACGAGTCAATACATGAAATTATAACACGATAGTAGAAACAGATAAAATGAAATACAAGAAACGTATTCAGGCGACAATTCGTAAATTTAAATAAAGAAAATCAACAATGTAACACTAGAATGTGCTTAATTTTTCAGCTCATCAAGGAGCTCCTCGACAGAATAGAAGGAGTGAGTCATGAGGAAACTCTTCAGTTTGGACTTAAAAGCGTTTGGGCTACTGCTAAGATTTTTGAGTTCTTGTGGTAGCTTACTGAAAATGGATGCAGCAGAATAGTGCACTCCTTTCTGCACAAGAGTCAAGGAAGTGCATTCCACATGCAAATTTGATTTCTGCCTAGTATTAACTGAGTGAAAGCTCCTAACTCTTGGGAATCAGCTAATATTGCTAACAACAAACGACATTAAAGAAAATATATACTGTGAGGGCAATGTCAGAATTCCCAGACTATTGAATAGGGGTCGACAAGAGGCTCTCGAACTTACACCACATATAGCTCAAACAGCCCGTTAAAATACCCGTTTTGAATCAGAAGAATTACCACAAAAAATAGTACTATATGACATAAGCGTATGAAAATATGCGAAGTAAACTACTTTTCGTGTTGAACTGTCACTTATTTCAGATGTTGTTCTAATGGTAAATAAAGCAGCATATAGTTCCTGAACAAGATCCTGAACATGGGCTTTCCACAACAGCTTACTATCTATCCGAGCGCCTCGGAACTTGAACCGTTCCGTCTCGCTTATAATATGCCCATTCTGTCTGATCAAAATATCGGTTCTTGTTAAATTTTGAGTTAAACTGTAAAAACTGAGTCTTACTGTGATTTAGCATCAAATTATTTTCCACAAGCCACCAACTTATTTCATGAACTACGTTATTTGATAATGTTTCAATATTACACACAAGATCCTTCACTACCAAGCTGGTGTCATCAGAAAACAGTCTTAAAGTCCGCCTCCCTTCCGCACCAATTTAGGGATGAGGCCTGACTGTTCACAAAACTACACCACTCTGTGTAACACTGAAATAAGGCGAGGATGGTGGGCAGATCTCTATCGAGACTAGGGGCTGCCCTGATATCAGCATATAAGACACACGCTGCCAAAATACGCTGAACTGAAAGTGGCACACCACCAACTTCACACAGCGGCGGACCCTCCAGTCGGGGGAGGAAGATATGTGTTAAAGGGCTGTGTCCGGTGCGCAGTCTCGTAAGCACAACCTCCTTCCAGCAGTGAGGCTGACGTGAAGTCAGTCAAGCCTGTGTGGTCGAATTGAGCACCGGCTGTTGTTTTCTGTCACCTACAACCATTCAGTCTCCCACTGATGCATGATGCGTTTGTCAGAAAATGAGCCAACGGCGTGCAACGGGTTGGGACATTGATGGACAGCACCTCACGACACGCTTCAAAATGGCTCTGAGCACTATGGGACTTAACATCTGAGGTCATCAGTCCCCTAGAACTTAGAACTACTTAAACCTAACTAACCTAAGGACATCACACACATCCATGCCCGAGGCAGGAGTCGAACCTGCGACCGTAGCGGTCTCGCGGTTCCAAACTGAAGCGCCTAGAACCGCACGGCCACACCGGCCGGCCCACGACACCCTTCCTTGGCTGCTTTGTCGGCCGTGTCGTTTCCCTAATCCCGATGTGGCCACGCACCCAGGAAAAATCAAATCCTTGGAAATTGGAAATTTGTGGTAAGGTCTTATGGGACCAAACTACTTAGGTCATGGGTCCCTAAGCCTACACACTACTTAATCGAACTTAAACTGACTTAGGCTATGGACAACACATACACACCCATGCCCGAGGGAGGACTCGAGCCTCCGAAGGGGGGAGCCGCTCTCACCTCTACATCTACATCTACATCTACATTTATACTCCGCAAGCCACCCAACGGTGTGTGGCGGAGGGCACTTTAGGTACCACTGTGATTACCTCCCTTTCCTGTTCCACTCGTGTATGGTTCGCGGGAAGAACGACTGCCGGAAAGCCTCCGTGCGCGCTCGAATCTCTCTAATTTTACATTCGTGATCTGCTCGGGAGGTATAAGTAGGGGGAAGCAATATATTCGATACCTCATCCAGAAACGCACCCTCTGGAAACCTGGACAGCAAGCTACACCGCGATGGAGAGCGCCTCTCTTGCAGAGTCTGCCACTTGAGTTCGCTAACATCTCCGTAAAGCTATCACGCTTACCAAATAACCCTGTGACGAAACGCGCCGCTCTTCTTGGGATTTTCTCAATATCCTCTGTCAACCCGACCTGGTACGGATCCCACACTGATGAGCAATACTCAAGTATAGCTGGAACTAGTGTTTTGTAAGCCACCTCCATTGTTGATGGACTACATTTCCTAAGGACTCTCCCAATAATACCAACCTGGCACCCGCATTACCAACAATTAATTTTATATGGTCATTCCACTTCAAATCGTTCCCTACGCATACTCCCAGATATTTTACAGAAGTAACTGCTACCAATGTTTGTTCCGCTATCATATAATAATACAATAAAGGATCCTTCTTTCTATGTATTCGCAATAAATTACATTTGTCTATGGTAAGGGTCAGTTGCCACTCCCTGCACAGAGTGCCTATCCGCTGCAAATCTTCCTGCATTACGCTACAATTTTCTAATGCTGCAACTTCTCTGTATACTACAGCATCATCCGCGAAAAGCCGCATGGAACTTCCGACACTATCTACTAGGCCATTTATAATTATTGTGACAAGCAATGGTCCCATAACACTCCCCTGTGGCACGCCAGAGGTTACTTTAACGTCTGTAGACGTCTCTCCATTGAGAACAACATGCTGTGTTCTGTTTGCTAAAACTCTTCAATCCAGTCACACAGCTGGTCTGATATTCCGTAGGCTCTTACTTTGTATATCAGGCGACAGTGCGGAACTGTATCGAACACCTTCCGGAAGTCAAGGAAAATGGTATCTACCTGGGAGCCTGCATCTAATATTTTCTGTGTCTCATGAAAAAATAAACCGAGTTGGGTCTCAAACGATCGCCGGCCGAAGTGGCCGTGCGGTTTAAGGCGCAGCAGTCTGGAACCGCAAGACCGCTACGGTCGCAGGTTCGAATCCTGCCTCGGGCATGGATGTTTGTGATGTCCTTAGGTTAGTTAGGTTGAACTAGTTCTAAGTTCTAGGGAACTAATGACCTCAGCAGTTGAGTCCCATAGTGCTCAGAGCCATTTAAACCATTTTTTTCTCACACGATCGCTGTTTCCGGAATCCATGTTGATTCCTACAGAGTACATTCTGGGTTTCCAGTAATGACATGATACGCGAGCAAAAAACATGTTCTAAAATTCTACAACAGATCGACGTCAGAGATATAGGCCTATAGTTTTTCGCATCTACTCGACGACCCTTCTTGAAAACTGGAACTACCGGTGCTATTTTCCAGTCATTTGGAACCTTCCATTCCTCTAGAGACTTGCGGTACACGGCTTTTAGAAGGGTGGCAAGTTCTTTCGCGTACTCTGTGTAGAACCGAACTGGTATCCCGTCAGGTCCAGTGGACTTTCCTCTGTTGAATGATTTCAGTTGCTTTTCTATTCCTTGGACGCTTATTTCGATGTCAGCCATTTTTTCGTTTGTGCGAGGATTTAGAGAAGGAACTGCAGTGCGGTCTTCCTCTGTGAAACAGCTTTGGAAAAAGGTGTTTAGTATTTCAGCTTTACGCGTGTCATCCTCTGTTTCAATGCCATCATCATCCCGGAGTGTCTGGATATGCTGTTTCGAGCCGCTTACTGATTTAACGTAAGTCCAGAACTTCCTAGGATTTTCTGTCAAGTGTTGGAGCCGCTGTAAGGATTCATGCGTCAGCTAAATCAACTGGTCTACTCGATGCATTTGGTAAAGTGCTTGTAGCGCACTAAGTGAGTCGGAGCAGACGAGAAACCTTGTATGCTGATGTCTGCAAATCCTCTCAAGTGCCATCATGTGTTCATATTTCCGACGAGTTTAGTAACTCTTGACAAAAGTAAGACCTTTAGTGCGTATGTTTTCACTCACATACTGATCTTCGGTGGGCCCTGTGCGGAGGCGAGCATTCGCGAAGTGTGGCGGACAAAAAACCGCCTAGTGTGACATCACACGTTCGTTGCGAGGGGCCCGTATTCAACAAAGGCTCCATTTCCGTAGAGAAAACGAAAACATTCAAGTACTTATTGCTTCAGTGGCTCAAATTTCCTTGGAGTTTGAAGGACTATTATCTGTCACGTTGGGCGGAGTCAGGTTGTGAGTAGAGAAACAGTAACAGCAGACTGGGTTGGCCAGAAGAGTTCGTTGACCTCTAATGTCAACTGTAGTGTGATGAAGATCGCTTGATAGTCGACACTTCACGTGTTGGAGGTGTCTTCCCCCGATCAGAGCGATCAAAGCCACGCCCGAACTGTTCGCCGGTGCCAAAATGCCACAACGAACGGCCTAATTCCTTCCCTGTCTTTTTTTCTTGTTGTGTTTGGATCCTAAATTTTGGACCCCGCCCTGCCATTTCGCATTTAATCACACATGATAAAGACACCCAAAACAACAAACACAAAACGGCGATAATGAAGTTCGCACATTTCGTACAGACCACTAGCCAAAGACTATTGGGTTCTTTCGCACAAGACACGAATCGGCTTCACACGTTCAGTCATCACAGAGATCGGTCTAACAGTAGGTAAACTTTAGACGGCACGGCGTAAAACCGAAGTTCTTCAAGGCAGCAAATGGTCGTTGCAACTGGTTGTATAGATTCTAACAACCCTACCACAACAAAGGCCAAAATTAATTATGATTGTAGTGTTGCTCACGCTGCTAAATATTGCATTTTCGGGCAACAACAAAGTTATATTATGTGGGAGGTGTCATTAGAGCACAGTTAATAAAGTCATTTCTTGAAATAATGGATAAACTAGGCACTCATCTTTTCGTGTTTCCCACGCTGGTCTCGTTGTGAACTCATGCCTCAATCGTCGAAAATCTAGGTAGTGATGATTCCAAGCTCGGATGCAAAGAGGCCTAGGTGTTATTCTGCGATATTCAAAAGTTTTATAGATGTGTTCCATAAACCATTCTTGAAGATTAAACTTTTGCAAGTTAAGACAATGGTGATGTAAAAAAGTAATCAGCACTCTGAATTTAAGTTACACTTCTTTTTTATTACTTTTGTTGCAACATCACTTCACAATATAAAACACACTTGAAAATATCTTCCTCACTGTTAAAGTTCACATTTCATAAACTGACTACAATTTGCGTCCTTTCAACATGACGACCAAGACTTGACTCTCAAATAACCGCTAAAGCGCCCAAAAATCAGAGTTACAAGTACGTCAAAGATCATAGAGACAAAAGAAAGAATACACATAAGAATAATATCATTGCAATATAAACATATCGATGTATCAAAGTACCTCTACATTAATGAAATCAATTCTGAATGTTGTCACAGAAATATGTTAACTATTTTACAGAAACACAGTAGAATATTGCTGGTATCGAGAGGTTGAGGTGAGGTGCCGTAATGGTTACGTAATTCAAGTACCATTACAAGATACGTAAATATATCCGAATCTTTAACCAAAGCGCAGTTGTAGCGATGCAGTGTGATACAGAAAGTCGTGAGTTTGAAAATCGTCGGGTGGTAACATACTTTTTTTTCTTAAATTTTTGTCAAGAAATGTCTGAACCGTAGAAGACGAAGACACATTAAGCCCAGACGGAAAGAAAGCAAAAAACAGGGACTTTGAGAAAGTTCCACAAAATACGCCACAGAGAAACGGATGTCCTGTACTAAAGATTAAATGTGCTTCGCCATAATGCTATGACGGATAAAAAGCAGCGGGCCGCTGTGGCCGAGAGGTTCTAGGCGCTTCAGTCCGGAACCACGGCATGGATGTGTGTGATGTCCTTAGGTTCGTTAGGTTTAAGTAGTTCTAAGTCTAGGGGACTGATGACCTCAGATGTTACGCCCATAGTGCTTAGAGCCATTTGAACCATTTTTTTTTTATAAAAAGGAAAACACGGTCGACAGCCCTCTCGTCGTTCGCTAAAACGGCCGATAACTGAGACGGCAAACACAAACTAGAACGTAAGTGGTATAAATAAAAAAAAAAAGGGCATTCCATCAGGAAATGGCGAACCGTCAGAGGTTGAGTGCAATGAGCGCAAAGTGGTGGGGGACCACCACTTAACAAACGGCGATGGCCAGAAAGACAGTACCCAATACGAAGCCTAGTTAACATGATCTCCTCACGGCGAGAGGGCCGAGAGGAGGCCGTCCAAGCTGTTGGGAGAGGCTTAATTCCGAGGAGCTTGTTCCCATGGAGGGAGGACCGGTGGTGATGCGAAAGTGACGCCACTTGCTGACAGACGGTAACACAGAGGGAATGGAAGAACAAGCGGGCCTAGGTATGAGGACTGTAGCCTTGGCAGCGGCGTCAGCGGCCTCGTTTCCCGTCTGACCGACGTGACCAGGGACCCACAGAAACATCACAGTGGCTCCATCAGTAGTGAGCAATTGACAGCTTTCCTGGACCCGCTGCACCAACGGATGGACGGTTTACATACAGCACACAGAGGCTCAGGGGAGCACTGAGATTTTTTTTTTTTTTTGGTGAGGTTTTAGGGCGCTCAACTACTAAGGTCAGTAGCGCCTAGTCACAAATGTAAGTGCACATATAATCTGGTAAAACTCAAGGGTGGGGGGGGGGGGGGGAGGAGGGAACACCAGAAAGTTCTTACAAAGACGCAGATAAAATAATTAAAAGAGTTAGATGTCTTTGGACAAGTCCGTCAAAGTAATAAAACGAAGAACACGAGCAGCTGCTCGAGCGTCATCAGCTAAAATTTCCTGTAGGGTAGAGGGTAGAGGCAGGACAAGACGAGATTGATTAAAACGGGGACACGACAATAAAACATGGCGCACTGACAATGCATGACCACAAGGGCACTGCGGGGCAGGGTCACCGGATAGCAGATAGCGGTGGCTAAACCGGCAATGCCCAATCCGCAACCTGGCCAAAATGACCTCCTCTCGCCGAAATGGTCGGGAGGAGGTTGTCCAAGCTGTTGGGAACGGTTTTATGGCTCGGAGCTTATTTTCTTGAAGTGACGACCAAGTATCCCACCATAACGGCACAAGCCTCTTACAAACAACCCCACTAATGTCAGACGATGGGACACAAAGGGAGGCTGGCCGAGGCAGGAGGACTGCAGCCTTGGCCGCAGCATCAGCAGCCTCATTCCCAGGCACTCCTACGTCGCCTGGAACCCACATAAAGCTAACAGGAGAGCCATCATCAGCAAAAGAATGGAGGGATTGCTGGATCCGTTGCACCAAGGGATGGACCGGATATGGAGCTCCGAGGCTCTGAAGAGCACCGAGTGAATCAGAGCAGGGTACATACGGAGGCGAGCACTGAGAGAGTCGGATCAGATGAAACAATTGAACAGCCTGTGTTGCCGGATACACTGCGTGGCCTCATACAGGGCGAAGAGCTCCACTGTCAACACTTAGCATTGTTCGAGAAGCCGATGCCGAAAAACGTCGGTAGCAATGACGAGGATATACCCGCCACCACGGTCAGTCAGAGAGCCGTTAGTGTACGAAGCGGTGCAAACAGAGGTGCGACTGAGGCCCCACCGACGATGTCAAACGTTCTACACTGACGTTATCAACAAACTGGTCTCACGTTGGGAGATATGTGTTCGTAGCCACGGTGCGTACGTTGAGAAATAAATACGTAGACATGCAGAGTAAAGATGTAGAATGTTTATTTTATTTAGAAAGCTTTAACAGTTTTCACATAAAAAAATTCGGAGGCATTTTTCAACAAGGCCTCGTATACTTTTCTGTGTTAAATAATCTTGTGTTTTGGGGACCAAACCAATAATTCAGTTGCTTAAAATCCAACACTTACTTCGTCACGGTTACGAATCCCGTAAAAGATCTACACAAATTTGCTGTTAAAGTGATACAGTAAAAGGATGTTATAAGCCTACGTGAAAAGCAGCTGACAGATCAACCATTTTCGTCAGCAATATTTTTTGTTTCTCTGTGCTTGCGCCGCTGTTCTTTTCCAAATGTCCAGCTAGACGCCGTATTGTATTGTATTGTATTGTATTGTATGTTATCCGGGGACCTAGAAGCCGGCCGGAGTGGCCGTGCGGTTCTAGGCGCTACAGTCTGGAACCGCGAGACCGCTACGGTCCAGGTTCGAATCCTGCCTCGGGCATGGATATGTGTGATGTCCTTAGGTTAGTTAGGTTTAAGTAGTTCTAAGTTCTAGGGGACTGATGACCTCAGAAGTTGAGTCCCATAGTGCTCAGAGCCATTTGAACCATTTTTTTGGGACCTAGAAACGACGGAGAGGCTCCAACCCCTCCGCAGCCGCAGTGGTCCACAACCCCACAACGACTACCGCAGTCAACTTCACGCCTCCGCCGCCCCACGCAGAATCCAGGGTTATGGTGCGGTTCGGCCCCCGGTGGACCCCCTAAGGAACGTCTCACACCAGACGAGTGTAACCCCTATGTTTGCGTGGTAGAGTAATGGTGGTGTACGCGTACGTGGAGAACTTGTTTGCGCAGCAATCGCCGACATAGTGTAACTGAGGCGGAATAAGGGGAACCAGCCCGCATTCGCCGAGGCAGATGGAAAACCGCCTAAAAACCATCCACAGACTGGCCGGTTCACCGGAGCTCGACACAAATCCGCCGGGTGGATTCGTGCCGGGGACCAGGCGCTCCTTCCCGCCCGGACAGCCGTGCGTCAGACCGCACGGCCAACCGGGCGGGCGATAGACGCCGTGGTCTACTTGGTGATACCTTGCTCTAATCCCTTTCTCTTTGCAAGGCTATTACACACAACATTCTCTGTTATCTGCCTCGCGTGTTCCAGCCTCTTAGAATTTCTCCCTGTGCGGTACTTCCTGTTCCTAATTAGTATGGCAGTACATGTTCCGGTAACCATACCTATCTTCCGGTGTAAATCTCTTCTCTCTCCTGCTCTACTACTCATACTAACCTCCCGCTTAGTTTTTAACAACAGCGTCTCACTGCCGTTCTGCTACACACACACACACACACACACACACACACACACACACACACACAGTGTTCCCTGTCAGTATATGAGTGCAACAGAGATCGTCTGATAAAGAAATCTCTCTTCGTCTTCGTCAATTAACGTGCTAATATTTCTTACTTCAACGAATCTGTACCGTCATGTTTCCAAGGTAGGACTATTGCTTCACTACCCTTACTGCTGTGTTCTCCCCAATTGTAATGTTCTGTAAGTCACTATATACACTTCTACTACAGGTTTTCATTTTGACCTTAATTTTGCGTGTTCTTGTGCCACCTCCCCTGCTACAAGCTCCGCCCCATTGACAGTTCTGGTAACATTACCCATCTTCTGGCATAAGTATCTTCTGCTCCACTGTTCCTCCTACCACTTGAGTGAGACACAACTTCTAGTTTGTGCGCCGAGCGGCAGCTTGCTTTGAATATAGAGAAACGTAAGTTAATGCGCACGACTAGGAAAAACAATCATGTAACGTCCGAACACAGCTATAGTAGCTTGCTACTTGACACAATCACATCGATTAAATATCTAGGCGTACCGTTGCAAAGCGATATGCGATGGAATTAGCGAATAAGGTCGGCCGGCCGGAGTGGCCGAGCGGTTCTAGGCGCTACAGTCTGGAGCCGAGCGACCGCTACGGTCGCAGGTTCGAATCCTGCCTCGGGCATGGATGTCTGTGATGTTCAAAATGGTTCAAATGGCTCTGAGCACTATGGAACTTAACTTCTAAGGTCATCAGTCCCCTAGAACTTAGAACTACTTAAACCTAACTAACCTAAGGACATCACACACATCCATGCCCGAGGGAGGATTCGAAACTGCGACCGTAGCGGTCGTGCAGTTCCAGACTGTAGCGCCTAGAACCGCTCGGCCACCCCGGCCGGCTATGTGTGTGATGTCCTTAGGTTAGTTAGGTTTAATTAGTTCTAAGTTCTAGGCGACTGATGACCTCAGAAGTTAAGTCGCGTAGTGCTCAGAGCCATGTGAACCATTTTTGAATAAGGTCGGTAGCAGGGAAGCCGAATGCTCGGCTTTGTTTTATTGGGAGAATTTCAGAAAACTGTAGCTCATCTGTAATGGAGACGGCGTCTAGAACGTTAATACGACCCATTCTTTATTACTGTTCGAGTTTTTTGGGATCCCCACCATGTTCAATTAAAGCAGTTAAAAGCTGTGCTGCTAGATTTGTTCTCGGCAGGTTCGATCAACACGCAAATATAACGTGCGCTTCCGTGAAAAAGGGGAAACCCTGGAGGGAAGACGACGTTCTCTTCGCGAGGTGCTATTGCGGAAATTTAGAGAACTGCCATTTGATGCCGACTGCGGATCGATTCCAATGCCGCCAACGTACATTTCCCGCAATGACCACGAAGACAAGATGAGAGAAATTAGGGCTCATACTGAGGCATACAGGCAACGGTTTTTCCTTCACTGTGTTTGCGAGTGGAACAGGAAAGGAAATTACTAGTGGTGGTACTGGACACTTTGCGCCATGCACCGTATTAGTGGCTTGAGAAGTGTACATGTAGATGTAGATGTAGAAAATCTACATTTATACTCCACAAGCCAACAAGCCACCTTCCCCTCCTTCCACCCTCCCCTCCTCCACCTGTCACCCTTTCCTGACTCTTCGCGAGCGGTGCGGGGAAGAATGAGTGTCGGTAATCCGGTTCAAGACGTCTAATGTCTCTGATTTTCTCGTAGTGGTCATTTCGTTAGATGTTTGCGGGAGAAGTATAAGGGGTTCAAATGGCTCTGAGCACTGTGGGACTTAACATCTGAGGTCATCAGTCCCCTAGAACTGAGAACTACTTAAATCTAACTAACTATCTATAAGCATAATGAAGCTAATACGGAATCCTCAGTGCGTGAGCCCTGCCCACACTTGGAAAATTTGGTTTTGTTTTTTCCCCGACAGCGATGTGTATTTTTAATTATTGAATGTACCTAGTAGATGTAAAACTAGCATCATCAGGTACAAGAACAGAAAATCCGGACCGGGCGTTATATTCAGCCGGACATTTTGCCGTAAAAGCTGGAATACGTGTTTTTAACAGTCAGTTCGGTACTTTCAGCCGTTCGTTAATAATCAGTTACAGTCATTTTCTGAGAGATCAACCTTAAATGTGCTTAAACTAAGAAAGATTTTTAATCAATAAACAGCCTTATAATTTGGTAAGTATGATAGCGGTTAGAAAGTCATTCGAACTGCTCAGTGTTCTTTCTAAGATGCCCTTACATCAAAATAAACTAGTAGTTCTTCAATAAACATATAACCTGTCCTTGTGTGACAGAAGACGTAAAGCTATTCAATAACTTTGGTCATTTCAATTAGTCTTGTACAGAAATAACAATAATCTGTAGTTAGGTATTAATGTTTCTCATCTGAACCAACATTAACAAGCACGTTAGTTTTTTTGGAAAAGATTTCGTGGAACTCTCGACAAGATAATTTTAAATTACACAACAACCTCCTGTTTGTAATTGTGTCGGCGTGCAATTTATTCCGTTTCTATGTCCACTGGCCACTGATGAATGGTTCAAATGGCTCAAAGCACTAAGGGAATTGACATCTGAGGTCATCAGTCCCCTAGACTTAAAAACTACTTAAACCTAACTAACCTAAGGACATCACACACATCCATGCCCGAGGCAGGATTCGAACCTGCGACCGCAGCAGACGCGCGGTTCCAGACTGAAGCGCCTAGAACCGCTCGGCCACAACAGCCGGCAAGTTTAAGGGGAAATGAAAAAGTTTCCGGTTGAGAGTATTGCTGCAGCGAATATGCAAACCAGCGCGACAGGTATATAAGTACCAACACTTGGGAAAACCGTGAGTGTGGCCTTCGAGCGGAAACTTTTATCACCCCTTATGATTTGTACACTAGCTGTTTTTTGCACGTACTCCCACGGTATTTTATCAGTTGTAACCTCCCCACAAAATTTTCAAAGACAATATTTAAATGTTAATGAGAATAGAGCCCAAGTGTAACCTCCTCGTAGAAATATGAAAATGAAAAGAATTGAATAGAATTGCAAATAGTGCCAAATGTTAGCTTCCCACAGTAATAAAAATCAATGATAATAAAAATGTGCAAAAATGTTAAGTCCCCATAAAATTAACGTTAAGATGAACCTGATAAATTTTATAAGGGCAGCTGCGCTGACCTTAGGCCCTGTGCAATAATTAACCTGAAAAATAGATTCTGCGAGGAAAAGAATAGGAAATATTGTTTCAATTGGAATGATTCTTTTCTTAAAAACGATTGCTTTGAAAACAAAATTATTATTGGGGCATTTCTTGAACAAATTAATTACAATTAATATACATTACATTATCAGATGTGCGCAATGCTGCTTCATTACCTTATTTAACAATATACCTCGTCCCGAACCTTGACCAGAGACCCATGTCGACGCCCGCCAACTCCTCACACACAACTCCGACTCGCAACTGCCAACTCGCAACTGAACTACATGCTCTCGCGACTAGCTACGTACAACAACTGCACTCACGCGCGGTCAAGCGCAGACTAGCAACGATAAAAAACTCTCTGGTCAGAGATTCTGTCATGCCTCGCCATCGCTGGTACTGAATACGTATGCGTTTCACAGTGTACCTCTCCGTGATACACAAGCCTTGTGTTGTAGCTTCTGCCACTGGAGTCAGTTTCAAGCACCTAAGGCTAAAGAAAGGATGAAACCGCAAAAATCTAAGGTTGTGGGAATACCTAGCAGTAAAACGAACTGCGATTATTATTTACTTACATAATTTTGATTGGTGGGCGTACCTGACCGAAATTCTGGCGTATTTTATTCTGGCGAATTTCACCGACAAAAAAGTATGTCACTGCACATTCTTCACGAAAGCGTCCTGCAAAGTTAACGAAATCTCAAAATCATTGTTAGCAACACTATTACTGCAAGCCGTAACAGAGGTAGTGTATGTCAACCCATTGTTATTTCAAGCGGCGCAACAATAAGTTTAGTTATGTAGTCTCGTAGCGAGTAGCAGAGCCAGAGCATATATGTGATAGTTCTGTTGCGTGATTTGTGTCTATGTTGCGAGTGTCTCACGAGTTTTTTTAGTGTTTTATGCGCTGTACTAGTAGGTGAGACGACGAAATGTGGGACAATTCAAAGTTTGAATTCGAAGAGACAAGGGAAATCTGAAAATCTAAATACGTATAGCACAACTTGAGTAGTTTTTCACTGTATTTTTTAGTGGAACTACAGTGTAATTGTGAGTATTTAATTTAGTAATTAAAGTACCTTAAAATAAATTCATTGCAGTTTGTTTAGGCAGACTACTCCCTAGTTTTATTAGTATTAAATAGCACAATTTTATTTTCAGGTTACAATCTTTTGTGAAGTTCTGTGCAAATATGGAAAAGAAACGAAAGGTTGACAGTGAATGTAGAATTTTTAAAGAGCAGTGGGGATGTCAATATTTCGTGGTGGAGTCAAGCAACAAGCCAATGTGTATTATTTGGATAGCCACAAGTTTAACCATGACCTTCCGCTTTGTAAAGAAAGAGCTCCGACAATGTCGCGGTGTATTGGTCTCGATAGGCCTCGAAACTCACTTGTTGGCAGTATAGGCACCACCTCAAATATTTGACGGGGCGGATACCGGGGATGTCCGGCCAGCTAACGCGGGCCGGTTTGCCGGACCTCGCGGGCCTGTTTCGGCCCGCGGGCCGTAGTTTGGAGACCCCTGATCTAAAGGCGTTATTGGGGCTGTTCGGCCGCTTGGTCCAAGCCTTCGTATTTGGCTGCACTTGGGCGATTTGCGGGTCGATGAAGATGAGATGGAATGAAACGACTAGGATAACACAAACACCCTGACTAGGGCATCACGAACACCCAAGCTCCGAGCGGCCACGAATCGAGCTCAGGACGCCGCAAATTTGAGGCAGTGACGAAAAGCTCTAGTGCACGAGCTGTAGCCTTGCGCATACTAAAAAAAAAATAAAAAGAAAAACCGAAACGATATGTGCTGCTCTGCGATGGGTCTTGTTTGTGTTACATCGGTCGGTCTTACGTGGTACGCACGGCTTACTGACGAGGAATTCGCCAGAATCTTACGAAGGACAGAATCCTTAACGCAACTCTTTCCTGGGTGAGGATTCACCCAGTGAATCCCAGCAGTGCATCTGCGCTTTGTACATATAGTTTTGTAGAACGCGAGTGGTTCCGATTTTCGCTTTCTTTGTGCGCAGCTACCGACGCCTCTGGAAGACTCTCTTCACGCCTCTGGAAGGCCTCCTAATTTTTTCCCGCTCTTAATGAGCTAGCTCTCGCACTCTCTCTCTCTCTCTCTCTCTCTCTCTCTCTCTCTGACAGGGCGCCTGCCTGTCAGAGGCGGCAAACGTGTTTGTCCGAGTGTGAGGGGGGGGGGGGGGCCATAATTGCCTGCGTTTCGTTTCTTTCCGCATAAGTGGAAAGGCTGTTACAGACAAGAGCCTGTAATGAGGGGACGTCTGTCTGAGTGCATCTCAGTCACTTCTTTTCTTCTTTCACTTAGTCATCTTTACGGTATTCGGAAGTCGTCTCCCTCTCTCCTCCCCCCTCCTCACTCTCTCTCTTTCTTTCTTTTCCTCTCCTAAAAAGTGTAGCTCATGTTTTGCTGCCCAGGTATCACTGTACCTTTCTTTTACCTTTAGCACACATCCGTAATTGCAAAAAATGGTTCAAGTGGCTCTGAGCACTGTGGGACTTAACATCTGAGGTCATCAGTCCCCTAGAACTTAGAACTACTTAAACCTAACTAACATAAGGACATCACACACGTCCATGCCCGAGGCAGTATTCGAACCTGCGACCGTAGCGGTCGCGCGGTTCCAGACTGAAGCGCCTAGAACCGCTCGGCCACCAGCGGCCGGCCCGTAATTGCACTCTGAAATTTGATGTAGTAGTTTAATTTCCGTCCCTGACTCAAGAAGTACGGTCAGACATTCCTCCTCCTCTCCTCCCCCCCCCCCCCCACGCCGCCAGACGTACTAATATCTACTATATCAGTTCTTGATCTTTAGGACTTTTCACGCTGCCTATTTCGAACATGATTTGGGTCAAGTAGCAAGAGTAGCGTACACAAATCATTCAAACAGCTGACTGGGAAACTTTGTCGTGAGGAAAAAAAAGCTCATTTACTTTCGCTTATCAACATTGGCTGACGCTGCTCTTGAAGTACGTGCTGGATCGCTGACACGGAGCTACGTGGTGGTTGGCCAGCGCTTCACTGTACAGAATAAAGCTCTGCACAGGGCAAGTAAGGTCAGCTAGCCTGCGGCGGTCACATTGGCCTATCGCGCTGCTGCTAATACGCTGTAGTGTTTTTAGCCGTTTTTATTCAAGAAGCGATCTCAGGTGTGTGACGCATTGCTAAGGTACAGCACAAGTGTCAAACTGAATGTCTCAAATTTTCAACAACAAAAAATAGAAGCATAATGAGCTCAAAAAATATATTTTCCGACAAGGTCAAACTCCAGTACTCGTCATGCTAACATTTATTTACACGAACAGCAACAGATTTCGTTGTTTCTATTACAGCGGCAAGTCCAAATATTTAGCGGTGTCGTAAGTATCTGTAGCTTATCATATCGAATCCTCAGAAGGAGGAAAGAGGTAACCAGTTTCAGGTTGCAAAACACCGTTTTTACGAGGTAAAGTCAAAGTTGCGGGACAGGCATCAGAATTCTGAAGCACTTACCGGGCAATTTAAAAAGTGACTAGAGGAGACAAACCATATACCTGTACAGCTGCCAGGCTTCTCGGGCAGCTGTTTAGACAACAGAGCAGGATGCAGATTTTCTGCAGCAAGGTATTTTATTACATAGCGTTCATAATTGCTCATTTATTATCGAGACAGGGTCACAGTACATTATACTCTGTTGTATGTACTAAGAATTTTGTATTTTTGACAAGGATTTCTGAGTCTAGCAAAGTATTGTGCAAAACAAATGCATTATGGGGAATGGGGAAAACGATTAACAATAACCTTCTAGCAGCTGTATCACCACAGGATGAAGCACTCACAACATCCTTGCTTGACAGCTAACAGAACACACGTGCATATCTTGACTACAGAAATTGAGGCGCTGAGATAAAAAACGCTACTTGTCATTCTTGAGGTATGTGAGGTATTACTGTAATCTTTCTTTTCACACGATTCTGCATCTGTTGGTTCTAAAGCAGTGTTGCAATTTCGTTTCGTGCAATGAGAGGACTGATCACAGAGACAAGTGGCGCGAAAGAAACTGACACGTGATGGCAGCAGTGTAGCAGGATACAATAAACAGCTGTGAGATTTCAAAATGGCTGCGGTGATGGAACCGTCAGATGTGTCCGGAGGCGCTTTACAGGAATTTAGAAGGAAGAAACGACGCCCTGAATAGTGGAAGAGAAATGTGATAAAACAACAGAAGGTGATGGTTTGGGAGCATACCAACTGGATAGGAAACCTTGTTCCTAAAGGGGAAACAGGAGCAGATTGCTGGTAAATAGTCATCTTCTTTACATAAAAAACTGACAAAAATGTCGCAATACCAAAAAATAATTAATCAAGAGTAATTAAATTCCGGGAATACATCTGTCTACGTAAAATCTTTTTAAGTGATTAACGTTGTAAGATCGCAGGTTAATGTAAGCGAGAGATAAGCCACTGAAATGTGAAATGCTGGTACATTAAAAAAAATGTTGAGTGCTGAGTCTGCAAGTAATGATCGAAAGGATCGATTTGTTAAAGAGATGTCTACGGATACCGGTGACTGTATGCTGGCCCCTATTTCGATTGTACAAAAGGTGGGATCCTTCCTACATATAAGTCAGGGGTGCTTGTGTGTGGAGGGGGCTGAAGATGGCGCGGTGTAACGCTGAAACTGGTAGCAAAAATAAAATAAAACTGGAAATTTAGACGGCTGAAGGTGTTGTGATTTGTCATTTTGACTCTCTCATGTTACAAGTCAAGGCACTAAAATGGATATTAACTTACATTACATCGTCTATTTTGATATGAATTGTTTAATTGTGAATGTTAAAGTAACAGAAATGTCTCAGAACATGTTGAAATGACTAAAAACAATATTTAGTTTGAAAATGTATTATTTTTTTTTAGTCACATGATGTTTATGATAAAATGAGTGTTGTTTAAATCAAAATGGGATATATCAGTCATTTCATATTACCATTTTCTGCCGTTTGCCTTTATTCTACGATTACAGTTTTTGAGATAATGTTGTATTCTTCCTGATGAGCATATGGAACTAGCTGCAAGGTTTGGAAATAATACTATTCACGATCATACAGTTTTTTTCAATACGTCTCAAAACTACTGTTGAGTGATATGTACGACTCCTGATATGAACACCTAAGTTGATATGTCTGTACTCACGCTCTGAACTTTCTGCATATATCGCGCTAACTACATATGCTACTTGCACACAGTAAATTAGTGTGTAGAGCTGCACCAAACTAGTCTTCGGACTGAAGATCACAAGAACAACACTACCATTAAAATGCATAGGGCATTATGTACGTCATTCACCGATCACATGATGTACTGCATAGGCTCTTGGACGATGTGCCACTGCATGTGCGTCGAAACATGGTTCCAGCGAGTTTGGTAACAGTACGTAGGTCGTGGTGGTCGGATTACTTGGCCTGCACATTCCCTCGACTTGAATCTGCTAGACTGCTAACTGCCAGGTCACATGAAATCTTGATTTACAGGGCCCCTGAGGCATCCGATGAATACCTACTGGCGTGGGTTTGGGCTGTGGCCTATGCTGGAGGATCAGGTACCATATCTTTCTTGACGTCGGTGGTCGTCACACTGACCCCTACTGGAAGTGGTCCCAGATGACAAGCGGCAGGAGTCACACAGCAACGTGTGTTGGTGTATTTGGCGTGTAGCGGGAAAGTTGTACGTTTCCGCACATGAGCTTCTGTGCTAAACTTGACAGTCTCGCCAGAATGAAATTTTCACTCTGCAGTGGAGTGTGCGCTGCTATGAAACTTCCTGGCAGATTAAAACTGTGTGTCGGACCGAGACTATAACTCGGGACCTTCGCCTTTTGCGGGCAAGTGCTCTACCATCTGAGCTACCCTAGCACAACTCACGACCCGTCCTTACAGCATCAATTCCGCCAGTACCTCGTCTCCTACCTTCCAAACTTCACAGTTGGTCGGCAGGAGAGCTTCTGTAGAGTTTGGAAGGTAGGAGACGAGGTACTGGCAGAAGTAAAGCTGTGAGGACGGGGCGTGAGTCGTGCTTGGGTAGCTCAGTTGGTAGAGCACTTACCCGCGAAAGGCGAAGGTCCCGAGTTCGAGTCTCGGTCCGGCACACAGTTTTAATCTGCCAGGAAGTTTCATATCAGCGCACACTCCGCTGCAGGGTGAAAATCTCATTCTGGATTTCGTACTAGTATTGCAAAAATTATGTCCTGTTCCATTTGCATATCTGACGAAGGAACAGACACACACTAGCATGTGTGTCCCGGCATACGTGCTGATGTATCTTACCTTATTCTGATGATCCGTAAGCGAAAAGTACGATGGATCCAAATGAACATTTTATATACTTCCAAAGCCTTGCAAACGCGAAAATATTTCGTTGACACCCAGATACATAGGGATAAATGATCACAGTAGTGAAATAAGAGGATCAGACCTCGCACGTAAGATTCAAGTGTTCGTTTTTTCAGCGAGTTGTTCGTGATTGGAACAGTACAGAAGTAGCTTAAAGGTGGTTCGATGAATACTCTGCCGGCCGTGTAAGTGTGAACTATAGGGCATTCAGGTAGAGGGAGATGTAGAAATCAAAGTCAGTAAACGCAAAGGTGTCAATTCACGAACTACAGTGTGGCAGATTTTTTATTATGCATACGATGACGAAGAAACGATGACGACGATGAAAGTAATGCAACGAGTCATAAAAGACACACAATAGCTGTCAGAGGCTCGTTAAGCTACGACGTCCATGAAACAATTCGATGTGTTAGCTAGCACACACAGCGTCAGTATGTAAGAAGTTTAACCTTAATAATCCAAACCAGAACAGTGCAATCCAATCATCTGCAAACAACGAGCAAATTTCGCGAGTTGTAAATGCGCTGAACTGTACATCACGTTCGGCCAGAGCGTTCAGATATGACTCCGCGGTACGCGAAGCAGGCTTTTATCAACGAGGGAAATTTTTTAAGAGCTGAAAAGCTTGCAATCGGCTGAGGGAGGTAGGAAAATGCAGCGAACCGCGTTCTGTTCTTTCATCCGCGCTTAACGAGCTCTGAACTGGGACTGGGTGATGGAGAAGGGAAGAGAGAGAGAGAGAGAGAGAGAGAGAGAGAGAGAGAGAGAGAGAGAGAGAGAGCTGGGAACAGAAATTACAGCTCCATACAGAACTCCAGCCTCCAGCCTTACTATGCAAACGTCGATACCAGCGGGAGGGGGTGGGATGAGGGGGGGTGGGAGGGGTGCCTGGAGCTCTCAGAAATGCGGCGATGCGCGAAAGGGGAGGTCAGACTGAGAACTAAGAAAGCGGAAAATTGTAGCAGTCTGGGTGAAGCGCGTCGTTTCATTTCATAAGAGCTGCCGGACAAATGGCAGTCGACGGCATGGCTATCTCTTCGGTAGAAAAGCCACGGCTGCATTAAACAAGCGGAATTAGTTGGGAAGCTTCCCGCTTAATATCACGCTGCAGTCTTTCTTTCCTTCCTTTTCCTCTTTATCTTAAGGTGCGTCTGCTGTCTATCGTTAACTGCAGTGTCAAAAATTTTGCGAAGCAACCAGAACGGCAGGAGGAAGCGAAATGACACATCACGGTTTGAGATGGTATGTAATATTTCAGTGATTACATAATGGAGTCAAATGTGTTCTATGACACAAGGATTAACAACGCTGTGCCTCTCCAAAACACTGGAAGAATGGAACCTTTCCTCAGCTCACCGCCACAATCGCCAAGCTAGTTAGTTAGTTAGATAGATACACGTTGCATACATCATGTGAACGATCCTTTTATCGAAAGATGTAGAACGAGTCAGTTTACAGGATATTTATACATGATTAGTGTTAACATTAATGAACACTTTATCATTTTCAATCCTAGACATCCAACTATACTTAATTTTATTTATTTTTCAATTTTTTACTTTTTTCCTGGCTACCAGTTGTCGAGTAGGAATTCGTCAACGGAATAGGAGTATTTGTCCAGGAGAAATGATTTAGATTTAAAACCTGCTTCGCTACCTGTCAGACATTTTGTGTTATTGGGAAAATGATCAAAAAATTTTATTGCTACATAGGGAGCTCCTTTCTGTGCCATGACAGCTTTAACAATGGGTATTAGAGGCAATTTTTCCGTCTAGCGTTGTAGGTATGGACATCAGCGTTCTTCTCAAATTGTGATGGATTATTTATTGCGTATTTCATAAGCGAAAATATGTATTGTGACGGCGGAGTTAAAATGCCTAGTTCCTTGAAGAGATAGCTTCATGACCTTCGTGTGTGAACACCACATACGTCCTTTGTTTTCGGACTCCATTTCCTTAGGATTCTTCCAATGAATCTCAGTCTGGCATCTGCTTTACCGACGATTAATTTTATATGGTCATTCCATTTTAGATCACTCCTAATGCCTTCCTACTGATCGCTTTTATGCGATCAATACTTTCTTTCTAAGCGATGAGTTGCCCAAGAAAATTATACCACAAGGGGTTATTGAGTGGAAACAGGCAAAATATGTCATGAGGTTGATACGTTTGTTTGCAAGATTAGCAATTATACGAGGAGCAAAAGTACCTGAACTTAACTCTCTGAAAAGCTCAGTAATATGCTTGTTCCAGTTCAAGATTTCGTGAATTACCCAAAAATTTTGAGCATTTTGCCTTACTTAATGACTTCAATTATATCAATTGTCGGTATTACTGTTTGTTGTGCAGATCTAAATGTAGTGAGCTTTTTTTTTTTTAATTTAGGGAGAGTTCATTCTCTGAGAACCACTCGATAATTCTTTGGTAAATATAATTTACTAACTCTTCTGTTGCTTTTCTTCTAATGGGATTTATTATAACACTCGTATCGTCTGCAAAAAGCACAAATTTTGCTAGTTGACGGTTACATGGGAGGTTATTCACGTATATAAGGAATAAGAGAGGAGCCAAAATTGAACCCTGTGGGTCTCCATTCGTGATGAGCTTTTGTTTTTTAGAATTTTTGTAACTGTATTAATTTTGGTGAAGCGTGTTGGCGCTAGTTCTGGCTGCTTAAAATTTTGCAGAATGGCATTATTAAATATATCCCCTTGCTTGTCCTGCTGAACCATTCAATCCTACATTTGCTGCTACGTTTAGAACGTGATTCTTACAAGTACTTGCAACTTGTTAATTATCAGTCGCAACATTGTCATTTACTTTAATTGCTTTATTCTTATTTCCGGTCTCGAAAACTGACATTCGGCCAGGAGAGCGGTGCGCTGACCATATGTCCCTCCATATCCGCATCCAGTGACGCCTATGAGCTGAGGATGACACGGCGGCCGGTCAGTACCGCTGGGCCTTCGTGGCCTGTTTGGGAGGAGTTTTTAGTTTAGTTTTAGTTTTATTCTTATTATATGCAACATTTATTTCTGTCAGGACCTGCATATTTCTGGGCACTTTAATGACTTTCCTTAAAATACTACACTATTTTTTTCACAGTGCTAGTGCGTAACCGCGATTTATCATTCAATACAGTGCTACTCGATTCACCAGCAGCCCATGCTTCGCAGTCGCATCGCCACTCCAAACACAGCTGTCTGTGTTGTGACGTCGCCGGCACTATACGCCTGGGACGGCAGTTACCTGGTCTGCCTGCTGCTAATCTCCGACTAATGGTGTGAGGTGACACAGAATGATTCAGGGAGCCCATTAACTGTTCTCGAACGGCAGGCGCAGATATAAAGGGTTTATGTTGTAATGGCTGCATAATCCTGTGAGCTTCCCTTGTGCTGGACAGACTTTATCAAAAGGAATCTTGCCAACAAGTGAGGCTGACCTCGCTTTCCCATGAAGTGCAACATCGGGCCAATGTCACATCAGAATGCCACAAAGACCTGGGTATTGCACGACTCGACCATCTGGCAAATGGACACCCAGAATGAGACCCCTTTCAGACTCTGTCAGATACTCATAATAAAATTTTCCTCGAGATATTTGAGTCTCATCTTTATCTACAGTTAATGATGGAAAGTGAAGACATGAATTAAAATTAGTTCCACGGCCTCTTGCTTCCGAGGCAGGAATGCCAGACATAACAACAGCGCAGCACTATAGCTATCACTGCTGCACTGACTGCTCCCCAACACAAACATCAGTTCACACCTTCAGTTTATTTTCCACTTCTTAGACCTTCATTACTGCAGGAGAGCCTCGGCGAAGGGGAAATAAACTGAAGATGTGAACTAAAGTTCGTGTTGGGGAGGACATAGGACTTGGGCAGTCCGTGCAGCAATGTTAGCTATAGTGCTGCGGCGGTGTAATTTGCTAGCACTCCTGCCTTGGAAGCAAGGAGACCTAGGTTGAAGCCCCAGCTGTGGCACAAATTTTAATCCGGTTTCCATCATTACCGTAAATACTCATAACCCTGTCTCACTTGAGTATGCAGTATGTCCATGTCCTTCACAGTAATCGCTGAACATCTTACGCTTGTCCAGAAAGTAAGTTCCGATCGGTCGCGAAATGGACACCACAATGAAAACCCAATGAAGCCTTGTGCAGATGTGTTGGGTAGTGCCTCTAGTATGACTGTCGATCGCATCAAGACGCTCTTTTCAGTTGTGAGCGCACTGTGAGTGGGTAAAGCTGCCTAGAACAACGATGTCTCCCGCCAAGAAGAAGTGCCCGCTGAGAGGATTCGCCTTAATGAATGCAGCCCACCTAACACAACTGCCATGCACTCTCTTCTTCATGTCAATTCTCAGCCGCACTCTGCAGGGGCAGTGAAGACGATCCTGCGGCCTTATCGATGAGAAGTGTTCGATCACCCATAACACAGCCCTAATTAGCTCGTCCTGAGTATCATCTCTGTTCACATGAAACGCTGGATATGAAGAAAACACTTGGGCGCAGGCTACGCGCTATAGACCAGCGTAGAGAATTATCGGGAAGCACAGGCCGCTGCTTTCTATGACGATGGTGTTGGAAGTTTGGTATAACGCTCCGACAAACGTCTAAGTCGAGGCGGCGGCTATGTAGAGAAGTATCTGGAAAGTGTAGCTAACTCTTGCTAGTAAAATGTTTCTGATTTTCACTGTGGTTTCCATTTAGCGACCGATCGAAACTTAATTTCTGGACAACCCTTGTATAGTCTACCAGGCCTGATAACAACATTGAACTCTGCATCAGATGAGACAGACAGAATCACAGATTTAGATCCGCCCTGCCAGTTCTGCGGCTGTTACAGCGTCGAATACGGAGGGACACACGTCTCATTTGCTACAACAAAAACGAGCACAACAGCTGCGTCCAGGCACAGCCGACAAATTAGATGTCGCATCTGTGTGTGGTAAATATTTTCTCGCAGTCAGCTCTACTTTCGAAGCGACCTTTAGCCACAGACACTCCGATTCTGTGCAGTGAGCTGTTTGTACACGTCGATCAACGACACACGTCGGATCAAAGTTCGGCTGTCATCCATTTGTGACTGTTAAAAATTATGCTTTCACCTGTATTTTATAGTACTCTATGCGGATTAAACAGCAGAGAACAAACTTTATACCGGTCCAGAAACAAACTTACCACGAATACTTTCAGTTTCAGACCATTCCCTTCCTGTGACAAGTACAGAACCGGAGTAACGGGATACCCAAGGTTTTACAGATTTTGTAAAATAAGGGAACGCAAGAAAACACTTCTTGAAGGTATAAAAGGTAAAAGGTCACCTTATAGTATAAGCTAATGTAACATACATGAAAAATGTCTTAAAACTGTACTTTTATATTGTTTCAAGAAATACTAGCGAATTTCCTGATCTGTCCCACCCACAGAGCAGAACCGGATAAGGTAATGTCTTGTGAAGTTATTGTGTAATCGTTGAAATTACTGCTTAAAATTATTATGAGTATCACCTTCCAACTAAGACATAAAGTTATTTTATGAACAATGTAGACTGTGAAATACGGTATCTTCGAAAAATTCGCTGTGAAGAATAAGAAAATATTTTAACGTCATTTTGGAAAATGTACAGTTACTATTAATGCTTAATAATCTTGAAACTAATAACTAGCAGTCTTTCTGGCGGTATTCACAAAAAAACTTTCTTCTTCCTCCTCACTGTCTATTCCAACATACGGATTGTCCGCCCACGTGACACACTTCTAGTATGCGACCCAGCTCTCAGACAGGAGGATAAGTCCTCACAGTACAGCTATTCAGTTTCATCTCCCTCTGATTATCTCTCCCCAACCATTTTCTTCGTTTTATTCTTCTTAAGGTCTGTCATCGCCTCTCTTTCCTTGTTTTTGTGAGTATTTATTTATTTTTAGTTTTTCTTTCTTTCTTTTATGCTTGCAACACCATTCTGCAGTTCATTCCTGTAACGATAATCCATTAATACGACAGCTGCTCTGCACTGAAAATATTTTTAAACTTCCCATCTGATTAGAGAACCCTTCGAACACATTTTTACACTTCCCATCTAATTTGCCAACTCTGTGGTCAGATTATTTGAAGCTTTACAAACATATCCTTCCAACACTCATCTGGTTATGTCAAACTCCTTGTTGTTGTTGTTGTGGGCTTCAGTCCTGAGACTGGTTTGATGGAGCTCTCCATGTTACCCTATCCTGTGCAAGCTTCATCTCCGAGCAACCTACATCCTCCTGAATCTGTTGAGTGTATTCATCTCTTGGTCTCCCTCTACGATTTTTCCCTCCACGCTTCCCTCCAATACTAAACTGACGATCCCTTGATGCCTCAGAACGTGTCCTACCGACCGATCCCTTCTTCTAGTCACGTTGAGCCACAAATTCCTCTTCTCCTCAATTCTTTCAGTATCTCCTCATTAGCTACGAGATCTACCCATCTAATTTTCAGCATTCTTCTGTAGCACCACATTTCTCTTCTTGTCTAAACTACTTATCGTCCATGTTTCACTTCCATACACGGCTACACTCCATACAAATACTTTTAGAAAAGACTTCCTGACAATTAAATCAAAACTCGATGTTAACAAATATTTCTTTTTCAGAAACGCTTTCGTTGCCAGTGCAGGTATACATTATATATCCTACTTCGAGCATCATCAGTTATTTTTCCCCCCAAATAGCAAAACACAATTACTACTTTAAGTGTCTCATTTCCTAATCTAATTCCCTCAGCATCACTTTATTTAATTTGACTACATTCTGATATCCTTGACTTTTGCTTTTGTCAACATTCATCTTGTTGTTGTTGTTGTGGTCTTCAGTCCTGAGACTGGTTTGATGCAGCTCTCCATGCTACTCTATCCTGTGCAAGCTTTTTCATCTCCCAGTACCTACTGCAACCTACATCCTTCTGAATCTGCTTAGTGTATTCATCTCTTGGTCTCCCTCTACGATTTTTACCCTCCACGCTGCCCTCCAATACTAAATTGGTAATCCCTTGATGCCTCAGAACATGTCCTACCAACCGATCCCTTCTTCTGGTCAAGTTGTGCCACAAACTTCTCTTCTCCCCAATCCTATTCAATACTTCCTCATTAGTTATGTGATCTACCCATCTAATCTTCAGCATTCTTCTGTAGCACCACATCTCGAAAGCTTCTATTCTCTTCTTGTCCAAACTATTAATTGTCCATGTTTCACTTCCATACATGGCTACACTCCATACGAATACTTTCAGAAATGACTTCCTGACACTTAAATCAATACTGGATGTTAACAAATTTCTCTTCTTCAGAAACGCTTTCCTTGCCATTGCCAGCCTACATTTTATGTCCTCTCTACTTCGACCATCATCAGTTATTTTGCTCCCCAAATAGCAAAACTCCTTTACTACTTTAAGTGCCTCATTTCCTAATCTAATTCCCTCAGCATCACCCGACTTAATTAGACTACATTCCATTATCCTTGTTTTGCTTTTGTTGATGTTCATCTTATATCCTCCTTTCAAGACACTGTCCATTCCATTCAACAGCTCTTCCAAGTCCTTTGCTGTCTCTGACAGAATTACAATGTCATCGGCGAACCTCAAAGTTTTTATTTCTTCTCCATGAATTTTAATACCTACTCCGAATTTTTCTTTTGTTTCCTTTACTGCTTGCTCAATATACAGATTGAACAACATCGGGGAGAGGCTACAACCCTGTCTTACTCCCTTCCCAACCACTGCTTCCCTTTCATGTCCCTCGACTCTTATAACTGCCATCTGCTTTCTGTACAAATTGTAAATAGCCTTTCGCTCCCTGTATTTTACCCCTGCCACCTTTAGAATTTGAAAGAGAGTATTCCAGTCAACGTTGTCAAAAGCTTTCTCTAAGTCTACAAATGCTAGAAACGTAGGTTTTCCTTTCCTTAATCTTTCTTCTAAGATAAGTCGTAAGGTCAGTATTGCCTCACGTGTTCCAGTGTTTCTACGGAATCCAAACTGATCTTCCCCGAGGTTGGCTTCTACTAGTTTTTCCATTCGTCTGTAAAGAATTCGTGTTAGTATTTTGCAGCTGTGACTTATTAAGCTGATAGTTCGGTAATTTTCACATCTTTCAACTCCTGCTTTCTTTGGGATTGGAATTATTATATTCTTCTTGAAGTCTGAGGGTATTTCGCCTGTTTCATACATCTTGCTCACCAGATGGTAGAGTTTTGTCAGGACTGGCTCTCCCACGGCCGTCAGTAGTTCCAATGGAATATTGTCTACTCCGGGGGCCTTGTTTCGACTCAGGTCTTTCAGTGCTCTGTCAAACTCTTCACGCAGTATCATATCTCCCATTTCATCTTCATCTACATCTTCTTCCATTTCCATAATATTGTCCTCAAGTACATTGCCCTTGTATAGACCCTCTATATACTCCTTCCACCTTTCTGCTTTCCCTTCTTTGCTTAGAACTGGGTTTCCATCTGAGCTCTTGATATTCATACAAGTCGTTCTCTTATCTCCAAAAGTCTCTTTAATTTTCCTGTAGGCGGTATCTATCTTACCCCTAGTGAGATAGGCCTCTACATCCTTACATTTGTCCTCTAGCCATCCCTGCTTAGCCATTTTGCACTTCCTGTCGATCTCATTTTTGAGACGTTTGTATTCCTTTTTGCCTGTTTCACTTACTGCATTTTTATATTTTCTCCTTTCATCAATTAAATTTAATATTTCTTCTGTTACCCAAGGATTTCTACTAGCCCTCGTCTTTTTACCTACTTGATCCTCTGCTGCCTTCACTACTTCATCCCTCAAAGCTACCCATTCTTCTTCTACTGTATTTATTTCCCCCATTCCTGTCAATTGCTCCCTTATGCTCTCCCTGAATCTCTGTACAACCTCTGGTTCTTTTAGTTTATCCAGGTCCCATCTCCTTAAATTCCCACCTTTTTGCAGTTTCTTCAGTTTTAATCTACAGGTCATAACCAATAGATTGTGGTCAGAGTCCACATCTGCCCCTGGAAATGTCTTACAATTTAAAACCTGGTTCCTAAATCTCTGTCTTACCATTATATAATCTATCTGATACCTTTTAGTATCTCCAGGGTTCTTCCATGTATACAACCTTCTTTCATGATTCTTAAACCAAGTGTTAGTTATGATTATGTTGTGCTCTGTGCAAAATTCTACCAGGCGGCTTCCTCTTTCATTTCTGTCCCCCAATCCATATTCACCTACTATGTTTCCTTCTCTCCCTTTTCCTACACTCGAATTCCAGTCACCCATGACTATTAAATTTTCGTCTCCCTTCACATCTTATACCCTCCTTTCAAGACACTGTCCATTCCGTTCAACTCCTCTTCCACGTCCTTTGCTGTCTCTGGCAGAATTACAACGCCGTCGGCAAACCTCATAGTTTCTATTTCTTCTCCATGGATTTTAGTTCCTACGCCAAATTTCTCCTTTTGTTTCCTTTACTGCTTGCTCAATATACAGATTGAATAACACCGGGGAGAGGCTACAACCCTGTCTCACTCCCTTCTCAACCACTGCTTGCCTTTCGTTCAAATGGCTACAAGCACTATGGGACTTAACATCTGTGGTCATCAGTCCCCTAGACTTAGAACTACTTAAACCTAACTAACCTAAGGACATCACACACATCCATGCCCGAGGCAGGATTCGAACCTGCGACCGTAGCAGTCGCGCGGCTCCGGACTGAGCGCTTAGAACCGCTAGACCACCGCGGCCGGCTTGCCTTTCGTGCCCCTCGACTCTCGTGAGTGCCATCTGGTTTGTGTGAAAATTGTAAATAGCCTTTCAAAATGGTTCAAATGGCTCTGAGCACTATGGGACTTAACATCTGAGGTCATCAGTCCCCTAGAAATTAGAACTACTTAAACCGAACTATCCTAAGCACATCACACACACCCATGCCCGAGGCAGGATTCGAACCTGCGGCCGTGGCGGTCGCGCGGTTCCAGACTGAAGCGCCTAGAACCGCTCGGTCACTACGGCCGGCTAAATAGCCTTTCACTCCCTATGTTTGACCCCTGCCAACTTCAGAATTTGAAAGAGAATATTGCAGTCAACACTGTTAGAAGTTTTCTCCAAGTCTACAAATGTTAGAAACGTACTTTTGCCTTTCCTTAATCTGTCTTCTAAGATAAGTCGCAGGGTCAGTATCGCCTCACGTGTTCCAACATTTCTACGGAATCCAAACTGATCTTCCCCGAGGTCGGCTTCTGCCAGTTTTTCCATTCGTCTGTAAAGAATTAATGTTAGTATTTTGCAGCCGTGACTTATTAAACGCATTGTTCGATAATTTACAGACCTGTCAACATCTGCTACCTTTGGGATTGGAATTATTATATTCTTCTTGAAGCCTGAGGGTATTCCATCTGTCTCATACATCTCGCTCACCAGGTGGTAGAGGTTTGTTAGGGCTGGCTGTCTCAAGGCTATCAGTAGTTCTAAACTCATTATATCCTTTAAAAATGCTATTTTCAGGAGATAAAACGGCTGAAACTGACGTTTCCATTGATTTAACAGCCAATTTCTGTCTACCTGTCTTTCTACTATAATTGTGATACATTGGGAAAAGCAATAAAAAAGCATATTGTTCTAAACACACTTGCACTCAAAATTAAAGGAGCATAACGAGACACTACCCCATTCTGGCCAATCCTGTGCCGCCCGAAGAGTGGTTTTCAGGTTAACAAACTTCTACGGGGCATAATATCGGACGGATTTAAACGTATTGGGTGACTACCGCACAGCGAATTTCATGCACTTTAAGATTACAAGTAATTTAAGAGTGGACGGTTAACAATTAACGGTCTAGCTCGCCGAAAGTTATAAAAGCGCAAATGGAAATGTGAAAGGCAACCCATCACTTACATGTTGCACCCCGAACTAAGTTAAAAAGGTTGCCGCGCCTTCCCTTCCATTCACAGATGTCGTTACATGCCACCACAAGAGGCTGCAGCAATCTGCAGTCTAGAAAAGGGCACAATGCCATCGTGCGTCCTGCTGCTTTCTGCAGGGGTTCCCCTACATGACAAAAAGCACTGCTCCGGGTGACAACGACGAAGCGCTTAAGTTTGCTGTTGTTCACATGCGACAAGAGCGACTACGGTCGCAAGTGTCGGCTTATCAAGCTTGTTTACTGACACACAGAAACACACTCCATTTACGCTGCTCGGCGCCGGATTAATGCGCCCTCATTTTACGCCGGAGAAACGATCGCGCGGCCTAATAATGGATGGCAGTGTGTATGACGCCGCGTTCTACTCGTGGGGCTTAACGCAAATCTCTATCGACGAGCCACGCTTCAGTTCAGTCGACACAGGCAACGCCCCATCATCTGACAAAAACTGTCGGTTTATATTTGAAAAATAATAGCAGACTTAACGCCGGACACCACGTTCGAATGGGCGAATTTTACAACACCGCACTAACTGTAGCGGTAACGTGTCTCCAACATTTATTGCAATTTCTCTGCTAACTGGCCGCACGCAGAGATTGTGGTGTCACCGCCAGACACCACACTTGCTAGGTGGTAGCCTTTAAATCGGCCGCGGTCCGTTAGTATACGTTGGACCCGCGTGTCGCCACTATCAGTGATTGCAGACCGAGCGCCGACACACGGCAGGTCTAGTCTAGGGAGACTCCCTAGCACTCGCCCCAGTTGTACAGCCGACTTTGCTAGCGATGGTTCACTGTCTACATACGCTCTCATTTGCAGAGACGACAGTTTAGCCTAGCCTTCAGCTACGTCATTTGGTACGACCTAGCAAGGCGCCATGTTCAGTTACTATAACTAATATCTTCAAGAATGTATTCTGAACAGATAATATTGTGAATCATGTACCGTCAAGAGCGACGTTCATCATTAATGGATTAAAGTTAAGTATCAAACTAATTACGTCCGCTTTCTGAATTCTCATTCCTTGTCATGTTCCAGACTTCACGTCGGTATAGTTCTTCCCTCCTCACGCCAGCCTGCGTGAGCTAAAACGAGTGCATTTCGGCCTCCACTCGTAACACGGCGTTGGCTCTTCTGCTAACACAAAATGTTGTACACTGAAGCGCCAAAGAAACTGGTATAGGTACGCGTATTCAAATACAGGGATGTGTAAACAGGCAGAATATGGCGCTGCGGTCTGCAACGCCTATATAAGACAACAAGTGTCTGAAGCAGTTTTTAGGTGGGTTACTGCTGCTACAATGGCAGGTAATCAAGATTTAAATGAGTCTGAACGTGGTGTTATAGTCGGCGCCCAAGCGATGGGACACAGTATCTCCGAAGTAGCGATGAAGTGGAGACTGTCCCGTACGACAATTTCACGAGTACACCGTGAATATAAGGAATCCGGTAAAACCTCAAATCTCCGATATCGCTGCGGCTGGAAAAAGACCCTGCACGGACGAGACCAACGACGACTAAACAGAATCGTTGAACATGACAAAAGTGTAACCCTTCCGCAAATTGCTGCAGATTGCAATGCTGGGCCATCAACAAGTGTCAGCGTGCGAACTATTCAACGAAACATAATCGATATGTGCTTTCGGAGCCAAAAGCGCACTCGAATACCCATGATAACTGCACGACTCAAAGCTTTACGCCTCGGCTGGGCCCGTCAACAGCGACGTTGGACTGCTGATGACTGGAAAAATGTTGCCTGCTCGGATGAGTCTCATTTCAAATTGTATCGAGTGGATGGACGTGTACGGGTATGGAGACAACCTCATGAATCCGTGGACCCTCCATGTGAGCAGGAGACTGTTCACGCTGGTGGAGGGTCTGTAAGGGTGTGGGGCGTGTGCAGTTGGAGTGATACGGGACCCCTGATACGTCTAAAGACGACTCTGACAGGTGACACGTAAGTAAGCATCATGTCTGATCACCTGCATTTCACGAGTGTACCGTGAATATCAGGTATCCGGTAAAACATCACATCTCCGACATAGCTGCGGCCGGAAAATATCCTGCTAGAACGGGACCAACGACGACAGAATCGTTCAACGTGACAGAAGTGTAACGCTTCCGCAAACTGCTGCAGATTTCAGTGCTGGGCCATCAACAAGTGACAGCACGTGAAACATTCAACGAAACAGCGTCGATATAGGCTTTCGGAGCCGAAGGTACACTCTTGTACCTTTGATGACACAATGCTCTACGCCTCGCCAGGGCCCATCATCATCATCATCATCATCATCATCATCATCATCATCATCAACAACAACAACAACAACATCAACATTGGACTGTTGATGACTGGAAACATGTTGCCTGGAGAGATAAGTCTCGTTTCAAATTGTATCGAGCGGATGGACGTGTACGGGTATGGAGGCAACCTCATGAATCTATGGACCTTGAATGTCACCAGGGGTCTGTTCTAGCTGGTGGAGTTTCTGTAATGGTGAGGGGCGTATGTAGTTGGGTTGATATGGGACCCCTGATACGTCTAGATACGACTCTGACAGGAAACACGTACGTAAGCGTCCTGTCTGATCATCTGCATCCATTCATGTCCACTGAGCATTTCGACGGACTTGGGCAATTCCAGCAGGACAATGCGACACCCCACACGCCCAGAATTGCTACAGAGTGACTCCAGGTACACTCTTGGGAGATTAAACACTCCCGCTGGCCGCTGAACTCCCCAGACTTGAACATTACTGAGAATATCTGGGATGCCTTGCAACGTGCTGTTCAGAAGAGATCTCCACCCTCTCTTACTCTTACGGATTTCTGGACAGCCCTGCAGCATTCATGGTGTCAGTTCCCTCCAGCACTACTTCAGACAATAGTCGAGTCCATACCACGTCGTGTAGTGGAACTTCTGCGTGCTCGTGGGGGCCCTACACGATGTTAGGCAGGCGTACCAGTTTCTTTCGCTCTTCAGTGTAGCTGCCGCCCGCAATAATTTTAGTAATTAAAGAGTGCAATTAAAATGTCACTGGACAAAATACGGTGACTGGTCGAGTGAGCGGGGTGGTTTATGATAACGACATGTAGCATAAAAAGTAGTATAAAAGTAGTAGCGACTCTGTAGGAATCAGCATGGGTTTCTAAAAAGACGATCGTGTGAAACCCAGCTCGCCCTATTCGTCCACGAGACTCAGAGGGTCATAAACACGGGTTCCCAGGTAGATGCTGTGTTTCTTGACTTCCGCAAGGCGTTCAATATAGTTCCCCTCAGTCGTTTAATGAACAAAGTTTGAGCATACGGACTATCATACCAATTGTGTGATTGGATTGAAGAGTTCCTAGATAACAGAACGCAGCATGCCATTCTCAATGGAGAGAAGTCCTCCGAAGTAAGACTGATTTCAGGTGTGCCGCAGGGGAGTGTCGTAGGACCGTTGTTATTCACAATATACATAAATGACCTTGTGAGGCTTTTTGCAGATGATGCTGTGGTGTATCGAGAGGTTGTAACAATGGAAAATTGTACTAAAATTCAGGAGGATCTGCAGCGAATTGACGCATGGTGCAGTGAATGGCAATTGAATCTCAATGTAGACAAGTGTAACGTGCTGCGAATATATAGAAAGAAAGATCCCATATCATTTAGCTACAATATAGCAGGTCAGCAACTGGAAGCAGTTAATTAAATAAATTATCTGGGAGTACGCATTAGGAGTGATTTAAAATGGAATGATCATATAAAGTTGATCGTCGGTAATGCAGATGCCAGACTGAGATTCATTGGAACAAGCCTAAGGAAATGCAGTCTGAAAACAAAGGAAGTAGGTTACAGTACGCTTGTTCGCCCACTGCTTGAATACTGCTCGGCAGTGTGGGATCCGTATCCGTACCAGATAGGGTTGATAGAAGAGAGAGAGAAGATCCAACGGAGAGCAGCGCGCTTCGTTACAGGATCATTTAGTAATCGCGAAAGCGTTACGGAGATGATATATAAACTCCAGTGGAAGACACTCAGGAGAGACACTCAGTAGCTCGGTACGGACTTTTGTTGAAGTTTCGAGAACATACCTTCACTGAGGAGACAAGCAGTATATTGCTCCCTCCTACGTATATCTCGCGAAGAGACCATAAGAATAAAATCAGAGAGATTAGAGCCCACACAGAGGCATACCGACAATCCTTCGTTGCACGAACAGTACGAGACTGGAATAGAAGGGAGAGCCGATAGAGGTACTCAAGGTACCCTCCGCCACACACCGTCAGGTGGCTTGCGGAGTATGGATGTAGATGCGTCCCGTTTGCTCAAAGGAGGTCTTGTAACAAAACTTCAGGTTCGCAGCACTTACTACCGATTTTAAGGGCTAGTCTATGGGGCCTAATCGCTCGGACAGTATTAAGAACCACTCATTCCAAAATCTACCATTAAAATAAGCTTCTCTGACTGGAAGTCAGCGTTCGCAGACTTTCACGAATCGCTGTTTCACAGGACAACGTTCAGATTCCTTTTCTCAAACTTTAGTAAGATATACGCTCGCGTAACAAAGAAAGATTTCTCGCCATTACCGGAATGATTCGGAATGGCTTCCACACATACGGGATTGTGTCACTCTGAACTACTGTTCTCGGAAGACTGAATGTACGCCAAGCTTATCGAAACGAAATTACTTCGCCGAACAATCGTCAGAGAAGCTGTTTCCACACTGGTTGACAAAAGGAATGGGTGCTGTTTTTCACTGTAACGTGCTTTATCTCGGCCAAGCTCCCCGGCAATTACAGTCGCGCCTGGGCCAAGTTCCGAGGAATCCACTATCGGCAACGCGCAACAACCACAGGGCTGGCAGCTCGACTTCCGCTAGCGCCGTGAACGTTGCGGAAGGCAAACGGTGACTGCCTCTTCTCTGGGATTCGGCTGCCTTGCCTGTCGCCGTTGAGCGAGTACCGACTGCGGCGCCCTTGCAGTTCAGGGTGTATACATGGACAAGGAAAAAAAATTCCTCCCGGTTTCCCGGTTGAAAATATACTTTCTCCCGGTTGAAAATACTCTTTTTCCGTGTTAAGTGGCAGTACACTTTTCCTCGGCACTGTAAAACTAATCAATCCTTAGAATGTTCACGATTTTCTACACAGACGTAGAATTTGCCGGCACTATAGAAAACGAAACCCAGGGGGGAAAAAAACACGTTTTGGAAAGATCTGTGATGTGCAGTAACATGTACGCTACATTTTTATCTTGTTACGGAGGTATAACTTCGAATTCCACCAAACACTGCATGTTACTTTCCGAAGCAATGAAATCGAAATTGCGACGCTTTTGTAAGCCAGTCATAGCTCATGTCACGTGATCTCGCCAGCTGATGACAGCATAGGACACGTGTTGTATTCAACCAATAGCAAGATCACTCTTAAGTAGCGCCAACACTCAAAAGAGAAAAGTTAATGGTGGAAATTAATAGACATAGTGTTGCTACAAGAAAAACAAAGTTTTCACAAATAATATTCGTCTCGAAGATTAATAAGCTGCAAGACAAGCTAAGCTTCTACACATAATGCTGATCTTTTCGCGCGTGTTATCCTTTAAGAGACGTCACACAAATGTGCGAGTAAAATTTTTAATAACGACATAAGTGTCTGATCTTCTGGGCTCGAAATTCTTCTAGATGGTCGTCCTCAAAAAGTAGATTTTTGAATGAGAGTCAAACGCTCTGTGATCTAAGAAAGTCATCGTACATTCCCGCACATAGTTCATCTCGCGTAAAAGGAAATTTACTTTGAAAGTAACACTTTTCAAACCACCATTCCCAATATTTTTCCGTGACCTGCTAGAAATTGGTTCCTTTCAGCAGTTGCCAGAGAGCGCCAGATAGCAGGCGTCACTGCGCCTGCGCAGCTACGATGACGCAGGAAGCCTGCATTTTCGTACGTGTAAAACATTAAAAGATCTTTAACATTATGTCATAAAAGAAACAAGACATCAAAGGATACTTCAAGAGCATCGGAATTTCGTGAACCATACTAAAATGCATAATTCGGCTTAAAGTGCACAATAGTATGTCCAGATTGGGATGTAAATTTTCTTGAGTGCCAGTACTCTTATTATCTCATGTTTGGTTCATTATTATGGCATAATGCCATACGAGCTAGAAAATGGAAGACGTGCACTTGATATGCAGCGAACAGTTGAAACTAGCCAACAGTGTTAAATTAAACACTTCGTTGCAAATAAATTGACTGCCTCAGCGCAAAAGATTAACGAAAGCCAAATCTCTTTAGCAAACAGGCAAAAATACCTTCATTGTTCTGCTAGGAGATTAATGCTTAACTGTCAGAAAGGTGGAAATAAAACCTGAAATTAACAACATATTTTAGCCTTTCGTAATTATGCGAACGTATTTTAATTCATTTGGTAGCTCCCGGCCACAGAAATACTTTTTCTTTTCGTTTAACGCGAGAGCAATAACCGAAGAGGAAACAGCAAAATCACTAAACGTAAACACAGGTCACATGGACACTACCCACCTCCCCACTACAACTCAGACTGCTCTGTGCATCAGCCCCGGATCTACGATTTCCGAACCGGAGCAATTTAGATAGTGGCGCCAAGCCACACATCTGTGGCCAGAAGCGGGAGAAGGTACTACCCCAGATCACATAAGATCTTACGTGATCTGGGGTACTACTCACACGCGACTCAACTGCGCACGCGCAAGAGCCCGCTTGCATCTGCTTAAATGAGTCTAATGTAAACAGCTGACACGTTACGCTCATCGGAGCCAATTTGTTTATAGGATGCACTGCATATTCTTCCTAAAGCGTTTGACACACGTTGGTTGGCAGACGCTTGTATGAGCACAGTGTTTTGTTGTTGTATATGGCGCATTTCCTTTGCGACTTAAGCCTTATTTTCCTTTTTTTTCTCTCTCGTTCATGTTTTATTGCTGCAGTATTATTCTGCAAAAGTGGTATACAGTAATATCCTTTGTTAGAGTATTGGTTCTTATCAGTCAAAATCACAAAAATTTAACAGATAACTAAAACAATGAAAAATTCCCGGAATTCTAAAAAATTTCCGTGTTTTTCCCGTTTTCTCCCGGTCGCAAAAATTCCCGGGTTTTTCCAGGATCTCCCGGCTGTCCCGAGTCGTATACACCCTGAGTATCGGTACTGTCTAGGGTGTTTGCTGAGTGGAGGCACTCTGTCTGGAAACCGCAGCTACGAGGAAGACTAGTCCTACAGAATCCAAAATGGAAATTTCTGCACGCTTTACTTCCGATGTGACCAGGGAACGCCAGGAACTCGAAGTTCCACAGTAGCTAACTTGGTGTGCCCTATCTGTTTTAATGGCGTATTACTCTGTTTCCTTGACGGCAGTTCCCATCACTGGTAAATGGTTATTAATGGTTGGTTGATTTGTGGGAGGAGACCAAACAGCGAAGTCATCAGTCCCGTGGGATTACGGAAGGGTGGGGAAGGAATTCGCCCGTGCCCTTTCAACGGAACCATCCCGGCATTTGCCTGAAGCGATTTAGGGAAATCACGGAAAACCTGCCGGCCGGGGTGGCCGAGCGGTTCTAGGCGCTACATTCTGGAACCGCGCGACCGCTACGATCGCAGGTTCGAATCCTGCCTCGAGCATGGATGTGTGTGATGTCCTTAGATTAGTTAGGTTTAAGTAGTTCTAAGTTCTAGGGGACTGATGACCTCAGATGTTAAGTCCCATAGTGCTCAGAGCCATTTGAACATGTTAGCTGTAAATAAGCTGAAAAACAGTAATGATAGACAAAGTGGTAGACTAGTTTACTTCCATATTCCTTAAAGCCGGCTTCTCCGACCCCAGGTTACCTACCTCAAATTTGAACCAACCACGGAAAACCTAAATCATGATAGCCGGACGAGGGTTTGAACCGTCGTCCTCCCGAATGCGAATCCAGTGTGCTAACCACCGCGCCACCTCGTCCGGTGGTTATTAACAGGTCAATGGTTATCTGCAGAGTGATTTGCAAACAGAAACTGGAGGAAGCTAGCCAGTGTGGAACTCTGCAGTCAACTGCAAGTTTCGTGTGCCACAAAATTTTTCTGTGGTCGTCACCCAATTAAAAATAAAATTGGGAAAATTTAATATAAGAACTGAATTCATCACTGAACTGGTAAGCATAACTCACGTGTTAATGTTAATAAAAAGATCCAAGTGAATATATGGAATCAGCATATGGGAACAATTTAAATACAAACGTTAAATCAAATAATTCCAAGTAAGTAGGAGCTTAAGCCTCAGCAAAGAGAATAAGATAGACAAAAGTCTACAAATATAAGGCCTGCCTTTTGCGCTTCGGAAACGCCAGGTAGGAGGTATTAAAAATAATCATACAAAATGGGCCGGGTTTGTGTGAGAAAAAAAAAAATTGTTCAAATGGCTCTGAGCACTATGGGACTTAACTTCTGAGGTCATCAGTCCCCTAGCACTTAGAACTACTTAAACCTAACTAACCTAAGGACATCACACGCATCCATGCCTGAGGCAGGATTCGAACCTGCGACTGTAGCGGTCGCGCGGTTCCAGACTGCAGCTGCTAGAACCGCTTGGCCACCCCGGCCGGCTTCCTTCCTTCATACTACTTCTGTGTTCCTACAGAAGACGTGTCACTGATCTCATTTGTACTAAGATTGTAGTACACGCGAGTAGCTTCCACTACCAGACTGGAATGCATAAGTTCGGAATAATGTTCACCAATGCGCAGTTTTCTATAGTAGAAGTCCCCTGCGCAGAAAACAGCACGCACGTGAATCCGTTATCTTGAGGCTGCAATAAACTGCTAGCGACAAGCTAGTATTGTGTACATACTTAAATTTTGATTTGCTTTGTTTGAACAGGATGCTACTCGCTTTTTGTTAGCAGAATACGAGAAACTGCACGGTTATAGCCCACTTTGTGAATCACAAATAATTTCCATTCGCCACACTTTCACAGAGAATAAACAAAATAATTAACTGCGTGTTTGCGTAATTACTATCAAATTAGTTCTCAATTACACGTCCAAAAACCCAGAGATTGCTAAAACCATCTCATCCGTCCTCCACATTAGGCGCGACCCGAAAATACCCGAAGTGCTTCGTCTGCCTTTTCGTTTAGCAGTTGTTTATTATTCTGCTGATAATTAGCATTTTTGAAATAATCGAATGATAGCCTGCTATTAAGAAATGCATTTACATGAGAAGAAAGTAAATTCACTGTTTAGTTTTTCTAATATTACTAACAAAAGTTTAGCATTCTGGGGACTACTTCCGAACACAGCATCCAATCACGAGGAAGGACCACAATTTAGGCGGTCTTTCTCACGATACACGTACCGAATATACCATCTGTCACCTGTACCTCACACCAAATTACGTCATCTTCCAACAGTTGCTTTGTCAACTGCTCTAACAAGGGAACCTCCCCATCGCACCCCCCTCAGATTTAGTTATAAGTTGGTACAGTGGATAGGCCTTGAAAAACTGAACACAGATCAATCGAGAAAACAGGAAGAAGTTGCGTGGAACTATGAAAAAAATAAGCAAAATATACAAACTGAGTAGTCAATGTGCAATATAGGCAACATAAAGCATAGGTTGAGCTCAGGAGCGCCGTGGTCCCGTGGTTAGCGTGAGCAGCTGCGGAACGAAAGGGGCTTGGTTGGTCTTCCGTTTAATTTTTTATTTTCAGACAATTTTAGTGTGGGAGTAGACGTGATTACCATTCCTCCAAGTTGTACACCTCTTGTGCAACCGTTAGATGTGTTTGGTTTTCGGCAAGTGAAATACTTTGTGAAAAGATTCTATGATTTTGCGAAGCTGCACAGGTACACAGAGCAGTATTGTTTACGTGATCGTGTGTCAATTATCAGAGTTCAGGCACTCACACATAATCAACTTCGCTGTACAAAATTCCAGGACAAGTTCAGATTTGCTTGGACATATGCGGGATTTGACGGCCTACACACGGAAAAATTTGAAAACGTTAAAAACATATGTTTTGACAGAGCACAGGGAAAACTGTGCGACTGTGAAACTGTTGCATTCATTTTTTGCAGTTTATGCGACAAACTCTTATATTTTCAGCACTTCTTTGGGAGCGATTATCACATCCACAAGAAAAACCTAATTCGGGCAAGGTAGAAGATTCTTTTTCCCCATTCGCCAAGTGTACAAGTTAGGTGGGTCGACAACATATTCCTGTCATGTGACGCACATGCCGTCACCAGTGTCGTATAGAATATATCTGGCGTGTTTTCCTGAGGAGGGATCGGTTGACCTTTGACCTTGCGATCAAATGTCCTCGGTTCCCAATGGAGAGGCACGTCCTTTCGTCTACTAATCGCACGGTTTTGCGGTGCGGTCGCAAAACACAGACACTAAACTTATTACGGTGAATAGAGACATCAATGAACGAACGGACAGATCATAACTTTACGAAAATAAAGAAAGTAAACTTTTCACTCGAGAGAAGACTTGAACCAAGGACCTCTCGTTCCACAGCTGCTCCCGCTAACCACGGGACCACGGCGCTCCTGAGCTCACCCTATCCTTGATGGTGCTTGTCTTGAGCATAGACTACTCAGTTTGTATATTTTGCTTATTTTTTTCATAGTTCCACACAACTTCTTCCTGTTATCTCGATTGTTCTGTGTTCAGTCTTTCAAGGCCTATCCACTGTGCCAACTTATAACTAAATCTGAGGGGGGTGCGATGGGGAGGTTCCCCTGTAAGAAGAGCTTCTTGTAGCTGAATATGATGGCTGTAAAGTCAGGGCCCCTGCAGGTGAAGGAGAAGGTTATCATGATCTTGCAGGAACTTGTGTGAACAGATTTGGATTTCTTTGATGGCGGGTGACGTGCGATGTTTCCACAATCGGCTCTGCCGTTTGCCCTCAGGCTGTCGGAATGTTGCCGGTCGGCATCATACTGCCGCACGATAATGCCTGCCCTCACACTACCAATCTGACCAAAACTACGCTTCGGCGGTTTGCTTCGAAAGCACTGCAACATCTTCTGTAGAGCTTGGACCTTCCACCGCGTGATTTTCACATATTTGACGACCTGAAGAAAGACATGAGTGGACGTTAGTTTCAGTTGGACAATTAGGGGCGAGAGTGGGTGCACTTGTTGACCTGTCAGCGGCCGATCGCTTTCTACGAAACTGTTACTGATCGTCTATAGTTCAATTCTTTTATCTTGGCGGCTCGCGCATGCTCGCCCAGACGCGGGAGATTGCTGCGTTGCCAGTTGTACGCGTCAAGAGAAGCAGCGCCATAGTACACTTCGCAAACTTACGTTTAGGGGAGAGCGCGCAGTTTATGAAGTAAAGCCACCACGGCCGCATTAACCCTTTCGCTGCTACAGAGACGAGCTCCCCGCATTCCGCGCTGTGCGCGATTTTGTCATCACTGCACTGCTCGCCTGTGCTGACACATGGTGTTTCGACTGCTTTGACACACTTACCATTCGATTTCACAAAAACTATTTGGCCCAAAAATTTGATTTTTACACATCTTCTTGACTGATACCTTCCCCCCATAAATGACTTAATTTTGTTTCGATGTTCAACGCAGTTATTGTGCAGCATTAAATGTAGTAAACCATTGCACGAAATTTTGAAGAGTTCGCAGAGGTATAAGCCCATAGCGTATACTTTCCGTATGGTCGATTTTAGTTGCCACAATGTTGAGAAAGAAATGTGGACAAGATACCTAAATTTCATATAAAATTTACTGTATAACAATATCTCATTTAATGTAAGTACCAGATAGGTGTCGTATGTAATATTGAGAAATATTCCGTCTTTCGAGACTGTAATAAGAGTTTTATTTATACCAGAGTCATTTCGCTTTTTTCTACAAAGTTCTGTTTAAAACAAAATTGGCGAAGTACACAAAACTGAATTGTCGAAGTAATAAAACATAGAAACTAAAATACACTCCTGGAAATTGAAATAAGAACACCGTGAATTCATTGTCCCAGGAAGGGGAAACTTTATTGACACATTCCTGGGGTCAGATACATCACATGATCACACTGACAGAACCACAGGCACATAGACACAGGCAACAGAGCATGCACAATGTCGGCATTAGTACAGTGTATATCCACCTTTCGCAGCAATGCAGGCTGCTATTCTCCCATGGAGACGATCGTAGAGATGCTGGATGTAGTCCTGTGGAACGGCTTGCCATGCCATTTCCACCTGGCGCCTCAGTTGGACCAGCGTTCGCGCTGGACGTGCAGACCGCGTGAGACGACACTTCATCCAGTCCCAAACATGCTCAATGGGGGACAGATCCGGAGATCTTGCTGGCCAGGGTAGTTGACTTACACCTTCTAGAGCACCTTGGCTGGCACGGGATACATGCGGACGTGCATTGTACTGTTGGAACAGCAAGTTCCCTTGCCGGTCTAGGAAGGTAGAACGATGGGTTCGATGACGGTTTGGATGTACCGTGCACTATTCAGTGTCCCCTCGACGATCACCAGTGGTGTACGGAAAGTGTAGGAGATCGCTCCCCACACCATGATGCCGGGTGTTGGCCCTGTGTGCCTCGGTCGTATGCAGTCCTGATTGTGGCGCTCACCTGCACGGCGCCAAACACGCATACGACCATCATTGGCACCAAGGCAGAAGCGACTCTCATCGCTGAAGACGACAGGTCTCCATTCGTCCCTCCACTCACGCCTGTCGCGACACCACTGGAGGCGGGCTGCACGATGTTGGGGCGTGAGCGGAAGACGGCCTAACGGTGTGCGGGACCGTAGCCCAGCTTCATGGAGACGGTTGCGAATGGTCCTCGCCGATACCCCAGGAGCAACAGTGTCCCTAATTCGCTGGGAAGTGGCGGTGCGGTCCCCTACGGCACTGCGTAGGATCCTACGGTCTTGGCGTGCATCCGTGCGTCGCTGCGGTCCGGTCCCAGGTCGACGGGCACGTGCACCTTCCGCCGACTACTGGCGACAACATCGATGTACTGTGGAGTCCTCACGCCCCACGTGTTGAGCAATTCGGCGGTACGTCCACCCGGCCTCCCGCATGCCCACTATACGCCCTCGCTCAAAGTCCATCAACTGCACATACGGTTCACGTCCACGCTGTCGCGGCATGCTACCAGTGTTAAAGACTGCGATGGAGCTCCGTATGCCACGGCAAACTGGCTGACACTGACGGCGGCGGTGCACAAATGCTGCGCAGCTAACGCCATTCGACGGCCAACATCGCGGTTCCTGGTGTGTCCGCTGTGCCGTGCGTGTGATCGTTGCTTGTACAGCCCTCTCGCAGTGTCCGGAGCAAGTATGGTGGGTCTGACACACCGGTGTCAATGTGTTCTTTTTTCCATTTCCAGGAGTGTATATTGTCAGGGAGGCGCAGTGCGCAAACAATTTGTGTTTGTCACAACGGACAGCAAATACTTGCCAAAACATAGATCAGTTGACGAAAACATTGAATATGATGATGTTGCCAAAGCTGCGAAGCAAAGAATTGCATCAGACAATCAAGTAGGTCGGCAACGTACGAGCCGAAATTCTGCTCTAAATAATACTTTTAATACTGTCGCAGAGAATATATCTCAACATGAATAGTGAAACAGTGACTGCAGAAGAGAAGATATACAAACAAAACAGATAATATGAATATTGTATGTGTGCCTTTTCATTGTTTTTAATTGCTGTGAAAAGAAATATTGGAGGACAAAATTAGAAAAACCGAAAACTTATTATGATTATAATGAAGAGACAAAGCACTAGAAATTTCAAAAAATTACATTCAAACGAATTAAATTCATGAAGTAAGACACTTCGATATTGTTTTTAAATAAAGAAAATAATAAGAGCCGAACAAGGTTTGAACTTTTTTTTTTTTTTTTTTTTTTTTTTTTTTAACTCAGAACCTTTCACCTCACAGCTAAGCATCTTAACCATTACGCTAACTCAGATCCTGATACAAATGAACTCCTGGAGGACTTTAAAACATGACGCAAAATACCGACAAACACTGTTGGGATGACTATGAATTATTCACGTTTTGTCGAAGTACAATAAGAAATAAACAATTAGCGCTGTTCTTTAATGCGAAAAAGCGGTTTGTGAGAATGATACAAACATCTTTCCTTCCTATCGCCTGAATTAGGAGGCTTATTGCTTGTTTGGTTCAATTAATTAATAGAATATGAAGCAATTGGTATAAAGAATTCTAAAACTGAAGCCATTCGTCCGTGCTCTGCACTGCACTCGAGCTCTAGCAACGTCGTTCTCTGTTCATTGGCCGACTGTGTTTTGTGACGTCAGATGCGCAGAACGAACCTAAACTCGGCCGCCGTCGTAAATGACGCGCACTATAGTCTCTCAGTGGAATAAAAGTCTTGACGTGTGTGTTGAATGGAAGCATTCCAAGGTACCGTTGCGACAGGTGTTCAGTTTTCGTTCGACTGCCCCTGGTACAGCGAGACTTAGGAGGCGCCGTATGGTGTTGCAGAGAGCAGCAGCAACAGCAGCAGACGGAGGTGGAGCTGCAGGAGGTGGGACAGCTGCAGGAGGCGGGACAGCAGCTGCACCTGCAGCGCCGCAGACAGCTGATCCCCAGGGCGAGACTCGCCACCAGCTGGGCCAGCCGCCACCAGCGCCACCACCACCATCACCACCACCTGCACGACCAGTACCAGTACCACCTCCAGGGGTGAGTGCTGCAGCCCGTGCGCATCCTCTCGTCTCAAGACATTCCTGTTTTATCACTACTACATGTGCAGTGTCTGTTCTTTGGGAAATGTCCGAAAGAATGGACAGTGGAATGCAGGCAAGTCTTCGAAGGACGCACTTCAAAAACGAATTCACGACATCCAGAAACGTAAACGTATGGCCCCAGTATGCCAATATCGATTATTTTTGAGAGGTGCATATGGGGCCTGAAGATGTTGTTGTTGTTGTTGTTGTTGTCGTTGTCGTCGTCGTGGTCTTCAGTCCTGAGACTGGTTTGATGCAGCTCTCCATACTACCCTATTCTGTGCAATCTTCATCATCTCCCAGTACGTACTGCAGCCTACATCCTTCTGAATCTGCTTAGTGTACTATCTTGGTCTCCCTCTACGATTTTTACCCTCCACGCTGCCCTCTAATGCTAAATTTGTGATCCCTTGATGCCTCAGAACATGTCCTACCAACCGGTCCTTATTCTTGTCAAGTTCTGCCACAAATTCTTCTTCTCCCCAATTCTATTCAATACCTCCTCATTAGTTATGTGATCTACCCACCTTATCTTCAGCATTCTTCTGTAGCACTACATTTCGAAAGCTTCTATTCTCTTCTTGTCCAAACTATTTATCGTCCACTTCCATACATGGCTACACTCCATACAAATTGTTTCAGAAACGACTTCTTCACACTTAAATCTATACTCGATGTTAACAAATTTCTCTTCTTCAGAAACGCTTTCCTTGCCATTGCCAATCTACATTTTATATCCTCTTTACTTCGACCGTCATCAGTTATTTTGCTCCCAAATAGCAAAACTGCTTCACTACTTTAAGCGTCTCATTTCCTAATCTAATTCCATCAGCATCACCCGACTTAATTCGACTACATTCCATTATCCTCGTTTTGCTTTTGTTGATGATCATCTAATATCCTCCTTTCAAGACACTGTCCATTCCGTTCAACCGTCTTCCAAGTCCTTTGCTGTGTCTGACAGAATTACAATGTCATCGGCGAACCTCAAAGTTTTTATTTCTTCTCCATGGATTTTAATACCTACTCCGAATTTTTCTTTTGTTTCCTTTACTGCTTGCTCAATATACAGATTGAATAGCATCGGGGAGAGGCTACAACCCTGTCTCACTCCCTTCCCAACCACTGCTTCCCTTTCATGTCCCCCGACTCTTATAACTGCCATCTGGTTTCTGTACAAATTGTAAATAGCCTTTCGCTCCCTGTATTTTATCCCTGCCACCTTTAGAATTTGAAAGAGAGAATTCCAGTCAACATTGTCAAAAGTGGCCTGAAGATAACGCAATGAATTGCCGAAACTGGCAGCGAAAATAAAATAACTTCCAAATTGCGTAGCTGTTTGGCGAATTTCATTGTTAAATATTTGCCAGTCGCTGTCCCATGGCCACAATGGATCAACAGAGACTTGTCAAAACCTTTCTCAAATTCTAAAATTGCTACAAACGTAGGTTTTTCTTTGTGCAGGAAAGTCGTATAGCCAGCATGGCCTTGTCCAATCTTATAAATATTACCTGATCGGAAATATCCGGACACCTATTAGTAGATATTAATATGGGGTATGACCACCCTTTGCGTTTATGACGCCTTGATCTCTGTGGGGGACGCATTCAGTGGAGAGTCTGAAAGTGCATAGAGGAATGGCAGACATTCTTCCTCAAGTATCTTGAAACTAACCTGTTTCTACGGGTTATTACGTTAAGATTAGGGTCGCCACCGACTCTTAACCACACAACTAATCAAAGGTTTGGCCGAGTCGGAAATTAAATTAATTTGATCACAGTCAAAAAACTCATAAAAATGCATACGTCGTTATATCGCTCATAGGGGATGCGATGTAATTAATAGTATCGCCCGTGCATTGTTTACGAGAATCAAACATTTAAAATAAAATAGAAAATGCATCAACAATGTGCATAAGATCAGCTCCCTGCGACACACCTGAAAATAAGACTTAATCTAAAGCATTTGTTTTAAAATAATAGGGGAAACTAATCACTGGACCTGTGCGTAAGGAAACGCGTTGGATGTGCTACCGGAAAGGCTATGAGGTGAGTGGCTTAGGTGCAAAAACGTAACCTCGGAGTACAAGAGAAAATTTTAAATAAAATCAGTTATTCCTAAGATATGGATGTGAGGCATGTACACAATTCCTGATAACATTAATTCCTAAAACATTAAAGAAAAGCATTGATACATTCACTGTTATAATCTACACCTAAAATCATTGGTGTGAATCATTCATACAACTGCTGTTGCCTGATAACTGATCACAATAACTCGTGAAACAGTACACGTTTCGCAGTACACCTGCGTGCCCACGTGGTTTGTGGAGACGCAATTTCTAGGTATCGTGGCCTACTTGCAACAATATCACATCACACAATCACGAACAGTTAACATTCTTTAAAACAAACACGAGATCGGACAGTTAGTGATGACGGTAGCCTAACAAACTCGAATGTTCAACCACGTGGTTGGCTCCCCACGGACGAAAGATACATAAAGCAAGGAAATTTACGAGAAGGCGAAGCTATTAATATTTAGGAAAATAAAAGCTTATACAGGCACAGCTGAAGGCAAACAGACATTCATACAGGAGCGAGTGCTCACTTCTTATCGACACCTTTGTGTGGCGCTCTTCCAGTGGATCCAAGCCTGCTATAGAAATTTACTAAAAGAAAAATCTGCCAAAGTTTTGCATTCCTTGCTGCGACAAGGCAAAGCAATCTTTCGGAGTTGAAAAGCGAGACCAAAAGCTAACAGCTCTCCTCTCGCCAAGTAACAACGCACCACGCGGTCAGCCTAACTCACCCTTCTTCGACTGGGACACAGCTGTGGACGCTTCCCGTACCGGCGGCAGACTGCCTCCCTTTTTCTTCTCCAGCCTCTTCCACGCTCCGCGTGGCCCGGAAAACCCAAAGAAGCCATTTCCGCCACCAACCTAACGCAGGTGGATTTCTCACAAGTAGCGCAAACCTCTTTGCCTTCTTGACCACTACGAGAGTTGGCTATTCTGTACAACTGCTACTGAATCTGTATGACTATCGCACACTTTCTGCAGCAGACTACGGCACCGTCTAGCAACGTGACACACAACCACATTCATTCAATCACACCACTATGAGAGTTATGAGAAAAGATAAACAAAGAAAAGAAAGAGAAATGGTAGTGAAAATGGGCTACTGGACTAATAAAAGGTGGCTACAGGACCCTTTCAATCTAAACCAGAGAAGCTAGTGATGATGGACGCTGCGTTGTGAAGCGAAGTCGACGTTGTACCTGTTTCCAGCAGTTTTCCGTCAAGTTCAAGTATGGATTCCGGGCAGGCAAATCCATTGCGAGAATGTTATTGTCCATGAAACATTGTTGCAAAAATTATGCTTCATGATAGGATGCATTGTCATGCTGATACAATAAACGATCTCCGAACTTTTCCCCTACTGTACGTAGTACACAATGCTATAAAGTGTTCACATATTTTTCCACATGTTGTATTTTCTGAAGCACAGTAAGGGGACCACCCCCTCACCACAAGAAACACCCTGATATCGTATCAGCACTTCTTCCGGACTACACTATAGGCACTTCGCGTGATGGCAGGTAAAGTTCTGCAGGTGCTCGCCTGACGCAAAGCCATCGGTTTGCCACGTGATATAAACTGATTCACGACTCCAAATAGCTCGTTCCCATCATTCTTTGCGAGGGACTGATGGTCCTATAGTTTGGACCCCTTTCTCTCCAAACAAACCATCCAATCGGCAAACCAGTCAACCAACCAACAAACCAACCAAGCAACCAATCAACGATCCATGGCGCCAAGGCGTAACTCTTTACATCGCCTCAGGCGCTGCCTGGCATTTTCACTACAGAAAAGTGTGGATTATGGTGAGTTTTCGACCACTGTAGCCCAACTCCGAAAGCACAGTCATCGTGTCAGCTGGACCGCTGCTACCATTTTGGAATTCACGAGTGATTCCTTCTGTTGGTTTCACGTGATTTTTTTTACAACAATCCTCCTCAATGCTCGACGATCTGAATGATCTTGGTTTAGCTGTCGTTGTTCGTTCGCGTTTCCATTCTAGAATAAAATTACCAACAGTCGACTTGGCCAACTTTGTAAGTGTTGAAATGTTCCTACGGATTTGTTACTAGTGTGACATGCAGTCACTAGTTCACTTTCGAAGTCGCTGGTATCTCCTGACCGACCCATGGTGCTGTTACTGCTTTTTAGGGTTCTGTACCTTCCCGCGCACGGGGTCCCGGGTTCGATTCCCGTCGGGGTCAGGGATTTTTCTCTGCCTCGTGATGACTGGGTGTTGTGTGTCCATCATCATTGACTCGCAAGTCGCCGAAGTGGCGTCAACTAAAAAGGACTTGCAATACGGCGGCCGAACTACCCCGCATGGGGCCTCCAGGCCAACAATGCCATACGATCATTTCATTTCATTTTGTACCTCAATGGGTAAAAACGGAACACTTGTAATACCACTATGTTGTCCGTTTATCAGTGTGCCAACTGTTAGAAGCTCCTTTTCTCTGGAACGGACGGAAGTATCAAGTTGAAATTTATTCACTGAGGTGAATGACTCTTTGCCAGAGTAAAACATTGAAACTTCTAAGTCAGTCCATTCAAAAGATGCCGCCATTTATGTCACACATTTTACAAAATGTACAGAGTACTTCCCGTTGGTCTAGAATCATGAAATTGGGCAAAAATGAATGTTTTATAGTATAACAAAAGGAAAAAATGCGAAAGCTACAAATTTGTAATAATATTACAAGGAAAAAAAAATTTTGTCGTTTCTTATCTGACTTTGTCTGTTCGTCCATCGCTTAAGATCCCTTTTTCTGGGCAGACGTATCAAGTTGAAATTTACGCCACATACTACAGCCTAAGGCCCCTCGGCGGTGTGAAAAATCGAAGATTCTAAGTCATTCCAGTCGAAAGACACGGTCATTTGTGTCAAATATTTTCATTTCATTAGGATATAAAATGTAGACTGGCAATGGCAAGGAAAGCGTTTCTGAAGCAGAGAAATTTGTTAACATCGAGTATTGATTTAAGTGTTAGGAAGTCGTTTCTGAAAGTATTTGTATGGAGTGTAGCCATGTATGAAAGTGAAACATGGACGATAAATAGTCTGGACAAGAAGAGCATAGAAGCTTTCGAAATGTGGTGCTACAGAAGAATGCTGAAGATTAGATGGGTAGATCACGTAACTAATGAGGTGGTATTGAATAGAATTGGGGAGAAGAGGAGTTTGTGGCACAACTTGACTAGAAGAAGGGATGGGTTGGTAGGACATGTTCTGAGGCATCAAGGGATCACCAATTTAGTACTGGAGGGCAGCGTGGAGGGTAAAAATCGTAGAGGGAGACCAAGAAATGAGTACACTAAGGAGATACGGAAGGATGCAGGCTGCAGTAGGTACTGGGAGATGATGAAGCTTGCACACGATAGAGTAGCATGAAGAGCTGCATCAAACCAGTCTCAGAACTGAAGACCACAACAATAACAACATTTTCATTCTAGCAAACGCATTCACTAAGACGTATAGGGTATTTTCTGTTGAAGTGGAATTATGAAATTTGGGAAGACGCATTCAGGCTGACTGGGTCGCAATGGCAAAAGTCATACATCAGGCAAGGATCACTCTATTGCTCACATGACGCGTTTCAGAATTTATTCATCATCTGATATCCAGGAGCGACTACTGCGCGTAGATAAGGCACTTCAGGTTGTATGTGAAACAAACATTCGCAGAGTAGTTCAAATGCCTCTAAGCACTATGGGACTTAACATCTAAGGTCATCAGTCCCCTAGACTTAGAGCTACTTAAACCTAACTAACCTAACATCACACACATCCATGTCAGAGGCAGGATTCGAACCTGCTATCGTAGCAGCAGCGCGGTTCCGGACTTAAGCCCCTACAACCGCTCGGCCACAGTGGCCGGCGCAGATCGCTCATGTATATCTCATGAAGGATAAATTCCGAAACTCGTCATATCAGCAGTAAAGTCAGTCCTTGCCTGATGTTTGACTTTTACCATTGCGACCTCGTCAGACTGAATGAGGAACTACTGATTATTATAGTTATGGTCGCCTGTATCCTACATGACTTTGTGTCACATTTATATTATTGAAATTAACCCCTCATCGGAAATCTTGGACTCGCCGGGTCCGATATCTTGCCAGTATCAATGTCGATAACAGGCAAAAATGGTCGTGATTCTCGATTCCCGGAGTCGATGAAGTCCGTTTACGTAGTTAAGTTTATACGAAACACTAAGTGCAGGAGTCCTACTCGCAACTAGCCAGTAATTGTAACCTTAAAACACAATACGCCCAGCGTCCTTTTATACTGGTGGGTCAGACGATCGTGACATCCACTGGTCGGTTCCGCGTTACAAAAGGTGTCCCGGCATTGCTGATGAGATAGACACAGACATACGTCATCGTTATCCCCCCGCCCCTGGTTCACAATGACAAAAAATTAGCTTTCATAAACGTAAAATCACGTTAAAAGGGTGTAGTATAGTCGGGTTAGGTCTAACGATAGAGTAGAAACGAAGCCATTTTATTTTTTTACGTGAGGGCTGTTAGGGGAAGGCGCGAGGATTGTGGGCTGTTGATATTTTTAAAAATATCGGGTATCCAATACATCGATATTTATATAGTATCATTATGCGGTTGCCGACATGTCGAAGAAAAGTGTCGATGTATCATTATATCGACAGAACAAATATCGAAGACCCGGCCTATAAAAATATCGGATGCACATTGTAAATATGCCGCCGGTTCTGGAGCTGTATATTTAAGTAATTGATTTATTACTAGATATTCTGTACATCAACAAGCTAGTAGCCTGCTTATCTCCCTTAGAGCAAGAATTGAAACAAAAACGATGCGCATTCAGGCTTGGCGATATCGATTTTGTTAAGAATAGTAACTGCATGTAAGTGGCACAATAATAGGTATCCGATGGGTTTGTCGTTCGGTTTCGTCACGTACTGGATTTGTGCAGAACACTTCATGTTGACTTCCCTGTTTTTTCATTTTTGCAAATTCGAGAGACCTAGCAGTTTTAGTGTCAAAATTACATGGTGAAGTTAAACCATCCAGTTTCTGTTAACAGATTACATCAACATTTCCCCTCACGCGTCTTCGCCCACAAAAAAGACCAATTTGTCATTTATATTTTTGTTCATCATTTCCAGCAGCTGTTTTTGAAGAATGTCGGTGAGAAGAAATAGCATACTTGTTGCGATAAAACTTTCTAGTGCAATTGGTGCTATTATTTCTCATCGGAAATCTTGTTGTCCCATTCACACCGCCACTCCCCAATGCAGTCAGACTACTTCTCTGTGCCACCTTTAAATCTACATCTACATCTACATGATTACTCTGCAATACACATTCAAGTGCTTGGCAGAGGGTTCATGGAACCCTCTACCATTCCACTCCCGAACAGCGCGCGGAAAAACGAACACCTAAAGCTTTCTGTTCGAGCTCTGATTTCTCTTATTTTATTTTGATGATCATTCCTACCTATGTAGGTTGGGCTCAACAAAATATTTTTGCATTCGGAAGAGAAAGTTGGTGACTGAAATTTCGTAAATAGATCTCACCGCAACGAAAAACGTCTTTGCTTTAATGACTTCCATCCCAACTCGGGTATCATATCTGCCACACACTCTCCCCTATATCGTTATAATACAAAACGATCTGCCCTTTTTTGCACCCTTTCGATGTCCTCCGTCAATCCCACCTGGTAAGGATCCCACACCGCGCAGCAATATTCCGAGGACGAACGAGTGTAGTGTAAGCCGCCTGTCCGCAGCTCGTGGTCGTGCGGTAGCGTTCTCGCTTCCCGCGCCCGGTTTCCCGGGTTCCATTCCCGGCGGGGTCAGGGATTTTCTCTGCCCCGTGATGACTGGGTGTTGTGTGATGTCCTTAGGTTAGTTAGGTTTAAGTAGATCTAAGTTCTAGGGGACTTATGACCACAGATGTTAAGTCCTATATTGCTCAGAGCCCTTTTTTTTTTTTGTAAGCCGTCTCTTTAGTGGACTTGTTGTATCTTCTAAGTGTCCTGCCAAGGAAACGCAACCTTTGGCTCGCCTTCCCCACACTCTATGTAGTCTTTCCAACTGAAGTTGTTCGTAATTTTTACACCCAGGTACTTAGATGAATTGACAGCCTTGAGAATTGTACTATTTATCGAGTAATCGAATTCCAACGGATTTCTTTTGGAACTCATGTGGATCACCTCACACTTTTCGTTATTTAGCGTCAACTGCCACTTGTCACACCATACAGCAATCTTTTCTAAATCGCTTTGCAACTGATACTGGTCTTCGGATGACCTTACTAGACGGTAAATTACAGCATCATCTGCGAACAACCTAAGAGAACTGCTCAGATTGTCACCCAGGTCATTAATGTAGATCAGGAACAGCAGAGGTCCCAGGACGCTTCTCTGGGGAACACCTGATATCACTTCAGTTTTACTCGATGATTTGCCGTCTATTACTACGAACTGCGACCTTCATGACACAGTCAAAGAGAAATACTGGAAGTGATGAAAGCTCAAAAAGTAGTAAGACTCTTTCAGTGGAAGGAAAATTATATCCTACTACATTTGCAACACAGTAGTTTCAAATATTTACCGATCATTGCGAAAAAAATATGATATAAAATAAAAATATCGGCCTTTAGTATTGCTGTTTCGATATCGAAATCGATATATGGGGGAGAAATATATATGTATATCGATGTCATTTGCGTGAAATATCGGTACATCGATATTTTACCAATAGCCCGAGTTAAAGCAGCGGTGAGAGGCGACGTGTAGCGGTGTCGAATTTAGAAATCTTGTCGTGATATACCGGGTGATCAAAAAGTCAGTATAAATTTGAAAACTTAATAAACCACGGAATAATGTAGATAGAGAGGTAAAAACTGACACACATGCTTGTAATGACATGGGGTTCTATTAGAACCACCCCCTATTGCTAGACGCGTGAAAGATCTCTCGCGCGCGTCGTTTGGTGGTGATCGTGTGCTCAGCCGCCACTTCCGTCATGCTTGGCCTCCCAGGTCCGCAGACCTCAGTCCGTGCGATTATTGGCTTTGGGGTTACCTGAAGTCGGAAGTGTATCGTGATCGACCGACATCTCTAGGGTTGCTGAAAGACAACATCCGACGCCAATGTCACACCATAACTCCGGACATGCTTTACAGTGCTGTTCACAACATTATTCCTCGACTACAGCTATTGATGAGGAATTATGGTGGACATATTGAGCATTTCCTGTAAAGAACATCATCTTTGCTTTGTCTTACTTTGTTATGCTAATTATTGCTATTCTGATCAGACGAAGCGCCATCTGTCGGACATTTTTTGAACGTTTGTATTTTTTTGGTTCTAACAAAACCCCATGTCATTCCAAGCATGTGTGTCAATTTGTAACTCTCTATCTACATTATTCCATGGTTTATTCAGTTTTCAAATTTATACTGACTTTTTGATGACCCGGTACATCAACCTTGTGATATTGACAAACCGTGTGGTGCAACGCTGTGACGTCACCTGTTCGACACGTCTTTTCCCTCGTAATCTAAACGATGTCGACACAGACAGCGAGGCCCGGCGAACGCAACTGACTCGCGGAACGTAGACGAGATAAGAGCGACCGCTGAGTGCCCAGACACAGGTCGGCTACCAGCTGACCTCTGGACAGGACAGCGGCCTGGGAGTGCGCTTTGCTGTCGGCAGACGCGACAAGGTGGACGAGGTCGGCTCCGCTGGACGCACACACGCGGTCTGGGAGCGAGGCACACGTCTGACGTCGCTCGGTGCCAAGAGCCTATGCGCTAGCGTCCGTCGCCTGCCTTCTCGCCTCGCAGCCGCTTCCTTTCGTCGCCTGACAGATCACTTGCAAACAAGCCTAGCCCGTGGAGTTTCGACGAAGCTCACAATTTGCATCATTGTCGCTAATGACGCTTTTACTAGTTTCTGGAACCAAAACATATCGGAAGTTAGCAGAAAAATCAAAGAGATTCTGGTCTGTAAGTACAACAGCGGCAAGACACGATCATTACTGAACTGTGGAATACCAATGGTAATACACGGTTGGATTGGGTTGTTTGGGGGAGGAGACAAGACAGGTCATCAGACTCATCGGATTAGGGAAGGACGGGGAAGGAAGTCGGCCGTGCCCTTTCAAAGGAACCATCTCGGCATTTGCCTGCAGCGGTGGTGGTGGTGGTTAGTGTTTAACGTCCCGTCGACAACGAGGTCATTAGAGACGGAGCGCAAGCTCGGGTTAGGAAAGGATTGGGAAGGAAACCGGCCGTGCCCTTTCAAAGGAACCATCCCGGCATGTGCCTGAAACGATTTAGGGAAATCACGGAAAACCTAAATCAGGATGGCCGGAGACGGGATTGAACCGTTGTCCTCCCGAATGCGAGTCCAGTGTGCTAGCCAATGCGCCACCTCGCTCGGAAATAAACCATGTTTCAATATATATATATATATATATATATATATATATATATATATATATATATTTCGAACGCAGCTATCTACACTACTGATCATTAAAATTGCTACACCAAGAAGAAATGCAGATGATAAACGCGTATTCATTGGACAAATATATTATACTAGAACTCACATGTGATTACATTTTCACGCAATTTGGGTGCATAGATCCTGAGAAGTCAGTACCCAGAACAACCACTTCTGGCCGTAATAACGGCCTTGATACGCCTGGGCATTGAGTCAAACAGAGCTTGGATAGCGTGTACAGATACAGCTGCCCATGCAGCTTCAACACGGTACCACAGTTAATCAAGAGTGGTGACTGGCGTATTGTGACGAGCCAGTTGCTCGGCCACCATTGACCAGACGTTTTCAATTGGTGAGAGATCTGGAGAATGTGCCGGCCAGGGCAGCAGTCCAACATTTCCTGTATCCAGAAAGGCCCGTACAGGACCTGCAACTTGCGGTCGTGCATTATCCTGCCGGGACATAACACATCTGAAATGTAACGTCCACTGTTCAAAGTGCCGTCAATGCGACCAAGAGGTGACCGAGACGTGTAACCAATGGCACCCCATACCATCACGCCGGGTGATACGCCAGTATGGCGATGACGAATACACGCTTCCAATGTGCGCTCACCGCGATGACGCCAAACACGGATGCGACCATCATGATGCTGTAAACAGAACCTGGATTCATCCGAAAAAATGACGTTTTGCCATTCGTGCATCCAGGTTCGTCGTCGAGCACACCATCGCAGGCGCTCCTGTCTGTGATGCAGCGTCAAGGGTAACCGCAGCCATGGTCTCCGAGCTGATAGTCCATGCTGCTGCAAACGTCGTCGAACTGTTCGTGCAGATGGTTGTCGTCTTGCAAACGTCCCCATCTGTTAACTCAGGGATCGAGACGTGGCTGCACGATCCGTTACAGCCATGCGGATAAGATGCCTGTCATCTCGACTGCTAGTGATACGACGCCGTTGGGATCCAGCACGGCGTTCCGTATTGCCCTCCTGAACCACCGATTCCATATTCTGCTAACAGTCATTGGATCTCGACCAACGCGAGCAGCAATGTCGCGATTCGATAAACCTGAATCGCGATAGGCTACAATCCGACCTTTATCAAAGTCGGAAACGTGATGGTACGCATTTCTCCTCCTTACACGAGGCATGACAACAACGTTTCACCAGGCAACGCCGGTCAACTGCTGTTTGTGTATAAGAAATCGGTTGGAAACTTTCCTCATGCCAGCACGTTGTAGGTGTCGTCACCGGTGCCAGCCTTGTGTGAATGCTCCGTAAAGCTAATCATTTGCATATCGCAGCATCTTCTTCCTGTCGGTTAAATTTCGCTTCTGTAGCACGTCATCTTCGTGGTGTAGCAGTTTTAATGGCCACTATCGTATTAAACTGTAAGACATACAACTATGAAACTTGGGACACTTATTTACGAGTCCCTCAAGTTTAGATTGCAGATATGTCCTTCAACAGTGACACGAACAGTATATCACATCGATAGTCGAATTCCTCCCGTACTTGGGTAAGCACGTATGGTGTTATGGCAGTACGGATTCGATTCTCCTACTCTTCTAGGTTCTGTGGTAATGTTGGCGCATAAACGTTATCCTTAATGACGAAGTCACAGAGCGTCAATTCCGGTGACAGTGGACCCCAGCTGGAAAGTGCCATGTCGCCGGCTGTTTGACGGCGATCCAACGGCTCGGCAGAGTTTCATTCATTCATTTGGCGACTCCAGTGAAGGGGTGCCCCGTCTTGTTGACGAATGAAACTGTCCTCGTTCGTCATGACACTACTGACCGTTAACCGAGTTTCTATCAAAGAAGAATGGGCCGTAAACGGATGAATGGAATATCGTAAAAACATGTTGACTTTCGGTGAATCCTGTACATGTTCGGTGCGTGCATGTGGGTTCTGTATGTCCAGAATTCTAACACTGTGCTTGTTTACTTTCCCACTAAGGCGGAAAATTTCTACATCACTGAACACGATGCGTTGTGCGTAAGAGTTATCATTGTCAATAAGGATCAGAAACTCGTTAGAAAATGCCAAACGGTTGCGTATGTCGTCGTGACGTAGAGCCTGTAACAGTTGTACCTTGTAATGCTTCATCGTCTCAAAAACACGCCACATTATTGTTATAGGCGGCTGTAGCTCCCGACTGACACGGCGAGTTAATTTTGTAGGACTACGTTGGAAAGCGGTTTGAATTCGTACGACATTTTCATCGGAAATGCCGGCCGGTGTGGCCAAGCGGTTCCAGGAGCGTCAGTCTGCAACCACGCGACCGCTACGGTCGCAGGTTCGAATCCTGCCTCGGGCATGGATGTGTGTGATATCCTTAGGTTAGTTAGGTTTAAGTAGTTCTAATTTCTAGGGGACTGATGACCTCAGATGTTAAGTCCCATAGTGCTCAGAGCCATTTTTTTTTCATCAGAAATATGAAGGAGACGAGTACTCTTTCCTTTACATACACATCCTGCATCTACAAGCTAACGATACCATCTGCGAATTTGCCATTCATTCGGAGGGGCAGTTTTGTTGGTTGGTTGGTTGGTTGGTTGGTTTGGGGAAGGAGACCAGACAGCGTGGTCATCGGTCTCATCGGATTAGGGAAGGATGGGGAAGGAAGTCGGCCGTGCCCTTTCAGAGGAACCATCCCGACATTTGCCTGGAGTGATTTAGGGAAATCACGGAAAACCTAAATCAGGATGGCCGGACGCGGGATTGAACTGTCGTCCTTCCGAATGCGAGTCCAGTGTCTAACCACTGCGCCACCTCGCTCGGTGGCAGTTTTGTACCTAAGCCTGAAACGTCTTATCACTGTAATCACGGATTTACACTTCCCCAACTCGAGAACACAAAAATGATTTCTGCAGAAATTTATGATGGTAACCAAGCAAATAGAAGACAACCGTCATCTGTTGTTGTTGTTGTTGTTGTTGTTGTTGTTGTCTTCAGTCCTGAGACAGGTTCGATGCAGCTCTCCATGCTACTCTATCCTGTGCAAGCTGCTTCGTCTCCCAGTTCTTACTGCAACCTACATGCTTCTGAATCTGCTTAGTGTATTCATCTCTTGGTCTCCCTCTACGATTTTTACCCTCCACACTGCCCTCCAATGCTAAATTTGTGATCCCTTGATGCCCCAGAACATGTCCTACCAACCGGTCCCTTCTCCCTGTCAAGTTGTGCCACAAGCTCCTCTTCTCCCCAATTCTATTCAATACCTCCTCATTAGTTATGTGATCTACCCATCTAATCTTCAGCGTTCTTCTGTAGCACCACATTTCTAAAGCTTATATTCTCTTCTTGTCCAAACTATTTATCGTCCATGTTTCACTTCCATACATGGCTACACTCCATACAAATAGTTTCAGAAACGACTTCTTCACACTTAAATCAATACTCGATGTTCACAAATTTCTCTTCTTCAGAAACGCTTTCCTTGCCATTGCCAGTCTACATTTTATATCCTCTCTACTTCGACCACCATCAGTTATTTTGCTCCCCAACTAGCTCAAATGGCTGTGAGTACTATGGGACTCAACATCTGTGGTCATCAGTCCCCTAGAACTTAGAACTACTTAAACCTAACTAACCTAAGGACATCACACAACACCCAGTCATCACGAGGCAGAGAAAATCTCTGACCCCGCCGGGAATCGAACCCGGGAACCCGGGCGTGGGAAGCGAGAACACTACCGCACGACCACGAGCTGCGGACCCCCAAATAGCAAAACTCCTTTACTACTTTAAGTGTCTCATTTCCTAATCTAATTCCCTCAGCATCACCCGACTTAATTCGACAACATTCCATTATCCTCGTTTTGCTTTTGTTGATGTTCATCTTATACCCTCCTTTCAAGACACTGTCCATTCCGTTCAACTGCTCTTCCAAGTCCTTGCTGTCTCTGACAGAATTACAATGTCATCGGGGAACCTCAACGTTTTTATTTCTTTTCCATGGACCGTCATCTAGCGCCAACGAATATAAACGAAACAATGTTGTCGTTCCTCTAATAACCGGAGCCGTGGGGCAGCAGTCTATAGTTTTCGCAATATAATACTTTCTAACACATATATTGTTTTTGGAACACCCTGAATTACCGATAATAGTACCACTAAAGCAGAGTTACTAAACACGCTTTTCCTGTACCAAAGAAGACGAAGTTAATATTCCAGAATTTGAACGAACAGCAGCTGGTTCAAATGGCTCTGAGCACTATGGGACTTAACATCTGAGGTCATCAGTCCCCTAGACTTAGAACTACGTAAACCTAACTAACCTAAGGTCATCACACACATCCATGCCCGAGGCAGGATTCGAACATGCGACCGTAGCAGCCGCGTGGTGCCGGACTGAAGCGCCTAGAACCGGTCCGCCACAGCGGCCGGCCAACAGCAGCTGCTAAGATGAGTAACTTAGATCTCTTCGGTGTAGCGAAGCAGTATAAGTCACTTACAAAGTCAGGTTCCTTTCGGAGTATGCTGCTACAATAAATTAATACTTAACACTCATATATAGCCCCTCGCTTGTCGAAAGATCCATACCAAAGACTGGAAAGCTCCACAGGTCACACCAACACTGAAGAAGGGAAATAGAAGCAATCGGATGTATTACAGACCCATATCGCTGGCTTAAATTTACAGTTGCGTTTTTGAACACATACTGTACTAGAAGATTATGAATTAGCTCGAAAAAATTGACACAGTCAGCACGGATTCAGAAAATACCGTTCCTGTGAAACACAGCTTGCACTTCATTCACATGAAGTAACTAGTACTATCGACGGGTTCGCAAATCGGTTCCATATTTCTAGGTTTTAATGGACTTTATGCTATTCCCCAGAAGCAGATCCTAATCAAACTGTGTCACAAGGTATGTGTGTGGTGCGAAAAGTGATAATTGACTTTAAACAATAAAAAGTGTGAGGTAATCCGCGTGAGTACTGAAAGCAATTTGTTAAATTTTGGTTACACGATAAATCACGTAATTCAACTACAATGAAGAGCCAATGAAACTAGTACACCTGTCTAATATCGTGTAGGGCCCCCGTGAGCATGCAGAAGCGCCACAACACGACGTGGCATGGACTCGACAAATATCTGATGTAGTGCTGGAGGGAACTGATACCTTGAATCCTGCAGGCCTGTCCATAAATCCGTAAGAGAACGAGGGGGTGGAGATTTCTTCTTTATAGCACGTTTGCAAGGCATCCCAGATATGCTCAATAATGTTCATATCAGAGGATATTGGTGGCCAGCGGTAGTGTTTAAACTCAGAAGAGTATTCCTGGAGCCATTCTGTAGCAATTCTGGACGTGTAGGGTGTCGCACTGTCCTGCTGGTATTGCCTCAGTCCGTCGGAATGCACAATGGACGTGAATGGATGTAGGTGATCAGACAGGATGCTTACGTACATATCACCTGTCAAGAGTCTTATCCAGACGTGTCAGGGTTCCTGTATCACATAAACTGCACACGCCCCACACTGTTACAGAGCCTCCACTAGCTTGAACATTCCCCTGTTGACTTGCACGGTCCATGGATTCATGAGTTTGTCTCCATACCCGTACACATCCTCTTGATACAATTTGAAACGAGACTCGTCCGATCAGGCAATATGTTTCCCGTCATCAACAGTCTAATATCGGTGTTGACGGACCCAGGAAAGGCGTAAAGCTTTGTGTCGTGCAGTCATCAAGAGTACACGAGTGGGCCTTCTGCTCCGAAAGCCCATATCGATAATGTTTCGTTGAATGCTTCGCACACTGACACTTGTAGAACACTTGTTGATGGCCCAGCACTGAAATTCGCGGTAGGGTTGCACTTGTGCCACATTGAACGATTCTCTTCGGTCGTCGTTGGTCCTCTTCTTGTAGAATCTTTTTCCGGCCGCAGCGATGTCGGAGATTTGATGTTTTACCGGATTCGTGATACTCACGGTACACTCGCGAAATGGCCATACGGGAAAATCCCAACTTCATCGCTGCCTCGGAGATGGCTGTGTCCCATCACTTAACATCACGTTCAAATTCACTTAAATTTTGATAAGCTGCCATTGTAGCAGCAGTAACCATTCTAACAACTGCGTTATTTTATTTCCTTTATTGTTATTTAACACCTTACATAAGGTGGGCTGGTAGCAGCACAGTACGCTGCTCTTCAGTCACAGGTTTTACGAAAGAAAAACAATGGAGACACAGAATATACAGAACATAGTGGGGGACGAAAAACAGTAGACACAGTAACGAAAAACAGGAAGCCGTTCACACGCGAAGACAACCAAAGAAACTGTTAGCACTGAACACGCACACTGAAAATGGAGACGACATGTGAACGATGGAGCGTGGGCGGCGAAAAACACTGAGGCACTAACACGACGGCACACACACGAATGGCGATGATCTCCGGCGCGCGAATGTCCACTTAACGTGTGCGAGTCCGGGGACCTGCCAAGAGGGGAGGAAGGTGGTGAGGAAGGGAGAGGGGAGAGCAGAGATGCCAATGGGAGGGGAGATGGGGGAGAAATGAAGGTATAGGGGGTAGGGGAAGCCCGGGAGGAGGGAAGGAAGGGAGAGAGAAGGAAGAGAGGGTGCCCTGAGGAAAAAAAACAGGAAGTGGGAGGGGAGGATCAAAGTTGGTAGGAGGGGTAGATGGAGGGGAGGAGGGCATCATCAGGGAGGGGGAGCTGGCGGAAGCCACCTTGGGAGAGGGTAAGGAGGGTGGAGAGATGGAGAGCAGGTGGGACCTGGAAATACAGCTGCAGCAGCAGGCGGGGGTGGGAGAGGATGGGCGAGACAAGCTGGTGATGTGGATGGAGTTCACAGGAGGTGTAGAGGATCCATATCCTTTCGAGGAAAAGGAGGAGGTGGGGGAACGGAATAAGGTCGTACAGGATCCGCGTGGGGGAGGGGAGACGGATGTGATAGGCGAGGCAGAGAGCATGGGGTTCAAGGATTTGAAGGGATACGTAAAAGGTAGGAGGGGCAGAGATCCAGGGAGGGTGGGCATAGCAAAGGATAGGGACAATGAGGGATTTATAGGTGTGGAGGATGGTGTAGGGGTCCAGACCCCATGTACGAGCAGAAAGGAGCTTGAGAAGACGGAGTCGGGAGTGTGCCTTGGCTTGGATTGTCCCGAGATGGGGGCTCCAGGAGAGGCGACGGTCAAGTGTGACCCCAATGTACAACTGCGTCAGACAATTGTTATCTTATATAGGAGTAGCCAACCACAGCGCCTATACCAGTTTCTTTGGCACTTCAGTGTAAATACCTACGGATTACATTTATGAACAAATTAAATTCGAGCCATGACACAGAAAATGTTATTGGGAAGGCGAACTTAAGACTGCATTTTACTGGAGTAACAATTAGAGGATGCAACAGATCTGCAAAAGGGACTTCCTACACTACGCTCGTCCGTCGTCTTATGGAGCACTGTTGCGCGGTATGGGTTCCGCATCAGATCGGACTGATGGAGGACATCGTGAAAGTTCAAAGAAGGGCAGTCCGCGTTTCACTATCAAGAAACAGGAGAGAGAGAGAGTGTCGCGGATATGATAAGCGGATTGGAGTGGCAGTCATTAAAACAAAGGCGTTTTTCGCTGCAGCAAGATCTTTTCACGAAATTATGATCACCGACTTTCTCCTCCGAATATGTAAATACTTTGTAGACGCGCCCTCCTACATATGGAAAAATGATCATCGTAATAAAGTAAGAGAAATCAGAGCCCGCACGAAAAATAGTCTGGAGGTTGTTCGATGAGCCCTTTGCCAGGGCTCGTCATGTAGATGTAGATGTAAAAACGACCGTGTTCTCTGATTCTGAGCTGATTGGGGGGTCAACTGACTGTTCTACGCATCACCAGCTTCAGCTGATGGAGCTGTCTGAAGATGACCTTAACTAGGCCGAAACCGGTCATTTTAATAAAATAACCATGGCGATCAAGACTGTTTTTTCACAGATTTTATATAGAGTACAAGATCGCTGTTTTCAAAAATATGTTACCAGGATTTCCTTTGTTATTAAATCTCTACTGTGGTCGTGATAAACCTCTGGTGTTCTTTACCCGTGTTTTATCACTGCTTATCAAACGTCTTCCCGTGGGAGATACAGTAAGGAAAACTTCATTCTTGCAATCAATGTGGATTTCTCGGCTCGATCGTGTGGAGGGCAGTTAGCAATCTTCCTTCTGCGATTGGAAAATCCAGTAATAACCCCGCGAAAAGGCACTTGTCCGTCGCTTTCAGCAACTGTGGCTGCGGAGAGCCACAGATCATGCAGCACGTACTACATTGTCAACTGCGGATTGCATTATGCACAGAAAAGGTATCCACCGGCGATTCCGAGCACACTTGAAATTGTAGGACTTGGGTGAACAGTAGTATAACTTGATTCTTTCCTTAATTTGCTTTTACGGTAATAACCATGTCAAGGCAATAGTTATAGAGTGTACAATCATTCCCAGTAAACAGTCAGACTTTGAAGCACTATTAAAAAACCTGTAAAGAGGGGGGTGAGAAATATTACTCTGCAGGCTCCGTGGCATATGAGGTACTCTAAACAAACCAATAGGCAAGACAGTTAGGAATTGAGTCTGTATGTGAAATGTTTTGAGCACAAACAAAAATCACCACAGGTGTAGATCAGGGGTCTCCAAACTACGGCCCGCGGGCCGAAACCGGCCCGCGTTAGCTGGCCTGACATCCCCGGTATCCGGCCGCCAAATATTTGAGGTGGTACCTATACTGACAACAACTGCGTTTCGAGGCCTATCTCGACCAATACACCGCGACATTGTCGGAGCTCTATCTTTACAAAGCGGAAGGTCATGGTTAAACTTGTGACTATCCAAATAATACACATTGTTTTGTTGCTCGACTCCACCACGAAATATTGACATCCCCACTGCTCTTTAAAAATTCTACATTCACTGTCAAACTTGCGTTTCTTTTCCATATTTGCACAGAACTTCACAAAAGATTGTAACCTGAAAATAAAATTGTGCTATTTAATAATAATAAAACTAGGGAGTAGTCTGCCTAAACAAATTGCAATGGATTTATTTTTAGGGTACTTTAATTACTAAATTAAATATTCACAATTACACTGTAGCTCCACTAAAAAATACAGTGAAAAAATACTCAAGTTGTGCTATACGTATTTCGATTTTCAGATTTTCCTTGTCTCTTCGAATTCAAACTTTGAATTGTCCCACACTTCGTCGTCTCACCTACTAGTACAGCGCATAAAACACTAAAAAAACTCGTGAGACACTCGCAACAGAGACCCAATCACGCAACAGAACTGTCAAATATATGCGCTAGCTCTGCTACTCGCTACAAGACTACATAACTAAACTTATTGTTGCGCCGCTTGAAATAACAATGGGTTGACATACACTACCTCTGTTACGTCTTGCAGTAAAAGTGCTGTTAACAATGATTTTGAGATTTCGTTAACTTTGCAGGACGCTTTCGTGAAGAATGTGCAGTGAAACTTTTTTGTCGGTGAAATTCGCCAGAATAAAATACGCCAGAATTTCGGTCAGGTACGTCCACCAATCAAAATTATGTAAGGAAATAATAATCGCAGTTCGTTTTACTGCTAGGTATTCCCACAACCTTAGATTTTTGCTGTTTCATCTTTCCTTTAGCCTTACATTACGGTGATCATGGAGTGTTAGGGTTCTTTAATCCCACTAGGTAGATCTTGGCCCTTATGACTTCGTGGAGGAGTCAATGTGGCCTGCGGACTAAAAAGTTTGGAGACCCCTGGTGTAGATAATCTGCGTTAAGTTCAAAATGGCTCTGAGCACTACGGGATTCAACTGCTGTGTTCATAAGTCCCCCAGAACTTAGAACTACTTAAACCTAACTAACCTAAGGACATCATACACATCCATGCCCGAGGCAGGATTCGAACCTGCGACCGTAGCGGTCGTGCGGTTCCAGACTGTAGCGCCTTTAACCGCTCGGCCACGCCGGCCGACTCTGCGTTAAGTAATGCGTTGTTGTGTCACGGAACAACGAGCAGTGATTCCATTTCACTTTTGGTCGGTAAAGCTGCTACGGAGTCATGTGTTTATACAAAAAAGGTTTACGGCGATAATAGTTTAAGTCGTGCAAGAGTGTCTCAGTCGTTTAAACGTTTTAAAGGACAGACGTCGCTCGAGGACAACGAGAGATCAGGCCGTCCATATGGAAACAATGACAAAATTCGTGATCGTTTGAAAACCGACCGTCAGTCCCTCATGCACAACTATCGCTGAAGAACTGAACATTTTTGAATCGAGTGTTCAAGACAATCTCCAGAATTTTTCGAAGAAGAGAAACGTGCATGGAAAAAGCGTTCCGCACTGCTTGACTCCCGAACAAAGATAACGACGCACGCCTGCCCCTACTTGATTGGAATGAAAAACGAGGCAGTTCTTTTCTGAAAGAAATCCTCACGGGTAACGAGACGTGATGTTATCAATACGATCCTGCCACAAAACGACAACATGCAGAATGGGCCTCCGATGGTTCGCCAAGGACTGAAGAAGGTGCGAAAGACAAAATCGAAAGTTAAGACAATGCTCGTCGCCTTTTTTGACGCTCACGGCATTCGTTCCCGTTGGCACTACTGAAAATTCCCAGTATTTTGTGTGTGTCGTGGATCGGTTTTGGAAGGCGATTCAGAAGGTTCGTCCGCAACAATGGTAGGGGAAGGATTTCTTCTTGCTCCAAGACAATGCGCCCGCTCACTCAGCTACCGTGTCTGGCGACAAAACAGGTGCCACTCTCAGTCACCTCCCATATTCACCCACTTTGGCACCGAGTGACTGTGTTTTATTCCTGAAGGTAAAAATTCATGTCGATGGTCAACGTTCAGACGACATTATCGACTTAGGATACAGTGTCACGCACGTGTTGATTATATTCACAAGGAAGGACTTTTCGGACAGTTTTAAGTGATTGTATAACCGTGCTGAGCGTTGTACTCGACAGGACACATTGAGATGACAAAAGTCATGGACACACCTCCTAATACCAGCGTAGTGCAACAACTCAGCGTCGCATGGACTCAACAATTCGCTGGAAATCCTCTGCAGAAATACTGAACAATGCTGCCTCTATAGCCCTCCATAATTGCAAAGTGTTGCCGGTGCAGAATTTTGTGCACGAACTAACCTCTCGATTATGTCCCGTATACGTTCGAGGCGTTCACGTCGGGTGATCTGGGTGACCGAACCATTCGCTCGAATTATCCAGAACGTTCTTCAAACCAGCTGCGAACAATTGTGCCCCGGTGACATGGCGCGTTGTCATCCATAAAAGTTCCATCGTTGTTTGGCTGCAAATGATCTCCAATTAGCTGAATATAACCGTTTCTAGTCGATGATCGGTTCATTTGGAACAGACGACCCACTCCATTCCATGTAAACATTCCATGTAAACACAGCAGACACCATTATGGAGCACCACCAGCTTGCACAGTGCCCTGTTGACAACTTGGATTCACAGCTTCGTGGGGTCTGCGCCACATATTAACCCTACCGTCAGCTCTGAGCAACTACAATTGAGCCTCACCTGACCAGATCACAGTTTTCCAGTCGTCTAGGGTCCAATCGATGTGGTCACGAGCCCAGAGAGGCGTTTAAGGCAGTGTCCTGCTGTTAGCACAGGCATTTGCGTTGGTTGTCTGCTTCCATAGCCCATTAACGCCAAATTTCGCCGCACTGTCCGAACGGATACGTTCGCCGTACGTCCCACATTCATTTCTGTGGTTATTTGAGGCAGTGTTGCTTGTCTGTTAGCACTTACAACCCTATGCAAACGTCGCTGCTGTCGATCGTTAAGAGAAGGCCGTCGTCCACTGTTTTGTCCGTGGTGATAGGTAATGCCTGAAATTTGGTATTCTCGGCGCAACCTTTAGATTAGATTAGATTAGATTTAATGTCATTCCAATAGATCCGTAGTGAGGAGGTCCTCCAGGATGTGGAACACATCAGAAAAACAATAATACATGACAAACATTTACAACTGAAACAAATAAGCTAATGTACCTTCCACAGGTCCCAAGTGGAATGATAGTCCTTTTTTTTAATGAACACTATATGAAAGAATCATTTTATAAACACTCATTTACTAAGATCGCATTAATGCACTGAATTTAAAATTAAATTTTTTTTTAATTTATAAGGAGATAAACATGTAATAGAACTAGTACAATACTTATTTACACTGAACACATTACTGCAATGAAATGGTGATCACACACACAAATCAGTTGGTCCTACTGAGAAATTCATCAATGGAGTAGAAGGTGTTGGCGACCAACAAATCTTTTAGGCTTCTCTTAAACTGAATTTCATTGATTGTTAAGCTTTTTATGGCTGCTGGCAATTTATTGAAAATCTGTGTTCCTGAATAATGCACACCTTTTTGTACAAGAGTAAGTGACTTTAAATCCTTGTGAAGATTATTCTTATTTCTAGTACTGATTCCATGAATTCAGCTGTTGGTTTGAAAAAGTGATATATTTTTAATGACAAATTTCACTAAGGAATATATATACTGGGAAGCAGTAGTTAGTACCCCTAGTTCCCTAAACAGGCTTATGCAGGGTGTTCTTGAGTTCACACCACATATAACTCTTACTGCACGTTTTTGTGTCGGGAAAACTTTACCTTGGCTTGATGAATTACCCCAAAAAATAATCGCATGTGGCATTATGGAATGAAAGTAAGCATAGTATGCCAGCTTTTTCATTTTTATGTTACGTATGTCTGACACAATTCGCATTGCAAATAGAGATCTGTTAAGACGCTTCAGCAGTTCTGTGGTGTGCTCCTCCCAGTTAAATTTATTATCAAGCTGTAATCCCAAAAATTTAACACTGTTCACTTCTTCTATCAGCTTGTCATCGTATGCAAGGCATATACTCGTGGGACACCCTTTACAAGTTCTGAACTGCATCTAGTGTGTTTTTTCAAAGTTTAGTGACAAAGAATTGGGTAGGAACCAGTGATTAATGTCCACAAATATTTTACTAGCCGATCTTTCTAAGACTACACTTGATTTGGTATTTATTGCAATGTTTGTATCATCGGCAGACAAAACAAACTTGGCATCTGGTAATGTCACTGATGAAAGGTCATAGATATACACAAGAAAAGTAAGGGCCCTAAGATGGAACCTTGTGGAACCCCTCATGTAATTAGTTCCCAATTGTATGATGCCTGATAGCTTAATACGCGTCTCTTTCCTAATAACACCGCCTGTCGACGTTTTACTGTCAAGTAGCCAAGTTGTACCTGCGGCTACTAGATGGCGCTATCGCTGCAATGTCATGTTCACCGCCGGCCGAGGTGGCCGACCGGTTCTAGGCGCTACAGTCTGGAACCGCGCGACTACTACGGACGCAGGTTCGAATCCTGCCTCGGGCATGGATGTGTGTGATGTCCTTAGGTTAGTTAGGTTTAAGTAGTTCTAAGTTCTAGGGGACTGATGACCTCAGAAGTTAAGTCCCATAGTGCTCAGAGCCATTTGAACCATTTTTTTCATGTTCACCTGCCGCACTTGTTAACGCGGGCGCCGCAGTCTGCTGCAACCTGTATGTATAGTACACAAGCGGCAAGACGCAGTCAATACCTTCGCTGCGCAGTGCCGATGGTACTGTTACCGACGACTGTGCCGCTAAAGCGGAGTTATTGAACGCAGTTTTCCGAAATTCCTTCACCAGGGAAGACGAATGGAATATTCAAGAATTTGAAACACGAACAGCTGCTAGCATGAGTTTCTTAGGGGTTGCGAAGCAACTCAAATCACTCGATACGGACAAGTCTTCAGGTCCAGATTGTATACCGATTAGGTTCCTTTCAGATTACGCTGATACAATAGCTCCCTACTTAGCAATCATATACAACCGCTCGCTCACCGATAGATCTGTACCTACAGATTTGAAAATTGCACAGGTCGCACCATTGTTTAAGAAGGGCAATAGGAGTAATCCATCGAACTACAGACCTATATCATTGACGTCGGTTTGCAGTAGGGTTTTGGAGCATATACTGTATTCAAACATTATGAATCACCTCCAAGGGAACGATCTATTGATACGCAATCAGCATGGTTTCAGAAAACACTGTTCTTGTGCAACGCAGCTAGCTCCTTATTCGCACGAAGTAATGGCCGCTATCGACAGGGGATCTCAAGTTGATTCCGTATTTCTAGATTTCCGGAAAGCTTTTGGCACTGTTCCTCACAAGCGACTTCTAGTCAAGCTGCGGGCCTATGGGGTATCGTCTCAGTTGTGCGACTGGATTCGTGATTTCCTGTCAGGAAGGTCGCAGTTCGTAGTAATAGACGGCAAATCATCGAGTAAAACTGAAGTGATATCAGGTGTTCTCCATGGAAGCGTCCTGGGACCTCTGCTGTTCCTGATCTACATAAATGACCTGGGTGACAATCTGAGCAGTTCTCTTTGGTTGTTCGCAGATGATGCTGACAATACAATTTACCGTCTAGTAAGGTCATCCGAAGACCAGTATCAGTTGCAAAGCGATTTAGTAAAGATTGCTGTATGGTGTGGCAGGTGGCAGTTGACGCTAAATAACGAAAAGTGTGAGGTGATCCACATGAGTTCCAAAAGAAATCCGTTGGAATTCGATTACTCGATAAATAGTACAATTCTCAAGGCTGTCAATTCAACTAAGTAACTGGGTGTTAAAATTACGAACAACTTAAGTTGGAAAGACCACATAGATAATATTGTGGGGAAGACGAGCCAAAGGTTGCGTTTCATAGGCAGGACACTTAGAAGATGCAACAAGTCCACTAAAGAGACAGCTTACACTACACTCGTTCGTCCTCTGTTAGAATATTGCTGCGCGGTGTGGGATCCTTACCAGGTGGGATTGACGGAGGACATCGGAAGGGGGCAAAAAAGGCAGCTAGTTTTGTATTATCACGTAATAGGGGAGAGAGTGTGGCAGATATGATACGCGAGTTGGGATGGAAGTCATTACAGCAAAGACGTTTTTCGTCGCGGCGAGATCTATTTACGAAATTTCAGTCACCAACTTTCTCTTCCGAATGCGAAAATATTTTGTTGAGCCCAACCTACATAGGTAGGAATGATCATCAAAATAAAATAAGAGAAGTCAGAGCTCGAACAGGGAGGTTTAGGTGTTCGTTTTTCCCGCGCGCTGTTCGGGAGTGGAATGGTAGAGAGACAGTATGATTGTGGTTCGATGAACCCTCTGCCAAGCACTTAAATGTGAACTGCAGAGTAATCACGTAGATGTAGATGTAGATGTGGCTGTACAGGTACGAGCCGCCCTTGGAGGCTCGCCTTCACTCATTCCTTTTAAATATTTTGTGACTAAAGCCCTTGTGGTCTGTTATTTATTTTATAAGTGACCTGTAAGTACTGTCTCTGTCTTGTATTGTTAGTCAGTACTTACACTTTTTTATATAAAATAAATTTTCCTTCCCATAAATTTGTAATTATGTTATAGACCACTTTAAATGTCTAAATTCTGATGAAGGCACTCAGGAAAGTGTTGAAACCTGGTTAATAAGACTAAAAAATTGTGACCGAGGGCTCATTTGTTTCAACTTTCCCAAGCATCTTTGTCACGCATTCGTATGGCCTATACCAACCTGTAACGACTTTGGTAGTGCGGCTCTCAATTCGCCCATTGTCTGCCGTCATGCCTACTCGATAAAGCTTTCAAACGCTGCGGCAACACACCGGAAATGGTTGTACTAGCGTCTCGTTTGCGATGTCCTTTGCCTCGAAAACGTACGAGTTTTGTGCTTCCTTGCGCGTAGCTGGTTCGGGATTCAATTCCCTGACAGGTCATCCTGATTTTTGTTTTCCATACTCTCCACAAACCACACATTTAAGAAACAGCGTAAACAAGAAATCTTTCAATAGCGTACACAAGTGCTGATAGAAAATAAATGGCGATAGAGTCAGTTAAGGAGGAAACACTAACTGTAGTGAAAGAACTACTTACAACTCGGCGGCTAGCCATGCGCTGGCGATGAAGCTGCGACTTACCTGAAAAGAGAAAGAAAACAGGTCAAAATCTCGCCAGAAACAAATCTACAAATAATGTAGCAACGTATGAACGTTCAATGTAACGGTCAGGGAAAGTAACACCAAGAGAGGATGTTCGGCATGTATATGGGAATTCAGAAGTCGCCACAGCTCTGGCAAATACCAGCGTCGGTGGTACTTACAAATACAGCAGTTTTCTCGTAGCAACACACCGCCACTGCAGCCACAACTACGTCGGAGCTTCCCCTTAGCCGCCTCTTAAGGCGTTGTTCATACACTACTGAACACCAACGGCATTAGACCAATTTGCTTGAAAGTTTCTGTTTTTTCTCTACACCAGGACTTAACGCAATCCGTCCCACTACGCTATGATAAACTCAGCAAGTCGTTAACCTCAAACTGTACTGGCAGAATGTTGCTACAACGAAAGAAGGTTGATCGAAACCGAAATAAAAAGAAAACAACAATGCCCTTACTGGGATTTCAAGCAACATTTCCCTACTGGAAATAATTCTCTCTCTCTCTCTCTCTCTCTCTCCTCTGTGTGTGTGTGTGTGTGGGGGGGGGGGGGGGGTTGTATAACACTCCCCTGCTTCCCGAGATTTGCGAAATTACTAGTTGACAATGACCGTGAAATATGAATTTTGACCCGCGTCGGGATAAGGCATCCGAATACGAAGTAAATAATGATTATTCCGCGGGAAACAGGAGACGTTGTAACTTGATCGTTATTGAATGAGTAATTTCATTTAATAATGATAGGTAAATGAAATAATTTAAATAATTTGGAAATACATTTTGCCAGTGGAAATTTTGCCGAAAGAAATGATTAAGTTGTAAAAGCAATTAAAAAATTGGTCGCCAGCTCAACTGATGAGCGACAGTACTGTTAAGTACGTGAATAATTATGTCAAAAATAAAGTTTACCTGTTTGTAGCGCAGCAGGTGGAACGGGGACTTTTACGTAAGTGCTGTGTCAGGCTCAGTAGTCATATAAAACAACGTCATTACAATCTAACTACACTTAAACATTAATGGTTAACTTTCAATAAGTATTTTGAGAATTATTTTCTTCATAATTTGTCAGCTAAGTGCAATGCTGACAACACAGATAATTATCTATCGAGATTTTGAATAATGGACTGTCATTCTGTCTTTAAAATTAGATAATTTGCACAGTTTAATCTACTGATAATGAAATATATTGTCAATAATTGATTAACTATGTTTTGAATGATGATAATTCATTAATTGGGGGATTGTCAGGTGGAATAAGCTTTATAGTTTCATGAAATATCCTTGAACTAACTTCAGCTGAATATGCATTGAAATAAAATCTTAATAATCAAATTTATTACTTCAGCCTATTATTAAGTTACTACGGTTGGTGTAAGCTTATTAAGTGCAACAATTAACTACGATAACCAGTCTGAAATTTACTCTTCACCGTCTCTGTAAATAATTTGATAATTAACATATTTTCTCTTGATAATGGCGTGGCACACTCGGTTGAATAAGGTAAGGATCGGAAGGAACCTACTTGGTGTTATTGTCGGGTGGAATGTAACTGCAACACTTCGATTATAAAGTGTTTGTTACTAATTGTTCAACTTCAGAGAAAAGCACAGTCACTGGCAAGCCTTCTACAATTTTATGCTACGTAAATTACGTAGATCTTACGTCCCTCGTTGTCGGTGGATCGACAGAAGTCCACGGCGGGGACACAATGTGGCAGCGGGCTTTTACTGTTGCGACTTGGGCCCACAGTGCGCTTCACATTTAAGTCCTCGTTTCTTCAGCACTATGCCCATTAATCCATAATAACTTGCCCGGCCAAGCTTCCAGATATGCCGACCATTACTTTCCCGTCGTACTTAGATCCACACACTAGCCGTTAGATGTAACACAGCTAGGACTAGCAGCACTCGACTGTACTTCTTACTCCCAGCACGGCGTCACTGCTACTACTGCCCGCTGGCGCGCTCCCGCGCCCAGCGGCACGACAAAACAATCTCTCTGACTTCAACGTTATCTAAATATGCCCTGACCTGCCAGTGTTCAATATTACATAATTTAAACATAGTATTTACAGTTCATGTTTACACTAGACAATACATCGTATACAGTTTCATGTGTTAAGTAAGCGAAAAAATTCATAGCAAGGACCGCGTTGTAGCGTCACAGAGAGTGTGGTTTTTTTTTTTTTTTTTTTTTTTTTTTTTTTTTTTTTTTTTTTTTTTTTGACGAAACTCAACGTTAACGCTGTAAGCGAGTTTCTAACCACAAAAACACGTGCCTCCATTTCGAAGAGTTCGTCCACACATACACATGGAGCACCCTCTGTTGCAGCATGATAATGGCCAGGCCACACACGAGCGCAATAATCCGAAGCCTTGAGTTCTCTGTCACCGGTCATCCTCCACACAGTTCCGACTTGTCCCATCCGATTTTCATCTTCTTCCAAAACTTAAACAACACCTTCGAGGACTTCACTTTGAAAATGATGAAGCGGTACAAGCAGAGGTGAGATTGTGGCTTTGTGGCTTCGACAACAAAGTCAAACGTTCTACACTGATGGTATCAACAAACTGGTCTCTCGTTGGCAGAATTGCCCTCCTCGCCAGAGTGACTGTAATGAGAAATAAAAATGTAGACATGAATAATAAATACGTGGAATGTTCATATAGTTTGTTTTATTTAAAATCTTTAAGTGTTTTACATGGAAATTTCGGAGGGATTACTTTTGGGCATACACTCGTAATTTATTAATGACGAAAGCAAAATTTATAGCGTATGTTGTTGTCAAAGGCCTTGTGATAAATTCTCTATACTCCTGAGAGCTGAAAGAATAGATACACTTATTTGCTCGGGAAATTATGTACATACAAACACAACACATCAGACAGTATGTACCGGGTGATCAAAAAGTCAGTATAACTTTGAAAACTGAATAAATCACGGAATAATGTAGATAGAGAGGTACAAATTGACACGCATGCTTGGAATGACATTGGGTTTTATTAGAACCAAAAAAATACAAACGTTCAAAAAATGTCCGACAGATGGTGCTTCAACTGATCAGAACAGCAATAACTACCATAACAAAGTAAGACAAAGCAAAGATGATGTTCTTTAGAGGAAATGCTCAACATGTCCACCATCATTCCTCAACAATAGTCGTAGTCGAAGAATAATGTTGTGAACAGCACTGTAAAGCATGTCCGGAATTATGGTGAGGCATTGGCGTCGGATGTTGTCTTTCAGCATCTCTAGAGATGTCGGTCGATCAAGATAGACTTGCGTCTTCAGGTAACCCCAAAGCCAATAATCGCACGGACGGAGGTCTGGGGACCTGGGAGGCCAAGCATGACGAAAGTGGTGGCTGAGGACACGATCACCACCAAACGACGCGCGCAAGAGATCTTTCACGCGTCTAGCAATAGGGGGTGGTTCTAATAGAACCCCATGTCATTACAAGCATGTGTGTCAGTTTTTACCTCTCTATCTACATTATTCCGTGGTTTATTAAGTTTTCAAATTTATACTGACTTTTTCATCACCCGGTATATCTCTTTCGACCAAAACCTAACAAAAAATTCCTGGTGTCGTATTCTTGTTCTTCGAACTCAGCTTGGTTGGAACTGACAATTTTTGTAAAGGGTAGAGACAACTTTGATGTTTTCGTCGACCAGTTTTTACAGAATCGCGTCCAAGTAGCGGCGCGTCGGATGAAACCGCCACTGTGCTGTCCGCAGGTGGCCGGAAGCAGAGGAGCGACGCGCGCCCGTGGACTGGGGCAGCGGCAGTGGCGGCGGCAGGGACTCGCCCGCCTCCAGCGGCAGCGGCAGTGGGGCGGCCAGCCTCGTAGGCGGCGGGGGCGGGGGCGGGGGCGGCACGTACCGCGTGCTGGGGCGCCGCCTCAGCTGGCAGCAGCAGCGCAGGCACCGGTCCGTGGGCGACCTCAGCGGACCCTCCAGGTCGCTGCCGCTGCCGCTGGACGCGGACTTCCGCAGCATCCCGGACCTGAGCGCCGGCGCCGGCTGGGGCAGCGAGGCCCACCTCTGCCCGCAGCCGCCCCCGCCGCCCACTCCGCCCCCGGCCCAGCTGCGGCGGGCCAGGGCCAAGCGCCTGCACCGACAGTTCGGCCTCTACCAGGTCACCCCGGCCGACAACAACTTCGACTACCTGCGCAGGTATGGCCACTCCGCTCTGCTTTGCTTTGCTTTACTTTTCTTTCCTTCGTAATCGAACCGGTTGCTAATACGGGCTGACAATTATTGATCTATATGAAAAAAACGTAAATTAGTTACATTAGCCATTAAAATTGCTACACCACGAATATGACGTGCTACAGACGCAAAATTTAACCGACTGGAAGGCGATGCTGTGATGTGCAAATGATTAGCTTTACAGAGCATTCACACAAGGTTGGCGCCAGTGGCGACACCTAAAAGTGCTGACATGAGGAAAGTTTCCAACCGATTTCTCATACACAAAGAGCGGTTGACCGGCGTTGCCTGGTGAAACGTTGTTGCGATGCCTCGTTTAAGGAGGAGAAATGCGTACCATCATGTTTCTCAATTTGATAAAGGTCGGATTGTAGCCTATCGCGATTGCGGTTTAACGTATAGCGATATTGCTGCTCGCGTTGGTCGAGATCCAATGACTGTTAGCAGAATATGTAATCGGTGGGTTCAGGAGGGTACGTGCTGGATCGCAACGGTCTCGTATCACTAGCAGTCGAGATGACAGGCATCTTATCCGCATGGCTGTAACGGTCTCCAGGTCTCTTACCAATTGAAAACGTCTGGTCAATGGTGGCCGAGCAACTGGCTCGTCACAATACGTCAGTCACTACTCTTGATGAACTGTGGTATCGTGTTGAAGCTGCATGGGCACCTGTACCTGTACACGCCATCCAAGTTCTGTTTGACTCAATGCCCAGGCGTTTCAAGGCCGTTATTACGGCCAGAGGTGGTTGTTCTGGTACTGATTTCTCAGGATCTATGCACCCAAATTGCGTGAAAATGTAATCAAATGTCAGTTCTAGTATAATATATGTGTGCAATGAATACCTGTTTATCATCTGCATTTCTTCTTGGTGCAGCAATTTTAATGGCCAGTAGTGTATTTTTCCTTGTCCCCGTATACACCCTTGAAACCTTGTGAGAAGCGGGTCGGTCGGCGGGTTTGAATGATACAATGATGGAAGATAACTTTAGGCACCCGACACTTTCCCATTGCTTACATCCACCGATTGTTATGCCGATAAGAAAGACCTGTACAGGACACACTAGTGTGGAGGGATAAGTCATCGGACTGAAAACAACAACAACAACAACAACAACAGTAACAGTAACAGTAACAACAACAAGAACAGTAACAACAACAAGAACAGTAACAACAACGACAACAGTAACAACAACAACAACAGTAACAACAACAACAACAGTAACAACAAGAGCGGGAGGAGTAGAGTAATTGTGTACGCTGGTGTGCCAGGTTCCACAGCAGTGGGGAGGTGGCATCTGCCGGCGGCGTGGACGAGGCTCGCCTGCCGCCCCCCGACGACTGCTCGGCCACGTCCGCCTCCACGTCCGCCTCCACCTACAGCGGCAGCGGCAGAAGCGACCTCTTGGACCCGGACGAGGTGGAGGAGGAGGAGGAGGAGGGGCAGCAGAGCGCCTGGTGCGCCTCCAAGGCCGCCGCCAGGGGGCAGGACTGCGGCAGCGGCAGCGGCAGAGCCCTCAGCAGAGCCGCGAGCAGCGCCAGTAGCAGCGGCAGCAGCAGCGGAGCCGCGGGTCACTACGCGGTGCAATCCTCAGACGGCGAGCAGCAAGACGCCAGCGGCAGCTACGTCACCGTCTGCCAGGTGTGTGCGCTCCCGGCGTTACCCTGCTGTGCTGTGCTCTGGTACCACACGTCACCCAGTCTCGATCAGAATCCCAGCGGATCAATCTCTGCGAGTTCTTCCCGCGCTTGCTATCGCGGTACCTGTGCGCGTGTTTCATCGCGACGTAACTTCTCGTCGGTCCTTGTCAGCATCGAATTTTCTTATTTGGAGAAGACTGAAGCAGCTATGTTTTACGTGCTCAAACCATTCTAAGGCCACGATCGCGCAAGTACTTCTTTGTTTAAATCAAACGGTTTCGACAGACTCTGCTGTCATCCTCAGGTCTTAAAGAATCTTTTTGTTACGAAACCTGTTCATTTTCAGTTGAACCTCGCGCCAAATTGAAATTTTTGATTGTTTCGAATGTGCCCAGCTTATGTATACTGTGTTTTGGTGACGTAACAATCATCTCTGAGTGGTATTAGCCATTGGCACAAGGTGCTTTATGTTTTTAAATAGTCTACTAAGGACATTGTAATTCTGTCAGAGACAGCAAAGGACAGTTGAACGGAATGGATAGTGTCTTGAAAGAAGGTAGCAAAACGAGGATAATGGAATGTAGTCGAATTAAGTCGGGTGATGCCGAAGGAATTAGATTAGGAAATGAGACACTTAAAGCAGTAAAGGAGTTTTGCTATTTGGGGAACAAAATAACATGATGGTCGAAGTAGCCGGCCGAAGTGGCCGTGCGGTTCTAGGCGCTGCAGTCTGGAACCGCGAGACCGCTACGGTCGCAGGTTCGAACCCTGCCTCGGGCATGGATGTGTGTGATGTCCTTAGGTTAGTTAGGTTTAACTAGTTCTAAGTTCTAGGGGACTAATGACCTCAAACGTTGAGTCTCATAGTGCTCAGAGCCATTTGAACCATTTTTGGTCGAAGCAGAGAGGATATAAAATGTACACTGACAATGGCAAGGAAAGCGTTTCTGAAGAAGAGAATTTTGTTAACATCAAGTGTAGATTTAAGTGTCGGGAAGTCGTTTCTGAAAGTATTTGTATGGAGTGTAGCCATGTATGGAAGTGAAACATGGACGATAAATACACTCCTGGAAATTGAAATAAGAACACCGTGAATTCATTGTCCCAGGAAGGGGAAACTTTATTGACACATTCCTGGGGTCAGATACATCACATGATCACACTGACAGAACCACAGGCACATAGACACAGGCAACAGAGCATGCACAATGTCGGCACTAGTACAGTGTATATCCACCTTTCGCAGCAATGCAGGCTGCTATTCTCCCATGGAGACGATCGTAGAGATGCTGGATGTAGTCCTGTGGAACGGCTTGCCATGCCATTTCCACCTGGCGCCTCAGTTGGACCAGCGTTCGTGCTGGACGTGCAGACCGCGTGAGACGACGCTTCATCCAGTCCCAAACATGCTCAATGGGGGACAGATCCGGAGATCTTGCTGGCCAGGGTAGTTGACTTACACCTTCTAGAGCACGTTGGGTGGCACGGGATACATGCGGACGTGCATTGTCCTGTTGGAACAGCTAGTTTCCTTGCCGGTCTAGGAATGGTAGAACGATGGGTTCGATGACGGTTTGGATGTACCGTGCACTATTCAGTGTCCCCTCGACGATCACCAGTGGTGTACGGCCAGTGTAGGAGATCGCTCCCCACACCATGATGCCGGGTGTTGGCCCTGTGTGCCTCGGTCGTATGCAGTCCTGATTGTGGCGCTCACCTGCACGGCGCCAAACACGCAGACGACCATCATTGGCACCAAGGCAGAAGCGACTCTCATCGCTGAAGACGACACGTCTCCATTCGTCCCTCCATTCACGCCTGCCGCGACACCACTGGAGGCGGGCTGCACGATGTTGGGGCGTGAGCGGAAGACGGCCTAACGGTGTGCGGGACCGTAGCCCAGCTTCATGGAGACGGTTGCGAATGGTCCTCGCCGATACCCCAGGAGCAACAGTGTCCCTAATTCGCTGGGAAGTGGCGGTGCGGTCCCCTACGGCACTGCGTAGGATCCTACGGTCTTGGCGTGCATCCGTGCGTCGCTGCGGTCCGGTCCCAGGTCGACGGGCACGTGCACCTTCCGCCGACCACTGGCGACAACATCGATGTACTGTGGAGACCTCACGCCCCACGTGTTGAGCAATTCGGCGGTACGTCCACCCGGCCTCCCGCATGCCCACTATACGCCCTCGCTCAAAGTCCGTCAACTGCACATACGGTTCACGTCCACGCTGTCGCGGCATGCTACCAGTGTTAAAGACTGCGATGGAGCTCCGTATGCCACGGCAAACTGGCTGACACTGACGGCGGCGGTGCACAAATGCTGCGCAGCTAGCGCCATTCGACGGCCAACACCGCAGTTCCTGGTGTGTCCGCTGTGCCGTGCGTGTGATCATTGCTTGTACAGCCCTCTCGCAGTGTCCGGAGCAAGTATGGTGGGTCTGACACACCGGTGTCAATGTGTTCTTTTTTCCATTTCCAGAAGTGTAGTTTGGACAAGAAGAGAATAGAAGCTTTCGAAATGTGGTGCTACAGAAGAATGCTGAAGTTTAGATGGGTGGATCATATAACTAATGAGGAGGTATTGGATTGGGGAGAAGAGGAGTTTGTGGCACAAGTTGACTAGAAGAAGGGATCGGTTGGTAGGACATGTTCTGAGGCATCAAGGGATCACCAATTTGGTACTGGAGGGCAGCGTGAAGGGTAAAAATCGCAGAGGCAGACCAAAAGATGAATACACTAAACAGATACAGAAGGATGTAGGTTGCAGTAGGTACTGGGAGATGAAGAAGCTTGCACAGGATAGAGCAGCATGGAGAGCTGCATCAAACCAGTCTCAGGACTGAAGACCACAACAACAACAACAACAACAACAACAACGACAAACTTTCCAGAATGTGCTGTTTTTTATCCACATAACAACTTGGCGCGAGGCCCAACTTATAATGCAAACTTTTCGCAAGAAAAATATTTTTTAAGACCTGATGATGATAGCAAAGTCTGGGAAACCGGGTGATTTAAATAAAGAAATATTTATGCGATCTTAGCTTTAGAATGTTTTTAGCTTGTCAGCATCCTCTGTTGTTCCTCTGCAAGTGAAGCCGCTGTTCGTTTGGTAGCCCCTCTCTTCTTCTACGTCATAAGCTTCTACTGGTGATGGCCAACTGCCTCGAGTCTGCACATACTAGGACAGCGTCGGTCGCGAACCGCTCTTGCTGTCGCTCTGTACAGATTCCTCGCCACTGGAGCCGGCTGGTGGTCACCTCTCCACGTCACTCACCACTGCTGCTGTCCGACCGGTGGTGTTGGTGTTGGTTGTTGTTGTGGTCTTTGCCGTATTTAATGAGTGACAACGTGCCAGCAACTTCGGGAATCGCACCTGGAACCTTCCCTCCACTGCAGAATCGAACAGCAACTTTGGTGTACCAAATTGTTGAGCCTTTTGTGGCCACTTGTTGACCTTTCGCCTGTTGGCCTTCGTCTCAGGATCTTCGGCCGACGTTCGTTTAACGATTTTTCCGATGCTTCAACAGCACGAGCGGCCGCCTCTATCGAAGGTCCGCCACCACCAGTGATGGGTAAACCTTTGATAAAGCCAGCCCTAAGTGCTCCCGAAATTTCACAAAAAATCGTTAAAAAATGTCGGTGGAAGAGCCTGACACAAAAGGCTAGAGGCAATACGCTAAAGGGGGGGGTGGGGGGGGGGGTGTAGGACGTCAAACGGGCCGACTTGGACCAGGAGAGGTACCACACGACATTTTAATTTCCACTGTCTATACTTTTACAAATGAAATTCATAAAACTTTGTTAACACGAGCAGGAAGGATTCAGGATTCAAACTCATAGCAATGTAGTTCAAAAGTATAACAAATATTTTTTTTTTTTTTTTTTTTTTTTTTTTTTTTTTTTTTTTTTTTTTTTTTTTTACGTGTGAAATTTCATCATCTTTTCACTTACTATTGGCTGCATTTGTTGCTAAAGGTACACTTTTCTTCACAAGTAAGCGAGATTCTTCGATGAATTTTGCACAGCATACAAACCCTACTTACAGGTGTCTGAAACTCTAGAATTTATTTAATTAATGAAAAAATGAATGAGCTGTTACGTTTCAAACTTCATGTTTAGAAAAAACTCAAATTTTATGGTTAATTATCTCAATTTTTAGCACAGTTTTTAATAGATTTGGGAAATTCTAGAGTTTCATACACCTGTAAGTATGGTTAGTATGCTGTGCAAAATTGGCTCTGAGCACTATGGGACTTAACATCTATGGTCATCAGTCCCCTAGAACTTAGAACTACTTAAACCTAACTAACCTAAGGACATCACACAACACCCAGCCATCACGAGGCAGAGAAAATCCCTGACCCCGCCGGGAATCGAACCCGGGAACCCGGGCGTGGGAAGCGAGAACGCTACCGCACGACCACGAGCTGCGGGCACTGTGCAAAATTCATCGAAGAATCTCCCTTACTTATGAAGGAAAGTGTACCTATAGCAACGAATGCAGCCAATAGTAAGTGAAAAAGTGATGACATTTCACATGTAAAAAAAATATATATATATATTTTGTTAGATTTTTGAACTTCCACTGCTATGAGCGTGAATCCTGAACCCTTCCTGGTCATGCTGACAAAGTTTCATGAATTTATTTGTAAAAGTATAGATAGTGGAAATTAAAATGTCCTGTGGTGCCTCTCCTGCTCCAAGTCGGCCAGTTTGACGTCCTATTCCCCCCCCCCCCCCCCTTAACTCTGCGAGTGTCAGTCCTTGTAATTTTACGTCTATGGAGACTGCAAAAGTCGTCGCACAGCAGACTATTTGACCGCGCTCCTGCCTTCCACATTCAAGTTTCTTCCAATTTCCCATAAATCAGTCAAGGTGAATGCTGCGATGTTTCTCTGAAGACGACACTGCCCCTTTATTCTCCAGCCCGAGCTTTTGCTCTTTAATTACCGACCTAGTCGTCGACGGGGCGTTAATGCTTATTCTTTGTCCTCAATGTTAGAAACTGTGCTTGCTTTCTTGCTCACTTGCGTGTCTACCCTGCAACGAGGCGTCGACAATGAGATCACTACTTTCCGATTAAAACACGTGATACAGCAAAAGCAATTGAGTCTTTGTGTCGACGAGAGTGGAAAAGAGCAAGCAACAGCAGTCGCAGTAATACGACATCGTCAATCTTCAGCGTCAAATAGCAGATTCATTCGAAATTAAAAAGCTGCTCGTCGATAAAGAGACGCATATAGTCATAAATGATATCGCTGGTGAATTTCCACCTGTAGTGCGCCTATATCCAAGTTTTCTACTGCTTGTGTACAATTGAAGAGGCGAAGACATTCGGTATTGTTACTCGGTGCGAGAGAGAAACTACGATCACAGCACGGTAAGAGAAGCAGACACGGTGTTTGCGTTCCTCCGAGTATTCAGTGTTTTCGCAGGCGCAGGTTTCTGAAGGTCGGTGCGCGGACTCTGAATACGTACTGCTGGGTGGGCGTGGTCGTCGCTTCCCCGCTGTCGCGCAGGCCTGTACAAACGCCAGCGGAGCGCTCTCACTTACCTTACGTGTTTTGTTTCTATATTACGTGCGTTCCTGTGCGTCACTTCTGCAACTGCCGTTCAAAATTCTTACCACAGATGTAAGGTTGCGTTTCAACATCCATTGTTTCAACACAGAATGTTGCCTCCAGCCCAGCATCTGAGCATTAACTACCCTGGTATGTCATACAGCCAGAAAATTTGCTGCGGTTTCCGCCTGAAACACTTGCACGCGTAAGTTCGCTATCTTCAGTCCGGAACCACGTGGCTGCTACGGGCATGGATGTGTGTGATGTCCTTAGGTTCGTTAGGTTTACGTAGTTCTAAGTCTAGGGGACTGATGACCTCAGATGTTAAGTCTCATAGTGCTTAGAGCCATTTGAACCACTTTTGAAGACATAAAATTACTAAATAAGCAGCAACCAGTCGCAAAATCATGTTTTCTTTGTTTACTTTTCCAAATCGAATTCAACTGATTAACAGCCATCATCGGTGCTACAAATACAAGAATAAAAATAATTAATAACAGTGACCAAATGAATAAATGTACATAAAGCAACGTAAAACCAATTAAATGTACATAGACGCATTAAACCATTTAAAATGCACATACAACTTTACCTTTAGACGTATATGTTCCATGAGTAGTAACAGTGTCTTAAGCACAGGTCAAACCTAAAGTGATATATAGAGAATTGACTATGACAACGAGAAACCATACGGGGGCGCTGCAAAGCAAACCCGCCCTCTATGCGAAAAGATACAGCTAAAATAAAAATGAGAAGAAGAAATGACATACAAAGTGCGGTAAAATATAATGATAAAATACTGAGACATTTAAAAAATGGATACATTGACAAAGATTCTGTCAACCATATAGTACAGTTATATACGCCAAAAAGCGATTGTAAAAATCAGTAAAAAAGGAACAAACATAGGTGAGAAGCACATCATAGAAAATTTTTAAAAACTTTTTTAAAAATTTTAAAATTATTTGTCATATTATCGAAGAGCAAAGGTTAATCATAATGCCAAAACGTAAAAACGGTGTTGGCATCCATCTAGCGTACAGTTAATGATATTCAGGAAGATCGGATTTCTTTCGGCAGATGGCGCCACATTGCTGAATGCACATATAAAGTAAACTAAGTTGAGATAAGAAAATTACGGACAGGAACGAAACAAACGTATTAAGGAAACAAGACCACATGCAGAAATAAAGTGCTAGCACACTTCATACGTGGGAAAATTAATACAGGCTTGATAGGATGAATTGAGATCTTGTAGGGGCTCTTACGGTGTGCTCATATATCATGAGACATAAATCCACCATATGTCTGTTGGTGCAGCCGACGAAGACGGCAAAAGCCCAATTTAAAGAGCGTTAACGCAAACTTAGTCACAATAACATAATTCATATCATTAATCTATTTATCTCCCCCCCACCTTTCACTCTTCCCTTTTACTAATTTGGACAATCGATTTTTGGCGTATATAACTGTACTATGTGGTTGACAAAATCTTTGTGAATGGGTACATTTTTGTAAATTTTTCAGTATTTTATCATTATATTTTACCGCACTTTGTATGTCATTTCTTTTTCTCATTTTTATTTTAGCTGTATCTTTTCGCATAGAGGGCGTGTTTGCTTTGCAGCGCCCCCGTATGGTTTCTCCTTGTCATAGTCAATTTTCTATGTATCACTTTAGGTTTGACCTGTGCGTAAGACACTATTACTACTCAGGGAACATATACGTTGAAAGGTGAAGTTGTATGTGCATTTTAAATGGTTTAATGCGTCTATATACATTTAATTGGTTTTACGTTGCTTTATGAACATTTATTCATTTGGTCACTGTTGTTAATTATTTTTATTCTTGTATTTGTAGCACCGATGATGGCTGTTAATCAGTTGAAATCGATTTGGAAAAGTAAACAAAGAAAACATGATTTTGCGACTGGTTGCTGCTTATTTGGTAATTTCATGGTTTACGGCCACTGCACAACTTGGGAACCATATGGAGCCCACCATTCAGATTTTTGAATACCTCTTAATATCGTGTCAGACCTCGTTTCGCTCTGCTGAGTGCAGGATCTCGATGAGCCATGGACTCCACAAGTCGTTGGAAGTCCCCTGCAGAAATATTTAGCCCTGCTGCCTCCATAGCCGTCTATAATCGAGAAAGGGTTGCCGATGCAGTACTTTGTGCACGAACTGACCTCCCGATTATGTCCCATAAATGTTCTATGGAATTCATGTCGGGCGATCTGGGTGACCAAATCACTCGCTCGTACTGTTCAGAATGTGACATGGCGTAGTGTCATTCATAAAAATTACAACGTTGTTTAGGAACACGAAGTCCATGAATGGCTGCAAATGGTCTCCAAGCAGCCGAACGTAATCTTTTCAGGTCAGTGATCGGTTCAGTTGGACCAGAGCACCCAGAACATTCCATGTAAACACTGCCCACATCATAATAGAGCCACCACCAGCTTGCACGTGGCTTGTTGACAGGTTGTGTTCATGGCTTCGTGTGGTCTGCGTCACACTCGACCTCTACCATCAACTCTTATCAACTGAAATCGGGACGCATCTGACCAGGCCACGGTTTTCCAGTCGTCTAATGTGCAACCGATTTGGTCACAAGCTCAGGGGAGCCGATGCCATAGCCCATTAACGCCAAATCGTCCTAACGGATACGTTCGTTGTAGATGCCACACTGATTTCTGCGGCCACTTCACGCAGTGTTGCTTGTCTGTTAGCACTGACAACTCTACGCAAACGCCACTGCTCTCGCTCGCTAAGTGAAGACCGTCGGCCACTGCACTGTTCGTGGTGAGAGGTAATGCCTCCAGTTTGGTATACTAGGCACACTCGTGACGCTGTGTATTTCGGAATATTGAATTGCTAAACGATTTCCGAAATGATAATTAATTGAAACCGTCAGCTGCCGACAGGTATACCTCGATGGGGACAGCTGAAAATGTGTGCCCCGACCGGGACTCGAACCCGGGATCTGCTGCTTACATGGCAGACGCTCTATCCATCTGAGCCACCGAGGACACATATGAATAGCGGGACTGCAGGGGCTTATCCCTTGCACGCTTCCCGTGAGACCCACATTCGCAACTGTCCACAATCTATATACGTAATGCACGAGGTGCATTCAAGTTCTAAGGCCTCCGATTTTTTTTCTAATTATCTACTCACCAGAAATAGATGAAACTGGCGTTACTTCTCGACGTAATCGCCCTGCAGACGTACACATTTTTCACAACGCTGACGCCATGATTCCATTGCAGCGACGAAGCCTTCTTTAGGAGTCTGTTTTGACCACTGGAAAATCGCTGAGGAAATAGCAGCACGGCTGGTGAATGTGCAGCCACGGAGAGTGTCTTTCATTGTTGGAAAAAGCCAAAACTCACTAGGAGCCAGGTCAGGTGAGTAGGGAGCATAGGAATCACTTCAAAGTTGTTATCACGAAGAAACTGTTGCGTAACGTTAGCTCGATGTGCGGATGCATTGTCTTGGTGAAACAGCACATGCGCAGCCCTTCCCGGACTTTTTGTTGCAGTGCAGAAAGGATTTTGTTCCTCAAAACATTTTCGTAGGATGCACCTGTTACCGTAGTGCCCTTTGGAATGCAATGGGTAAGGATGACGCCCTCGCTGTCCCAGAACATGGACACCATCATTTTTTCAGCACTGGCGATTACCCGAAATTTTTTTGGTGGCGGTGAATCTGTGTGCTTCCATTGAGCTGACTGGCGCTTTGTTTCTGGATTGAAAAACGGCATCCACGTCTCATCCATTGTCACAACCGACGAAAAGAAACTCCCATTCATGCTGTCGTTGCGCGTCAACATTGCTCGGCAACATGCCACACGGGCAGCCGTGTGGTCGTCTGTCAGCATTCGTGGCACCCAGCTGGATGACACTTTTCGCATTTTCAGGTCGTCATGCAGGATTGTGTGCACAGAACCCACAGAAATGCCAACTCTGGAGGCGATCTGTTCAACAGTCATAAGGCGATCCCCCAAAACAATTCTCTCCACTTTCTCGGTCATGTCGTCAGACCGGCTTGTGCGAGCCCGATGTTGTTTCGGTTTGTTGTCACACGATGTTGTGCCTTCATTAAACTGTCGCACCCACGAACGCACTTTCGACACATCCATAACTCCATCACCACATGTCTCCTTCAACTGTTGATGAATTTCAATTGGTTGCACACCACACAAATTCAGAAAACGAATGATTGCACGCTGTTCAAGTAAGGAAAACGTCGCCATTTTAAGTATTTAAAAGTTCTCATTCTCGCCGCTGGCGGTAAAATTCCATTTGCCGTACAGTGCTGCCATCTCTGGGACGTATTGACAATGAACACGGCCTGATTTTTAAACAATGCGCATGTTTCTATCTCTTTCCAGTCCGGAGAAAAAAAATCGGAGGCCTTGGAACTTGAATGCACCTCGTACCTAAAAGATATTTGCCCATCCACTAATTACTCGTGGACACTAAGGTGACGATTCCCGTAAGAGTTTGGGCAACCCGTGCGCATTCGCACAGACGAAGGTCTTTGGCTGGTTAGCCTATATATATATACCGGGTGATCAAAAAGTCAGTATAAATTTGAAAACTTAATAAACCAGGGAATAATGTAGATAGAGAGGTAAAAATTGACACACATGCTTGGAATGACAAGGGGTTTTATTAGAACAAAAAGAAAAATCAAAGTACTGCTAGAGGCGTGAAAGATCTCTTGCGCGCGTCGTATGGTGATGATCGTGTGTTCAGCCGCCACTTTCGTCATGCTTGGCCTCCCAGGTCCCCAGACCTCAGTCCGTGCGATTATTGGCTTTGGGGTTACCTGAAGTCGCAAGTGTATCGTGATCGAGCGACATCTCTAGGGATGCTGAAAGAAAACATCCGACGCCAATGCCTCACCATAACTCCGAACATGCTTTACAGTGCTGTTCACAACATTATTCCTCGACTACAGCTATTGTTGAGGAATGATGGCGGACAGATTGAGCATTTCCTGTAAAGAACATCATCTTTGCTTTGTCTTACTTTGTAATGCTAATTATTGCTACTCTGATCAGATGAAGCGCCATCTGTCGGACATTTTTTGAACTTTTTATTTTTTTGGTTCTAATAAAACCCCATGCCATTCCAAGCATGTGTGCCAATTTGTACCTCTCTATCTACGTTATTCCTTGATTTAATCAGTTTTCAAATTTATACTGACTTTTTGATCACCCGGTATATATGAAGACAGTAACTGTTCTCGAAAGAACAAATGGTTCAAATGGCTCTGAGCACTATGGGACTTAACAATTATGGTCATCAGTCCCCTACAACTTAGAACTACTTAAACCTAACTAATCTAAGGACATCACATACATCCATGCCCGAGGCAGGATTCGAACCTGCGACCGTAGCGGTCTTGCGGTTCCAGACTGCAGCGCCTTTAACCGCACGGCCACTTCGGCCGGCCAAGGTAACGTTGACCACGTCACTGTATGGAGAGTGCTACGGGAGAACCAGTTGTTTCCGTACCATGTACAGCGTGTGCAGGCACTATCAGCAGCTGATCGGCCTCCACGGGTACACTTCTGCGAATGGTTCATCCAACAATTTGTCAATCCTCATTTCAGTGCAAATGTTCTCTTTACGGATGAGGCTTCATTCCAACGTGATCAAATTGTAAATTTTCACAATCGACATGTGTGGGCTGACGAGAAACGGCACGCAATTGTGCAATCACGTCATCAACACAGATTTTCTGTGAACGTTTGGGGAGGCATTGTTGGTGATGTCTTGATTGGGCCCCATGTTCTTCCACTTACGCTAAATGGAGCACGTTATCAAGATTTCATACGGGATACTCTACCTGTGCTGCTAGAACATGTGCCTTTACAAGTACGACACAACATGTGGTTCATGTACGCTTCTCAACAACAGATTCGGTGACCGGTGAATTGGTAGAGGCGGACCAATTCCATGGACTCCACGCTCTCCTGATCCCAGCCCTCTTGACTTTCATTTATGGGGGCATTTGAAAGCTCTTGTCTACGCAACCCCGGTGCCAAATACAGAGACTCTTGGTGCTCGTATTGTGGACGGTTGTGATACAATACGCCATTCTCCAGGGCTGCTTCAGCGCATCAGGGATTCCATGCGACGGAGTGTGGATGCATGTATCCTCGCTAACGGAGGACATTTTGAACATTTCCTGTGACAAAGTGTTTGAAGTCACGCTGGTACGTTCTGTTGCTGTGTGTTTCCATTCCATGATTAATGTGATTTGAAGAGAAGTAATAAAATGAGCTCTAACATGGAAAGTAAGCGTTTCCGGACACATGTTCACATACCATATTTTCTTTCTTTGTGTGTGTGGAATGTTTCCTGAAAGTTTGGCCGTACCTTTTTGTAATTTCCTGTATATTAGTGGTCACTGTTGTTGGGGGTGTCCATTCCCCGCTGTTACTTAAAGCGTTAAACCAGAAGCTGGTATTGTAGCAGCAGCAGCTTATCGCGATGGCACTTTCAGAACCTGCAGGCGGACAGCGACTCTGAAGCAGAGCCAGAACCAGCAGCAGAGGCAGCAGAAGGGCATGAGGCCGCCGGCGGAGGCTGCTGCACTCTGACCAGGAGCAGGGCGAGAACCAGGAGCTCTGCCAGCAGAAGCAGAAGCAGCAGCAGCAGCAGGGGGCAGCGCAGGACAGCCGACCGCTGCGGCGGCGGAGCTCAGCAGCAGCCGCAACAACAACAACAACAACAAGACGCAGAAGACATGTCGCGCCGGCCACAGGTACATGGACACCACACTCGCACAGCAACAACCACCACCGGGGAAGACGTTATCTGCACGGCGGAGATGCCAACCCCCTTACACCAAGGGTTCTCAAACGTATTACGTAGCACCCCCTCCTTCTGAAACATGAATTACCCTCTTCCTCCCCGAGTCTTCTCCTTTGTCACAATTCTCATACTTGGCACGAAAACGGCCCACGATGTACAGGACGAACATTAATAAAACCGACAGACAGCAGGGACGAATACCTGACTGGAAATGAAGGAAAGGAAGCCCTATGAACATGTTTCCGAAAACGCACGGAGTATGTGCAACGACAATAAATCGTCCCGAACGTAATACAGAGCTACATCGCATCCTTGTCACAACGGATGATCGAAGTGGCCTCCATGGGTGAACCGAGATTTATTTTCAAAGAATATTCTTAAGAATTTATTTTATTTACTAGCGATTCATCAAGAACATTAACACATTTAATCACACTATGTAAGCATGGAAGTTGTTGCCAGGGAGTAACTTATGAAATCATAACCAAATTCCTATTAACACATGGGAATTTTATTCATTTTAATACTGCCTACAAGCTTTTTTTTTCTAAAGAAACAGATTAAAAAATATAATCAGAAAGCACCCTCTAAATATCAAAGTTACAATTTATTCAGAGGCAGAAAGAAACAAGTTTTCACTGTATGAGCTTTCGGGCAGAGAACCTTGCTGCTCCCTTTTGACACGGCCGTAGTTACGACCGCTCACAACAGCCTCTGAGAAACTACTCTGGTGCAAATTTGCAACACACCAGATAACTAAACTAAGAGTTTTAACAATTTACACAAACACACAAACTATGCACCCCCCGTAGGAGGGATGGAAATGGTACAAAACACTAACAATTAAAATATTAACCTTGCCACCGAAGGTGCAACTTGGTTCAAAAAATTGGCTCTGAGCACTATGAGACTTAACTGCTGAGGTCATCAGTCCCCTACAACTTAGAACTACTTAAACCTAACTAACCTAAGGACAACACACACATCCATGCCCGAGTAAGGATTCGAACCTGCGACCGTAGCGGTCGCGCGGTTCCAGACTGCAGCGCCTAGAACCGCTCGGCCACTCAGGCCGGCAAGGTGAAACTCGATTTTAACTTCTAAGAAAAGTCTTACGATGAAAGGGTGGCAACTTCATATACTACAATGATCATTTGAATAAAAGCCCATGAAATGCAATGTTATATAAAATGCTACAAGGTTGGCCAAACAATAGTTACGATGCTCTACAGTACACAGATACCGCCTCTCAAGATCATAGGTTATATTAAAGTTTCCAAAGGTCAAAACATATTTCAGGTATTAGGCCGTTACACTCCAAGCAATAAATTCGTTAACACACCAAATCCGACAAACATGACAGAGGCAGCTACTAACGTACGGTAGATTGATAGGGAGATTACCGAACAACACGAACCGCAGGTTGCTCTAACCCGCCCCTACTCCACAAGGGAAAAACAGACCACAGAATTTATAAACAACCACCTTCCCGTGGGTGGGCAAACGGAGAAGAATATTGGGACGACCCCAAAGCAAAACGGCTCATGACCTCACCAAGAAAACAAGTAGAATTTAACAAGAATAAATCAAACAACATATCACCAATCACTTAACTTCTATTATACTGCGATTTCTCGAGAAGACCTTGCGCAGCACCCTGAAATCGCTCTCCCGAACTGTCCGCTGCGAGCCCCTTCAACGGACGCAGAAAGTAATTGCTTTGGTTACACAGAAGCGCAGAATTTACGCGATTAAGTAATTCTTATTACTTGTAAAATTCAGTTTATATTCTGTAAGGGTATAAAATACGCTGTGGACTAACACTGAATGATGTGCGGGTCTAACCAACAAAACAAAAAACAAAACAAAAGACAAAAAAAAGGAATAAAAAACGAAGGGAAATCTTCGGCTCCCATTTTCTCTATTACACATTCATTTATGTTTCTTCCCTACCAATTCTACCGCTATACCTTTTACTACGTTATTTATGTAGTGTAGCGAAGCTGCCGAACAACAGTCTTGGCAGAGCGCAACTCTCATCGTAACACGTGCGGTGTGTGCTGGGCGCAGGTGCTTCGGGTGACGGATTCTGCCAACTCGGTGCTGACGCCGCGCAGGTCCCCGGGCACGCCCCCGACGCCGCCCCCGGCGCCGGCCGTCGTCGCGACGCTCACCACGTGCCCCGCGGCGGCGCCGCCGCCTCTCGACGCCAAGGCGATGCGCCTCCACCGAGAGGCCTCGCTCTCTGACGCCTCCTTCAGGCAAGTAGCCACCAGCCGGCAGCCACGGTCTGTCCTGCAGAGAGCTTAAGCACAGCCTTCTAGATACGAGGCCTACGTACAGCGGCCATATTGGCACGTGACGTCACAAACTGTTGGCCATCTTCAGTCGGCAATCCTGTTGGCGTTATGTTGTGTTGAAAGTGTGTGACACGTGAAAGTGATATACAGGGTGTTACAAAAAGGTACGGCCAAACTTTCAGGAAACATTCCTCACACACAAATAAAGAAAAGATATGTGGACATGTGTCCGGAAACGCTTAATTTCCATGTTAGAGCTCATTTTAGTTTCGTCAGTATGTACTGTACTTCCTCGATTCACCGCCAGTTGGCCCAGTTGAAGGAAGGTAATGTTGACTTCGGTGCTTGTGTTGACATGCGACTCATTGCTCTACAGTACTAGCATTAAGCACATCAGTACGTGGCATCAACAGGTTAGTGTTCATCACGAATGTGGTTTTGCAGTCAGTGCAATGTTTACATCTCTCTCATTAAAACTCTCAAGACCAGGTACACTAGAAACTCCGCTACCACCTCTTACTATAGCAACGGTCAACCATCCATTTCCATGTGAGAAAGTGTCGTATATATTCAAGCTAAAATTAAGAGAACATCCAAGGAATACACAAGGTCCATCGACGAGGGCGTGGGCTGCAACACTCTTCACTGGAATGCGATTTTTCTTGTCTCCTGAAGTTATTGTAAGTTCTATATTTTCTATGGTTTTGTAGACTGTTGTGCGGGTACGGCGATACCTCCTGTAGGGCATGTTGGCGGCGTTCAATGCAGTTGCCTGTGCAGCAGCAAGACACAGACTGAGCGTAAAGCGCGAACGGAGTCGTTTATATACTGTGTGAGGACTTTGGCCTTAGATAAGGACTTAGCGTTTCGCAGTGGCCAGCGGAACGTTATCCCGGACGCGTGCTGTAGTCTCTTTAGCAGCACGCGTCTCCGCTGGCGCGCCGCCAACACCAAACGATAAGAGTGTTTACATAACAAAACTGTGGCATCCTTGAGCCTTCGGTTCTAGATGTACCCTTGTCCGGTTAGTGGCTGACGCTACAGATCTTTATTTATGAAAATACATGTCCGCATAACATATTTTCTTTCTTTGTGTGTGAGGAACGTTTCCTGAAAGTTTGGCCGTACCTTTTTGTAACTCCCTGTATATTTCATACAGTATTCGGCTACAGTTCTTCGAAGTATGGGATACAAGTGCTGCTTTCCCTTCAGCCAGGGAAGTTATAAATCACGAAAAGGTATGAAAGTGCACATGTTTCGATTTCCCAAATGTGTGAAGTTGAGAAATCGCTGAATTGCAGCTATTCCCAGACAGGAATTGGTGTCTACGCATCATTCAAGGGTAAGTAAATAACAAAAAAAATTTGAAGCGTGTTTATTTGTTTCGATTGCACCACATTTGCCAATTGTTTTTAAAAGCAGTTATGTATCATGTACCAGTATCATTTCTTTCTTAATTCTGGACCATTGCTCCGAGGTTAATACGAAGCTGGCTGCGAAATGTCTCTCATATTTCCAACTATTGTCACACAGAATAGTTATATTAATTAGTGTGAGTCGAAAATATATTTTTTCGGGCTTTTTGATTTCTTAAACATCATGTCAGAAGATGCTCCATTTCGTCGAATGATTTGAGTTTTGTGTGAGGTCAGCAAATTTTGAAGTGGAGAGGAAAATTCACGAAAATAACCAGGGAAACAAATTCTTAAATTCTGTAAGAGCTCCAGCTGCTTTATTTAAAACCCAAAACGTCTGCTTGTTGTTGTATTTTGCCGATTTATTACTGCAAGAAAGCATAGCTCCTGAGGTAAAAGACAGAATTTAAAATCACAGTTTGTATTCAAGCCTAGAAACGCGTATTTAAGGCAAATCGTCAAAACAATTTCACATCTTGAAATAACATATGGCAGTTTGTTCAGTTACTTTACGCAATGATATAAATTTCCATACTTTCATTACGAGGCCACGTAGAAGAGGAAAGCACGAGAATCCCTATGTGGTTTCAGCTCTAAAACTCGTAAAGTTCGTATCAGTATGTGACGTCACAAGTGTGCGCGCAGGCCTGTAGTCTAGGTGGTGTTGGCTTAAGCCGCCGTCTCACGGGACGAGGAGCTGGTGACGTCACAGCGTGGAGTTCGAGGCCCACGAGAAACACAGACCGCGATGCGTACGCCACAGCACGTGACACTGCACGTCTTACGTGTGCCAGTAGCCATATCTAGCGGGGAGCGAGTAACTGTTTCAGACGAGTTTAATAATTCTTGACTGCGCGTTTAAATTTACCTCTCCGTCGAGAATACCGATATTATGCAGATTCTGACTACTGAAGACACTAACTACTGATAGGCACAGTCAGCAAATGAAAGACTTTGATAAAGAACAAACAATGTATTTACCTTAATAGTGTTCAAAAGTCATATATAATCAGTTCGTGACATCCAGTCTTACAAATTTACTGTCTCTGATGGACACACGTCCAGATCATCCGCTCTCAAAACTCCGCCATCTCTCTCCCCACATCCACCACTGCTGGCGGCTCACTTCCAACTGGGCAACGCTACGCGCTGTTCACATCCAGCTGCCCAACACTAGAATATTCTAACAATGCAAACCAGCCACAGACTGCACACAGCACAGTCAGTGATTTTCATACAGAGCGCTACATGGCGTTACCAACATAAAAACCAAAACAGCCTACTTACACAGTGTGTCTGTGAAACTGGAGTGAGTCGCTCAAGTGTTCGGCGAATTATGAAGACAGCAAAGTGGATGTGCTACATCCAACGATTGCTACATGCAATGAACGAGGACGGCCCAAATCGTAGAATGGAGTACTGCGAGTGGTTTACTAACATGTTGCGCAACGATGAAGAGTTTGTAGAGACGATTGTGTGGTCTGATGAGGCACAGTTCAAACACAATGGTACAGTAAATCGCCACAATTGCATCTACTGGGCCGCCGAAAATCCGAACGTTCATGTAGACAAAGCCGTGTATTAGCCAGGAGTAAATGTGTGGTGTGGGTTGTCTACCGGGGCTTGATTGGGCCATTCTTCTTTGACGGCACAGTTACCGGTGAGGTGTACCTTCAGAAGCTTCAGACATCCATTTTACCTGCCATCCGAGACTTGTATGGAGACGGAAGAGTTTACTTTCAACAGGATGGTGCCCCAGCCCACTGCCAAAATCGTGTTGGGGCGTATCTCGACGAAAATCTACCAGGAAGATGGATAGGCCGTAGAGGTACTGTGCAGTATCCACCACGTTCCCCAGACCTAACTCCTTTGGACTTTTACCTGCGGGGAACACTAAAGGACGTCATTTATCGACAAAAGCCACGCACATTGGATGAACTTCGAGAATCCATCGTACATTCATGTGCAAATATCAAACTATTGCTGCAGTTCGGCGGCATTGTTTGAGCGTGGATGTTAATGGTGACCATTTCGAACACCTACAGTGATATCTTTAAGTTGGACTTTAAGCTACACTTTCACCAAACATGAGACAATTCCGTCAATTAGTTTGCAAGTTATGGACTTTTAAAAAGTGGATACATTTTTTTGGACCCCTGTGTATATGTACTGCACCTGTGACACATTTGTAATGAACACTTCATGAAGTAAAAGTGTTAGCTGTCCTACATCAACACAACGCTGAAACTCCAAAATTCTAAATACTGTTTGATTCATTTGACGTGCGGTAGCGTTCTCGCTTCCCACGCCCGGGTTCCCGGGTTCGATTCCCGGCGGGGTCAGGGATTTTCTCTGCCTCGTGATGACTGGGTGTTGTGTGATGTCCTTAGGTTAGTTAGGTTTAAGTAGTTCTAAGTTCTAGGGGACTGATGACCTCAGAAGTTAAGTCCCAGAGTGCTCAGAGCCATTTGAACCATTTTTGATTAATTTGTAAACATATATTTTTTTCTAGCAAATTAATTTATATATTTGAAACGTCTGCACGAAACTTTTGCTACTCTTACAATTGTCAGGAGTATGAAGAATTTACGATACAACCACTTTGAATTTTCCTTTCGTCATTAATAAACTCAGTTATTATTGCTTGTTCCTACATTCTGTTACTATAGTACGATTTTTATCGTAAAAGGAATCATCCCTCGTAGCCTCCCCTCCACCGTCCATGTGCCCAACTGCACAGCAGATACGCCTCACAACACACTCTATTTTGGCGCTGACGGGTAAACGAAGCGACAACTTGTGACGCGCAAGACTTCGTACAGGAATAAAACCCCAGGGGCGCTGCTGTTGACTCACTTGCCATGAGTAGTCTACTGAGAAAACAAAGTCGCTCGTCTAAAATGGGCTTAAAGCCGACCTCACAAGGGACGAGAAAGTTGACGTTGTCGTGCACGCAGATGTGAAATCCAACCGCACGTGATACAGCGCCCGCGTCACACGGGACGGACCGGTTAACGTGATTTGCGACTGCAGCTCTCGCCAGGAGCACTTGTCGGCTGTACCTGGCTAGCCAACCATACAGTTGCGTTACGAAAATGGTCGAGCGTAAAACTCCTATGTTTGCTCTGTCAAAACGCACATTTCCTGCCTCGTCCATATGTTAGTCACTTTATGCTGTTTGTAGTATACATAAATAAAAACTTTAATATCCATGAACATGTTGTAAGAGGAAAACACGATAGGGTAGCCGAGAGCGCTAATGCGCTGCTTCCTGGACTCGGGTAGGCGCGCCGGCCCCGGATCGAATGCGCCCGGCGGATTCACGACGAGGCCCGGTATGCCGGCCAGCCTGGATGTGGTTTTTAGGCGGTTTTCCACACCCCACTGGGTGAATACCCGGCTGGTCCCCAAGTTCCGCCTCAGTTACACGACTCACACACATCTGAAAACGTTCGCACTATTTCATGACTTCCACTAGACGCAGACAGCTGGGGTAGACTGCTTCCATGCCAGGGTGTTTGGGGTGGTGGCAGGAAGGGCATCCGGCCACCCTCTGCCATTAACACTGCCAAATCCGTCATAACAAAGCCGACCCCGCGTTGGAGAGGGACAAAGGCCCCGAGAAAGGAAGGAAGAAAGATGTTATAAGAGAAAAACAAAGTTCCATATCTAATCAGTGAAGACATCGGTTTAGGAAAGTTCACAATATCGAACGAGTCGCTCCTGAGAGGTAGCGCACTTATGCTCACGTAACATCGAATATTACAGAAAATGTTTCAATTAATCTAATATCAAAGTCCCACAACCTTTTATAAAACACGAATTCGCCAGGTGTGAGAAGGACTCACGCACTGAGGGTTCCGTACAGATTTAATTATGTATGTAGGCAGTTCATCCATTCTGGGAACCGAGAATCTCAACGATTTTTGTCTGTTACCGACATTCATCGTGGCAAGATGTCGGTTCCATGATATCCAAGACATTCGAGAATTTTTTTTAAATTTTAAGTTTGAAGTCTGATAACAAAAGAGAAAGAAATATTTTTCTCTTGCGATATATTTATAAAATTAAGTTTTCTGATGTTTTTCCTTTGCTTGTGGTGTGACATCTCGCTTCTTGCCAAATTTCATCATTCTACGTCAACGGGAGTTAGAGGTGCCCTATAGGTCTTAATGAGTGAGTTTGCGGTTATCAAAATATTTGACATATGTGGCCGTATCTTTTAATTGCACTGACTTAGAAGCTTCAATTTTTTACATCGCCAAGGGACCGTAGACCTCAGTAAATAACGTAAGTTTTAACTAGACACGTCAATCTGTTCCTGAGAAAAGGATTTTTTTAACAATCGGGTGGACAGACAGAGAGAAAGTGACCCTATGGTTTCCGTTTTTACTGATTCAGCTGTGGAGCTCTACAAAGCAACAAGATGCGAGCCCGCTACACATTCCTTCATAACTTTTCGTTACTGGGAGCTTCTATCCACTATGCTACGCTGAACACACAACTCCCTGAAGCCTTTTGTTGCCAATAAGCTATTAACTAACATTTCATTATAACAAATCGTACCAAGAACCATGCGTTGATGATTAATCTGTAATGCCACTTTGTCTTAAAATGGCATGATTTCGTAACAAGCAAGTTATTGTATGAAAATAACTAAATACGAATATTCTTTAACCACCAACATGACATTTCCCGTCCTTTTATTACAGCAAAAGGCACCAATAACGATGTGTTTCTGAGAGACACTAAACATTCTGATTCTTTAAAACAACCTATAAGAATAGGACATAACCCAGCAAATATGCCCTTCAACTGGAAACGACGGAATCCCGTAAAGTGTCTTCCCAGGTTCTGCTTGTGACGCAGAGAGAGTCCTTGCTTCTCATTGGCTGGAACTTCCGTAACATGTTGTCGAAACATCGCAAAACTTACTCTGTGTTCCACGGGCGGCAATGCCCCCTCAACGCGAAATAACTGTAAATGACGTCACAAAACTTTTACAGCTCCACTTGAACATGAGCTTAATGGCCCTTTACACGCTCATATTTGTCTGAGCAGACCATGTTCGCAATGTCTGTCTGCGCATCTGGTCTTCAGTGTTCATTGCGATGCGTACACCATCCAACACAATGCAACTTTCGCACAGTCCTGAATCAGTGGACCGAGAGAGGAGAGTATTTTCTGGCCATGACCAAATTAATTAAATTTGCTTATATTATTCTGTCTAGTGCTATTATTTCGGATCTTAGAAAATGAAACAGGTCAGTTCGGAGAGGATGCACAAAGGGGTGGCTTCTAATTCGTGCAGCGCTTCCGTCTGTTAATCTTTTGAAGAGCTAAATATTGAAAAAGAGGACTGGGTTACCTACCTAGGACGGAGAGACATTCTTTGTGTTATTACGGTGTATTACACCGTACATAACGAGAAATGACACTCTACTGTGCTAATGGATGAAGTGGTTAGGGAAGACTTATGGTAACATTGAGGTGCTTGGTAAGTGGCAGGAGTTACGCTTTTCAGAAATTTTCTGCTTCGATAGCACCTCCACGGTTGAGCCACACCATTCCGGAAACACGTATTTGAAGTACTAAAGCAATTCTTTTGGTCTGCACACCCGGGCTGCTTCGCTTCAAGCGTTGCCGAACTTCGCACAGGCCGAACGCATAACAGAGACAAATTTTTCGGTCGGTGATTCATTCACGGTCTGTACACATAAGTCGGTGCGAATATCTGAGCGTGTAAAGGGTCCTTAACTCTACCCGTGTGTGCGGCCGGCTTAACAGCACAGCAAAACCCAAACTGCCGCTGTGCCCTTCGAAACAAACAGGTTGTTGTTGTTGTGGTCTTCAGTCCTGAGATTTGGAACGCGGATTTACTGTAAAGTTCGTACACTCGTAGTACTCCATGAGGACAACAAAATGTGTAAGCAGTAGCGCGTAATTCTCAAGCGTTTTTGAGCAAAGCGCAAGATAATTTCGGTCGTCGAATATATATATATATCTATATATGTGCGTGGCCATTTTAACCACGAAGCGGCTGCAGCCGAGTGGTGACGGCACGGTAAGTGAACGAATGGATCATCGACAAACTGAATGGGTGTCATTGCACGTCCGCCCTGAACAAATTCAACGAACAATATAGAACAATTTTTTTTTAAGTGTTTGGCATTCAAGCCGCTGGATCGAGTTGCGTTCGTCCGTTTTTTTTTTTATTACCAACACAGTCATTTTCTTTATTATTTATAATACAACTGATATAATGGGGGAAAGTACGTGTAATCTGTAATCGAATGGAATTTTATTAAATTTACAATGTTATTTGGCAGTCTACTAATTTTTATTATCACAAATAATGTAATATTCATAACTATCGACTAGTAAACGACCAAATGCACAAAGTCATACTAAAAATGTATGCTTGTCTGTGATTTGAGAAATCCCTTACGCCTGGAAGGATGCCGAAACGACTTGTTACCTCCACGTTTTAACCGGCACAGACGGCTTTCGAAAGACGTACAACTAATCGTCGCTTTCGACATTACAAGTACAAGTTGCAGGATGGTATTTTTCGTAAAACCATGGAAAACATAAAGTTAAACGGCACCAACTGCGTTGAATAAATGCTACGTTTCCGCATACGCAAGGTCTTTTGACGTTTTCTGTGGAAAAACAAACCTTGTTAACATTTTCAAAAACCTCTCTTTCAGACGATAGTTTGAAAGCAAACCATGCATAACGCAGTATTTCCTTAAAAATCGGCGCTGATAATTGGTTATGCAGTATCGAGTGTATTTTAATAGCGTCTTACTTAAAAAAAAAAAAAAAAAAAAAAAAAAAAAAAAAAAACTTTGTTTTACATTGTTAGCTGAATTTGTTCAGGGCAGACGTCGCAAGACACCCGTTTCAGTTCGTCGTTGATCCGTTAACTCGGTTTATTATTATTATTATTATTATTATTATTATTATTATTACAGAGCGAACACGCTGAGGCACCGTGCCGTCACCACTCGGCTGCAGCCGCTTCGTGGTTAAAATGGCCACGCACAGATATATACACATATTCGACAACCAAAATTATCTTGCGATTTGCTCAATGACGCTTGAGAAGTACGCGCTACTGCTTACACATTTTGTTGTCCTCATGTAGTACTACGAGTGTAGGAATCTTACAGTAAATCCGCGTTCCAAACGTCGTGGTCTCCCCTTGTAAGTCTACAAATGCTGAAAACGCAGGTTTGCCTTTCCTTAATCTTTCTTCTAAGATAAGTCGTAGGGTCAGTATTGCCTCACGTGTTCCAACATTTCTACGGAATCGAAACTGATCTTCCCCGACGTCGGCTTCTACCAGTTTTTCCATTCGTCTGTAAAGAATTCGCGTTAGTATTTTGCAGCTGTGACTTATTAAACTGATAGTTCGGTAATTTTCACATCTGTCAACACCTGCTTTCTTTGGGATTGGAATTCTTATATTCTTGAAACTTCCCGACAGTTTAAAACTGTGTGCCGGACCGAGACTCTAACTCGGGACCTTTGCCTTTCGCGGGCAAGTGCTCTACCATCTGAGCTACCCAAGCACGACTCACAGCTTTACTTCTGCCAGTACCTCGTCTCCTACTTTCCAAACTTTACAGAAGCTCTCTTGCGAACCTTGCAGAACTAGCACTCCTGAAAGGAAGGATACGGCGGAGACATGGCTTAGCCACAGCCTTGGGGATGTTTCCAGAATGAGATTTTCACTCTGCAGCGGAGTGCGCGCTGATATGAAACTTCCTGACAGATTTAAACTGTGTGCCGGAGCGTATACAGGGTAAGTAAAACCTGTGCTTGCGCAACTGCTTACACGGATTTCGTATTGTGGAAGTCGCGCGAGAAGTACAGGGTGATTCAAAAAGAATACCACAACTTTAGGAATTTAAAACTCTGCAACGACAAAAGGCAGAGCTAAGCACTATCTGTCGGCGAATTAAGGGAGCTATAAAGTTTCATTTAGTTGTACATTTGTTCGCTTGAGGCGCTGTTGACTAGGCGTCAGCGTCAGTTGATGCTAAGATGGCGACCGCTCAACAGAAAGCTTTCCACACTAACGGGAAAGTCAACCGTCACAATGTCTGTATATGGGGCACTGAGAATCCGCGGGAAACAACTCAGTATGAACGTGACTCGCCTAAGGTGAACGTTTTCTGTGCCATTTCAGCCAATAGAGTTTTTGGTCCCTTTTTCTTCGAAGGTGCTACTGTAACTGGACTACAGTATCTGGAGATGCTAGAGAATTGGCTGTTCCCTCAGATCGAAGAAGAAGCACAACAATTCATATTTCAGCACGATGGAGCGCCACCACATTGGCACTTATCTGTCCGTAACTACCTGAACGTCAACTACCCGAGGCGATGGATCGGCCGCCAGGCAGCCCGTGACAGAGCACTTCATCACTGGCCTCCAAGAAGCCCTGATCTTACCCCCTGCGATTTTTTCTTATGGGGGTATGTAAAGGATATGGTGTTTCGGCCACCTCTCCCAGCCACCATTGATGATTTGAAACGAGAAATAACAGCAGCTATCCAAGCTGTTACGCCTGATATGCTACAGAGAGTGTGGAACGAGTTGGAGCATCGGGTTGATATTGCTCGAGTGTCTGGAGGGGGCCATATTGAACATCTCTGAACTTGTTTTTGAGTGAAAAAAAACCTTTTTAAATACTCTTTGTAATGATGTATAACAGAAGGTTATATTATGTTTCTTTCATTAAATACACATTTTTAAAGTTGTGGTATTCTTTTTGAATCACCCTGTATTATTACCGCCCCTTCCACCTCATGTCGACGTGCGCGCGCACTGACGTGTGATGACGTATGTGCACGCAGGGCGCTGAGCTGCAAGGACGGCGAGTCTCCCGCGCACGCGCAGTCGCAGTGCCACTCGCTGGAGCGCGGCGCGCGCTTCGGACTGCACAGGTCGGTGCCGGGGCGGCTGGACGCGCACAGCCAGGGCGACCACGACCAGGGCGGGACGGACAGCCAGCAGCAGCAGGAGCCTCTGGAGGCGGCGCTGGACGGGCTGGCGCGCTACCTGCAGTCCAACAGGCAGGGGCTGCGCGACCTGCTGCTCACCAGCGGCCTCGTCGTCGTGGAGCCGCTGCCGGCGCGCGCGCGCACCTGCCGCATCGCCGGCGCCACCGTCAAGGCCGCCTCCGCGCACGGGCCGCCTCCGCCGGGGGCGGCTGCGGGAGGCGGGGGCGGCGCCGCCGTGGAGCGCGCCAAGAGCTACACCATCCCGCGCACGCTACGCTTCTTCCACCCCAAGCGGCACAACAGGTCAGCGCACACCCAACACGTCTCTCTCTCTCTCTCTCTCTCTCTCTCTCTCCTACTACTGCTGCTACTACACGTGTGCCCGCAGGGAGCTGCTGGACGAGGAGCTGCCAGACCCGGACACGGTGCGCCGCGTGCGGCAGGTGTTCGAGGCGACGCTGGCCGCCGGGGGCGGCCTCGGAGGCGGAGGCGCCGCCCCGACGCCCCCTGCCTCCGGGCGGCGAGCGCTGTCCGCCCCCGGCCGCCGCTGGACGGACTGCGGCAGCGTCTCGTCCGGAGTCTCCAGTGACCTCAGCAGCTCGTACGAGGCGCGCAGCTCCAGGGGGTCAGACTCGGACCGCGGCAGCGGCGACGACGATGACGACGACGAAGACGTGAGTAGAGAGCGGAAATCGCAGTAGAGTAGGGGAGGGGGGTAGGGCACCCAGCCTGTGCTCCCTTCACACACCACACACTGTGGCGCCTTCTAAGGTCGAGGTTACTGAACAACGGAGTCTCAGTCCCTGCAGATCACGCCTCAAATCCGGCATTCGGATTTCATAACACGATGTATCAATAAAACTGGATCCAGTCCAATCCAAAACGTTTGCTCCCAGAGTTCATTTACGCTGGCCCCGAGTTCCATCTACCGAGCAATAAGTCAAAAAGCGTCTCCACAGAATTACATTTATTATGCAGAGGTCATATACACAGTCACAATATCAACAGCCATCGGCCACGTTTTTGCACGGTCGCCACTCTAATTTTAGGAGGTCACAGGGACCTGCCTCAACATCAGCTTTTACTGAACTGCATGTGTCGTTTCTTCAAAATCTGCATACAGCGTGATTCAGCTGCCCCTACCGCTGAGTTTTATGCAACCTGTAACACCTTCAAAAACCTTGCACAAGATATTCTCTCGCTCGCCATGCACAAACTATTGATCCTACAGGAAAAATGAACAGGACCTTTTTCTAAGAAATTTAATGTACTTCAATTTTGCTCTGGGATGCGTTTTCAATAGAGGCCGTAGTTTCACGATTAATCAAGAAATGCGTACAAAAGTGCCCTTAGAACGCGTTTTTCTTGAGCAATCTGAAAACTATGGCCTCCAGCGAGAAAGTATCCTGGTATACAATGTAACTCCGTTAAATTAGCTGTGAAGTTTGGAAGGTAGGAGACGAGGTACTGGCGGAAGTAAAGCTGTGAGGACGGGGCGTGAGTCGTGCTTGGGTAGTTCAGTTGGTAAAGCACTTGCCAGCAAAAGGCAAAGGTTCCAAGTTCGAGTTTCGGTCCGGCACACAGTTTTAATCTGCCAGGAAGTTTCGACAGTTGTTTGAAAAAAAATTTAAACTTTGGTACATAAAAGACCAGTCTCATCACTTTTCTCAGGCAGCTCGTTCTCCACGCTTCTTACTACATTGGCGGGTCAGCCTCTCGTGACGCCAGTAGCGCTGTCCAGACACTTTTGACCAGATTTATATATCATCTACGATCTAACAAGGGAATGGTCAGACTTGTCATGTCGAAACCTGTGTTGCTTTTTTTACCACTGTGAGTTAACATTGCAAGAAGTCTGTATGCAGAATGTTAGCTGCTGACATGACCTGGAAGTCTGTAAACAATTTTATGAAGTAAGACATTATTGTCGCATGGTTTCCGCGCTTATAACTGCCTTTTGGACAACCCTGGCTTCTATCGCTACGTTATAAAATGGCTCTGAGCACTATGGGACTTAACATATGTGGCCATCAGTCTCCTAGAACTTAGAACTACTTAAACGTAACTAAGGACATCACACACATCCATGCCCGAGGCAGGATTCGAACCTGCGACCTTAGCGGTCACGCGGTTCCAGATTGAAGCGCCTAGAACCGCACGGCCACACCGGCCGGCTATCGCTACGTTACACCCACGCCGCTCTCTTGCCACAACAATGACATGCGGTTCCAGATTGAAGCGCCTAGAACCGCACGGCCACACCGGCCGGCTATCGCTACGTTATACCCACGCCGCTCTCTTGCCACAACAGTGAGAGAGCTGATTCCCCCAGTGAAAGCGATCGTATGATAATTAAACATTCGTTGACAAATATGGCTGATATGTTATCTACAACATTCTTTCCAAATTGCTCTGAAATTGACACAAATAAATATACGATTTAGAACACGTCCAAATTTTATTTCTTGTAATTACCGCAAAAATGCGAAATATTGATCAATGTTCAAAACATAGGTTTTTTGTGCACCAAGAACATACAAGCAAAGACGACATATGACAACCCTGCGAATCACAGACGTTGTTAGATGTCCGTAGACAAAACTGGGCTGGTGTTAGGAATGAATCAGGCCTGGTATCAGTATATTTCGAGGAGTGCCACGCATATTTAATCAAATTCTGAAACCGTGGGGAGGAAAAATGATAATGTACTACCGATGGCAGCTTGAGAATATTGTCACGGTGATGGACAGGAAATTGCAGTGATCTGCACACAATAATTTTCTCTGTTAGTTTTCTGTAAAATGTCTTCCACCGACGGAAAATTCTGTGTCTAAAGGTTGAATTACGTTCGTCGTGCCGGGTGGAATCTGAAGTATGTCTACTTTTTTGTCAGGGTGGGCTCGAAATACAGCTTTTAATGAATCATGTCTTTTATGACCTGACCACGAATCTAGAAGGAGAAGAGATTTGTTCCTGCAGAACGGAAGAAAAGTATGACGCATGAAAAGTGTAACGTTTTCATTTCCCATTTTTCCAGACTTCGATGCGTCTACCACAAGATTGTTTGCGTAGAACATTGTTCTTTTGATACGTGGTCCAAAACGTCCAGTTGGTTCTTGATGACACACATATAGTTTAGGCAGCAATGAACCATCCAGACTAATTATGGGCATCATAGTGTGTGAATGGGTGAGTGTAGTCGTGGACTGAGCAATCGTCTCAATATGTTTTTCCCCTTTCAATGACAGTGTTCTTTTCGCACGCACTTCTTTTTGAAAACATGACTGATCTGCATTGTACACGTACGATTCACTAAAACTAGCGATCTTATTTTTTGCATTCGTGAGAAAAGCTATCATTTCGATTTGTGTCACTTGATTTTCCGACCTGTTTCTCGATACAAATTTTGTTATTTTTCTTGCTACAATTTTATGTGATCTTTTGAAGCGACTAATCCGACTTTGAGAAGCTGTAAACTCTTTAGCGCCTATCGCGTTGGCAATCTCTAACGCACAATCACGCAAAGTTGTATCGCTGACACTAAATGACTGTTGTCTGGCATCGGTAAATAGCTCAAAAAGTCGCGCATTTATCTCCGTCGCAATTTCCAGTCGACTCTTACGTCGCCCATCGACTTGCTTTTACCATCTATACAATTCACGTTCAGAACGGACAAAGCGATACTTATTTTGAACAGTACTGACACGTAGGCGTTTCTTACCACTCCCGTTCAACCAATACGTCACCGCTGTTTCTTTGTCTGATAAGGTAATTGTAGTTGCTGGTGTTACTTTCGGAGATAATTGATGATGGTACGTGGCACTATCACTCGAAGAGTCTTCATGAGTGCAACTTTCGTCGGTGTCTTCGCCGTCTGTAGATTCACAATTTGCAATATCGAGTGTTTCAGTTGTTTCTAGCCACATGTCTGCGCCATTTACATGGTCGTCTAGGAATTTAACAACCATGTCGCACAACTCATAGTCTTCACGCGTGTTTTCTGTTGATTGCTTCATTTGGCGTCTGTTGTATACCTCCATGACAAGCAATAAAACATTTACAGGGTTCGCCATCACCTGCGAGGGGAGATTGAATGTTCACCGTTCAGTGGCTTGCGGAGTATAGATGAACATGTACAGAACATCTTTCACATCCCTAACCAGTTTCAGGATGGTATGTTTCGAAATACGTTGTTGTTATTGTTGTTGTTGTTGTTGTCTTCAGTCCTGAGACTGGTTTGATGCAGCTCTCCATGCTACTCTATCCTGTACAAGCTTCATCATCTCCCAGTACTTACTGCAACCTACATCATTCTGAATCTGCTTAGTGTATTCATCTCTTGGTCTCCCTCTGCGATTTTTACCCTCCACGCTGCCCTCCAATGCTAAATTTGTGATCCCTTGATGCCTCAGAACATGTCCTACCAACCGATCCCTTCTTCTGGTCAAGTTGTGCCACAAACTCCTCTTCTCCCCAATTCTGTTCAATGCCTCCTCATTAGTTATGTGATCTACCCATCTAATCTTCAGCACACAAAATAGCTTCATACATCGGCTGCTGAGCTTAAACTTTTTTAAACACGCACATTAGAAAAGATAAATATTCCCCTCTTGCAACTGGAAGGAGAAAGTTTGTAAGATAAAAAAAATTTATTTGATAAAACAAGTGTGTCTCTTTTGCCTCTTCTTCTGTCTCCCACCCCCTCCACCAACGCGTACAATCGCAAGATATTTCATTAACATTCAGTGCTCCTCACCCCATAGTCAACCAAGGTACCTAAAGAAGAGCACCAATATGTTCACAGTTTCTTGTAAAAGCAACTCAGTACAAACGTAACTTCCTCAGATTTGCAAATGAGGTAAAGAAGCACGAATTCTGTTGCTGCTGGACCATGATGTTGTATTTGTATGTCAACCCTTAAAACAGGTGGAAATTTAAGTTCAGGAGTACACTATTTGTTAAGAAGTGTAATGAACTGCACAATTAATTGATTGCAGAAGTCTCTCAGAACAATGTGTGTCGGTCAACTACCGCCAATAGTTTCACATTTTCCTGTGTCAGAGAGGGAGACACCACCATTATGCCTGCAACAGACCTGGCGTTCGCCGTGCCTAGGTGGCGTGACGTCACGAACAAGCGCCGAGGCCTTCCTTTGAGTCGGCGTTGTCGCGACTCGCCATTTCCAGGAGTGGTCAGCCGTCACTGCAAGCGCCAAGCAGAAAATATAGCCATGTTCGTGATTTTTTTTTTAGGTGACTTCCAGTTCATGTCAGCAGCTACAATTTTGCATACGGACCATTTGCACAGTTAAATAACAGTGCTAAAAAAAGCGATACATGTTTCGGCATGACAAGTCTGACCATTCCCTTGTAAGATAGAGCGCACGTCTGTTCCGGCGATGTGCGAGCAGGCTGGTATTTCTTTGGGCCTAACACGCAGCCGTGTGGCACTGTGGACAGGAGGAGGACGCGGGCCGCGGCGGCAGCCCCGCTGGAGAGGCGCGCGTGTCTGGAGAGGTGCTGGAGCGCATCCGCGCGCGCGGCCTCAGCGTCACCTACTACGGGGGGCGGGTGGTGGCGCGCACCCCCGCGCCGCCCCCGGTCGCCGCAGTGCTCAGCGAGATCGGCGGCGGCGGCGGCGCGGGCTTCCGCCTCGTCAAGAGCCACAGCTGCGGCTCCAGGCTGCAGCTGGCCGCCGACGTGGGCAGCAGTCACAGTGAAGTCGGGCCGGTCTTCACCTCCACCCTGGGAGACGTCTCGCTGCGGCCGCCGCCGCCCCAGGAGGAGCAGAAGAGCAGGAAGAGCGGCAAGGAGGCGGCCGACAGCCGGCTGGCCGCCTACTGCGGCGGGGGCGTGGCCGCCCAGCCCCGGCGCTACCCCGACATGGAGTTCGAGGAGTTCCAGGTGCTGGAGGACGGCGCTGGAGTCCAGGGCCAGAGGGGCGCCGTCTGCGGGGCCGCCTGACACCGAGCGCGCGCCCTAGGTTAGCTGGCGTGGGCTCCACACGTGTTCCCGGCTACCTGTCACTTGTACCTGCAGGCACGTGGCGTCCCAACACCGTGGTGTCCCCTTTACTTGGTAGGCTCGCTAACTACTTCACAAAATCAGTTGACCACATCACAGCGGCAGATGTTATACAGTGTACATTCCAGTTGTTGTTGTTGTTGTGGTCTTCAGTCCTGAGACTGGTTTGATGCAGCTCTCCATGCTACTCTATCCTGTGCAAGCTTCTCCATCTCGCACTACGTACCGCAGCCTACATTTTTCCGAATCTGCTTAGTGTATTCATCTCTTGGTCTCCCTCTACGATTTTTACCCTCCACGCTGCCCTCCAATACTAAATTGGTAATCCCTTGATGCCTCAGTACATGTCCTAACAACCAAATGGTTCAAATGGCTCTGAGCACTATGGGACTCAACTGCTGAGGTCATAAGTCCCCTAGAACTTAGAACTACTTAAGCCTAACTAACCTAAGGACAACACACACATCCATGCCCGAGGCAGGATTCGAACCTGCGACCGTAGCGGTCGCGCGGTTCCAGACTGTAGCGCCAGAACCGCTCGGCCACCAGCGGCCGGCTCCTAACAACCGATAATTTCTTAAAGTCAAGTTGTGCCACAAACTTCTCTTCTCCCCAATCCTATTCAATTCCTCCTCATTAGTTGTGTGATCTACCCATCTAATCTTCAGCATTCTTCTGTAGCACCACATTTCGGAAGCTTCTATTCTGTTCTTGTTCAAACTATTTATCGTCCATGTTTCACTTCCATACACGGCTACACTCCATACAAATACTTCCAGAAACGACTTCCTGGCGCTTAAATATATACTCGATGTTAACAAATTTTTCTTCTTCAGAAACGCTTTCCTTGCCATTGCCAGTCTACATTTTATACCCTCTCTACTTTCCTTGCCATTGCCATTCTACAATTTATATTCTCTCTACTTCGACCATCATCAGTTATTTTTCTCCCCAAATAGCAAAACTGCTTCACTACTTTAAGCGTCTCATTTCCTAATCTAATTCCCTAAGCATCACCCGACTTAATTCGACCACATTCCATTATCCTCGTTTTGCTTTTGTTGATGTTCATCTTGTATCCTCCTTTCGAGACACAGTCCCTTCCGTTCAACTGCTCTTCCAAGTGCTTTGCTGTCTCTGACAGAATTACAATGTCATCGGCGAACCTCAAAGTTTTTATTTCTTCTCCATGGATTTTAATACCTACTCCGAATTTTTCTTTTGTTTCCTATACTGCTTGCTCAATATACTGATTGAATAACATCGGGGAGAGGCTACAACCCTGTCCCACTCCCTTCCCAACCACTGCTTCCCTTTCATGTCCCTCGACTCTCTTTAACTGCCATCTGGTTTCTGTACAAACTGTAAATAGCCTTTCGCTCCCTGTATTTCCAGTTAGTGATCGCAAAATTTCTTTGCGTCAGGTAATTAATTTCAGTCCGTAATGAACTTTGTAAGGTCTTGAATGTCACTGTGCATATCTCTATGACCACTATGTTACTCTAGAACAATACGCTAAAGTCTACACAGGACTTTCTTAATAAAGGAATACCACATAACTGATCCTCCCCACAAACTGAAAATGTCAACATGACAGTTCTCGATACGGCAACAGAATGAAAATATTTTTATATGTCCAACTGTTTGTTTCCTTCGCTATTGACACTGGCGACAGTGGGATTTTGCTACTGGGCCTACGTTCTTCTCGGCCTGGGTTCGTGCAGCTACTTGCTCTCGCGACGCTAATGCGATCGTCGTCACACAACGAAGACGTGTGCCGTCCCTCGAGATGATCCAAAACATACAACAAATCCGCACGACAGTTACCCTCCATTAAATACTAAGTCACCATGTTGTCATTATAGTTCGCGAGCACCATTCACCAGAAACGTAGGCGTAGGATCGTGCATCACTCTTCTGGAGTGATACGTGAACACCACCCTGTGCAGGTACAGCTGACAGGTAAACAGGAACCTGTGTGGCGTGGCGTGCCGCCCTTTTAGACAGCAGGAGACTGATGGCCCTAGTGCCGAGGGCACGGCAGGGCTACCATCAACACGCAAGTAGGCGCGGTCGGCACACCGTTGCGCCCATCAACAAACTGAGCTCCACGTCGACAGCTTGCAGACGCGCACTTCAAGCTTGTAAATACAAATCTAATGTTAAATCTCTATCTGGTAAGCAGTGTTCACCAAAGTCCTATCGTAGCAGCATCGTCTCTGGAGTGCAACCTTTTGCTCTGGATTCCTTCTTTTCATTACTTTCGACTCACATTCTGTACCGCACACTGTAGTAAATACAATGCAGCCCCCCAAGCACATAAATATTCCGGGGGCTGTGTAGCTGTCTCTGTGTGACTGGGCAGCCATCGTAGCGTCAACGGGACAGAGTCGAGAACTTGAAACCAAAGATTGCTCTTTCCAAAGACAGCAAAAGTCCCCCGTGTTGTTGAGAACATCACCAGTTGCCGTTACGAGGCAGATCCCTAAAAAATGACGAGTGACAGCTTCGTATTTCCGCATGCACTACATGGCAGACCGCACGTAAAAAATCTGGTTCGAAAAGCATGCAACTCGTTTCATCACTGCACAGTGCTCAAATGCGCCGTATTGCTAAATGGAAACAGAGCTATACCGGTTGTGAAGATTAGGCATGGATCAAGTCAGATACTGCTACTGCATGTCCTTGTCAGGTTTGGAAGAAGTGAGGTCAAGAATGTGTGAAGTACTGTAATACAGCAGCAAACTAAAGCAAAGGATGAGTGAGACAGAGAAAGAGAGATTACACAGAGTGTAACGGTGTAAGTGCAGGTATTTCTGTTGATGGCTGAGGACGGTGTACGGAACAACATCAATATTTATGTCATTTGCAGACTAATAATTATAGCTATTACAACTTGTATGTTTTTAGGTTCGGTAGTATCTCTTCGTAGGTGTGGCACAAGCAAGCCGTTAATGTCTATTTTCCCCTGGGCAGCAGGTCAGGCAGCGAAATGTGGATTCGTGGAGGCAGAAGGGTAGCCTATACTGACAATTATGGTGCAGTTAAGACCGTGCAGAAAACATCAGGTCGTAAAGTTTGTGATGCGTTTTCGGGAAGATTGCTCGATTCAGATAAAAAGAACGGACACACTGATGTTTATACATATTAAATTATACCTGTTACACCCTGTATATGTGGGACAGGGAAAGGGAGGGAGCAGCGAGCCCTCGGCGTGTGTAATGTCCGAGAGACACGCGGGCTGCAGGGCTGACTCCCAGACAAGGAGATGAGGGCTAGTGTGTAGCAGCAGGGTCCGTGAGGTTCTGTCTACCTGTAATTGTATCTTGTATCTACAATATGTATGTAATTTAGAGCAATAAAGACATGTACCCCACACAAATGTGACCACGATATTTTACAGCAAATCCCTTCGTGTGTGTGTGTGTGTGTGTGTGTGTGTGTGTGTGTGTGTGTGTGTGTGTGTGCAATAAAGACATGTACCCCACGCAAATGTGACTACGATGCTTTACAGCAAATCCCTTCGTGTGTGTGTGTGTGTGTGTGTGTGTGTGTGTGTGTGTGTGTGTGTGTGTCTCATCTCGCCAGACACCCACTGGAGGAGCTACTTGGAAGCGCCAAATGGATACAACAGAGATCGCCTCCCATGCAGGCAGTCAAACTGTGTGCACATCTTACAAATGAATGGACCAATCCGACATGTCGTAACCCACACTTACATTTTTCGCACAGGAAGAATAGACCGAAAGAAATGTAGTTTCGGCTGCTGCGGCGCACTGCAAATATGTTTTTTTTTAATGTTAAAGTTACTCATTCTTTCCTCACGAAGAACCACGTATAACAGCAGTTCTTACAGCCCTTCATGTCTAGTGCGCGAATAGGCAAATTAGCAGACGCACCGCTTAGCGTAAAGTCTAAAGTGCACACATGTGAATTTTATGCACTTAAACCATACCAAAAATGTCTCACATCATTAAGTTTTTGAATAGCTCGCGGTTTATATGAACAGCTAGATTGTTACAGATGTAATTATTACGCAAATGGCTAACAGAGGAAAGAATATCAAGGCAGTGTATGATATTACATTATATCAATAGCGATCTCAATTTGTTCACAGTACATACGGTATTACATTTCCTGTAGCATATTACTTACAATAATTTTTGAATAATGTATATTTTACTAATACCGGAACAGTTCCTGGTTGATTTCAGGTAGTTGTCACAAAAAATGCGCAGTGTCTATTGCGTGAAGGGAAAAAAATTCCTTACGCGAGGCACTCCTGATAAAGGAAAAATTAATGCATTGAGACATTTCACAGTCATTAGTAGTTTTGTTTAGACGTAACTAGAAATGAGTAGGAAATAGTCGTGGCCGTTGTTTTGAATGTTGTGCTGCAGATGATGCATATTTGACCAAATTCGTAAAAATTGGTGATGCAAACTAACAATGCAGGAGTGACTGACGTTTAACAATACGGTCTGCTGAAATACCTGAAATGACAACGTGCTATAGGAAATTATATTGTCCAACAAGTTTCTGAAGAGTGCTTTAAGCTGTTGAAAATTTCTTTATAGAGAGATTGGCTTACACTATTATTTCCTGGTGGTATCCGAATTTCTTTTCGTCGTCGTCCTAAAGACAGAAGTATCACTATGCCCTGGCCAAGAGTCCAACAAAAGCGATGAATTTACTTTTTTGCAAATGGTAAGAATACCTTTCAAATGAAACATTAAATATTGTTCTTTCCCAATTTTTCTTCAGCTTTTGCTGTTTCGATTACAAAACTTTTGCAAGTAAACTGGAACTTAAAAAAAAAATTGGGTCCTGGTAAGTCTTGCCTGTCTGAATACAGAGACAAAGCTGCGGAAACAGCAATCCACTGATACTTATCATTGTCATTGTTGTGTACGAATGAGCCATAGCATTCAATCGACTGCACAAGCAACTCTTGTCTTGTTTTCACTTGAAATGGAAAACCGCAATTTGCACGAAACCTGACTGATTGGCTTTATACACAGAGGATAACAAGAAGCTTCGTCTTATGTCAGTGACGAATTTCTTTATAGTATTACCTATCAATTACATATTTACGCATTTATTTGAGGTAAACTTCGTAATTTCTTTTCTGTATAATTTCGTGGATTTGTTTAACCTGATCGCAAAAGCATGGAAATCAGTAATCTTTCTGTCATTTGGAATGGAGTTCAGAGTTGCTAGTCTTGTAGATCCCCCTCGGTAACGGTACATTTACTCTTATCAGCAGTTCTAAATCTTTCACACTTTTGCGAGTCTCATATTGGCGCATATTTTGTACTTAGAGTAAATCTTTCCTCCATTTATACAACACATGTCCAGGTTTTACGAAACGAAACAAGCGGTGGAAAAAAAGGGGTTCAAATGGCTCTGAGCACTATGGGATTTAAGATCGGAGGTCATCAGTCCCCTACAACTTAGAACTACTTAAACCTAACTAACCTAAGGACATCACACACATACACTCCTGGAAATGGAAAAAAGAACACATTGACACCGGTGTGTCAGACCCACCATACTTGCTCCGGACACTGCGAGAGGGCTGTACAAGCAATGATCACACGCACGGCACAGCGGACACACCAGGAACCGCGGTGTTGGCCGTCGAATGGCGCTAGCTGCGCAGCATTTGTGCACCGCCGCCGTCAGTGTCAGCCAGTTTGCCGTGGCATACGGAGCTCCATCGCAGTCTTTAACACTGGTAGCATGCCGCGACAGCGTGGACGTGAACCGTATGTGCAGTTGACGGACTTTGAGCGAGGGCGTATAGTGGGCATGCGGGAGGCAGGGTGGACGTACCGCCGAATTGCTCAACACGTGGGGCGTGAGGTCTCCACAGTACATCGATGTTGTCACCAGTGGTCGGCGGAAGGTGCACGTGTTCGTCGACCTGGGACCGGACCGCAGCGACGCACGGATGCACGCCAAGACCGTAGGATCCTACGCAGTGCCGTAGGGGACCGCACCGCCACTTCCCAGCAAATTAGGGACACTGTTGCTCCTGGGGTATCGGCGAGGACCATTCACAACCGTCTCCATGAAGCTGGGCTACGGTCCCGCACACCGTTAGGTCGTCTTCCGCTCACGCCCCAACATCGTGCAGCCCGCCTCCAGTGGTGTCGCGACAGGCGTGAATGGAGCGACGAATGGAGACGTGTCGTCTTCAGCGATGAGAGTCGCTTCTGCCTTGGTGCCAATGATGGTCGTATGCGTGTTTGGCGCCGTGCAGGTGAGCGCCACAATCAGGACTGCATACGACCGAGGCACACAGGGCCAACACCCGGCATCATGGTGTGGGGAGCGATCTCCTACACTGGCCGTACACCACTGGTGATCGTCGAGGGGACACTGAATAGTGCACGGTACATCCAAACCGTCATCGAACCCATCGTTCTACCATTCCTAGACCGGCAAGGGAACTTGCTGTTCCAACAGTACAATGCACGTCCGCATGTATCCCGTGCCACCCAACGTGCTCTAGAAGGTGTAAGTCAAGTACCCTGGCCAGCAAGATCTCCGGATCTGTCCCCCATTGAGCATGTTTGGGACTGGATGAAGCGTCGTCTCACGCGGCCTGCACGTCCAGCACGAACGCTGGTCCAACTGAGGCGCCAGGTGGAAATGACATGGCAAGCCGTTCCACAGGACTACATCCAGCATCTCTACGATCGTCTCCATGGGAGAATAGCAGCCTGGATTGCTGCGAAAGGTGGATATACACTGTACTAATGCCGACATTGTGCATGCTCTGTTGCCTGTGTCTATGTGCCTGTGGTTCTGTCAGTGTGATCATGTGATGTATCTGACCCCAGGAATGTGTCAATATAGTTTCCCCTTCCTGGGACAATGAATTCACGGTGTTCTTATTTCAATTTCCAGGAGTGTACATGCCCGAGGCAGGATTCGAACCTGCGACCGTTGCGGTCGCGTGGATCCAGGTTAAAGCGCCTAGAACCGCTCGGCCACGTCGGCCGGCACCGGCTTTGCACACTGCTTAAGTTCAGGCGTTTTCTCCCTCCTTCGTTGAACCAAAAACTTTACAGCCATTTCTTTCTCACTGAAAACTACTACTGTACTTGTTTTCTTTGGGCGTGGAAGGTACCCCATTTTTGTTCTGGACATTAATTAGCACGCCAACGTTCGAACTACGTTTCACGGAATCGTCAGAGTTACTTGCTGTTACTTCTAATGTTGCCACAATTTCTAAGCAAAAGTCGACGTCATTCAAACAAATGTACAAGACATTAATTAATTAATTAATTAATAACACACAAGCAAATGATTTCGACTGCATACCAGCTTCTACTTATTTTATCTGCCGGCCGTGGTGGCCGTGGGATTCTAGGCGCTTCAGTCTGGAACCGCGTGACCGCTACGGTCGAAGGTTCGAATCCTGCCTCGGGCATGGATGTGTGTGATGTGCTTAGGTTAGTTAGGTTTACGTAGTTCTAAGTTCTAGCGGACTGATGACCTCACATGTTAAGTCCTATAGTGCTCAGAGCCATTTGAACCATTAGCCATATTTTATCTTATCAAGGGTGAAAATATTAACTGGATTCCACGTTGCTGTGAAACTCTGGAACCTGCACAAAGAACGATGCTATTAGCAAGCGTATACGAAGAAATTGCATGTAAAATTAATTCAGTTTTATCTCCGTTGTTAATACTTAGTGATACCTCAAAGTCAAATGCTAATTATTATAGATTTTAAATGAGTCGCACATTCGCGCGAATAGTAGCTGTCAACAATTTATTGTGCCAGAGAAACGATCAACGGTTACTGAAATCCACTTTACTAATTTCGAACGCGTTATGCTACGTTATCTGTTTACAGCTACGGCAGGGGTGTACATTTCTCCAGTCGCATGGTAAGCTGCGATATTGCCAATTGTCAACATTTCTTAAAAAATAATTTCAGTGTGTCTTAGCAGGTAAAATTTTGACTTCGTGTTTCTTTCCGTGTATAATAAAACTTCAGGGCGGGTTTTGTCATGTCGGATTAGAGATTCCCTTGTTACGTAAGTAAACAGAGGTATAGACTGGCAAACGTAGGAAAAGCATTCCTGAAAAAGAAAAACATGCTAACGTCAAACACAGATTTGTGTTAGGACTCTTTCTGAAAGAATTCTGGAAGGAAGGCGGGGAAGTGTTTTGATGTTACATATGCGATTATGCCTTAATTATATAGCTGAAATGAGTCACTTGGGCAAAACATATTAAGTAATATAGTAAAGTGGAGAGCTGTTGTATCTTCAATAAATCAACGGATAAATTTTGGGAATATTTATATGAAACCTTTTTGCTTCCAGCGGAGGCAAGTAATTTGCGGGTGAGGCACCATGCTACGATTAAAACTCCTTAACAAAGAAGAAGAAAAACGTCTGACCACCAATACATACGACACACACAACAAAGAACAAAAGGGGAATCGGAGAAACGTTAACCTGGTCTGACATCTCACAGCGAACAACTTAGACGAGAAAATTTACCATGATTCGAACAATGCTGAATACATTAGCAAGACGCAGTGTTCACCAAGTAGCAGAATTTAATAAAAAAAGTAGTCGTTTTGTGACATTTCTCCAGCGGACCAACCACACGGCGTCTTCTCCTCTCCAACGGCAGGCGCCTAGAGCTAACAGAAATGGAGACGCTCAATTATCGAACAGCCCGACACACGCCTCTACGGTCACGCTGCCCATTTCTGTTAGCTCCAGGCGCCTGTTCTCTGAAGTGCCAAAAAGGCTGAACGAAGCTGAGCAGCTGTGTCCCCTGTTTTCCTAATCGCCCCAGAATGTCGAACAAAAGTGGACAGGCAGAGACAAAGACCTCACTCTTCAAGTGGTTGAAAGTTAATCTTCGACAAGGTGTGTCAGAATCACTCGCAAGAGCCAACAGCCGAAGCAAAACAGTGAAACTCGGAGATGGTTTACATGATATGCCATAAAGCATATAGAAATTGTTAAATAGCACTAGAACAGAGGTGTACAGACTTGCTGTTACCGCGGGCCGCAAATTTCTCAGTTGCTTAAGTCAGTGGAAAAAAAGCGTAATTTGTTCTCTTCATTTGTTTCACATACTGGGTGATCAAAAAGTCAGTATAAATTTGAAAACTGAGTAAATCGCGGAATAATGTAGATAGAGAGGTACAATTTAACACACATGCTTGGAATGACATGGAGTTTTATTAGAACCAAAAAAATACAAAAGTTCAAAAAATGTCCGACAGATGGCGCTTCATCTGACCAGAATAGCAATAATTAGCATAACAAAGTGAGACAAAGCAAAGATGATGTTCTTTACAGGAACTGCTCAATATGTCCACCATCATTCCTCAACAATAACTGTAGTCGAGGAATAATGCTGTGAACAGCACTGTAAAGCATGTCCGGATTTATGGTGAGGCATTGGCGTCGGATGTTGTTCAAATGTTCAAATGTGTGTGAAATCTTATGGGACTTAACTGCTAAGGTCATCAGTCCCTAAGCTTACACACTACTTAATCCAAATTATCCTAAGGACAAACACACACACCCATGCCCGAGGGAGGACTCGAACCTCCGCCGGGACCAGCCGCACAGTCCATGACTGCAGCGCCTTAGAGCGCGCGGCTAATCCCGCGCGGCTCGGATGTTGTCTTTCAGCATCCCTAGAGATGTCGGTCGATCACGATACACTTGTGACTTCAGGTAACCCCAAAGCCAATAATCGCACGAACTGAGGTCTGGGGACCTGGGAGGCCAAGCACGACGAAAGTGGCGGCTGTGCACACGATCATCACCAAACGACGCGCGCAAGAGATCTTTCACGCGTCTAGCAACATGGGGTGATTCTAATAAAACCCCTTGTCATTCCAAGTATGTGTGTCAATTTCTACCTCTCTATCTACATTATTCCGTGGTTTATTAAGTTTTCAAATTTATACTGACTTTTTGATCACCCGGTACATTAACCTGCTGGTATAAGCCATTTCGTCATTTCGTATCCTTTCCGGTAGGCAATGAAAGACGTCAAAAAAATAAAATAAATGTAAGAAAGAATTTTGAGGGGCGGGCTGTGGGCCACGGTTTATGTATCCCTGCTCTGGGGTGTAGCCTTCTAGGGAAGTGAAACGTGAGCGACAAACAGTACAGACAAGAACGGAATGGGAGCTTTTGAAATTTTGAAATATGCTACTTCGGAAGAATAATAGATTATATCGGTACGTCGAGTTTAAGAATTCGTTCACGCAGGAGAATCATACTAACATACAGTCGTCTGATCACCATACACACGTCCGTATGGAGGACATAGTAATACGTATCCTTGGCGTAGAAAACCAACTGAAAGAGTTGATAACACATAATCCGCCAGGTCCGGGTGGAATCACAATTCATTTTTACGAAGAGTGCTCTACGGCACTGGCCCCTTACTTGCGTGCACCGCGAACCTCTCGCCTAGCGCAAAGTCCCAAGCGACTGGAAAACAGCGCAGGTGACTCATGTATACAAGAAGGGTAAAAGAACGGACCTCCAAAATTACAGCCCTACATCCTTAACATGAGTTTGCTGCAGAATTCTTGAACATATTCTCACTTCGAATATAGTAAAGTTCCTCGAGATGGGAAACCTACAGTCCACGATTCAGAGCGGTTTTAAAATGCACGGCTCGAGCGAAATTCAGGTTGCCCTATTCTTACATGTCGTGTGAACCAGATTTCAGAAAAGTATTTGACAGTGTGCCCCACTGTGGACTGTTAAAGAAGGCACGAGCATTCGGAATACGTGCCCAAGTATGTAAGTGCCTCGAAAACTACTTCAGTTAACAAAACCCAATACACTTTCTTCACTGGCGAATGTTCATCAGAGACAAGGGTATCGTCAGGAGTGCTCCAGGGAAGTGTGATAGGATGTTGTTACTATACAGGGTGTTACAAAAAGGTAAGGCCAAACTTTCAGGAAACACTCCTAACACACAAATAAAGAAAACGTGTTATGTGGACGTGTGTCCGGAAACGGTTACTTTCCATGTTAGAGCTCATTTTATTACTTCTCTTCAAATCACATTGATCATGGAATGGAAACACACAACAACAGAACGTACAAGCGTGACTTCAAACACTTTGTAACAGGAAATGTTCAAAATTTCCTCCGTTAGCGACGATACATGCATCCACCCTCCGTCGCATGGAATCCCTGATGCGCTGATGCAGCCCTGGAGAATGGCGTATTGTATCACAGTCGTCCACAATACGTGCACGAAGACACTCTACATTTGGTACCGGGATGAACACTAACCTGTTGATGCTACGTACTGATGTGCTTGATGCTAGTACTTTAGAGCAATGAGTCGCATGTCAACACAAGCACCGAAGTCAACATTACCTTCCCTCAATTGGGCCAACTGGCGGTGAATCGAGGAAGTACAGTACACACTGACGAAACTACACTCCTGGAAATGGAAAAAAGAACACATTGACACCGGTGTGTCAGACCCACCATACTTGCTCCGGACACTGCGAGAGGGCTGTACAAGCAATGATCACACGCACGGCACAGCGGACACACCAGGAACCGCGGTGTTGGCCGTCGAATGGCGCTAGCTGCGCAGCATTTGTGCACCGCCGCCGTCAGTGTCAGCCAGTTTGCCGTGGCAGACGGAGCTCCATCGCAGTCTTTAACACTGGTAGCATGCCGCGACAGCGTGGACGTGAACCGTATGTGCAGTTGACGGACTTTGAGCGAGGGCGTATAGTGGGCATGCGGGAGGCCGGGTGGACGTACCGCCGAATTGCTCAACACGTGGGGCGTGAGGTCTCCACAGTACATCGATGTTGTCGCCAATGGTCGGCGGAAGGTGCACGTGCCCGTCGACCTGGGACCGGACCGCAGCGACGCACGCCAAGACCGTAGGATCCTACGCAGTGCCGTAGGGGACCGCACCGCCACTTCCCAGCAAATTAGGGACACTGTTGCTCCTGGGGTATCGGCAAGGACCATTCGCAACCGTCTCCATGAAGCTGGGCTACGGTCCCGCACACCGTTAGGTCGTCTTCCGCTCACGCCCCAACATCGTGCAGCCCGCCTCCAGTGGTGTCGCGACAGGCGTGAATGGAGCGACGAATGGAGACGTGTCGTCTTCAGCGATGAGAGTCGCTTCTGCCTTGGTGCCAATGATGGTCGTATGCGTGTTTGGCGCCGTGCAGGTGAGCGCCACAATCAGGACTGCATACGACCGAGGCACACAGGGCCAACACCCGGCATCATGGCGTGGGGAGCGATCTCCTACACTGGCCGTACACCACTGGTGATCGTCGAGGGGACACTGAATAGTGCACGGTACATCCAAACCGTCATCGAACCCATCGTTCTACCATTCCTAGACCGGCAAGGGAACTTGCTGTTCCAACAGGACAATGCACGTCCGCATGTATCCCGTGCCACCCAACGTGCTCTAGAAGGTGTAAGTCGACTACCCTGGCCAGCAAGATCTCCGGATCTGTCCCCCATTGAGCATGTTTGGGACTGGATGAAGCGTCGTCTCACGCGGTCTGCACGTCCAGCACGAACGCTGGTCCAACTGAGGCGCCAGGTGGAAATGGCATGGCAAGCCGTTCCACAGGACTACATCCAGCATCTCTACGATCGTCTCCATGGGAGAATAGCAGCCTGCATTGCTGCGAAAGGTGGATATACACTGTACTAGTGCCGACATTGTGCATGCTCTGTTGCCTGTGTCTATGTGCCTGTGGTTCTGTCAGTGTGATCATGTGATGTATCTGACCCCAGGAATGGGTCAATAAAGTTTCCCCTTCCTGGGACAATGAATTCACGGTGTTCTTATTTCAATTTCCAGGAGTGTAAAATGAGCTCTAACATGGAAATTAAGCGTTTCCGGACACATGTCCACATAACATCTTTTCTTTATTTGTGTGTGAGGAATGTTTCCTGAAAGTTTGGCCGTACCTTTTTGTAACACCCTGTATAAACAATGACATAGACGAATAAATATATTTATAAGCATGCTGCTACGATTTTTCCGTGTCCCTGTGGAGTACTTATGGCCCGACGCGATTAATAGTAATCAACAACTTTGACCTCCAATAACTCTTGTACGATCCAAGTTACATGCCTGTAATTCATACCAATTTAGGTTTACACTAATAACTTTCTAAAGACACATCGATCGACAAAATCGGATGAACCGTTTAGATTTTGGAAATTCGTTGCCGCGTGTTACTTGTATAATTTACCGTCAGATACTAAACTTTAAACTAATAAAGATATTGAAAATCTGGTTACACCATCAGAATCGTCGTGCAAATAATGGTAAGGTACTTGTTTCTTTTTGAGGTATCACGATTCATCTGGCTACTATTAATTTCAATACGAACTGTGATATGTCTCCCATTAAGGTTTCACAAAGTCGGCCATCTTTGGCACTCCCGGTATGTCTCCTTCATCGACACAGCGACACCACGGAATTCCCAGCCACGCGGCCCTATGCACCACGTGGTCCGGCCGTTGTGGGGCATCACGCCGTTGCTAACGAGCCGCGTCCAGCCCAGCTGCCAGAGCGGTGGCCGCCAACTGTGAACTTAGAATATTTCCACAGCGCCACAAGTCGCCCGTTACCTCACAAACTGCGACAGACACTTGTTTTATACTGTATAAGGGTTTCCGACCGCGCTGCCGTATTCTGCCTGTGTACCTGCCTCTGTATTTGAAGACGCATGCCTATACCGATTTCTTTGGCCCTGTAGTGTATATTATGTACACTACTGGCCATTAAAATTGCTACACCAAAAAGAAATGCAGATGATAATCGGGTATTCGTTGGACAAATATATTATACTAGAACTGACGTGTGATTACATTTTCACGCAATTTGGGTGCATAGATCCTGAGAAATCAGTACCCAGAACAACCACCTCTGGCCGAAATAACGGCGTTGATACGCCTGGGCATTGAGTCAAACAGAGCTTGGATGGCGTGTACAGGTACAGCTGTCCATGGAGCTTCAACACGACGCCACAGTTCATCAAGAGTAGTGACTGGCGTACTGTGACGAGCCAGTTGCTCGGCCACCATTGACCAGACGTTTTCAGTTGGCGAGACATCTGGGGAATGTGCTGGCCAGGGCAGCAGTAGAACATTTCCTGTATCCAGAAAGGCCCGTACAGGACCTGCAACATACAGTCGTGACTTATCCTGCTGAAATGTAGGGTTTCGCAGGGATCGAATGAAGGGTAGTGCCACGGGTCGTAACACATCTGAAATGTAACGTCCACTGTTCAAAGTGCAGTCAATGCGAACAAGAGGTGACCGAGACGTGTAACCAATGGCATCCCATACCATCACGCCAGGTGATACGCCAGTATGGCGATGACGAATATACGCTTCCAATGGGCGTTCACCGCTATGTCGCCAAACACGGATGCGACCATCATGATGCTGTAAACAGATCCTGGATTCATCCGAAAAAATGACGCTTTGCCATTCGTGCACCCAGGTTCCTCGCTGAGTACACCATCGCAGGCGCTCCTGTCTGTGATGCAGCGACGGTAACCGCAGCCATGGTCTCCGAGCTGTTAGTCCATGCTGTTGCAAATGTCGTCGCTCTGTTCGTGCAGATGGTTGTTCTCTTGCAAAAGTCCCCATCTGTTGACTCAGGGATCGAGACTTGACTGCACGATCCGTTACAGCCATGTGGATAAGATGCCTGTCATCTCGACTGCTAGTGATACGAGGCCGTTGGGATCCAGCACGGCTTTCCGTATTACCCTCCTGAACCACCGAGTCCATATTCTGCTAACAGTCGTCGGATCTCGACCAACGCGAGCAGCAATGTCGCGATACGATAAGCCGCTATCGCGATAGGCTACAATCCGACCTTTATCAAAGTCGGAAACGTGATGGTACGCATTTCTCGTCCTTACACGAGGCATCACAACAACGTTTCACCAGGCAACACCGGTCAACTGGTGTTTGTGTATGGGTAATCGGTTGGAAACTTTCCTCATCTCAGCACGTTGTAGGGGTCACCACCGGTGCCAACCTTGTGTGAATGCTCCGAAAGGCTAATCATTTGCATATCAGAGCATCTTCTTCCTGTCGGTTAAATTTCGCGTGTGTAGCACGTCATCTTCGTGGTGTAGCAATTTTAATGGCCAGTAGTGTATGTACCCACGATAGGCAACAGAGGGGAACTGTACCAAAGGCTCTTCAGACATCGTGAAACAGGTACTGTAGCGCCGATGTCAATTCTACGTCTCACGAACAGCGACTTTGTCGGTATGCCCGGTAAGTGTCTGCGCAATCTACGCTGGTTGTTGTGGGTGCTAGTGCGTCCAATGGTTCAAATGGCTCTGAGCACTATGGGACTCAACTGCTGAGGTCATCAGTCCCCTAGAACTTAGAACTACTTAAACCTAACTAACCTAAGGACATCACACACATTCATGCCCGAGGCAGGATTCGAACCTGCGCCCGTAGCAGTCGCACGGTTCCGGACTGCGCGCCTAGAACCGCGAGACCACCGCGGCCGGCAGTACGTCCAATGCAATGCACTACTGTCCACTTGGTGTATGTGAAGGGTCGTTGAGAAGGCCAGTGGGCTCTTAGACAGTGGTGTACAGACCGCGCATTGGCGCTGGTGTCGCGTCCCCACAATGAACGTGATAGAAACCGCCATTTGCAGGGAAACAATGCGTAAACATTGTTCGTTCGTGTGCCGCTTTTAATTGTAACAGTAGGAATGGAAGCAAAGACGAAGACGGAAACAATGTTACATTTCACAGGATAGTCATTCCTGGTTGTTTGTCACTTTCTATTACTTATATATAGTATTTTCATGGAGAAATAATACATCATGAGCGTTTGTTTTTGCTTAGATTTCCCCTTACAAATGATTTTCTAAATCGGAAATAGATTGTTGCTACTCGGAGAGAGAAGTTCCAACCGACAGCAAATCATTTGCTGTGCTCTCTTCATTTTGAAGAGAACTGTTACATGGAAAATTATGTAAATAGACGTCAACTGAAGGACGATGCTATACCGACAGTATTTGGATTTCCAACTCATTTGCAAAAGGTATAGTGTTCGCAAAGCCAATTAATGCAAATGCTAAATGTAGGTGACAGCAGATTGTTCTATAGATTGACCTGATGTCTATATTTACACCTTATACTGTATCTAATAAACTTTCTGCTACAAAAATTGCAAGCTACATAGGGAAAAAATTGCATTGTTAGATGACAAAGGTACTTATATTGTATCTGCACATAAATTACTAAAAATACTAACAGGGTTAATGTACTAAGTTGAACTGAATGAGGAACTAGGCACATGATAGGTACTTAGATTTTTAATCAAATATATATTACGTATGAATCAGAGGTAGGTCGAATAATTGCGTTTAGATACTTAACATGTGTTGTCAGGTGGTGTTTATACTTCGTAAATGGTCAAATGTTGCAAAACGCAACCACTTTCAGAGGTGCTATCGGTGTTAAAAACTAATGTGCGAATGAAATTCCTACGGTATTTAAAGTCATATGGGTTATTACAATTAATCATACAAACATTCGAGTGTAGACAATACTGTGTTAAACAAAAGTAACCGTGCAAAATGTACACAGTAGTCGGCAAAAAAAAAAACAGGACCTGACAGGAAAATTATGTGAATTAAATAATAATCATACTGTCTGCTACTTTAAAAGTTTTATGTAATTATCAAATGCAAATAGCTCGGTGTAAACTCGCTCCACCTTGTCAGGAAAGAGCCTTACATTCTTAAATTTCGCATCTCTATGCAGATGTATTTCGGAAATTAGTAAACTTCATTCACTTAAGTATACTTTTAAAATAGACTCGAATACTCAGTATTTTTTTAAACAAACATGTATTTAATTTGTGCTTCAAATGGCTCTTGTTGCGACTCATATACTTCAAATCACAGCCCCAGCACTAGGATTCATCCTTGCAAATGGCAGCGATCAGCTGCTTCAATTGAGGGACAGTTGCCTCGCTTCTCCGCTACGGCGCGGTAAGGGCTTGAGCCGGGGCTGTCCCACTCAGCTGTCTGTGGGCGCGCGCGCCAGCTGCAGGTGACCGCATGCTGTGACGTCACCAGGGGCTTGCGGCCAAGGCCGCGCCGCGGGGAAGCACGAGGCATGGAGATGCGACGGGCGCGGCTCGGATCCACTGGCTCTCCAGCTGGATACTTGTCCGTCACAGCAAAAGGAAGGAACTCTGTCCACAGTCTGTTTCCTACTATTTTAGCATGTCATCTCCCTCACTCCTTCCTCGAATCGTAAGCTCACCGAACAGTATTAAGTCATATGTGTACTGTTCCATTAAGTTTCGGGTGTGCAGCCGCAAGAAATCTCCTTCTAATATTTCGGCTGTATACCGTCCAGCCATCTTCAGAGTGAGTCGCAAGACTTCCGCTCGAGTGCCACATATGCTTCCTGCCATATGTGGGTAGCCTCTCATCAAAAATACGACGGATTCTCGGCAGACACAAAGTAAAAGTGATTTTTCGTCCTCCACCCAAGACAGCTGCACCCATGGGCTCCGTCAAAGATGATTTGCTGCTCCGAAAATCTGGAGTTTACAAAATTCCATGTGAATGTGGCCTTTCTTACATCGGACAAACAACTCGTACTGTCCAAGAAAGATGAACAGAACACCGGAGGTACACACGACTTTTACAACCTAACAAGTCGGCAGTGGCAGAGCGCTGTATTGATAATGGTCACAGTATATTGTATGATAACGTCGAAATTTTGGCAACTACATCATCCTTTTGGGACTCAATAGTGAAGGAGGCAATTGAAATTCGCTTGACGACGAATTTAATTAATAGAGACAGTGGTTTCTGTTGTGGCTTGGCAAGACAGCCAAGCCACTATGAGGAAGCCGAAAGGCACGCGTTTAAGCTCACGCAGGCTGGCGTGAAGTCTGGAACAGGTCAGAGATGTGAGACTAGCAAAAATAGTACGTATCTGTTGGAATACTTAACTTTAATCCATAATTGGTGAACATCGCTCTTGACGGTACATGTTTTACAGCATCAATAGTAACTGGTCATAGCAAATGACGTAGCTGAAGGCTATGCTAACTATCGTCTCGGCAAATGAGAGCGTAATTTGTCAGTGAACCATCGCTAGCAAAGTCGGCTGTCTAACTGGGGCGATTGCTAGGAAGTCTCTCTAGACCTGCCGTGTGGCGGCGCTCGGTCTGCAATCACTGATAGTGGCGACACGCGGGTCCGACGTACACTAACGGACCGCGGCCGATTTAAAGGCTACCACCTAGCAAGTGTGGTGTCTGGCGGTGACACCACAGTTTCAATCTTGATAAATCATGGAATCCGGCACTTGCTGTAATAAACTCACAAAGACGTCGTCACAGTGCAGCTCACAATGATGTATCGATATGCCAACACAGATCGACTGCGGAGTCATAGATACAACTCGCGCATTATGCACGTCTCTGCCGCCGGCCAACGTCTCTGGCGCATTTGCATCTGTGGCCGCATGCGCAGCTGCGCGGTACACGAGTGTAAAGGGACGAAGCGAGCACTGGAGCGGCAGTCTTGCGACTCACTCTGAAGATGGCTGGACGGTATACAGCCGAAATATTAGAAGAAGAAGATTTCTTGCGGCTGCACACCCGAAACTTAATGGAACAGTTTTTGCGCCGCCAAAACTTGAAGATTCACATATGTGTACTGTTCGGTTGGACTTTCTCCTTGTGTGTTAAAATTATGCTTACTTGCAGTCACATTCCCCACTGTCTAAAACAGGGCTGCCTTGCCCCTGACGTAATTGTCTCCGTAGGTTCTAATTCCTGTGCACACAGTACTTCTGAAATTGCTCAGGCTTTCCAGGAATATTTGTCATGAAAGTCCGTAAATTACTTAACAGATAGTATTTTTCACTACAGATATTTCGTTCGTTCCAAGCAAGTGTCAATTCGTGACGTCATCGTCCAGACTCGAGTTGACAGCAATCTGAATCCGTTTTAGCAGACTAATAGTTCCTTTCACGGGATAAAATTTTATGGATTATGAAATACAAGTTCTTGAAGTTTATTTAGAACAGGAAATGTTTACTTAGAAATTGCATGCCATAATTTATCTGTTTAATATAAAGGTGTTTTTATTTTTGTATGCATGTAAAAAGTGCGAATTATGTGCGGCTTTTACTCTTAGACGAGTTACCACTTAGAGTGCTAAAGGTGCGCGTGTACAGTTCGATGACGTGAACGGTGAATTTCGTTTTGTGATTTTGAGCCGAATAGAGACAAATGCAGTTTCATTTAGACTTTACGTGAGACAGACACATCACTTTATTACAAAGAGTCGTTTAGCCCATCAGGGAAAATTGAAACCTGCGCGCTCGATTCGAAACTCGTTACACGCTAGCACTTGATTGAGCTTTCCATTAAATCGCGTATAATAATTGCAAACGTGAGTGGACTTAATGCACGAAGTTTGAAATTACTCTTCGAGATAATTACTGATTTTTGATAAAAAGACCCGAAAATTTATTCAAAATATCGAGATTCTGTTTTAATTAGGACACATACCACCTTTTTTGATCACGTTGCTTAGCAACAATGTAATGGGAATCAATTCATTCATTAGAACGATTTGCGACGTAGTAAGTCCCATTACACATACAAACTGTTACAAGGAATTTGCTGATCGAATGAGAGTACAAGAGTATTATTTTGTAGAAATGACATTAAATCAGCGGTTTGAAAAATTAAATTACCTACTGTTGTGTAACTTCATTGATATTACGTTTAACTGACGAACACTATTCTTACTGACAAATGAACATAAATTGCAAGTAGATCTTGAATACTCACTAATACTGCCACGCAGCAGTTAACATCACAGCCAGTAATAAATGCCAATATAACTGAACGGGCATTACTTCATTAAAACAGAGCAATCAGCTTCCAATTCTAGGATAAACTGTACCAAGGGGAATCATTAAAATCTTGTGGAAGTGTAACAAGGTTTATCTGAACACTTCTATCATACATCATTATTTCACATTAACTGGATAGATTATTAGTCGGAAACGAATTCACCCACAACAGATTGTCCCATGTCACTACTAAACTTTTATCGTGACTCTTCACAAGAGATCTCCAGAAACCGGGATCAAAAAACAAGAAAAGAAGAGACATCGGTACACAGTCTCAGTGCCCCCCCTCCCTCCCCCCCTCTCTCTCTCTCTCTCTCTCTCTCTCTCTCACACACACACACACACACACACACACACACACACACAGAGAGAGAGAGAGTTTATTATAATGTATAACATTGGACCGGACTGCTACACAACGTTAGGTCAAACGCGAGAGGGGGGAAGGGGAATCACGCGCATAAACACAACAAACCACAACAAGACCTTTTTTGGTGTAGTGTCACTTTTTCAGCTATGTCTATTTGAAAAATTACAGTGAGAGATTAGTGCCACTGTTATCCACAAGGATAGGAAAAGATGCTGCGTTTCACATACCAGGAAATAGATTTGACCGTGATAAACCTAAAGTCCAACGTGATAGAAGTATTGGGCAGACGGCGCCTAAGCAAATACAGGTAGATCCCTTTATACGCTGGTGTCGTTATTCTCGTTTTCGCATATACGCGTTTTTAGTTTTGGCTTACGCTATATTAAAATGACAATAGAGGCAGCTGCAGCAGATGAAGTTGGCGCTGAGGGTTTTAAAAAGAGGGTTAAAGAAATTTACACAAAAAGACTACGCTGTTTTGCAAATTTTCAACCTTACGAAATCGACTTATTTGGAAACGAACGTCCATTTAAGGCTGCCAAGGACTGATGCACTCTTCTTTTCGGAGGAAATATTGCAGGGATTACAAATTAAAGTCCCTTATTACTTACCACTCTCATAACCCCTGGGGCATCAAAGGGTTGTGACAAGAGAAGGTTGGGATGGAGTAAAATAGAGGCTGGAAAACTTCTGTTGTTTTCAGTAACTTTTTTGTTAATGAAATGAATACAGAACTGGAGGTCTATTGTGGGAAAGAAAAAATCCATTTCAAAATTCTTATCCTCTTTCGTAACGTTTCCAGTCAGCCTGCGGCGGCGCGGTTCTTTCCGTCCCTTTACGACGGACCTGCACCTACCTGTGAACATTGTCTCAGCAGATCATCAGTAGGAAAGCCGAGTGAAACCTACTGTACTTCGACGTGAACCAGGCTGCAATTAGTCACTAATCTACGTTTCGGGAGAAAGTTTTCATATGAAATGAAAGGTTGGAAATTTTGTCCTCGATTAATATATTCTGAAACTTAGGTGAACAAGCATCACTACCAAGCCCGTGCTAGTCTTAACACAGTCACTCACAATCCCTTTCACTCACGTTAGCAAGTTTATGGTGTTGCATTTCCCGGAAACGTAATAGCTACAAAAATACTGATTGTTCGAGATCGATAATGCTCGCCAAATATTAAGTCTGTCGGTACCAAATGCAGTCACAGTTTTTAGCCACCGACCTGCTCAATACGCCACGCGGAATATATGTGTTTTCTCGTCACAAAATTCACTTAAAAATTCCGAAATTTCTACACACGCATCGGAATAATTATGCCGGCATTTTAGCACACTTCTGATGTATGAAACACTGCTAGATCCGGCAACTTATCGTTTCCATCGGAACTACTACTACTACTATTACTACTACTACTACACGTCCGAACCGTTTCATGGCTAGGTTCCCACTCTCCTGTAGAATACTCGAAGTCTTCTCTACCAGCAGAGAAAGGCGCGCGAAGAATATTGCTTTACCATTGGTCAGTTCACTCAACAGCCAATAGCAAAACAACATTTCCCGCGTCAATCCGCGCTTTTCATCAATAACTAATCGCAAAATAGTAAACCTAACGACTGCACTTTTTACCGACGTAATTATCTAATATGCTCAAGTTTTGCTTATGCATAAAGTTATTTACTATTGTTATTTATACCTGAATTAACTTTCTCTTTACCATAAACTTACTTTAAAAATCTATTCTACAAAAATCCCCTTTGTTCATATCCATACTACACTGAAATGTTCCCTCACTAAATCCTACTACACAACTCGTTAAACAATTATCTTCATATTAACCTTAAACCACACTCACGCATCATCCATACTACTAAAACACATTTATAACATTTTACATACACAAAAGGACATAATAACACTTTGTGAAAATACTAGAACAGTTTATGAAAAACATTCTATTACTTTAGTGCACTCTAGTCCCCGAGGTCGGCTTCTACCACTTTTTCCATTCGTCTGTAAAGAATTCGCGTTAGTATTTTGCAGCTGTGACTTATTAAACTGATAGTTCGGTAATTTTCACATCTGTCAACACCTGCTTTCTTTGGGATTGGAATTATTATATTCTTCTTAAAGCCTGTCTCATACATCTAGCTGTAGTAGGAAAGAATAATAAATAATAAATACTAAGCAGCTAAAAGGAATTAACTGTTCGTTGAAATCATCATCGAAAAGTATCCCTGCACCTGCGGAGCGCGGAAACTACGGCACCTTGCTATGTAGCAAAGAGATACCACTGCAAATGCTCGGAGTGTGCAGGGCAGCCGGCCGGAGTGGCCGAGCGGTTAAAGGCGCTACAGTCTGGAACCGCACGACCGCTACGGTCGCAGGTTCGAATCCTGCCTCGGGCATGGATGTGTGTGATGTCCTTAGATTAGTTAGGTTTAAGTAGTTCTAAGTTCTAGGCGACTGATGACCTCAGAAGTTAAGTCGCATAGTGCTCAGAGCCATTTTTTCTGTGCAGGGCAGTAGGAGACAGTCAAATAACGTCGCCACCCTTCGGAACAAACAGGCGGCCTCGCACAGGGCTCAAGGTGGGAATGTGTTTCTGAGCAGGGGCCGTGTTATTTTGCGCGAGGCTACTGAACTGCCGATGATACAAGTATAGCTATCACACCCAACAGACAAGAATTAACTGGTGAAATTGTAAAAGATGTTTTTCAAAAAATCATTAAGTCGTTCTTTGCAAATAGGCTCCCATTAAACTTTGACAAAACACAGTACATACAGTTCCACACAGTAAATGGACTGACACCATTAGTAAATATAGACTTCGATCAGAGATCGGTAGCTAAGGTAGAATATTGAAAATTTCTAGGTGTATGCATTGATGAGGGGTCGAACTGGAAAACACACACTGAAGATCTGCTAAAACGTTTGAGTTCAGGTACTTATGCTAATAGGTTCATTGCAAATTTTGGCGTTATACATCTCAGTAAATTATCTTACCACGCGTATTTTCATTCTCTGCTTTCGTATGGCATCATATTCTGCGTAACTCATCATTGAGTAAAAGAGTGTTCATTGCACAAAAGCGTGTAATCAGAATAATTGCTGGAGCTTATCCAAGATCATCCTGCAGACAGTTATTTAAAGAGCTAGAGATCTTCACTGTAGCCTCACAATATATATATATTCACTTACGAAATTTGTTATTAACAATCCGAACGAATTCAAAAGTAACAGCAGTGTACATGGTTACAACACTAGGAGAAAGGATGATCTTCACTACTCTAGGTTAAATCTAACTTTGGCTCATAAGGGGGTAAATTATGCTGCCGTAAAAGTATTTGGTCACTTACCTAATAGCATCAAAAGTCTGACAGATAGCCATATAGCATTTAAAAGGAAATTAAAAGAATTTCTGAATGGTAACTCCTTCTACTCATTAGATGAATTTTTGGATATAGTAAGTGGGTAATTCCCCCCCCCCCCCCCCCCACAAAAAAGATTAAAAGTATTACGTGTCATGTACTATTTTGTGTAATGTAATCTCTTGTATGGACACCTTTTATTAACCTGTCACGTTCGACATCATTACGAAGTGTCGTGTTCATAATCTATGGAACAAGTACTAATCTAACCTAACGTTACAGACTCATACTTCCTCTTCCTCCCGTATCTACACCATTAACAATCACACCTCAGCGCAAATGCAATTCCTATACTCTTTTCCATCCCATGAGCTGTACTATAATCCGTTCATCATAAGAATAAACCAGAGGTAAACAAACACAAACGCGATGATTGGTCAGAAGCCGTAGCACATGTACACTGGTGTTGTTATGCTCTTGAAAGTAGGTCCTACTTATGTATTAGATATCTTATTACTAGGTTACGTTAAACGAAACTTTAAGATATTCAAATGTATTAACAGCCATCGACGTGTTTCTTAATCACGCTTTAGGTGCGTAGCTTTTATTTCAAAAATCGTGTACAGTCACAGCCTCTGCAGTGTTGTGGACTGACTGTCGCGCTGTTAACACGCAGTATAAAATTGGCTGGGGCTGCTTTCTGTTCTGTAGTGAAACATTCGCGTGGAACACGGTTAAAAAGTGCTGAGAAATAGGCTGTTCTTAATGTTTTTCATAAATTTACGGAGATAATCGGCTTAGAAGTTTTCCCAGCGTTGTATGTAGTGCACTTGAAATTCGTTCTCGTATTGAATGTGTAGCGCTGTTGCTAGCTTGATGTATTATAAACCCAATGCGGTTATGCGTGCGTTGGTTGACATCTCAAAAGTGTCAGTTTTTTTCACGTTCAATTTGAAATACCTACATCTCGTAGTTCTACAACTCATTATCATTTTTTATGAATACTGAACGTCTTCTTGATTCTAATTACATATTGGACGCTAAATTCCTGTTTCCATTTCAAATACGAATTCTTAATTATCGATGTTTTATGAAAGACTGTTGGTAAGAGTTTAAAAATGTTTCAAATGGCTCTGAGCACTATGGGACTCAACTTCTGAGGTCATCAGTCCCCTAGAACTTAGAACTACTTAAACCTAACTAACCTAAGGACATCACATACATCCATGCCCGAGGCAGGATTCGAACCTGCGACCGTAGAGTCGCGCGGTTCCAGACTGTAGCGCCTAGAAGCGCTCGGCCACTTCGGCCGGCTCGTAAAAGTTGTTCATATTAAGAAAACATAACAATGTAATTTTTAAGACACAAATCAAAAACCAAATCCTGTTTATCTGGACTATGTCCATCGTTTTATACCACAGAGGTAGATTAGTATCGTAGAAACATGAGAAACAATCATTTTCACAACATCAAGCACATCAGACAAATGATGCATTTTCACATTTGCTATTTTACCATTACAATATGAACCCAACAGAACTGATCTGGAGCCAAGCTGCGGGATTTGGCATGAGAAGTAGCAAGACTGTTAAGCTGCCACACTGTACTGGAACTCAGGCTAAAAAGGATAACATGTTGCGGTTTTCGTCTAGTCGTCTAAGGAGCGTATTGTGGGAAATTTGCAGTGTATTATCCCATTCTGCTTACAAATTAAATGACATTCGAAGCTGTATTGCTCCTCTGCTCGTCTCTTTTTACGCGTGAACTGCAGGTGGCCCCGCCACTGCAGGTTATCTGTACCAGCTGACCGGCCAGTGCTGTCCAGGTTAAATGCGCCGCTAAAGCTGTTGTCCCGTATTATGGCTAATGTGCGCGTAACTCACAGCACAAAACGTACGCTTATTATCGTACTTGACAGTACTCGAGACAGCTTGGCTGCAGTCCCACGTGAAACGGAAATCCAACGAGGTTCCAGCAAACGCGGAAGAATACATAGTGAAATGTTTACATCAGGTTTGCCGGCCGCTGTGACCGAGCGGTTGTAGGTGCTTCAGTCCGGAACCGCGCTGCCGCTACGGTGGCAGGTTCGAATCTGCCTCGGCTATGGATGTGTGTGATGTCCTTAGGTTAGTTAGGTTTAAGTAGTTCTAAGTATAGGGGACTGATGACCTCAGCAGTTGAGTCCCATAGTCCTCAGAGCCATTTGAACCATTTTGTTAAGTCCCAAAGGGCTTAGAGCGAATTCAACCCTTTTTTTTACATCAGGTTTATTCTTATGATGTACGGATTGTATCTACAGTAACCACGCTTGCAGGTTGCGACATCACAAGTGCCTCACAGCTTCTATACCCAGGCTAACGACGTTAGTCTCACAGGGAAGCTGTTCAAAGCGACAACCGCCATTCAGAAGGGAACTTGAGTCCCGCCACAGGCAGCACACGTCGACTCGCCTCTAGTATTACCTCCTCTCTTTTGCCCAAAGTGGAGACTGTACTAGTTAATGGATTACAGTAAAAAGGGAATCTCCCCATCGCACCCCCCCCCCCCCCTCCCCGATTTAGTAATAAGTTGGCACAGTGGATAGGCCTTGAAAAACTGAACACAGATCAATAGAGAAAACAGGAAGAAGTTGTGTGGAACTATGGAAAAAATAAGCAAAATATACAAACTGAGAAGTCCATGTGCAAGATAGGCAATATCAAGGACATTTGAGCTCAGAAGCGCCATGGTCCCGTGGTTAGCGTGAGCAGCGGCGGAACGAGAGGTCCTTGGTTCAAGGCTACCTTCGAGTGAAAAATTTAATTTTTTGTTTTCAGACAATTATTATCTGTCCGTCCGTCCGTCCGATGTGAGGTAACTGCGCCGTAGTACTGGGACGCTACACCTAAACCGAAAAATTTGAAAACGTTAAAAACATATGTTTTGACAGAGCACAGGGAAAACTGTGCGACTGTGCGACTGTGAAACTGTTGCATTCATTTGTTGCAGTTTACGTGACAAACTTCTATGTTTTCATCACTCTTTTGGGAGTGATTATCACATCCACAAGAAAACCTACATCGGGCAAGGTAGAAGAATCTATTTACCCATTCACCAAGTGTACAAGTTAGGTGGGTCGACAACATATTCCTGTCATGTGACGCAGATGCCGTCACCAGTGTCGTATAGAATATATCAGACGTGTTTTCCTGTGGAAGAATCGGTTGACCTATGACCTTGCGATCAAATGTTTTCGGTTCCTCATTGAATGCCGGCACGGTAACTCAGCGTGTTCGGTCAGAGGGTTAGCTGCCCTCTGTAATAAAAAAAATGAGTTAATGGATCAACAACGAACTAAAATGGGTATCTTGCGACGTCCGCACCGAGCAGATGAAACGAACAAAAACGAACAAAATGGGATTAAAAAAAAAAATTGGAGAGGCAGGTCCTTTCGTCTACTAAATCGCACGGTTTTGCGGTGCGGTCGCAAAACACAGACACTAAACTTATTACAGTGAACAGAGACGTGAATGAACGCACGGACAGATCATAACTTTGCGAAAATAAAAAAAAGTAAACTTTTCACTCGAGGGAAGACTGGAACCAAGGACCTCTGGTTCCACAGTTGCACACGCTAACCACGGAACCACGGCGCTCCTGAGTTCGCATCATCCTTGATGTTGCTTATCTTGCGCATGGGCTACTCAGTTGTAAATTTTGCTTATTTTTCCATAGTTCCACACAACTTCTTCCTGTTTTCTCGATTGATCTGTGTTCAGTTTTTCAAGGCCTATCCACTGTGCCAACTTCTAACTAAATCTGAGGGGAGTGCGATGGGGAGCTTCCCTTGTAAGTGGCGGGTTGACGTGGAGCTTATTACACGATTATATCGAAACCTGCATAACCACTGAATCCTCACATCCCTGGCCGGACAGCACGGGGCAACTAATCGACTACTCAGTCGCACACACTGTCACGGATCAGGGCTACCACTAAAGGTGCAACGTGTATGGCACAGGCTTGTGACCGGGCCATGGCGTGGACCACTCTTCCACAGGTCTGCCGCCACTGCGTGTTCGTTTTAACAGATAGTCTCAAGTGCAGCATCGTACAAAAACTTACTTGATTGAGAAGTAGCGGCTCCGGTGTCGTAAACCGACATACGGCCGTGAGAGCGGTGTGGTGACCACATGCCCCTCCACATCCGCATCCAGTGACGCCTGTGGACTGAAGGTGGCACGGCGGCCGGCCGGCATAGTTGGGCCTTTTCGGGCGGAGTTTATCTTTTCTGCCGCCCTGTTCTGAGTAAGGTTACCACGAAAATTATACGTGCGGCCACTGCGTGGGGTGGAATTTAACATAGAGATTGTCAACATTTCTATGAATGTCACCTCATCGTGACTGAGCGACCACACGTAGGAACACTGCTACGTCGAATCACTGTTGTAGCCCCAACGTGCTGAAGAAAAAAAAAGTATGTTTTCATACCTACACATCCGTCAAAAAAGTTCCAAATTTTACTCCCGCCGTATAAGCGACAGCAACGCAGTAACTACGGCGGCAGCGTGAACTAACAACTGTAAACTACAGACGTGTGGCCGTAGCGTGTCAGCGTTGTTGCGTCACAAATCACAATGGACCAACATGTCTAAGACGATCTCCAGAGTGCTTCAAAGAATAGAAAACTGTGTGCAAAGCGCATCCCTCACACCTAGATTCCCGAACAACATTTCGTGGACGTCTGCAGCGATTTGACCGAAATGCAAAATGCGGGCAATTCCTTCCTGGGACAAATCACCACAGGTGACGAAAGGTGGTGTCATCAATACGAACCTTCCACAAAACGACGAAGTGCAGAAATTCACATGAAGAGTCAACGCTTTGACGACGTAACCGACATTTAATCCAATGTGACGCGCGATGTAAACAGGATGCAAAAGACGAACTTTCCTGACAGCCTGAGCTGGTTGTTATCACGTTTGTACTCAGGTGAGGCGGGGGTGGGTGGGGGGGGGGCAAGACTATATGCAGCACCTGAAGCATTAAAACCACCATTTTAACTTTTCTCTACTTTTTTAATATTCCTATCTGTGACGCGTTAGGAGTCTGAATAAATTTTCTTAAACTCTAGTTTGTGCTGAAGAACAGATCACAAATACGAAATCGTACATCACTTGGAATGAAGGATTGAGTGTAAAGTAAAGAAATACCAGTCAGTACTTCAAATAAAGACATCTACCGCTATAAAGCAGTCCTCCTTGCTCTTAAAATACTTTTTTTTCCGAACAGCTTACGGGAATGCAGCCTGGTGACATCGTCGACAACCACCGATATTTCGGCAGGAGATCATTCCGTCATTTTCAAGGCAAAATTGCAGTAAGTAAGTCGTGTACAATGTAATTTAAAACTTCGGTTTTTAGAGCAATTCCGGGTACAGATGCTATTGTATCATTATACCGGCATTCACTATAATCGATAAACAAGCCGGCAAGTAGTTGCTAGCCTGTTTACAATGACGGTGGCTTTGCAGAAACGAGCTGGCGCAGGAATTACCGGCGTGAGTCACACATGCAGACGCTGGCCGCGCCACCTGTAAACAGCCTTCCGCACTCGCGGCGGCCGTAATCTTCCACAGTGAACTTCCGCCTCGCAGCGGTCGAGGAAAAACACCGCCTCCTCTCCGACTAACAGGCAGCAGGAAGACGCCGCCGTCAAATGACGCCACGGCTGTAAAAAGTTACTGCCCTGGCACCTTCAACAAATTTTATTCTTACAGTGCACAAATCGTCTCGTAACTTCAGTGCACTGATATTCCTGTCGTTTCCTTCACATTACTGCTGACACTTAACGCCAAACAACACCAACACGATTTTTATGCCGCTATTAAACTCCTTGACGCAAGGAGACATCTTTTGCAACTTCAGAGTTAGCTGGTCATATAAACGTAATTCGGACTTGAAGGGACGTTATAAGTTACGGCAAGAAGCGCCAACCGTGCTGAGTTCTTACACATTAGTAAGAAATAATAGACTCTGCGCTACGGTGCGGCTATCAGACAATGAATTAGCTACTACCTTAGTTTATCCGGCCGCCTATCGTGGCTTAGGACGACCTTGTTCAAGGAATAGCTGTTTACACGTAAGTGCTTAACATGCAGCAAACTGAAAGTCATTGGCAAGACTGAGACAATAAATGGAGCGAAAACTGCGGAATACAAAACGAACTTAAGCGGACTGTCAGCAGTTGGGAATGCCTTAGACCTCAGCGCCTACAGCTAAAGCGGTCTTATCCTCTCAAAATTTTCCTGAAATGCGTAAAGAATATGCCTTGACGGTTCTTCTGGAAAGGACTCCACCGATTTCCTGTGCCGAGGGCAATCCGTGTTTGAGTCAATAGACACTGCTTACACCACGCTTGTCCGCTCTATCCTGGACTATTGCTGTGCGGTGTGGGATCCGTATCAGGTGGGACTAATGGATAACATCGAGAAAGTTCAAAGAAGGGCAGCTCGTTTTTTATTACCGCGAAATAGGGGAGATAGTGCCACACACAAGATACGTGACAATCATTAAATCAAAGGTGTTTTTCGTTGCGACGGGATCTCCTCATGAAATTTCTATCACCAGTTTTCTCCTCCGATTGCGAAAACATTCTGTTGGCACCCACCTACATTGGGAGAAATGATTATCACGATAAAATAAGAGAAATCAAGGCTCGCACAGAAAAATTTAAGTGCTTGTTTATGCCGCGAGCTGTTCGAGTGGAACGGTAGAGAGACAGCGTGTAGGTGGTTCATTGAACCCGCTGCCAGGCACTTTTTTGTGAATAGCAGAGTAATCACGTAGACGCAGACGTTGTGCATTTTTCCCTTAACTGAGTACTCGTCCCAGAAACTCCATGACCATCAAATTCGATCACTTGCTAATGTGGCCTCTTTCAGTCGGCACGCAACGTAAGATCGCAGCTTCCTTGAGCTTCCTGCTGCCAATTCAATCCGGCTGTCCAAGTGTCTTTACGTCCCTGTCCCATGGTCTCCTCTTGGTCTTTTTCGGTAAATTGGTCTCCAAACTCGTACCTGTTTTGACCACTGCCATCATTTCTCCGAGCGACGTGACCAGCCCAATGCCATTTATAGGTTTTCACTCCTTCCATTGTGCTACTGTCCTATGCTGTCCGTCTAATATCACCTGCTTCCTTTCTGTAGCCCAACATCGATCTTTCCATTCCTCTTTGGGTTACTATTAGTTTTCTCACAAACAATTCATTTAATATCTGTATCTCACAGCCGTAAGTTATTACTGGCAGTATACATGGGTCAAAATCTATTTTCTTCAGCTTAGCCGACATCTTAGCCTCCGAAACTAAAAAATATCTTCCATAAGCTCACCAGACGAATTTCATACATCGAAATACACTCCTGGAAATGGAAAAAAGAACACATTGACACCGGTGTGTCAGACCCACCATACTTGCTCCGGACACTGCGAGAGGGCTGTACAAGCAATGATCACACGCACGGCACAGCGGACACACCAGGAACCGCGGTGTTGGCCGTCGAATGGCGCTAGCTGCGCAGCATTTGTGCACCGCCGCCGTCAGTGTCAGCCAGTTTGCCGTGGCATACGGAGCTCCATCGCAGTCTTTAACACTGGTAGCATGCCGCGACAGCGTGGACGTGAACCGTATGTGCAGTTGACGGACTTTGAGCGAGGGCGTATGGTGGGCATGCGGGAGGCCGGGTGGACGTACCGCCGAATTGCTCAACACGTGGGGCGTGAGGTCTCCACAGTACATCGATGTTGTCGCCAGTGGTCGGCGGAAGGTGTACGTGCCCGTCGACCTGGGACCGGACCGCAGCGACGCACGGATGCACGCCAAGACCGTAGGATCCTACGCAGTGCCGTAGGGGACCGCACCGCCACTTCCCAGCAAATTAGGGACACTGTTGCTCCTGGGGTATCGGCGAGGACCATTCGCAACCGTCTCCATGAAGCTGGGCTACGGTCCCGCACACCGTTAGGCCGTCTTCCGCTCACGCCCCAACATCGTGCAGCCCGCGTCCAGTGGTGTCGCGACAGGCGTGAATGGAGGGACGAATGGAGACGTGTCGTCTTCAGCGATGAGAGTCGCTTCTGCCTTGGTGCCAATGATGGTCGTATGCGTATTTGGCGCCGTGCAGGTGAGCGCCACAATCAGGACTGCATACGACCGAGGCACACAGGGCCAACACCCGGCATCATGGTGTGGGGAGCGATCTCCTACACTGGCCGTACACCACTGGTGATCGTCGAGGGGACACTGAATAGTGCACGGTACATCCAAACCGTCATCGAACCCATCGTTCTACCATTCCTAGACCGGCAAGGGAACTTGCTGTTCCAACGTGCTCTAGAAGGTGTAAGTCAACTACCATGGCCAGCAAGATCTCCGGATCTGTCCCCCATTGAGCATGTTTGGGACTGGATGAAGCGTCGTCTCACGCGGTCTGCACGTCCAGCACGAACGCTGGTCCAACTGAGGCGCCAGGTGGAAATGGCATGGCAAGCCGTTCCACAGGACTACAGCCAGCATCTCTACGATCGTCTCCATGGGAGAATAGCAGCCTGCATTGCTGCGAAAGGTGGATATACACTGTATTAGTGCCGACATTGTGCATGCTCTGTTGCCTGTGTCTATGTGCCTGTGGTACTGTCAGTGTGATCATGTGATGTATCTGATCCCAGGAATGTGTCAATAAAGTTTCCCCTTCCTGGGACAATGAATTCACGGTGTTCTTATTTCAATTTCCAGGAGTGTATTTCCTATTTTAGGTCTCCTTTCATAATTACAAACTGACCCAGACAGCCATAATACACGACTCTTTGCAGTTGCGTACTCTCAAGAGATATATTTCTCTCCCGTGTCCATTCATTCATCATGCTATCAGATTTTATGACAATTCATTGTGAGATCGACTTCAGAGTAGGCTCACGCAAGTTCGCTAACCAATATCTGAAACACCCTTATACTAACGATTTTTCACAGTCAGCCAATCAAAATGAGTAAACTGAACTCAGTTTTATAAAACACTGTATAATTTCTATCCATTCCAACGTATCTCGTAAAGTGTAGGTGATAGATGTAGTTCGTACTGCAATTTACTGTGAACCCAGTAAGTTACAAAAAGACTTGTAACTTCGTAGGCTTTCCCGGCGTAATAAGCCTTGAAAGTCTCTTCGGGTTTGCTGCCGGTCTCTAAAATCAACTCGATTCAATATTTCGGCGAACCAACTGTCCGGCATCTTCAGGAGAACTTCGCTGCTGAGTCCTGCTGAGAACTGGGGGATTCAGCAGCAGCAGCGTTCTCCTGAAGATGGCGGACAGCTGGATCTCCGAAATATTGAATCGAGTTGATTTTAGAAACTGGCAGCAAACCCTAAAAGACTTTCAAGCCTAGAAGAAGACTTACTTTAATCAGGAGGCAGTGTTCCTTTGGACATAGGTACAAGCATCGCCATACAGAAACACGGAATATCCGGTTCTAGAACTGCCACAGTGTTCTAAGCATGTATTCGCTGAACAACATCTACATGTACAACCACAAGCCACCTCACGGTGTGTGGAAGAGGGCACTTTCGATACGACTATCAACTGTCTTCTTGCCTGTACCTTAAGGGAAAAGCACCTGTCGGCAAATCCTCCGTATGCTCTAATTTCTCTGGTTTTCTCTGCGTGGCCATTCCATCAAACGTATGTGGGGTAGTAATATGTCACTCTAGGAACGTACGCTTTCGAAATGTCAGCAGTGAGCGGTTACTGAAGAAGCTAGTGACGAAACGCCGCGCCTCTCTTCGTTTCTACCTCTCTCTCTCTCTCTCTCTCTCTCTCTCTCTCTCTCTCTCTCTCTCTCCCACACACACACACACACACACACACACACACACACACACACATATATATATATATATATATATATACAAATTCTTCGAAACCAAATCAGGATAAAGACGTAAGGCACAGAGAGAGAGAGGAATAAGAGGAAGAGGCTCAGCTGCAGAGCACGACACACGGCTGCAACGCTTGGTATTATTTCTGGCTTTGCACCCATCATACTCAGGTACAAGAAGCTCTTCTTACAGCAATTGAGAAGACAGAAGCGGCAACATGACGCAATTTGGTGTGCGGTACCGGTGACAGACGGTTTGTTCGGTACGTGTATCGTGAGAAAGACCGCCTGATTTGTGGTCCTTCTCCGTGATCGGCTGCTGCGTTCGGAAGTTGCGCGCCAAAATGATAATCTTCCGTTATTAATATTAGGAAAACTAAACAGCGTATTTACTTGCATTTCATATTTAGGGGGTAGGACGTCAAACGGGCCGACTCGGAGCAGGAGAGGCACCACAGGACATTTCAGTTTCCACTGTCTATACTCTTACGAGTAAATTCATAAAGCTTTGTCAGCATGACCAAAGAGGATTCAGGATTCACACTCGTAGCAGCGGAAGTTCAAAAACATAACAAAATAATTTTTTTTACATGTGAAATTTAATTTTTTTTCACTTACTATTGGCTGCATTTGTTGTTATAGGTACACTTTTCTTCATAAGTAAGAGAGAGTGTTGGATGAATTTTGCACAGGATAGAAACCATACTTACAGGTGTCTGAATCTCTAGAATCTATTTAATTTATGAAAAAATGAAGGAGCTGTTACGTTTTAAACTGTATGTTTAGAAAAAATCCTATTTTGTAGTTAATCATCTCAATTTTTACCACAGTTTTTAATAGATTTGAAAAATTCTAGAGTTTCATACACCTGTAAGTATGGTTTGTACGCTGTGCGAAAATCATCAAAGAGTCTCTCTTACTTGCGAAGAAAAATGTACCTATAGCAACAAATGTAACCAACAGTAAGTGAAAAAATGATGAAATTTCATATCTAAAATAAAATTATTTTGTTATGGTTTTGCACTTCCACTGCTATGAGTGTGAATCCTGAATCCTTCCTGGTCATGCTGATAAAGTTTTATGGATTTATTTGTAAAAGTATAGACCGTAGAAAATAAAACGTCCTGTGGTGCCTCTCCTGCTCCAAGTCGGCCCGTTTGACGTCCTACCCCCCTTAAAGCATCTCTCAACAGCGTTCTATCATTGCATTACTTCACAAGTATTAACGACCAGCAGAATAATAAATGGTTGCTAAACGAAAAGGCAGACGAAGCACTTCGGACCGCGCGTAACTTGGATGGCGGGCGAAGTGGTTCGGCTGTAAGATCAGAGCTGGTTCGGCAGTCTTGGAGGACAGACATTTCTGCCGCGGTCGGTGTCAGTTAAGATCTGATTAGCAATTTCTGGTTATTTGGACATGCAAATGAGAATAGTGAGATAGTAAGTACAGTAATATGCAGTTCATTATTTTGTTGAAGAATGGGGGTTATTTGTGACTACAAAGTTGAATGTAACTGTGCAGTTTCTCGTGTTCCGCTAATAAAGAGCGAGTGGCATCCCGTATAAACAAACTAATTGGAGATTTAATTATTTCTTAAATACCTGTTTCTCGCTAAGAGTTTATTACAGCTTCAAGACAACGAATTCACGACCTACGTGCTGTTTGCTGCGCAGGGGCAACAACTGTAGAAGACTGTAGGATGGTGAACATTAATAAGAACTTAATGTATTCTAATCAGAGCGGAGGAGGCAAATAGGCACCTCGCGTGTACTGCAGTCTTAGTGCAAACGACATCAGTGACAGAGGAGGTATGAAGGAGAGAAACTGTCGAGGGAAGGGGTTTATCTCTCACACGTATACATTCTCTCTCTCTCTCTCTCTCTCTCTCTCTCTCTCTCTCTCTCTTTCAGCTTGTCGTAGCCTCCACGCGACGCTGGGATCGCCGAAAATTTTCCTAGATCAGACGTCGCCCTCTGAGAACCACAGAATCTCCCGTAACTGATCACTCCGCGAATAGCCCATTCACAGCTGCACGTTAAGCGCTCTCTCCTTCTGTCCACGAGAATGGAATCCTATCGCACTTTTACGTCCCGAAAAGACCATGATGAGAAATAGAGAGTATTAATTTTAATTTTAATAATCAACAGCCTCAGTCGCACTGTTTACCTAGGATTTACCTAGGTTTCAGTCGGGATAACCCAACCTTCTTCAGAATAACAGTAACCACCATTTATCGATAGCGGACATCGTCAAGCTAAAACTACAAAGCCATAAATTATCGTCAGACTGTAAAACTTATCTGGAACTGCTTCGGCCCCATTTCGCGACCGTGATGCGGCAGCCACGAGTGCTGTACTGGAACTAGGTAAACGGTGTGCAACTGAGGCTGTTGATTATTAAAATTAATATTTATACAGTTGCTGACAGGGCCGCGAAATGTTGAACATATTTAAATATAGAGTAATTACAATTTACGCCTGGGCTTTCCGTCACTAGTTGCCCGGCCATCACGTACAGATGGAACGGTGGGGACGGATAGACTGGAATCAGACGTAGCGGAGTGTGGAAGTAGTTGCAGATATAGCTGCAGCGACTGGACAGCATGTTGGTGCCGGAACAGATGAACGCTTCGGTCACGTGGGAGAGATGCCGTCAGGTACAGAGCCCAAGGACGCAAGCGGCACGACGGGATGGGTTAGCATTCTCTAGCTTCGCACGATGCTTACGCGAGCTTAGACAATGTTATAATTATAAGCGCAGCTCCTGTAATACTTCAGCCTTTTATAGTACTGGGGAAAATTGTTACACCATGAAGTAAGGATTGGACAGTATGAAGCTGATAACAAATGCACTACTACAGGTACTAATGTAATTACCGCAGGCAGCTACTTATGTTTTATGTTCTTCATTTACAATGCATAACTAATTTTGAGTGGCTGACAACTAATTTTCAGATGTTGTGGATTTGTGTTAATATAATTACCGTAATGAATGTACTGCCCTTTGCGAATCATGTAGGATTAATCGCTGAAAATGCTGACGACCTGAAAGTTATGACAAGTAAGCTATTTCGTAAAGCTAACGATGTTGCTTTAGAGGTAAGTGACGTGAAAACAAAACGCATGAGGGTGGGAAGAAATTACAAGACAAAAACACAGGGGACCTTACTGATTGATAACCATGTGCTTCAAGAAGCAGAAGAGTCAGGGATCGCAATGAATAACAGAAATGATGAGAAATAATAGAAGCGAGAATAAAATCGCATCCAGAGCATGACATTCACTCAATAAACTACCATCATCCAAAATTTTATCAAGAGGATCTAAAATAAGGTTATATAAAACCACAATCACTGCAGTATTACTATACGGAGAAGAAATATGGAGAATTAATTTATTTTATTATTTTTTTTATTTGTCGTATCCAAGACATCACTATTACTAAATCTTAAAGATTACAATAAAGAGAAAACATAAAGCAATACAATACATGGTAGCGAGAGACGTGAAGACAAAATAAAGTAAAATACAAAAACACAGAAAACAATGTTCATTTAAAAGAGCTGGTATGATTCTGTCTCGGATTACAATCTTTACATCCCATGCGAAGCCCGGTACGTTGCAGCTTGTACGGCCTTGTCATTTGCTGTTGGTAGGTTGTGTATCGTGCAAGGTTCGCCAAATTTCCTGCAGACTAGTACGTGTTGTGGGTCTTGCAGTTCTCCACATTCGTAGAGCTTGTATGTACTGATATAGACTATTTCTTCAGGTTTACTTTGCATCGTGGTACACCCGACCTTAATCTGTTCAAGGCTTTCCAGATCGTGTATGGAAATTCGAAGCAGTCTGTAGGTTCTTCCTTCGCGCTATTCCCTGTTCTTCCTGGTTCCGAGTTTCGCCACAGTTCTCCTCGACGTGCTTTAGACGGTAAAGGGATTGGATCAGTTGTTTGGTTCAAATGGCTTTGAGCACTATAGGACTTAACTTCTGAGGTCGTCAGTCCCCTAGAACTTAGTACTACTTAAACATAACTAACCTAAGGACATCACACACATCCATGACCGTAGCGGTCGCGCGGTTCCAGACTGTAGCGCCTAGAACCGCTCGGCCACTCCGGCCGGCAGTTGTTTGTAGAAAACTCTTCTTTGATATAAGTCTTTTAGGTTAGGGGTAGCGACCAAACATTGGACTGCTGGGATCTGTTTGTGGTTTTTGTTTCTCGATTTCTGCATCTGTTGTTCTTCTGATGTCTGGAGGGGCTATGTCCATACGTTGGTGCCGCTGGTTTGTGGAAGCTGGGCGGAGGCAGTCTGTAATGATGCATCCTGTCTCATTCATTTGTTTGTTTTGCATGGGTGAATTTTTGCCATCCATATGCCGAGTACTCCGCAGCGGAGAAACATAACGCTAGAGCTGACGTACGGAGAACTGTGGGTTGTGCTCCCCACCTACTACTTCTAAGCTTAAGAATGATGATGTTCCTGGCACTCACTTTTATTTTATGTCCAAACAGTGATTCTTGAAGGTGAGAGGGCGGTCGAATTTGACTCCAAGATGTGTCGCAGTGAGAGAGGCGCTGTCCCCACCAGGTTATGTTGAGTTTTCTCCTGGTCTCTCTACTACGTAGGTGAAAAGCGCAGACCCGGGTTTTTGCTGGTTTTGGCTTGAGGTGGTTAACGTCGTAGTAGTCAGTCACATTCTCAAGCACTGTTGAGAGTTTTGTTTCCACCTCTTCAAATGTTTTGGTCTGAGCGGCAATGACTGTATCATATGGGTAGCAGAAGGAGCGAGCATCTGTACTAATCAGCTGGTCACTGGTCCATTTTTCTAGGTCCGCCCTCTGCAGTGTAACAAAGTGGCGTCTGGTCTGCAGCAGGCACTGGATGAATTGCGCCAGTCGTAATCCTTCGTGGTGTTACAAATTTTTGACATTAACTTATTATTGTTAATGGTGTCACACGCGACTGTTAGGTTGATAAAAGGTGCACCTGTGATTTGTTTCCGTTCATAGCCATCTTCTATGTGCTGTGTGAGGTTCAAAATCTGTCCACAGTATGACTCAGGGCAGAACCCTGCTTGTGACCTACACGCGCGGAAATGCGGTTGAGGGTCTTTCTTTCCGGTACTTTATAAAGCTGGTGGAGGAAGGAAATAGACCGAAAATTTTTGGGATCTGTGGGGCTCCATCCAGGTTTTGGTATTGCTACTATCTTTGCTTTACGCCAGATCTTCGATATGGAGAAAAGGTAAACATACAGGGAGAAAAACAAAGGTTTTCGAAAATTAAATCCTGCAGAACATATTTGGATCAGTTTATGAGCCAGTGAAACACGTATGTAACGCAGCAGCGATGGCGAGGCATTGTAGCATCTGTGACCAGAGAGTATGCGCTTGACCGCGCGAGTGTTGCGAGCGGTTCTCAGTCAATAGTAGTCTTTGCGAGTTAGTTGTCGCTATGCAGAGTAGCAGTCAGTCAGTCGTTGCTCAGTCTGTTAGTAGCTGTAGGCCAGTGCAGTACAGCAGTCGTTGCGAGTCTGTAGCTCTGTCTAGTTGAGAGCAGTACTCAGTCTGTAGTCGTCATGCAGAGCGGTCGGTCAGTAGTAGCAGCCCAGTGCGGTTGTGTGATGTAGGCGGTCGGCAACAATGGTCAAGATGAGGAATAAGGTATACTGTTAATTAATATAATCATTAGATAATGAAAAATTTTATTTATTGTAATTATTCTCCAACAAGTCTCCCAATAATAATTTTTTTATTTCAAAAGCATTTTCTCAAAAGTTTAATTTTTTTTGAACTAAAGATCTCGTTGCACTTCCCATTTCATTCCACTTCTTTTTGAAGAAAAATTTCACTAGAATTACAAAAAAAAGGAGAATATTATTATTTGCAATGTAGTTCCTCCAAGTGGTGCGCAACAACAAGAGCAGATATGTGACATCCATTTATTCTGAGGTAAGACTTTAATTCTGATTGTTTTTACACAGGGCCAAAGACCGATATTTCGGTTTAATTGAATTTTCTTGTCACTGAATGGACTTTAATTTTTTGAAGGATTTATAATTGAGTCAGATTGCGAATTTCACATTTGTTGCCATTGTCAGTACATTTGATTGTAGGCAGGTTACGCATAGAGCCATGTCCATCAGCATTTCTAATTAGTATCGTTATTTTCTTTTAAAATTTTTGTGGGGAGGTTACACTTGGCTCCCATTTCTATTAAGTATTGCTATAATTTCTTATAAAAAAAATTGCGGTGGGGAGGTTACACTTGGCGACACCCAGTCCAGGATCGTATTTCGTTGAGAGTCTTTTGAGCGACAGTCAGATATCTGCTCTTATTTGCTTAGATAATTAGGATTTGGCGCAACGCTTTTAATAATATTGTGACTTTCTTTCTACAGGTCAACGGCAATTTGCTGCTTTGTTGTATTTGTGTGTTGCTTTTGCATTGTGCTTATTTGCTTTGTGAAAAATTTTGACTATTGTAAAAATGCCGCGAAAGACTGTGAATAGTGTATCGCGAAGTATTGTGAATGAAATTACCGACTTAAACAACGTGACCGATAGTAATTGTGATACGCAACGTAATGATGACAATCCTGCGTTCTCTAACAATCAGTGCAGTCCAACCACTAATGATGACTTTCACCTTAATGATGAACAAACGAACTCAATTGTCTCGTCTGTTAACTTGACGACAATTGATGACGCAGAATGCTCTATGGTAATGAGCGCTGTAGAGCTTAACACACCCGATTTGGAAAATTCAAGTAATGTACAGTCAAATCTGTCTAATGAAAATGAACAGATCACACAAAGTAGGACAGATGTATTTAATTCCGAAACAATGACTGATAGTATACATTTGACTGACAAACCTTTTTGTAAATTTCAGAATGACCAAATGGTTACAGAAAGTGAAACAATTCCAGATCCACTATTGAACAGTACAGATAATAGAAATGGTAATTTTGGCTCGGATCCAATTATGGCAATACTGATACAACTTAGGGAAGATAATAAACAACAGAGTGAAATTTTCAAACAACTTAGGGAAGATAACAGACAGCTTAGTGAACAAATTAGAGACGTTGCCGCGCAGTGCCATGACACTAAGGAACAATTGCGCGTGGAAATTGAGGCTTGTTCTCAAAAAAATAGCGAAGAAATTAAGTCTGTTGCGCAAGAATTAAGAGAAATGCAAACAGCCGCAACAGAAACACTCAGAGACGAAATTAGCGGAGTCGCTAAACAATGCTCTGAAAAAGCTGCACAATTACGGGACGAGTTGAAAGCAATGACGGTAGAACTTTCGCGCACTATGGACGCAAAGATAGACGCGAAATTCGAACAGCAGAACACTCAGATTAACGAGCGCTTTAGTCAGCACATACAGAACAGTGATACGCGTTTCCGCAGATTTATTCAAGATCAAAACAAAGTAAAACGACAAGTCATGGAAACAATCACTGCACAGAGACAAGAGGACAAACGTAAAATATTCGCGAAAGCGAAGACGTATGTAGACAATAATATTACTACAGTGTCCGACAAAATTAATACCATAGAACAATTGAACGCGGAATTACGGGATGAAATTTCTGATCTTAAAGCAAAAACGGATACACACACAGTAAATATTCAAACAGTGACAGATAGATTCGAACAACTAGATCTAACACAGGATTGCGATGTGATCAAAGCTGATGTTAAAAAACTGAGCGAAACTACGCGCAAGTTGCAAAAACAGATTAATGCGTCTGATTCTAAAACCGATGATCAGGTTAAAATACTGACTGAAAAATGTGATGAATTGGCCAGTCGTATTGATGTTATCGAAAATACTAATGACAATAAATCAGACGATACTGCACCGGTTTCTTTTATCCAAACACCTGAATTTCAAAATTTACAGCTGACAATTAATGAAATCGATTCATCTAACAACACGTTACGTCGGAAGTTATCAAATTTACAACAAGAAGTAACAGAGATGAAAAACATGTCAGTTAATAACATACCACAACAGACGCCACTTTATGAACATGTGTCAGAGTCACGCAGCGTGTATAATGTGAGCAATTTACAGCAACTACGCGACTTAAAATCCGAAAAGCCACGCGACTTAAAATCTGAAAAGCTACGCAACTTGAAATCCGAAATCACACAGACAAACAGACTTTCACACAAACCTGAACGTATTATCAAACTAAGTGACGAGAACGTAGATTTCGAGCAATTTGCATTTGTAAGAAAATCTAAGGAATTTAATAATGACAGCGTACAGGCACACGCTTTGCACTGTATACGACAATTTATCTTTGTACATTCACCGCTATTGCCTGTAATGCAGAAGCTAGCTTTGAACCAGATGCGACAATTTATTTTTGTATTTACAACAGCATTGCCTGTAATGAAGAAATTTGAATTAGCACGGATACAACAATTTGCCTTTGAAATTTTACCGCTATTGCCTGTAACACAAAAGCTAAAATTTATTTGCAGTGCGTAAAGACCTCAGGGGATTCATTACGCTTTAATGAATATGTGCCGTAGCGAGCATAGGGCCCCGAGCTGTAGTAGTGCTATTTCATCTTTAGTTTTCTGCACTGCTGCCTTCTCTTCTACTATCCTTTATATCTATCCAAACTGCTCTTTAACTATTGCTCTTTGTAGTATTAAGAAACATGTAATGAATATCCGATGTGACAAACTTTTACCGAATGTGACAATTTTCAGTATGCACTCCCGTAATGACAACTACCGCCGTAATTTTAATTACAGATAAAATCGTAATCATCAGTATGTGTAAAAGTAAAATTAACAGCAAACGCATTTTTTGGTAACAATAGATGTTTTTCACCACAATAGCATGAAAGTCAACCGCTTAGCATACGTAACCAACAATGCAGTCTACAAGGTCAACCAAACTTTAATGTTTCGCCGCGTGCACGTATAGTCCCAGCCCCAACAAATAGTAACGCATGGCAGCAAAGAAATAACTACGTACAGACAACACACTATTTCAACTCGCATCGCTATGCGCCGTATAGAAATTACTATCATGACAGACGTAAAAATGATGAGCACAATTTTCAGCGTACATTTAATAACAGTCGATCTTTTCAGCAGCAAGAACATTAGCAACAACACATTATCATGAATGATCCAGACAATAGGTGTCATCCATAGCGTAACACGTCAGTATGAAATAACAGAACAGTTCATACAGTGGATATGCCACAACATTCTCCCGTAAATAATAACACGTACGATAGAATTTAACCAGATACAGCACAGATTGCATACTACAGTAACGCAAACATTACTTTTGACAAGCAGAATTTTGCTCACGAGAATGTTATTTGAAGCATGCTTTGTTGAATGCTCCACTATTATCGCACCCAGATCTTACTAGAAATTTTTCCATTGCCACCGACAGTTCTAACACCGCTTTAGGCGTACACATTTTCCAGGAAATTGAAGAAGATGGTTCAATAGTAATCAAAAACATCGCATTTGCAAGCCGCATTCTGTCACCTGCTGAGCGAAATTACTCTGTTACAGAATTGGAAACATTATGCGTTGTCTGGGCTTTTACGAGATTTCGGCACTTTCTTTATGGCAGACATACCACCGTTTACACAGACCATAGAGCTATACAATTTTTTGCTTTCAGCTAAATTTACTCACGACAGATTAAGTAGATGGAAACTATATTTACAAGAAGTTAATTTTACGATTGTTCATATTCCCGGCACACAAAATGTTATAGCAGACGCACTATCGCGTTCTCTCGGCAACAATCAGCAAGACATCGCAACCAACTTCTGCAAAGCAAATTTCAGCGTCATGTACATTCAACAAGTTGCATTTGAAAATTTCATTTCGTCGTCATTACGAGACATAGTATTCTTTTTTTTTTCTTTCACATGCTTTGGTCAGCTGCACGAGCTAATGCTTCTGTCCGTCAGCTGTGTTGTCTTCTGCTGTCACTACCAATTTACGACACTCACAAAACACAAACAAATGTTTTTCAGCAAATGATTAATTTTGACACGTGCAAACTATTACGGATAGTAACAAAGTAGAATCGGAACACAAAAGAACATGTCCGACCTCACTACCATGTTTTTGCTACATCTTTGTCGCTGTTGAACTCACTTCAACATTTGTTACTTTCACTCCATTACGCAAAGCTACTGCTAAAACTGTTTCAAATGCATTTATAAAACATTTTCTATTTCATGTAGGGCATGTAATGAAAGTAATTTCTGATAATGGATCTCAATTTCGTAGTAGTGTATGGACACGCATGTTACGAGCTAGAAACATTTCTCCGATCTATATATCCAAGTACCACGCTTCTTCGAACCCTTGTGAAAGATTAATGAAGGAAATTGGTAAGCTGTGCAGAATATACTGCCACAAAAGACATATTGATTGGGATACACACATACTCTCATTCCAAGATGTAATTAATTCCATTCCAAATGAATCCACTATGCTATCTCCGACTGTTATACTGAAAAACGTTGAACCACCGAACAAAATTAAAGAATTAATAGAATTCCCCAAAAATCGTCGCCTACGACACCACGAAATAATTGACATTGCGCTGAACAACATCAAACGTGCCGCAGAGCGCCGGAGAAGACAGCAAAAACAGGTTTGTACACGCCGCGACTTTCACGTTGGACAGAAGATATTAGTACGTACACACTATTTATCCAGCAAATTAAAAGGTAAGTGCAGTAAATTTGAACTTCTATACGCAGGTCCGTATCGGATTCGCAGCATCCCTCACCCCAATGTTGTACACGTCGAAACTTTGAGAACCAGAAAATCGAAAGGCAATCACCATATCTCAAACATTAAACCGTTTATTGAGTGAAACCACTGTATGATTCAACACACTATGATGCCATTTACTAATGCAATTAATTCACCTGACTAATTATTGATGATTATCGTATTTTTTTTCTTGGCAAGTGCCCGGCAAGGTAAGGTTAGCAGGTCGCTTTTCTTGTCGTTACACATCAGACCGTGCACATTTTCCATTTTTTTGTGTATATGACTGTACTCCAGTTTTGTTTGTATGCACTATGAAATAGTTAAGATATAACACACACCAGTCGACTTTGACATTTTTTTTTTTTTTGTCTTATGACATCTCAACATCATGACTGTTTCACATTTTTTTTGCTACTGCATTGTATTATTCTGTGTACATTTTTTCGCATCCGAACACTGTCAATGTCTTGGACATATTACGTTTTCTGTCATGTTATGCTGTATGGTTAATTGTGTCACCATAAACCAGTCATTATTTAGTGGGTATAGGATTTAAATGCAAGACATTAATCTTTGTTCATCAATTTCAGAAAGGAATGATGATTCTAAGAAATAAATTTAACATAAATGGGAATTTCACCTACGGAATAAACGAAAGGAGATGCAATAACTTTATGAGGAAGAGTAAATGGATCAGGATTAACAAACATTAACAAGAATATACTATACTCATCGAAGAATAGCAGTCTTAACTAATTTTTTCTTTCAGAATACAAGGTGATTGATGCAGGCTGTCAGAGAGAACTACACATCTTAGTTTTAGTGATGAAATATGCTAGAGATAAGGAATAGTTATGTAATGAGTAATGAAGTGATTTTTTGCAGATGATAGTGAATACTGATGAATAATGATGAAGGAAATGGTATTATGAATAATGAAGTTTTTCTCTACAGGTGATGATAATGGTGAAGTTATGATGATATGGATAATGAAGTTTTTTTTTCTTTATGCCACGTAGTTATTTAAGTATTTGTTGCGGTTTGCTTTGACAGCAGGTGTTACATTGCATAGTAGGATGACGGAAACTTTTGGAAAGGACAGCTATGGAACACATTTTATACACATTTCACTACTTGTTAATTCGAAGTTCACTACTTTTCAGCATAGTGTGCGTTTCTTCTTTCAGGTCAATAATCCGTTTTTGTATTTTTTCCAGGAGAAGTTTTTCATGACACTTACTAAACCTGTTACTTATTATACCTGTTCTAGTACTTGCATTTTTATATTTTTTACCCATTTGTGTTTATCATTTATAAATGTGATCACATGTACTGCCTTGTTACATAATCTTGCTACAGCTGACTCATGACGAATGACGTTACCTATCCTCATTTGCAGCAATAGGTCAAAAGCAAAAAGTATTATGCCTCAGCAATTAATTATCGATCCCAACGCAATGCATTGCTACCAAAAAAAAAAAAATGTATTACCAGTCCCACATAATGTCACTAGTTTATGATAATTCTGAATAATACTGATCAACTCTGAATAGCATGTCACTCGAGTAATGACCTCTTAATGAGACTATATTCAAAATAATGCTTTGTCACTAGCTAATAACTGCCACTGTTTATTGTAATGCCTGTGATTACTAATGATTTGACTGTAATTAACTGATTTTTAATAATGACTTTGTAATGATCTGAATCATACTGAATGATGAACTATGTTTTATTCTATTCAATACTTGATGGCCACTGAGTGCCAATAATTAATGTCAATCAACGAAATTGTTATTAATTATGCCATTAATTAACTCTTGTTTTCAATGTTCATACTTTGTAATTGGAAATGAATGTGACTGTTTCATAATGCTTTGTAATTAGGAAAAGACTAATGATTCTTAATAGATTGGAATGACACATAATTAATTAACTATGGTACTGTTTAATAATGCTTTGTAATTAATTAAGGCTAATAATTCTTAGTATATTGAAATGAAAAATGATTAATTAATTAACTGTAATTAGACAAATGATTAATTAACGACAAATGATTAATTAACTGTAATTATACAAATGATTAATTAACTGTAATTAGACAAATGATTAATTAATGACAAATGATTAATTAACTGTAATTAGGAGAAGGTTAATGATTCTTAATTATACTCTGTAACTGAAAGGAATGCGATTATTTCATAATATTTTGTAACCAGGAAAAGAAGGCTACTGATTCTATGTAAAACAATTAATGAACATTCTTCTGTAATACTACATACTTGGTACAGAAATGTTCAATAACTGGGCTATGAATGCCACGAACTATCAATGAAGACTGTAATTGTCAATATTATGTGACTTGATGTCCTTCACCTCATAAGCTGACTACCCTGAATTACTGCAATGTCCATTTGTCCTGTTTATCCCAGTGATCATGGAGCACTATATTTGGTTTTGCACTAATTCTACGTTGGTGTGCCTTGTAAGAGTGTGGTGTTGACACGACATGCTGTCCACCACCATGAGCGATGAAGACATTATTATGGTCCCACTGTTTGGTGTACCTAATGTACTGCCAAAATGAAAACATGGAACATTACTACGACAGTTCAGTGTCTTGGCTACACTGATAAATTCTGATGGGAAAAGAACTTCAAGTTGTGTCACTTGGTGTTGTACTACTGTGGAAAGATATGGACTTTCAGAGCAGCTGTGTGCAATCTAAAGTGCTACAACCATGATGCAATCCTTCCCTTTCCTATCCTGATTCTTGTCACATAAAAAAAAAATTTTTTTTTTTGGTAACATCATTTATGTTCATAGGTTATACATTTTTCGATTCGCTAAACTCCAGTGTGAGTACACTTATGTCACTGGTCGACATGATGTTTGCCATTATGTTTATTTGTTGTGAAAATACTAAAGACATTTTTCAGTGCATGTGCACTTTGGACATGAATTTTTTTTTTGCCATTATGTTTGTTTGTTGTGAAAATGCTAAAGACATTTTTCAGTGCATGTACACTTGTCAACATAATATTTTTGCCAGTCTGTTTATTTGTTCTGAATATGCTAAAGAATTTTTTCAGTGCCTGTGCACTTTGTTATCTGTCAAATAATTTGTATATACTTTTCTGATTTGCTACTATGTTTTGTACTCACATTTTGTCTTTGTCTGATATATTTTGTACTTAGTGCGTGTGCACAACATTTACTTTATGTACTACATCTAATTATTCTTGCCAGTCTGTTTATTTGTTCTGCATATGCTAAAGAATTTTTTCAGTGCCTGTGCACTTTATCTGTCAAAAAGTTTGTATATACTTTTTTCTGATTTGCTACTATGTTTAGTATTCACATTTTGTCCTTGTCTGATATATTTTGTACTTAGTGCGTGTGCACAACATTTAAATATTCTGTAAGTTGTAGGATTTTGTTAATTAAAGAAAAATTTTGCCGCGCTTGGCAAGTCCAAATGACTCACCATCGCTGCCAAATTTTTGCCCCCCGAGTGGAGGGTTATGAAACACGTATGTAACGCAGCAGCGATGGCGAGGCATTGTAGCATCTGTGACCAGAGAGTATGCGCTTGACCGCGCGAGTGTTGCGAGCGGTTCTCAGTCAGTAGTAGTCTTTGCGAGTTAGTTGTCGCTATGCAGAGTAGCAGTCAGTCAGTCGTTGCTCAGTCTGTTAGTAGCTGTAGGCCAGTGCAGTACAGCAGTCGTTGCGAGTCTGTAGCTCTGTCTAGTTGAGAGCAGTACTCAGTCTGTAGTCGTCATGCAGAGCGGTCGGTCAGTAGTAGCAGCCCAGTGCGGTTGTGTGATGTAGGCGGTCGGCAACAATGGTCAAGATGAGGAATAAGGTATACTGTTAATTAATATAATCATTAGATAATGAAAAATTTTATTTATTGTAATTATTCTCCAACAAGTCTCCCAATAATAATTTTTTTATTTCAAAAGCATTTTCTCAAAAGTTTAATTTTTTTTGAACTAAAGATCTCGTTGCACTTCCCATTTCATTCCACTTCTTTTTGAAGAAAAATTTCACTAGAATTACAAAAAAAAGGAGAATATTATTATTTGCAATGTAGTTCCTCCAAGTGGTGCGCAACAACAAGAGCAGATATGTGACATCCATTTATTCTGAGGTAAGACTTTAATTCTGATTGTTTTTACACAGGGCCAAAGACCGATATTTCGGTTTAATTGAATTTTCTTGTCACTGAATGGACTTTAATTTTTTGAAGGATTTATAATTGAGTCAGATTGCGAATTTCACATTTGTTGCCATTGTCAGTACATTTGATTGTAGGCAGGTTACGCATAGAGCCATGTCCATCAGCATTTCTAATTAGTATCGTTATTTTCTTATAAAAATTTGTGGGGAGGTTACACCAGATATGATTGCGGAAGCCTAGACAAGGAGGCTGATATGGACTGGGCACATCTATAGCAGAGAAGAACGATGAAGACTGACGGAAGTGTTGGAGAAGAAACCCGCAGGGCGAAGACCTTTGGGCAGACCGAAAATATGATGGAGAAACCATGTGGCCAAGGATCTTCAGATACTTGGAGCAAGAGAAGAAGATGCCAAGGACAGGGTGCTGTGGAGGACGCTGCTTGACAAGCCCAAAAACCAGCTGCGGTTTGTGGGGCCAGGAGTGTAAGACTAAACACTTACGGCAACCAGACACTTTGGGTTGTCGTTGTCGTCGTCGTCGTATGTTTACAACCTATATTTTCCAGTAAGTAACAATTATTCTTCACATGCTCGGAACATATGTACCTCTCTCATCCAATGGAAATGGAAATGCAGTGTGGCTAGGGCCTCCCGTCGAGTACACCGTTCGCCTGGTGCACGCCTTTCGAGATGACGTCACTTGGGCGACTTGCGTGTCGATGGGGATGAAATTATGATGATGAGGACAACACAACACCCAGTCCCTGAGCTCCCTGAGCGGATAAATCTCCGACCCAGCCGGGAATCGAACCCGGACCGTTATGTAAGACATTCCGTCGCGCTGACCACTCAGCTACCAGGGGCGGACTCTCCCCCAATAAAGTTGTCCAAAGGACTCGAGCTAATGGCCATCCACCTGGAAGCAAATAGGGCTAAAGCGTTAGTCTCTATAAATTAGAGTGTAACAACAACTGTGAAAAACAAACGCGTTACATGTTCTCAGGTGTACGGTTCAGAAACGTGGCATAACCACTGGCCAATACGACAAAGAATGCTGTCCGATAGCGTTGCAGTCACGTCACGCGGTAAGGCGAGTATACAGGGTGAGCATTTATAAAACTGACGAACTGCAGGGACAGATTCGTGACTGGAAACTGAGTAAAAACGGTCATATTAACGTGTGTCCGGAAATTTATCGCTGTCACGATAGATGGCGCCGACGAATAAAGGTCCTCTGACCACTTACTGACTATTGCTCCTGTGATGCAGGCTGTGCGATTGACGCAACGTACTGCCCGCCATCCATGTGGAGCACGTGCTGATCTGACCGCGGACTTCTAGACTGAGCCACACACATCTGATTTCAGCAACGTGTACGGGCCTGAAGATGGCGTTGACGCAACGCCGAAACTAGTAGCGAAGTAAATAAAAAAAATCTTAAGTACAGCTGGAGGAATTTCATTTTTAATAAAATTAATTAAATTCGTCGCCAACCGAATTTCAGTTGCTTCCGGCTTGAGACGTCTTCGTAGCAAGAAACTGTTATTCGACGCTCCGTCATTAATACGACGGATAAATATTTTTACGACGCTACGATGACGGTTTTAACTAAAGGACTGAACTTTGCACCCACGCCGAAGGTTTTACCAATATCAGCTTTCATCAGTGCCGCAGTCGTAGGAGTACCTTCGATATTGTGAAACAAACCTCTTGTACTGCAATGTCTTTGCTTTCCACATTTTGAGAGGTATGGGCCAAAACAAGAACAAAATATTCGGTAACCATGGACTGCTCAGAAGTGCGTGAGCAGTTGTTCGTCGTCGTTACTGAGGAACACATCTCTTCTACTAAACAAGTGCTCACAGGTCTTAAGGTATTCATTTTATAGCCAACGTTTAATAGACTTTTTTTGGTTTAAATGATCGTTCCTGTCATGTCCCTGAATATTGACCATTCATCCTGGAACAACGTGTATATATTATGAAGCTAATATGCCCAACAGTTTGAAGAGGTTGTTACAACACGAATACGATCAGCACTACACCCTGTCCTCCATAAGTTTGGAAACACCATGCTACGCATTACGAGGTGCATTCAAGTTCTAAGGCCTCCGATTTTTTTTTCTAATTAACTACTCACCCGAAATCGATGAAACTGGCTTTACTTCTCGACGTAATCGCCCTGCAGACGTACACATTTTTCACAACGCAGACGCCATGATTCCATGGCAGCGGCGAAGGCTTCTTTAGAAGTCTGTTTTGACCACTGGAAAATCGCTGAGGCAATAGCAGCACGGCTGGTGAATGTGCGGCCACGGAGGGTGTCTTTCATTGTTGGAAAAAGCCAAAACTCACTAGGAGCCAGGTCAGGTGAGTAGGGAGCATAGGAATCACTTCAAAGTTGTTATCACGTAGAAACTGTTGCGTAACGTTAGCTCGATGTGCGGGTGCGTTGTCTTGGTGAAACAGCACACGCGCAGCCCTTCCCGGACGTTTTTGTTGCAGTGCAGGAAGGAATTTGTTCTTCAAAACATTTTCGTAGGATGCACGTGTTACCATAGTCCCCTTTGAAACGCAATGGGTAAGGATTACGCCCTCGCTGTCCCAGAACATGGACACCATCATTTTTTCAGCACTGGCGGTTACCCGAAATTTTTTCGGTGGCGGTGAATCTGTGTGCTTCCATTGAGCTGACTGGCGCTTTGTTTCTGGATTGAAAAATGGCATCCACGTCTCATCCATTGTTACAACCGACGAAAAGAAAGTCCCATTCATGCTGTTGTTGCGCGTCAACATTGCTTGGCCACACGGGTAGCCATGTGGTCGTCCGTCAGCATTCGTGGCACCCACCTGGATGACACTTTTCGCATTTTCAGGTCGTCATGCAGGATTGTGTGCACAGAACCCACAGAAATGCCAACTCTGGAGGCGATGTGTTCAACAGTCATTCGGCGATCCCCCAAAACAATTCTCTCCACTTTCTCCATCATGTCGTCAGACCGGCTTGTGCGAGCCCGAGGTTGTTTCGGTTTGTTGTCACAGATGTTCTGCGTTCATTAAACTGTCGCACCCACAAACGCACTTTCGACACATCCATAACTCCATCACCACATGTTTCCTTCAACTGTCGATGAATTTCAATTGGTTTCACACCACGCAAATTCAGAAAACGAATGATTGCACGCTGTTCAAGTAAGGAAAACGTCGCCATTTTGAGTATTTAAAACAGTTCTCATTCTCGCCGCTGGCGGTAAAATTCCATCTGCCGTACAGTGCTGCCATCTCTGGGACGTATTGACAATGAACGCGGCCTCATTTTAAAACAATGCGCATGTTTCTGTCTCGTTCCAGTCCGGAGAAAAAAAATCGGAGGCCTTAGAACTTGAATGCACCTCGTACAATGGAGCAAGATGGAAGTGATCTATGTGACTTACTGGTTAGAATACGGAATAGCAAGCTCAAATAAAGGTTAATAATGACACGTACAGTATTGTACACGTACAGTATTGTACACTTAATTATTGTACATATACATACATATTGGAACATACTACTATTGCTCCGTTTTATGTAAACCGACGTTACTTGTCCAAGCAGTTCTACTATACATGCGAGGTGGCGAGAGTAGACCGCATGGCTATGTAGAGGTACGTTATTTACATTTCTGTTTACTTATAGTTGCGTTTGCATAAAGGTATAACACGCCACGATAGTAACTGAAAATGGCCCCAAGGTGCCAGTTTACTCATTAATCACGGGTAATGATAATCACTTAGCACCAAGAAGGCAATAGTGTCCGACAAATAGCAAAGAAACTAATGATTTCCATCAGCGGAATTGTCGAAACCGTACACCGGCATCGAAGAACAGGCTCCTATGGAGATTGTGCTCGTTCAGGAGCACCCAGGAAAATATCAGAACACCAGGAAAAGTATTTGGTAGTGACCAGTAGACGTAACAGATTAAAAACTGTCCGTGAATTGACTGCTGAACTAAACGCAACGAGTGATATACCGGTGAGTGAGTCAATAGTGGGACGACGCCTGGCAGACAACAACCTCCGAGGTTATGTAGCAACAAGGAAACCACTGTTGTGCCTTTTTAACAAGAAGAAAAGGCTTCAGTGGGCTAATACACACCAACATTGGACAGCGGGGGATTGGGAATGAGTCTTATTCACTGATGAATCCAAGTTCGAAATATTTGGAAGCAAACGCCGTCAATTTGTACGCCATTTACCCCATGAACGCTTGAATCCTCAGTGCGTAATTCCAACTGTAAAGCATTCAGGGGGTTTAGTGATGGTATTGGGATCCTTTGGAGATTTGGTGAAAATAGATAGAAAAATGAATCAAAAGGATTGTCATGCCATTCTCCAGCGACATGCTAAGACATCTGGTTTGCGTCTGATGTGCAAAGGGTTTGTCTTGCAGTAAGCCAACGACCCGAAACATACGTCTCGCTTGTGACAGAACTATGTGAAGTCTCTAGAGGTTCGTAAAATGTTGAAAAACATGGAATGGCCGACCCAATCCCTGATTGTAACCCAATCGAGCTGCTATGGGATGGATTGGACAGGAGGATCCGAAAATAGGAGCTCATGAGTGGGTCACAATTGTGGGAGGCCCTGCAGCAAGAATGGAGATTAATTCCAACTGAAACCTGGGCAGAACTGACGCAGCGCATGCCGAGAGTGTGCAAGGCAGTGACGAAAGCGAAGGCTGGCTATTCTGAGGAATCGAAAATTTAGTTGTTGTGTCTTCCTGTGTATTATTGGAGCTTAATAAACATTTGGAAAACAACAAAATGCATTTTCATACTGTATTTCCTATCCATTGTCTATAATTGCTAGGTGTTTCCAAACTTATGGAGGGTAGTTTACATTCTTGTTGTTGTTGTTCTTCTTCTTCTTCTTCTAATATACGAGGTTTGTCCGGAAAATACGTATAAAAGTTGAATAATAACTTTATTTTACAATTATTCAGGTATTACAATATGTTCTCCTTCAAACTACTCGCCCTGAGACGCGATACACTTCTGCCAACGCCGTTTCCACTGTTGATAACGTTGCTGAAAGTCTTCAGCTGTGATGTTGTTCAGTTGCCGTGTCGTTTCCGCCTTGATGGCTTCCACATATCCCAAGTGCCACCCCCGAAGCACCATTTTGCATTTCGGGAACATTAAGAAGTCACACGGGGCTAAATCGGGTGAATAAGGCGGGTGGTCTGTCACGGTGATTGAGCTTCGGGCCAAAAACTCGCGCACAACGAGCGACGTGCGAGCGGGCGCATTGTCTTGATGAAGGATCCATCTGCCCCCTTTTGCCAACTCCGGTCGAACTCGGGCCACACGAGCTCTGAGACGTGTCAGAACTTCCGCGTAAAAATTTCCGTTCACTCTCTGGCTGGGAGGGACAAATTCCTTGTGAACAATGCCCCTAGAATCAAAGAAAACAATCAATATTGTCTTCACTTTGGACCTTGATTTTCGCGACTTTTCTGTTCTCGGTTCTCCTACTAGTTTCCATTCCTTGCTTTGAGATTTGAGCTCCACATCGAATTCGTAAAACCAGGACTCGTCTCCAGTGATGATTCGATTGAGAAAGTCCCCTCGTTCCTCTGCTTCCAACCAATCCCCACAGCACTCAACCCTCTTTGCTTTCTGTTCTGGCGTTAAGAGCTTCGGTACGATTTTCGCACACAATTTCTTCATTTCAAGTTTTTTGTCAGGATTTCAGGAACGATTGTTTTGGGGATTGACAGCTCGTCAGCAATCATTCTGACTGTCAATCTACGGTCTTTAAGAACACAAGCCCGAATTCGTTCTACATTTGCATCGGAACTCGATGTCGACGGGCGTCCTGGGCGAGGGTCATCGTTCACTTCTTCTCGGCCATCCCGGAACCTTTTTAGCCACTTGTTCACGGTTGGTTCCTTCAGAGAATTGTCTCCGTAAACCTGTTTCAAACACTCCAGAATCTCACGGCCATTCTTGCCTAGCTTTGCAAGAAACTTGATGTTGACGCGCTGTTCCTGCCGACGGCAGGTGAAAAAGAGTAACTGTCAACAAACTGCCGCACACTCCCACCCCCACGCAGAGTGCTCTGACTCGAACTGAGCGTTGATGGGATTGATTACAGCAGTAGTCCCACCTGGCGGTGACTGCAACTTGTAACATAAAGACATTATTCAACTTTTATACGTATTTTCCGGGCAAACCTCGTATAAGAAGGTTGATTGTTTCCAAGACTAGCAATTACACGAATAAAAAAAGCAGCTCACTAGAATGCTTCGTCCAGTTCAAGTTTTCATCAAAAGATATCGTAACTTTTCGTTGCTTCAAGGGCATAACTTGACATTTATGCACGGAAACCAAAGTCGTTTTCCAGTTATTGCACGTTCCAAGAGTGTGTTGGCGCTCGGCCGGTGGACCCCCAGAGCAGGCACCTAGCAAGCAACCAGCCCGCGTCAGCTTGCGTCACCTCGGCTTTGTCGTGGCGGCCCGGCCTTGGTTACTTCGCTCGAATGCGTCGAATGATTTCTCTCAGGATCTGCGCAGTTCGCACTCGATTTCCAGGCCCTTGTACACAGGTAGTGATTCACACCTTCTGCCCGCGCGGCCTCTGTAGCGTCTGGCGGGGTTCCGCTCCCGGAGGCCACGAACTGGAGCGCCGTGAGGTGCCCGAGACAAACCACGCGGCGGTCTGCTCAGCGGGCTTCCTCCGAAACGTTTGTTGGTGGACCTGAATACCCTCTATACACTGTTACACATCCGCTGAGGCGACGTAAGTCATGGGGTGCCTACTAATATCCTGTCGGACCTCCTTCGCTCGGCATAGTGCAGAAACTCGGCGTGATATAGACTCATCAAGTCGTCGGAAGTATCCTGCAGAAGTACTGAACCTTGCTACCTCTACTGCCGCCCGTAATTACGAAAGCGTTGCTGGCGCAGGATCTTAAGCACAGAGTGACTTCTCCATTATATCCCATAAATGTTTCGATGGCATTCATGTCGGGCGATCTGGGTAGCGAAATGATTCGTTCGAATTGTCCAGAATATCCTTCAAACCAGTCGCGAACAATTGTGCCCCAGTGACATGGCACGCTGTCATCCATAAAAATCCATCATTTCGGAACATGATGTCTGTCACGTAATCCCCACCGCATACCCTTTTTACTTTATATGCAGTTTACATGGCATAATATTGTAATTAATTTTATATTGCTTACTGTTGCGAGCACGACAGATAAAATACGATTCTCACTTTTAGTTTCTGCAGTTGAAAATATTTTCACTTCATGCACTTTGACCTATTATGTGGGAATATGCACAATACTGAAAGATTTCCTGCTGTGGACGTACGATCTTTAATTTGCAAACTATTTTTATACAGGGTGAAAAGTATTTAAACCGGCAAACTCTGGGAGGTTGTAGGGGACATTAAAGCAAATATTTTTCTCTAATATCATTTTTTCCTATAAGGAATATTTAAACCGGTATAGGAAGATTTCTCTGGTGGCAAATTAACTAACCAACAAACACTTTTCCATTTTTTATGACCAAGAGACAACACATTAACACAACCCTATTTCAATTACAGTAGATTTTCAAAAATGGTTCCATTGACACGTAAACAAAAGTTAAACCGTCGGATCATGTTCTGTCTGACACGGGCAAAAACCCCAGGAGTATCCTGAATTGTTCCTGCTGCTGCTGCTGCTGCTACTGTCCAGAGGGGACAAATCTGGGGAAGGCCATGATACAGGACCACCTCTGCCAATCCACGTTTCTGGGAACCGTCGGTCCAGGAATCGACGCACACGATTACTGAATTGTGCCGACGCCCCGTCATGTTGAAACCACATATGTTGTCTTGCAACGAGCGGAACGTTTTCCAGCAACTTCTTCAAATTGCAGCGTTCTTGTCGTGCGACGGCGTACCTATCCAGGTAATCTGCTAAATGACCCGGTCTCACGCAGACGTTGGTATACAGCAGCAAAGGTCGTATGATGCGGGATACGGCGATTAGGATATTGTTGTTGATAAACCCGCTGTGCAGCTCGTCCGTTGTGGTGCGGTACGTAGTACGCACCAACCATATCAGTGTACTCACTACAGGTGTATCGATCCATTAGTAAACAGAGACAGTGCACTACTACACTGGTGGACAGCAGTTGCCTACATCTGAAGAGCATAATACGCCCTCTAACAACCGTAATACGGCCTCTAACAACTGAAGAGTGTAATATGACCTCCACTGGTTTAAATAATCCTCATAGGAAAAAAATGACAATACGGAAAAATATTTGTTTTGATGTCCCCTACAAACTCCCAGAGTTAGTCGGTTTAAGTACTTTTCACCCTGTATAACACTGATCTGGCTCGTTAGATATGGAACATGGTATCATTACTGTAACTAATTTTGGAATTAAAAAAATGCCCTTCGCTACTTTCATCTCTTGAATCCACTGAAAATTACTCTGATTACCTGTACGGAAGTTACCGTATGTTATGTTCGCTAAACGTAAAAGCTGCAGTGGGTTTTTAATATATGATCACTATTAACAGCCACGACTAACATGAGTGCATGAAACTAAAAAAAGATGAAATTTGATTTTTATGTTATTAGCCAGAGCAGGTTTTGCACAACAGTCTTTGACTACACACAAGTAAAATTTTGTCACTCATGAATTATTTACGTAACTGATAACATAACAGCAGCTGCCAAAAAATGGTTCAAATGGCTCTGAGCACTATGGGACTCAACTGCTGAGGTCATTAGTCCCCTAGAACTTAGAACTAGTTAAACCTAACTAACCTAAGGACATCACAAACACCCATGCCCGAGGCAGGATTCGAACCTGCGACCGTAGCGGTCTTGCGGTTCCAGACTGCAGCGCCTTTAACCGCACGGCCACTTCGGCCGGCTAACAGCAGCTGCCCATGTCCACCTGAAAATGACATAATAAAATCCAAAATTTCCCTCTCAAGTCTCCAGGAAGCGGAAAGAGATAATTTTAATGTTACCAGCCCGCTATATTGCGCGAATACTGCTTTCATTCAATTTAATTTGAATTTGCCGTGGCAGCGGTTCCCGCGATCGCTCTGGGTCATGAAAACTTCCTAATATGCTGAAAACGACTAAGAATGTGGAATGAAATCTTGGGCAAGCTAGCAATAAATTATTACAGGTAATAATTTTAACAATTTCTATATTAAAAAAATCAACATAAATTGAAAGTACACACCTTTTACAAGTATCAACCTCCAATGGCGTCTTTCTCGATCAAAGGACAAACCTAACCGTTCAAGAGAGCATCACAGGCTCTTACAACTTCAACGGCTATAAGAAGACAGAGACAGTAATGTTTTAACCTCCACTATTTATAGGCAATTTAATATGCATCTTTGTAATTATATCTAATTATCATTGTCTGCTGCCGGCCAGGTTGACCGAGCGGTTCTAGGCGCTTCAGTCCGGAACCGCGCAAGTGCTACGGTCGCAGACTCGAATCCTACCTTTGGCATGGATGTGTATGATGTCCTTATGTTAGTCAGGTTTAATTAGTCCTAAGTTCTAGGGGACTGATGACCTCAGATCTTAAGTCCCATAGTGCTCAGAGCCATTTGAACCAAACAAATACCGAACAATACTAGTTATTCAGAACCAGAATGCTGGTATCGGTTTTTCCCGTCCCTAGAAGAATTACCGCGTAAGTTCCAGCGACCGACTAACGCTGGACAGACCTCGCAGGTGCCCTAGGCGGAGCCTGCAAGGGGTCAATTAGCGGGCGAGCACGGCGCAGGAAGGCCAAGCGTTGCTCGCGGAGTGTTCTTGTACACCGGAGTTCGAACTGGGCCCCTCCAGGAGGAACGGCACAGCGCAGCGCAAGAAGAAGCGACTCGCACAGCACACGCGTGTGAGGACGAGGCTGGACACACTTGTATAGCGCGGCCGCGGCCTCGCGTCGTGGTGACGTAAGCGCCTTTGTTTAGAGGCGTAATGAGCTGGCTGCTGGCCGCTCTGCCTGGGTCGTTTCCGGCCCTTGTCTCACTGCCCCTGTGCTTACCTCCAGGGACTGGCGGAACGCCGTGCACGTCACCGCCGGCAGGTGCATCGTCCCTTGGGTAGCGAATTCAATAAATTATGGATAGAGTATAGAAAAGTTATACCAAAAATTAACAAACAATATTTTTAAAGTGCACTACTAGCCATTAAAATTCCTACACCATGAAGAAATGCAGATGATAAACGGGTGTTCATTGGGTAGATATACTATACTAGAACTGACATGTGATTACATGTTCACGCAATTTGGTGCATAGATCCTGAGAAATCAGTACCCAGAACAACCACATTTGGCCGTAATAACGGTCTTGATACGCCTGGCCATTGAGTCAAACAGAGCTTGGATGGCGTGTACAGGTATAGCTGCCCATGTAGCTTCAACACGATACCACAGTTCATCAAGAGTAGTGACTCGCGTATCGTGACGAGCGAGTTGCTCGGCCACCATTGACCAGACGTTTTCAATTGGTGAGGGATCTGGAGAATGTGCTGGCCAGGGCAACAGCCGAACATCTTCTGTATCCAGAAAGGCCCGTACAGGACCTGCAACATGCGACCGTGCATTATTCTGTTGAAATGTAAGGTTTCGCAGATATCTAATGAATGGTAGAGCCACGGGTCGTAACACATCTGAAATGTAACGTCCACTGTTCAAAGTGCCGTCGGTGCGAACAAGACGTGACCGAGACGTGTAACCAATGGCACCCCCTACAATCACGCCGGGTGATACGCCAGTATGACGATGACGAATACACGCTTCCAATATGGGTTCACCGTGATGTCGCCATACACGGATGCGACCATCATGATGCTGTAAACAGAACATGGATTCATCCGAAAAAATGACGTTCTGCCATTCGTGCACCCAGGTTCGTCGTTGAGTACACTATCGCAGGCGCTCCTGTCCGTGATGCAGCGTCAAGGGTAACCCCAGCCATGGTTTCCGAGCTGATAGTCCGTGCTGCTGCAAACGTCGTCGAACTGTTCGTGCAGTTGGTTCTTGTCTTCCAAACGTCCCCATCTGTTGACTCAGGGGTCGAGACGTGGCTCCACAACCCGTTACAGCCGTGCGGATAAGATGCCTGTCATCTCGACTGCTAGTGATACGAGGCCGTTGGGATCCAGCACGGCGTTCCGTATTACCCTCCTGAACCCACCGATTCCATATTCTGCTAACAGTCATTGGATCTCGACCATCGCCAGCAGCAATGTCTCGATACGATAAACCGCAATCGCGTTAGGCTGCAGTCCGACCTTCATCAAAGTCAGAAACGTGATGGTACGCATTTCTCCTTCTTACAAGAGGCATCACAACAACGTTTCGCCAGGCAACGCCGGTCAGCTGCTGTTTGTGTATGAGAAATCGGCTGGAAACTTTCCTAATGTCTGCACGTTGTAGGCGTCGCCACCGGCGCCAACATTGTGTGAATGCTGTGAAAAGCTAATCATTTGCATATCACAGCATCTTTTTCCTGTCGGTTAAATTTCGCGTCTGTAGCACGTAGCTTCGTGGTGTAGCAATGTTAATGACCAGTAGTGTATAAAAAATGAATGAATTCCGAAGTTTTTGTGTAATTGTGTCAGATTATGGAACACAGTCAAAGACATGTAGATGCAAGCAGACACATTAGATTCGTTCCATTCTAAATAGTATGTAAATGCACTGAAGCGCCAAAGAACCAGGTATAGGAATGCGTATTCAAATACAGAGAGATGTAAACAGGCAGAATACGGCGCTGCGGTCGGCAACGTCTATATAACCCAAGTGTCTGGCGCAGTTGTATCGGTACCTGGTGCTACAGTGCCAGGTTATCAAGATTTAACAGAGTTTCAACGTGGTGTTATAGTCCGGATACAGCATCTCCAAGGTAGCGATGAAGTGGGGATTTTCCCGTACGACCATTTCACAAGTGTACCGTGAATATCAGGAATCCGGTAAAATATCAAATCTCCGACATCCGATGACTGAAAAGAATGATTCGATGTGACAGAAGTGCAACCTGTCCGGAAATTGCTGCACATTTCAAGGCTGCGCCATCAGCAAGCGAATGGGTGCAAACCATTCAACGAAACATCATCGGTATGGGCTTTCGGAGGCGAAGGTCCACTCGTACCCTCGATGACTGCACGACCGGAATCTTCACGCCTCGCTTGGGCCCGTCAACACCGACATTGAACTATTGATCACTGAAAACATGTTGCCTGGTCGGACGAGTCTCGTTTCAAATTGTTTCGAGCGGACGGACGTGTGCGGGTAGAGAGATAACTTCATAAATACATGGACACTGCATGTCAGCAGTGAACTGTTCAATCTGGTGGAGGCTCTGTTATGGTCTGGGACGTGTGCAGTTGGAGTGATATGGGACCCTTATGACGTCTAGACACGACTCTGTCAGGTGAGACACACGGAAGGATCCTGTCTAATCCTCTGTATCCATTCCTGTCCATTGTGCAACTCCCGCAGGAGAATACGACACCCCACACGTCCGGAATTGCTACAGCGTCCCTCCAGGAACTCTTTCTGAGCTTATACACTTTCGCTGGCCATCAAACTCCCCAGACAAGAACGTTATTGACGACATTTGGGATGCCTTGCAACGTGCTGTTCAGAAGAGATCTCCACTCCGTCGTACTCTTATAGATTTATGGGCAGCCCTGCAGGATTCATGGTGTCAATTCCTTGTAGCACTATACCAAACATTAGTCGGGTCCATGTCACGCCGTGTTGCGGCACTTTTGCGTGCTCACCCTACACGATATTAGGCAGGTGTACCATTTGTTTTGTCTCTTCAATGTATATGGTCTGTAGTATCCAGAATGCTCCAAAAAGTGGTTTTTGGTCCTAATTTTTAAAATTTTTTTCGAGGAAATCTCCCGCTTAGGCTCTCTTGTGATTTTATCCCATCTATTGCGTCATCCCCCTTGCCCTAATAATTTAATGACGATGACGGCCATGCAGAACGATACAAGTGCGACGCGAAAGCGACTTCTTTATCTGGATTACAGATCGGATACGCTTTCCCTGCCATTAATCAATAGATCCAGAAAAACAGAAATACGAGGGCTCGCTGAGAAATAATGCCTCCAAATTTTTTATGTAAAAACTCTTATAGCTTTTTAAATAAAACCTGCTTTACTAACATTCTGCACTTTTATTCTTCTCTAGCTATACGCCCTTGATTCGCAACGGAAGTTAAAGAAGGGCTTTGTATACCGTCGCTTTTTAGGGTTCCGTAGTTCAGTCTGTAAAAACTGAACTCTTGCAGGGTCACTTCATCAGTAAGTTCGTTTTTCCTAGTCAAGAAGTCAAATACAGATGGAACAAATCGAAAAGAAGCAAAGCAATTCTTTAAGCTTTTAATGCTCACAGCGAGATCAGTAAACCCGAATTTCTTAGCCACGCAAATTCAATGTTTGTCTGTATTCGTAACGACAAGACTGCGGCGCTGAATTCTGTCGCTGACCACAAACTTCCGAGAATACTTCTGCCACTGACGTACAAAAACTAACAGCGCCACCTGTCGGTTCTTTTGTGTACTACGAAACTAACACTACTTATTGGTTCTTTGGGGTATTAGACCCATCCAAACTAATAATCAGGATCCTGAAACTTTAAATTACGATATCCTTTTTTCCGTTATCCGATTTTCATCTACATCCAGATCATATCCTGCAAGCCAAGTAAAGAAGTGTGGCAGAGGGTACTTCTGGTACCACTAACAGATCCCCCCTTTATCCTGTTCCACTCGCGAATGGCGCGGGGGTGAATGAGTGTCGAAAATCCTCTGTATTGGCTATAATTTCTAGAATTTTCTGTCCTGGTCATTTCGCGAGATATATGTGCGAGGAAGTAATATATTATCTGACTCTTCCCCGGAAGTGCTCTTTCGAAATTTCAACAGTGAGTCCCTACGTATTGTATCGCGCCTCTCTTGTAACGTCTACCAGTGGTACGTGTTGATCGTTTCGGCAACGCTCTCACGCCGACTAAACAATCTTGTGACGAAACGCGCCGCTCCTCGTTGGATCTTCTCTGCCTCTTTTATCAGTCCTACCTGCTAAGGATCCCATATTGTTGAACAATACTCAAGAATCGGTCGGACAAGCACCTTATAAGCCACTTCCTTCGTAAGATTTTGATGTCATAAACCCTATACTTGCCTGTGAAAAAACCAAGAAATCTTGGAGATTAACCAAATCAGACAGACAGACACTATGGTTTTACAGTTTTATCATCAGTACAGATGTCTATATGCCTATTTTCCAGCATAGTCACTTAACGACAAACACAGCTCTCACAGTTTGTTGATAATGTTACTGTAGTATATTTGTTGCGGAGCCACAACCTCACCTCTGCTTCCATCGCTTCATCACTAACAAAGTCAAGTCCTCGAACGTGTTCTTTATGTTTGAATGTACATGATTGTGGACTCCGGCCTCTGTCACATACTCTGAGCTCAGCAAGAACGTTTCCTTCATTACGACCACGAACGACACAACATCGCACATTATTACCGTCGATACACTTATCTCCGTACACAGATTTCATTCTTCTAAGGATTTCAGTGACAGGTACGTTTTTTGCGGTTAGAATCTCCATTACAGTACGAATTTTCTCATGCACTTACATAGTTACGTTGCACACACAGCCATGTTAGGTGCTACAATTCCGAGTCCTCTAGCGGCAGAGGACTGGAACTTGAGTCAGCGAAGCGGGGACAGCCGACCGAGCAACATGCACGACACGTAATACCTCAATCGATATTGTGAAGACAATAAAAATGTCGGAGTCATTACTTTTCAGCACGCACTCGTGCATAACTGAAGAACTCATACGCAAATGTTCCTTTCAAAGACCCTAGCTGCGACAGTCCTCAAGGTTGCGGATCAAGTCAAAGATTTTCTATATTTTTTTAAGTTACACATTTATTGCCCGCCCGGTTGGCCCTGCGGTCTCACGCACGGCTTTCCCCGGCACGAATCCGCCCGGCGGATTTGTGTCGAGATCCGGTGAACCGGACAGCCTGTGGATGGTTTTTAGGCGGCTTTCCATCCGACTCGGCGAATGCGGGCTGGTTCCCCTGATTCCGCCTCAGCTACTCTAAGTCGGCGATTGCTGCGCAATCCGGCCGCGGTAGCCGAGCGGTTCTAGGCGCTTCAGTCCGGAACCGCGCTGCTGCTGCGGTCGCAGTTTCAAATCCTGCCTCGGGCATGGATGTGTGTGATGTCGTTAGGTTTAAGTAGGTCTAAGTTTAGGGGACTGATGACCTCAGCTGTTAAGTCCCATAGTACTTAGAGCCATTTGAGCCATTTCTGCGCAAACAAATTCTCCACGTACGCGTGCACCACCATTATTCTAGCACGCAAGCGTAGGGGTTACACTCGTCTAGTGTGAGACATTCCCCTGGAGGCCCACCGGGGGCCGAACCGCACAATAACCCTCGGTTCGGTGTGGGGCGGTGGAGGGGTGAAGTGGACTGCGGTAGTCGTCGTGGGGTTGTGGACCACTGCGGCTGCGGCGGGGACGGAGCCTCTCCGTCTTTTCTAGGTCCCTGGTTAACAAAAAAAATGGCTCTGAGCACTATGGGACTCAACTGCTGTGGTCATAAGTCCCCTAGAACTTAGAACTACTTAAACCTAACTAACCTAAGGACATCACACACATCCATGCCCGAGGCAGGATTCGAACCTGCGGTCGTGCGGTTCCAGACTGTAGCGCCTTTAACCGCTCGGCCACTCTGGCCGGCCCCCGGTTAACATACAATACGCATTAAAAAGCTTACTAAAATATAAATGTAAATATAGTAAAGCGAATAAGATATCCATCATTATTGCAGTCGAACACCGTAAAGGCTCAAGGCGTTTTTATCCACTGCCATCTCTACAATCGTCGTTCGCAGTTTTCTTCGCACACCTTCGAGAGTCGATAGTAAAGATAATGCAACATTTCACGCTCGTCCATTTCGTAAGTAAAATCCGTATGACTCGCACATAAGACGAAGTCGACAATTAGCACCGTTTCCATTTGATCTTGACAGATCATAAGCGACTCTGACCCTCACACTACTTATGCGACTCTGTAACTCCAAGATAGGAGCGAACAAATATTAGCTGTCCTATCTTTTCCTTGTTACTGCGTTCCTTAACTCTGAGTCATAAAATGAACCTCGACGTCGTAAAGAAAAAAAAAAAATTAACTTGGCTGGCCTTTGGTTTTGACAGAGATAAGACAGGTACTGAACTTAAAACTCTTTTGATTTTTTGCACACATTTTAAAAAAAATTACCTAACACAATATGTGAAAAAATTAGATTATAGATGAATATGTTTTCTTCGTGGCTGCTGTAAGGAGAGAACGGATTGGGTGCAAGATGAGTTGGCGGTCAGGAGTTTCCGGTACTCAGAGAACAGCAGACAAAGTCGGAGAAAACTGCTACAACTCGCGATGAAGACTCCGTATCTCGTGGCAGCTAAAATACTCACAGTCGCCGTAAGATTTCCTGGAAACACTTTCAGAATGAGAAGGTTGAACAACAGTGGTACTATTTTATCTTGTGACTAACAAACTGGTCGCTTAGGAAACGTCTTGAACATACCAACTGACAGCGAAATATTTCGCGTCGTTCGGACCGTGATAGTAGCAGATTCACCCAGTGATATTAATTCGCTCTATGCACTGTATTGCTAAACACACTAATAGTCTTTATGAAGGTCCGGGGATTCAACACAGAGTAAAAGTTCGTAAACGATATATACTTTCTTTTTCACAAATTAAATTTTTTATTCTTGATAATTGCGGTTACAAGTTGAGTCTCCGTTGCGCTTTAAAATTACTTGTATATGCAAACTTATCTGACCTCAAAAAAAAACACAATGTCTAATCGGCATTCCTTATCTCCAACAATTTTCTGCAGCAAAGAGCGTTGTCGTCACAGCAAAGAGTGTTGTCTCAATTACGGTGGCGCATCACCGCTGGTACTCGCAGCCGGAATATTACAATAATATTACGTAAGAACTGCCCCAGACATTGCCCAGCAATGGCAAATAAGTCACTTACGGCACCGCAGCACGTTGAACTGTGATGGCCCCCATCAAACCGTCTGGTGAAGAAATTATCGTTTCAGTCACAAACCCCAACACAATATTTCGGGTACAGAATGTTGTTTCGTTACAAACGCCACCCCAGCACAATTTCGGGTACAGAATGTTTCGCTGAACTGTGATGGCTCCTATCAAACCGTCTGGTGAAGAAATTATCGTTTCAGTCACAAACGCCAACCCAACACAATATTTCGGGTTCAGAATGTTGTTTCGTTGAACTGTGATGGCTCCATCAAACCGTCTGGTGAAGAAATTATCGTTTCATCGCGAGAGCTACCGAAGACTCATGGGAAAGGGTTTGTCAGAATGTGGAGTTTAAGGAGGAAATATTCGTCGAACGCTAGCACAATTACTGAAAAGGAACACTTCACTCAGTCATTTTCATGTATCAATCAAGCGTATCTTACTAGTCATAGCTCATACGACATACAACTGAAACAGCGAGAGTTATACGCGGTTTTTTAACTCTCTTGCCGATTTTGAATTTTCACAACGTTTGTCATCGCCGCCAGCTGCCGGCGTCTCCATGCAGTGACGTCACTCAGAGAAGTCCCACCTCAAATCGTGCAGAGTTGTATTTAAGCTACACAATCCAACGGAAAGGCTAATTAGCTAATTGGGTAATTAGGCAGAGATTGGTTGGTCTGTGGGATTAGGCAGAGATTCATAATCAAGTCGATGATTATGAAGACCAATACCAACAAAGCTACGGAAGTTTAGCGTGTTGTCTTTATGGTATGAAGTAGGTTGATGCGGTACAGACGCAAGAAAATACTAGCAACTGCCAGAGCTTAGAAGTTAAACACGGGCACCAGAGTAAAAAACCTCCCGAACAGGTCAAAGATGAGGACTGTGTGTTGAATGACTTAATTTTCCACCTAAAATGACATCAATCTGAAGGTGGCGTAAAGGGAAAGTGGTTTGTTACCCAAAGTAGAAAAAGAGAAGCGTTGAAGGTTACGAAAACTTAACCTAACCTAACCCAACCCTTATTATTACAGCTACACAGTTCTAAACGGACAAAGGAATCACAGATACTCCTGACACACACTTGACAGTGAAGAAATAGGTCTACCGACTTGGCTACTTCTGTGACTTGCTAGGCCGGCCGAAGTGGCCGTGCGGTTAAAGGCGCTGCAGTCTGGAACCCCAAGACCGCTACGGTCGCAGGTTCGAATCCTGCCTCGGGCATGGATGTTTGTGATGTCCTTAGGTTAGTTAGGTTTAACTAGTTCTAAGTTCTAGGGGACTAATGACCTCAGCAGTTGAGTCCCATAGTGCTCAGAGCCATTTGAACCATTTTGTGACTTGCTGATCAGGCGGACCAAATGGCCATAACACGAAATCAGCTTTAGACAAGATGGTCGCAGCAGAAATGAGCTGTGAATGTAATGGCGTGTCCAGAGGGACCAACAGCTAATGCGCAGAAGCGACAACCTCTGACGTCAACATCGCAGTCAACGCGCCGGTTTCCGGCGGCATCTGCAACCGTGACTCCGGAGATTGAGTCGCCATCAGGTTCTGCCGCGAGTGGCTCAAACAACAGAAGAGCGATTTTACGCTGCTGCCGTGTCGCAAGGAGACTTCGCGTCGAAGCATTACGACTGCCTTCTCGGAACGTGCGTTTTCTTCGCGCAGGCAACAGGACGAGACACGGCGGTGACGTCACGGCTACGGGGCCACAAAGGTCACGGCGACCCCGTGGACCCCTCTACCCCTCAATTCTTCCGTCAGCGCCTCGGCTGACATCTTGCCGACTCGTCGGCCGATAGATTTTCGATGTGGAACGGTGCTGTATGAAAGGCAGCGTGTGGCTCAGACAGTCTGACAGAAGCCTGACCCACAGGCGTTGGTTTGACCTTGACCGACACTGATGACCCACATCTAGAACATTAAGACCACTGCCAACCGCGACGCTAAATACGCCTCCCGTCGACGTGGTAACGAATGTACAGGGTGCTCATCAAATCCTTAAGATCTTATTTCTAAGAAATAATGGATCCATTTATGTAACACTGTACTTTAAGAAAAGAAAGCTGAAGGTAATTCTCCGCAGTATTGAGAGTGGAAGTGATGTTCAGTCCCAATGGGGCACTGCTAAGAGGGGCGTTCCCCGAGGGTCGGTGCTGTTTCTTATTTATATAAATGATATGCCTTCTAGTATTACAGGTGATTCAAAAATATTTCTGTCTGCTGATGACACCAGCTTGGTAGTGAAGGATCTTGTGTGTAATATTGAAACATTATCAAATAACGTAGTTCATGAAATAAGTTCGTGGCTTGTGGAAAATAATTTGATGCTAAATCACAGTAAGACTCAGTTTTTACATTTTCTAACTCACAATTCAGCAAGAACCGATATTTTGATCAGTCAGAATGGGCATATTATAAGTGAGACGGAACAGTTCAAGTTCCTAGGCATTCGGATAGATGGTAAGCTGTTGTGGAAAGCCCACGTTCAGGATCTTGTTCAGAAACTAAATGCTTCTTTATTTACCATTAGAACAGTATCTGAAATAAGTGACAGTTGTAACCTCCCCACCGTTATTTTAAAAGAAAGAAAATTGACAATACTTAATAGAAATGTGGAGCCAAGTGTAACCTCCCCACAAAAATTTTAAAAGAAATATGACGATACTAATTAGAGATGCTGATGGACATGGCTCTATGCGTAACCTGCCCACAATGAAATGTACTGACAATGGCAACAAAAATGTGAAATTCGCAATCTGACTCAAATATAATTTCCTGATGAAAAATTAAAGTCCATTCAGTGATAAGAAAATTTAATTAAACCGAAATATCGGTCTTCGGCCCTGTGTAAAACAATCAGAATTAAAGTCTTACCTCAGAATAAATGGATGTCACATATCTGCTCTTGTTGTTGCGCACCGCTTGGAGGAACTGCATTGCAAATAATAATATTCTCTTTTTTTGTGATTTTAGTGGAATTTTTCTTCAAAAGAAGTGGAATGAAATGGGAAGTGCAACGAAATCTTGAGTTCAATAAAAAAACTAAATTTTTGAGAAAATGCTTTTGAAATAAAAAAAATTATTATTGGGAGACTTGTTGGAGAATAATTACAATAAATAAAATTTTTCATTATCTAATGATTATATTAATTAACAGTATACCTTATTCCTCATCTTGACCATTGTTGCCGACCGCCTACATCACACAACCGCACTGGGCTGCTACTACTGACCGACCGCTCTGCATGACGACTACAGACTGAGTACTGCTCTCAACTAGACAGAGCTACAGACTCTCAACGACTGAACTGACAGACTCGCAACGACAGACTGACTGCTACTCTGCATAGCGACAACTAACTCGCAAAGACTACTACTGACTGAGAACCGCTCGCAACACTCGCGCGGTCAAGCGCATACTCTCTGGTCACAGATGCTACAATGCCTCGCCATCGCTGCTGCGTTACATACGTGTTTCATAACCCTCCACTCGGGGGGCAAAAATTTGGCAGCGATGGTGAGTCATTTGGACTTGCCAAGCGCGGCAAAATTTTTCTTTAATTAACAAAATCCTACAACTTACAGAATATTTAAATGTTGTGCACACGCACTAAGTACAAAATATATCAGACAAGGACAAAATGTGAATACTAAACATAGTAGCAAATCAGAAAAAAGTATATACAAACTTTTTGACAGATAAAGTGCACAGGCACTGAAAAAATTCTTTAGCATATGCAGAACAAATAAACAGACTGGCAAGAATAATTAGATGTAGTACATAAAGTAAATGTTGTGCACACGCACTAAGTACAAAATATATCAGACAAAGACAAAATGTGAGTACAAAACATAGTAGCAAATCAGAAAAGTATATACAAATTATTTGACAGATAACAAAGTGCACAGGCACTGAAAAAATTCTTTAGCATATTCAGAACAAATAAACAGACTGGCAAAAATATTATGTTGACAAGTGTACATGCACTGAAAAATGTCTTTAGCATTTTCACAACAAATAAACATAATGGCAAAAAAAAAATTCATGTCCAAAGTGCACATGCACTGAAAAATGTCTTTAGTATTTTCACAACAAATAAACATAATGGCAAACATCATGTCGACCAGTGACATAAGTGTACTCACACTGGAGTTTAGCGAATCGAAAAATGTATAACCTATGAACATAAATGATGTTACCAAAAAAAAAATTTTTCTTTATGTGACAAGAATCAGGATAGGAAAGGGAAGGATTGCATCATGGTTGTAGCACTTTAGATTGCACACAGCTGCTCTGAAAGTCCATATCTTTCCACAGTAGTACAACACCAAGTGACACAACTTGAAGTTCTTTTCCCATCAGAATTTATCAGTGTAGCCAAGACACTGAACTGTCGTAGTAATGTTCCATGTTTTCATTTTGGCAGTACATTAGGTACACCAAACAGTGGGACCATAATAATGTCTTCATCGCTCATGGTGGTGGACAGCATGTCGTGTCAACACCACACTCTTACAAGGCACACCAACGTAGAATTAGTGCAAAACCAAATATAGTGCTCCATGATCACTGGGATAAATAGGACAAATGGACATTGCAGTAATTCAGGGTAGTCAGCTTATGAGGTGAAGGACATCAAGTCACATAATATTGACAATTACAGTCTTCATTGATAGTTCGTGGCATTCATAGCCCAGTTATTGAACATTTCTGTACCAAGTATGTAGTATTACAGAAAAATGTTCATTAATTGTTTTACATAGAATCAGTAGCCTTCTTTTCCTGGTTACAAAGCATTATTAAATAATCGCATTCTTTTCCAGTTACAGTGTATAATTAAGAATCATTAGCCTTTTCCTAATTACAGTTAATTAATCATTTGTCATTAATTAATCATTTGTCTAATTACAGTTAATTAATCATTTGTATAATTACAGTTAATTAATCATTTGTCGTTAATTAATCATTTGTCTAATTACAGTTAATTAATCATTTGTATAATTACAGTTAATTAATTGATCATTTGTCATTTCAATATATTAAGAATTACAAAGCATTATTAAACAGTACCATAGTTAATTAATTATGTGTCATTCCAATCTATTAAGAATCATTAGTCTTTTCCTAATTACAAAGCATTATGAAACAGTCACATTCATTTCAAATTACAAGGTATCAACATTGGAAACAAGAGCTAATCAATGGCATAATTAATAACAATTCGTGGAGTGACATTAATTATTGGCACTCAGTGGCCATCAAGTATTGAATAGAATAAAACATAGTTCATCATTCAGTATTATTCAGATCATTACAAAGTCATTATTAAAAATCAGTTAATTACAGTCAAATCATTAGTAATCACAGGCATTACAATAAACAGTGGCAGTTATTAGCTAGTGACAAAGCATTATTTTGAATATAGTCTCATTAAGAGGTCATTACTCGAGTGACATGCTATTCAGAGTTGATCAGTATTATTCAGAATTATCATAAACTAGTGACATTATGTGGGACTGGTAATACATTTTTTTTTTTTTGGTAGCAATGCATTGCGTTGGGATCGATAATTAATTGCTGAGGCATAATACTTTTTGCTTTTGACCTATTGCTGCAAATGAGGATAGGTAACGTCATTCGTCATGAGTCAGCTGTAGCAAGATTATGTAACAAGGCAGTACATGTGATCACATTTATAAATGATAAACACAAATGGGTAAAAAAAATATAAAAATGCAAGTACTAGAACAGGTATAATAAGTAACAGGTTTAGTAAGTGTCATGAAAAACTTCTCCTGGAAAAAATACAAAAACGGATTATTGACCTGAAAGAAGAAACGCACACTATGCTGAAAAGTAGTGAACTTCGAATTAACAAGTAGTGAAATGTGTATAAAATGTGTTCCATAGCTGTCCTTTCCAAAACTTTCCGTCATCCTACTATGCAATGTAACACCTGCTGTCAAAGCAAACTGCAACAAATACTTAAATAACTACGTAGCATAAATACATTACTTCAACATTATCCTCATCTGTAAAGAAAAAACTTCATTATCCATATCATCATAACTTCACCATTATCATCACCTGTAAAGAAAAACTTCATTATTCATAATACCATATCCTTCATCATTATTCATCAGTATTCATTATCATCTGCAAAAAATCACTTCATTACTCATTTCATAACTATTCCTTATCTCTAGCATATTTCATCACTAAAACTAAGATGTGTAGTTCAGTCTGACAGCCTGCATCAATCACCTTGTATTCTGAAAGAAAAAATTAGTTAAGACTGCTATTCTGTGATGAGTATAGTATAGTCTTGTTAATGCTTGTTAATCCTGATCCCTTTACTCTTCCTCATAAAGTTATTGCATCTCCTTTCGTTTATTCCGTAGGTGAAATTCCCATTTATGTTAAATTTATTTCTTAGAATCATCATTCCTTTCTGAAATTGATGAACAAAGATTAATGTCTTGCATTTAAATCCTATACCCACTAAATAATGACTGGTTTATGGTGACACAATTAACCATACAGCATAACATGACAGAAAACGTAATATGTCCAAGACATTGACAGTGTTCGGATGCGAAAAAATGTACACAGAATAATACAATGCAGTAGCAAAAAAAATGTGAAACAGTCACGATGTTGAGATGTCATAAGGCAAAAAAAAAATGTCAAAGTCGACTGGTGTGTGTTATATTTTAACTATTTCATAGTGCATACAAACAAAACTGGAGTACAGTCATATACACAAAAAAATGGAAAATGTGCACGGTCTGATGTGTAACGACAAGAAAAGCGACCTGCTAACCTTACCTTGCCGGGCACTTGCCAAGAAAAAAAATACGATAATCATCAATAAGTAGTCACATAAATATAATTGCAGAAATAGTCGTAAATGTGTAAATTCATCTGGAAAAATATGCACGGTCTGATGTGTAACGACAAGAAAAGCGACCTGCTAACCTTACCTTGCCGGGCACTTGCCAAGAAAAAAAAATACGATAATCATCAATAATTAGTCAGGTGAATTAATTGCATTAGTAAACGGCATCATAGTGTGTTGAATCATACAGTGGTTTCACTCAATAAACGGTTTAATGTTTGAGATATGGTGATTGCCTTTCGATTTTCTGGTTCTCAAAGCTTCGACGTGTACAACATTGGGGTGAGGGATGCTGCGAATCCGATACGGACCTGCGTATAGAAGTTCAAATTTACTGCACTTACCTTTTAATTTGCTGGATAAATAGTGTGTACGTACTAATATCTTCTGTCCAACGTGAAAGTCGCGGCGTGTACAAACCTGTTTTTGCTGTCTTCTCCGGCGCTCTGCGGCACGTTTGATGTTGTTCAGCGCAATGTCAATTATTTCGTGGTGTCGTAGGCGACGATTTTTGGGGAATTCTATTAATTCTTTAATTTTGTTCGGTGGTTCAACGTTTTTCAGTATAACAGTCGGAGATAGCATAGTGGATTCATTTGGAATGGAATTAATTACATCTTGGAATGAGAGTATGTGTGTATCCCAATCAATATGTCTTTTGTGGCAGTATATTCTGCACAGCTTACCAATTTCCTTCATTAATCTTTCACAAGGGTTCGAAGAAGCGTGGTACTTGGATATATAGATCGGAGAAATGTTTCTAGCTCGTAACATGCGTGTCCATACACTACTACGAAATTGAGATCCATTATCAGAAATTACTTTCATTACATGCCCTACATGAAATAGAAAATGTTTTACAAATGCTTTCGAAACAGTTTTAGCAGTAGCTTTGCGTAACGGAGTGAAAGTAACAAATTTTGAAGTGAGCTCAACAGCGACAAAAATGTAGCAAAAACCTCTGTTAGTTCTCGGAATCGGACCAAAAATATCTACTGCGGCCATGTGTCTTAATTTCACAGGTATAATGGGATATAAAGGAGGAATATGTGAAGTGGTGTCTGATTTAGCTTTCTGGCAAATTTTACAAGACGCTAAAACTCGTCGTATACGTTTTTCCATGTTGGCAAAATAACAGTTCTGTCTCAGTATAAGAAAACATTTTCGTGCTCCGTAATGTGCGTAACTTAAATGAGTGTACCAAATTAGTTTGTTAACCAGTTCGTCAGGAATGCATAATAACCAAATGTTGCTGTCAGGATGAGAGCGGCGAAACAGAATGTCATTGCGTACAGTGTAGTGGTTCCTAATCGTAACATTTTTCCTATCTTGCCAAAGGTGTTTAATTTCTTTCCACACATTGTCCTTATTTTGTTCTTGTGCTATGTCCTGTAATGACGATGAAATAAAATTTTCAAATGCAACTTGTTGAATGTACATGACGCTGAAATTTGCTTTGCAGAAGTTGGTTGCTACGTCTTGCTGATTGTTACTGAGAGAACGCGATAGTGCGTCTGCTATAACATTTTGTGTGCCGGGAATGTGAACTATTGAAAAATTAAATTCTTGTAAATATAGTTTCCATCTACTTAATCTGTCGTGAGTAAATTTAGCTGAAAGTAAAAATTGTATCGCTCTATGGTCTGTGTAGACGGTGGTATGTCTGCCGTAAAGAAAGTGCCTAAATCTCGTGAAAGCCCATACAACACATAATGTTTCAAGTTCTGTGACGGAATAATTTCGTTCAGCAGGTGACAAAATGCGACTTGCAAATGCGATGTTTTTAATTACTGTAGAACCATCTTCTTCTATTTCCTGGAAAATGTGTACGCCTAAGGCGGTGTTGGAACTGTCGGTAGCAATGGAAAAATTTCTAGTAAGGTCTGGGTGCGATAAAAATGGTGCATTCAACAGAGCATGTTTCAAATAACATTCTCGTGAACAAAATTCTGCGTGTCAAAAGTAATGTTTGCGTTACTGTAATATGCAATCTGTGCTGTATCTGGTTAAAATCTATCGTATGTGTCGTTATTTACGGGAGAATGTTGTGGCATATCCACTATACAAACTGTTCCTTTATTTCTTATTGACGTGTTACGCTATGGATGACACCTATTGTCTGTTTCATTCATGATTATCCTTTGTTGCTGATGTTGTTGCTGCTGAAAAGATCGACTGTTATTAAATGTACGCTGAAAATTGTGCTCATCATTTTTACGTCTGTCAAGATAGTAATTTCTATACGGCGCATTGCGATGCGAGTTGAAATAGTGTGTTGTCTGTACGTAGTTATTTCTTTGCTGCCATGCGTTACTATTCGTTGGTGCTGGGACTATACGTGCACGCGGCGAAACATTAAAGTTTGGTTGACCTTGTAGACTGCATTGTTGGTTACGTATGCTAAGCGGCTGACTTTCATGCTGTTGTGGTGAAAAAACATCTATTGTTACAAAAATATGGTTCCTATTGCTGATAATTTTACACATACTGATGATTACGATTTTATCTGTAATTAGAATTACGGCGGTAGTTGTCATTACGGGAGTGCCTACTGAAAATTGTCACATTCGGTAAAAGTTTGTCACATCGGATATTCATTACATGTTTCTTAATACTACAAAGAGCAATAGTTAAAGAGCAGTTTGGATAGATATAAAGGATAGTAGAAGAAAAGGCAGCAGTGCAGAAAACTAAAGATGAAACAGCACTACTACAGCTCGGGGCCCTATGCTCGCTACGGCACATATTCATTAAAGCGTAATGAATCCCCTGAGGTCACTTACGCACTGAGAATAAATTTTGGCTTTTGCGTTACAGGCAATTGCGGTATAAATCCAAAAGCAAATAGTTGTATCCATGTTAATTCAAGTTTCCTCATTACAGGCAATGCTGTTGTAAATACAAAAATAAATTGTCGCATCTGGTTCAAAGCTAGTTTCTGCATTACACGCAATAGCGGTGAAAGCATAAAAACAAATTGTCGTATACAGCTCAAAGCGTGTACCTGTGTTCTGTCATTATTAAATTCTTTACATTTTCTGGCGGATAAAAATTGCTCGTAATCTACGTTCTCGTCTTTGAATTTGAAAACACGTTCGGGTTTGTGTGTGAATCTGTTCGTCTGTGTCATTCCGGATTTCAAGTTGCGTAGCTTTTCAGATTTTAAGTCCCGTGGCTTTTCGAATTTTAAGTCGCGTAGTTGCTGTAAATTGCTCAAATTATACGCACTGCGTGACTCTGACAAATGCTCGCAACGTGGCGGATTCTGTGACGTATTGGTGACTGAAATAGTTTTCAACTCTGTTACTGTAACACTTTCGTCAATTTGGTTGATCTGTCGTGCAAATTTCTCGTCAGCTTCCGTATTCGGAGTGTGTGAAACTTCCAATGACTTCAAATTAAACTCGTCGCGAATCTGTACTTCGTTTTTAGGGCATTCTTCAGTGACTGCATTAATTTCGTGTATCAGTGTTGCGTTTGCTGAACATTGTTCAGTGACTACATTAACTTCGTCTTTATGTGATTCTGTTGTGCCTACACGTGTGCTACTTAATTCTTGTGCAACAGTGCCAACTTTTTCATTACTGTTATTAGCACAAGTCTTAGTATTCACACGTAATTGTACTTTAGTGTCCTGACATTGTATGGTAACAGCTGTAATCTGTTCGCTAGCTTGTTTGTTCTGTTCATTAAGGTTATTGTGTTTTTCCCTCGGCTGTTTAATACATTCAGAAAATTGTTTGTTCCGTTCTCTAAATTGTTTGTTCTCTTCTTCCAGTCGTTTGTTCTGCTTATCAAGTTTTTCATTAATTTTATTCAATTTTTCGCCCTGTTCACTAAGTTGTTTGCTCATTTGTCGCAACAAAGCCATAATTGGATTCGACTCAAGGTCAGCATTTCTATTCTCTGTGCTGTTCAATAGTGGATCTGGAATTGTTTCACTTTCTGTAACCCTTTGGTCATTTTGAGATTTACAAAAAGGTTTATCAGTCGGACCTACACTGTCACTCACTATTTCGGAATTAAATAAATCCGTCGTACTTTGTGTATCCTGTTCATTTTCATTAGACAAATTTGTCTGTTCGTCACTTGGGTTTTCCAAATCGGGTGTGTTAAGCTCTGCAGCGCTCATTACAATAGAGCATTCTGCGTCATCAATTGTCGTCAAGTTAACAGACGAGGCAATTGAGTTCGTTTGTTCATCATTAAGGTGAAAGTCATCATTAGTGGTTGGAATGCACTGATTGTTAGTGAACGCAGGATTGTCATCATTACGTTGCGTATCACAATTACTATCGGTCACGTTGTTTAAGTCGGTAATTTCATTCACAATACTTCGCGATACACTATTCACAGTCTTTCGCGGCATTTTTACAATAGTCAAAATTTTTCACAAAACAAATCAACACAGTGCAAAAGCAACACACAAATACAACAAAGCAACAAACTGCCGTTGACCTGTAGAGAGAAAGTCACAATATTATTAACAGCGTTGCGCTAAATCCTAATTATAACTAAGCAAACAAGAGCAGATATCTGACTGTTGTTCAAAAGACTCTCAACGAAATACGATCCTGGACTGGGTGTCGCCAAGTGTAACCTCCCCACCGTTATTTTAAAAGAAAGAAAATTGACAATACTTAATAGAAATGTGGAGCCAAGTGTAACCTCCCCACAAAAATTTTAAAAGAAATATGACGATACTAATTAGAGATGCTGATGGACATGGCTCTATGCGTAACCTGCCCACAATGAAATGTACTGACAATGGCAACAAAAATGTGAAATTCGCAATCTGACTCAAATATAATTTCCTGATGAAAAATTAAAGTCCATTCAGTGATAAGAAAATTTAATTAAACCGAAATATCGGTCTTCGGCCCTGTGTAAAACAATCAGAATTAAAGTCTTACCTCAGAATAAATGGATGTCACATATCTGCTCTTGTTGTTGCGCACCGCTTGGAGGAACTGCATTGCAAATAATAATATTCTCTTTTTTTGTGATTTTAGTGGAATTTTTCTTCAAAAGAAGTGGAATGAAATGGGAAGTGCAACGAAATCTTGAGTTCAATAAAAAAACTAAATTTTTGAGAAAATGCTTTTGAAATAAAAAAAATTATTATTGGGAGACTTGTTGGAGAATAATTACAATAAATAAAATTTTTCATTATCTAATGATTATATTAATTAACAGTATACCTTATTCCTCATCTTGACCATTGTTGCCGACCGCCTACATCACACAACCGCACTGGGCTGCTACTACTGACCGACCGCTCTGCATGACGACTACAGACTGAGTACTGCTCTCAACTAGACAGAGCTACAGACTCGCAACGACTGAACTGACAGACTCGCAACGACAGACTGACTGCTACTCTGCATAGCGACAACTAACTCGCAAAGACTACTACTGACTGAGAACCGCTCGCAACACTCGCGCGGTCAAGCGCATACTCTCTGGTCACAGATGCTACAATGCCTCGCCATCGCTGCTGCGTTACATACGTGTTTCACAGTTCAACACGAAAAGTAGTCTACTTCGCATATTTTCATGCGCTTATGTCATATGGTATTATTTTTTGGGGTAATTCTTCTGATTCAAAACGGGTATTTTTGGCTCAAAAACGGGCTGTTCGAGCTATGTGTGGTGTAAGTTCGAGAACCTCTTGGCGACCCCTATTCAATAGTCTGGGAATTCTGACATTGCCCTCACAGTATATATTTTCTTTAATGTCGTTTGTTGTTAGCAATACTAGCTGATTCCCAAGAGTTAGCAGCTTTCACGCAGTTAATACTAGGCAGAAATCAAATCTGCATGTGGAAGGCACTTCCTTGACTCTTGTGCAGAAAGGAGTGCAGTATTCTGCTGCATCCATTTTCAATAAGCTACCACAAGAACTCAAAAATCTTAGCAGTAGCCCAAACGCTTTTAAGTCCAAACTGAAGAGTTTCCTCATGACTCACTCCTTCTATTCTGCCGAGGAGCTCCTGGAAGAGCTGAAAAATTAAGCAAATTCCAGTGTTACATTGTTGATTTTCTTTATTTAAACTTACGAATTGTCGCCTGAATACGTTTCTTATATTCATTTTATTTGTTTTTACTATCGTGTTATAATTTCATGTATTGACTCGTTCCATGACCATGGAGGCTTCTCCTTAATTTGGTCCCACGACCAATAAATAAATAAATAAATAAAATTAAAAAACACCCATGTATCTGTATTGCTATTCCATACAGGACGTTTCTCTCAAGGGTCATCAGGCGCATTTTGCCTGGTGGTTCGGCAGATATTTGCATTTCGTTTTTGCATTCTGTAGCTGGAGACAGGCCAAAGACAGAGCGCTCATTACGTCTTTCAAGACGGTAAGCGTCTATTTGTTTCCCGTTATGAACGGAATGCTTTTAAAATCGGAAGTTTATGTGGCCATTCGACAGATTGGTCCCAGATTTTTCTAGTGCAAATATCTGTTTTACCGATATGTATTAACAGGGACATCAAGACTCTAAGAATACTCAGTACACCAGCAGCGAAAGGCTTGCGTTGATGCATGCGGCGCTGCTGAGTCGCTGTAATTCTTCATGTTTTACTGTCCTTGTTAATACATTCCGATTAAACAAATATCCAGCTAGACTAATCTGGGACCGCTTTGCCGAATGGCTACGTAAAATTTCGCTTTAAAAATTATTTTGTTCGTTGTTGTTGTTGTGGTCTTCAGTCCTGAGTTTGGTTTGATGCAGCTCTCCATGCTACTCTATCCTGTGCAAGCTCCTTCATCTCCCAGTACCTACTGCAACCTACATCCTTCTGAATCAGTGTATTCATCTCTTGGTCCCCCTCTACGATTTTTACCCTCCACGCTGACGTCCAATACTGAATTGGTGATCCCTCGATGTCTCAGAACATGTCCTACCAACCGATCCTTTCTTCTAGTCAAGTTGTGCCACAAACTTCTCTTCTCCTCAGTCCTATTCAATACCTCCTCATTAGTTACGTGATCTACCCACCTAATCTTCAACATTGTTCTGTAGCACCACATTTCGAAAGCTTCTATTCTCTTCTTGTCCAAACTATTTATCGTCCATGTTTCACTTCCATATACGGCTACACCTCATACAAATACTTTCAGAAACGACTTCCTGACACTTAAATCTATACTCGATGTTAACAAATTTCTTCAGAAACGCTTTCCTTGACATTGTAGGCCGCCCGCTGGTGGCCGAGCGGTTCTAGGCGCTTCAGTCTGGAACCGCGCGACCGCTACGGTCGCAGGTTCGAATCCTGCCTCGGGCATGGATGTGTATGATGTCCTTAGGTTAGTTAGGTTTAAGTAGTTCTAGGGGACTGATGACGTCAGATGTTAAGTCCCATAGTGCTCAGAGCCGTTTGAGCCATTTTGCCATTGCCAGTCTACATTTTATATCCTCTTCACTTCAATCATCATCAGTTATTTTGCTCCCCAAATAGCAAAACTCCTTTACTACTTTAAGTGTCTCATTTCCTAATCTAATTCCCTCAGCATCACCTGATTTAATTCGACTACATTCCATTATCCTCGTTTTGCTTTTGTTGATGTTCATCTTATACCCTCCTTTCAAGACACTGTCCATTCCGTTCAACTGCTCTTCCAAGTCCTTTGCTGCCTCTGACAGAATTACAATGTCATCGGCGAACCTCAAAGTTTTTATTTCTTCTCCCTGGATTTTAATTCCTACTCCAAATTTTTCTTTTGTTTCCTGTACTGCTTGCTCAATATACAGCTTGAATAACATCGGGAAGAGGCTAAAACCCTGTCTCACTCCCTTCCCAACCACAGCTTCCCTTTCATGTCCCTCGACTCTTATAACTACCATCTGGTTTCTGTACAAATGTTCGTAATGGAAACAAACCGACGCTTACCGTCACATTAAAGACGTAATGAGCGTTATTTGTTTGGGCCGACTCCAGCTACACAGGGCAAAAATAAAATTACAAATATCTGTTGAAACACCAGGGAAACTGCGCCTGCAGGACCTTAGGAGAGACACCCTGTATACACATTTTAATCGAACTTCAACACGGCCTCCGTCCATTACGAAACATCGCTTGTATCACTAAAGCGCAGACCTAAATTTGTTCTGAAGCATATGTTGTAAAGCAGCCGGCGCTCCATCTCGGTTCCGTTCTTATATCCTGAAGAACGCTTACTTTTGTTTTGTAGTCCTTTGACTTTATGTACCCACGAAGCGAAGGATCCAAGGGAATTTCTCATCAGTAACGTTCGGTGTGTCCAGCTTCTATCAAATCTTAACACGCAGCTTGGCGAGCACGTAATTTGTGAAGCATCTGAATCTAGTACGGACTTCTTTCGACTGCGTATTTGATACACTGAACAGTCTCTTGCGGTACAGGAGGTCTCCTGGAACGTGATTCTTCGCGAACACTTCAAATTCTTTGGAAATTGTTGGAAAAGAACAGCATATTTTCTCTTGTCGCTGCTGGCTTGCGAATTATTCCAGTGAACTCGTTGCACCTCGAGATAAACTGTGCAATAATGCATTAACAACAACGACACATTCTTTTACCTAAGAATTTTTCTTGATTATTCTGGGCAAAAAGGCGATAGGCCTACGTTACCACGAGCGTATAATATAATTAAGTATTATGTAAAACTATACATTATTTGTTAGAAACGGATCGAGACATCATGGCCACCTGGTATGTAAGCGGAGGCGAATGGGGAATCATCTTGGCAACGATACGGTTCGCGGAAGGGAACTAACGTAAGCAGCGACAAGGTGAAACACAGGGTTATCACAAATGATTGAAGAGATTTCACAGCTCTACAATAAATTTATTATTTGAGATATTTTCACAATGCTCTGCACACACATACAAAAACTCAAAAAGTTTTTTTAGGCATTCACAAATGTTCGATATGTGCCCCTTTAGTGATTCGGCAGACATCAAGCCGATAATCAAGTTTCTCCCACACTCGGCGCAGCATGTCCCCGTCAATGAGTTCGAAAGCATCCTTGATGCGATCTCACAGTTCTGGCACGTTTCTTGGTAGAGGTTTAAACACTGAATCGTTCACATAACCCCACTGAAAGAAATCGCATGGGCTTAAGTCGGGAGAGCGTGGAGGCCATGACATGAATTGCTGATCATGATCTCCACCACGACCGATCCATCAGTTTTCCAATCTCCTGTTTAAGAAATGCCGAACATCATGATGGAAGTGCGGTGGAGCACCATCCTGTTGAAAGATGAAGTCGGCGCTGTCGATCTCCAGTTGTGGCATGAGCCAATTTTCCGGCATGTCCAGATACACGTGTCCTGTAAAGTTTTTTTCGCAGAAGAAAAAGGGGCCGTAAACTTTAAACCGTGAGAATGCACAAAACACATTAACTTTTGGTGAATTGCGAATTTGCTGCACGAATGCGTGAGGATTCTCTACCGCCCAGATTCGCACACTGTGTCTGTTCAATTCGCCATTAAGAAAATATGTTGCTTCATCACTGAAAACAAGTTTCGCACTGAACGCATCCTCTTCCATGAGCTGTTGCAACCGCGCCGAAAATTCAAAGCGTTTGACTTTGTCATCGGGTGTCAGGGCTTGTAGCAATTGTAAACGGTAAGGCTTCTGCTTTAGCCTTTTCCGTAAGACTTTCCAAACCGTCGGCTGTGGTACGTTTAGCTCCCTGCTTGCTTTATTCGTCGACTTCCGCGGGCTACGCGTGAAACTTGCCCGCACGCGTTCAACCGTTTCTTCGCTCACTGCAGGCCGACCCGTTGATTTCCCCTTACAGAGGCATCCAAAAGCTTTAAACTGCGCATACCATCGCCGAATGGAGTTAGCAGTTGGTGGATCTTTGTTGAACTTCGTCCTGAAGTGTCGTTGCACTGTTATGACTGACTGATGTGACTGCATTTCAAGCACGACATACGCTTTCTCGGCTCCTGTCGCCATTTTGTCTCACTGCGCTCTCGAGCACTCTGGCTTCAGCCGAACAAAACTTTATGAGTTTCTCTACGTATCTGTTGTGTGTCGTGACCATATGTCAATGAATGGAGTTACAGCGAATTTATGAAATCGCTTCAATCATTTGTAATAGCCCTGTACCTCGAGGAAAACTATTTACTGACACACAACCAGCATCCCTTCCCGCGCCCGGGTTCGATTCCCGGCGGGGTCAGGGATTTTCTCTGCCTCGTGATGACTGGGTGTTGTGTGATGTCCTTAGGTTAGTTTGGTTTAAGTCGTTCTAAGTTCTAGGGGACTGATGACCATAGCTCTTAAGTCCCATAGTGCTCAGAACCATTTGACTTGAACAGCCAGCATAGGTCCAGAAAATATCGTTCTTGTGAAACACGAGTGGCCCGTTATCCATACGAAGTAATGAGTGCTACTGACAGTGGACCTCAAGTTGATTCCGTATTTCCACATTTCCAGAAGGATTTTGACACCGTTCCTCACAAGCGACTCCTAATGAAATTGCGTGCTTACGGATTATCATCTCAGTTGTGTGACTGGATTCCTGTCAGAAAGGGTACAGTTCGTGGTAAGAGATGGAAAGCTATCGAGTGAAACAGAAGAGGTATCAGATGTTTCCCAAAGATGATTTGTAGGCCCTTTGCTTTTCCTGACCTATATAAAAGATTTGGAAGGAAATATGAATAGCCGTCTCGGATTGTTTGCAGATGATGCAGTCGCTTACCGCCTAGTAAAGTCAACAGAAGATCAACACGTATTGCAAAATGATAATACATGATGTCTGCATGGTGCGAAAGTCGCAATGGCGGCGAAAAATAAAAAGCACTAAGTTCCCACATGAGTACTAAAAATAATTCGTTAAATTTCAGTTACACGATAAATAATACATTTTTAAATTTTTTCGATTCAACGAAATACTTAAGAACAACAATTACGAACATCATCTCATGGAAAATGTTGTGGGGACGGAGAACCAAAGAAGGCATTTTATTGGCAGAATACTTAGAAGATGCAACAGGTCTGCTAAAGAAACTGCCTAAACAAAACTTGTCCGTCCTGTCACGGAGTAGTGCTGTGCGATATGGGATCCTTACCTGATAAGACTGAAATTGGATATTTAGAGAGTTCAATGAAGGGTATCTCGTTTTGTACCAAGTGTGCCGGTATGAAATGAGCGTTAAGATACAAATGTGACGATAGGGAACATTCGTTGTGAACGAGCCTTAATTTTTTTTTTTGTTTGGTTGGTATGACATCTGTCAAAGATATTTAGTATACATCAAGTCACGGAACAAACATCATATGTTTTCATCGTGTTAACAATGTCGAATTTTGTACCAGAAAGTGATGTTTTGCGGAAAGTATTAATTTTTTGTTCTCATTTGAGAAAAAGTGCTGCACAGTCGCATCGAATGCTTGTCGAGGCATATGGTGATCATGCTCTATCAGAAGCAACATGCAAAAGATGGTTTCAACAGTTCAGAAAAAATAATTTTTATGTAAGAAGTGAGCAACGTGGAAGACCACAAAAAGGATGGAAGATGCCGAATTGCAAGCAATATTGGATGAAGATGATACTTTGAGTCAGACGCAAATGGCAGCAATGATAAATGTTGCACAGCAAACAGTTTCTGACCATTTGAAAGCTATGGGAAAGATCCAAAAGTGTGAAAAATGGGTACTACATGAATTGAATGAAAGACAGATGGAAAACCGAAAAACCATTTGTCAAATTTTGCTTCAAAGACATGAAAGAAAATCAATTTTGCATCGAATTGCTACTGGCGATGAAAAATGGATTTATTTTAAGAATCCTAAGCGGGAAAAAACATGGATTAATCCTGTACAACCATCAACATCGAATGCAAAGCCAGATCGATTCGGCAAGAAGACAATGCTCTGCGTTTGGTGGGATCAGAAAGGCGTGGTGTATCATGACTTTCTAATACCCCGTGAAACTGTGAATACTAATCGCTACTATGCATTGATCGAAAAAAGACCAGAATGGGCGAGAAGACACGGCAAAGTAATTTTTTTACAGGACAATGCACCTGCACACAAAGCAAAACTGATTCAGGATACAATCAAAATACTTGTCTGGGAGCTGCTACCCCACGCGCCGTATTCACCATTATTCCGACTACCATTTGTTTTCATCAATGGGACACGCATTGGCTGAGGAACACTTCGATTCCCACGAAGAAGTCGAAAATTGGGTGTCTGATTGGTTTGCTTCAAAAGACGAACATTTCTATTGGCTTGGTGTCCACAAATTGCCAGAAAGGTGGTCAAAATGTATAGAAAGCAATGGCCAGTACTTTGAATAAAATGTTTTTACTTTTCAATACAAAATTTGTGTTTCATTTTCACAAAAAACGCTGATTTCATACCGGTACACCTGATGCAGGAGGGAGAGTGTCAGGGATATAATACGCGACCTCTGGTGACGAGGCCTCTTTCGTTGCGGCGGGATTGTTTCATAAAATTTCAGTCACCGACTTCCTCCTCCGAATGCGAAAATAGTTTGTTGGCTTCCACCCACACAGACAGAAATGACCATCGTAATAAAATAAGGCACCAGAAATCGCATAGGAACATTTACGTGTTCCTTTTTCCCACGTCCCGTTCAAGTGTGGAATGATCGAGAAACAGTCAACGTGATTCTGTAAACTGTATCTGAAGCTCTTGGATGTGAACTGCACAGTAGTGATGTAGCGATAGATGTAGATTTAAGCGGTGGACGTCTACACCTCATTACAGAACGTGCAGATCTGAGGCTTGCCCACTCTATCAAGCAGGACAGGTGACGATCTCTGGCAGACCTGACGACGAAATTCTACGCTGGTGGAGACAAGTGTTTCAAAGAACTCCGTTCAGTGCACACTGTTGAACACGGGGCTCTGCAACATACGACCCATACGTGTTCCCATTTTGCCCCAGAGTCTTGGTCAGTTACGACTGCATTGGGCACAGGATCATGGAGCCAGAACCGTGGAACAGTGAGAAGGTATCGCTCGTACAGTTAAATCACATTTCTCACTACACAAGGTCGATGGTTACTTCCAGGTACGCTATCGTCCAAAGGAACTGCAGCTCGGAACGTGCACTGCGCCGCAAACGCAAGCCAGTGGTTGTATAAGGGGCATTCAAATGAAACTCGGTCACTAGTGTAAAGTACCGGTAACGATTTTGTTAACTCAAAAATTTAGTACTAAACATACTCAAAGATAGTCCCCAAATCTGTTGGCACATTTATCCCATTGCGACACTAGCGGCTCAATTCCATCCTTGAAGAAGCTACACTACTGGCCATTAAAATTGCTACACCACGAAGATGACGTGCTACACACGCGAAATTTAACCGACAGGAAGAAGATGCTGTGATATGCAAATGATTAGTTTTTCACAGCATTCGCACAAGGTTGAAGCCGGTGGCGACACCTACAACGTGCTGACGTGAGGAAAGTTTCCAACCGATTTCTCATACACAAACAGCAGTTGACCGGCGTTGCCTGGTGAAACGTTGTTGCGATGCCTCGTGTAAAGAGGAGAAATGCGTACCATCACGTTTCCGACTTTGATAAAGGTCGCATTGTAGCGTATCGCGATTGCGGTTTATCGTATCGCGACATTGCTGCTCGCGTTAGTCGAGATCCAATGACTGTTAGCAGAATATGGAATCGGTGGGTTCCGGAGGGTAATACGGAACGCCAACGGCCTCGTATCACTAGCATCTTATCCGCATGGCTGTAACGGATCGTGCAGCCACGTCTCGATTCCTGAGTCAACAGATGGGGGCGTTTGCAAGACAACAACATTCTGCACGAACAGTTCGACGACGTTTGCAGCAGCATGGACTATCAGCTCGGAGACCATGGCTACGTTTACCCTTGACGCTGCATCACAGACAGGAGCGCCTGCGATGGTGTACTCAACGACGAACCTGGGTGCACGAATGGCAAAACGTCATTTTTTCGGATGAATCCAGGTTCTGTTTACAGCATCATGATGGTCGCATCCGTGTTTGGCGACATCGCGGTGAACGCACATTGGAAGCGTGTATTTGTCATCGCCATACTGGCGTATCACCCGGCGTAATGATATGGGGTGCCATTGGTTACACGTCTCGGTCACCTTTTGTTTGCAATGACGGCACTTTGAACAGTGGACGTTATATTTCAGATGGGTGACGACCCGTGGCTCTACCCTTCATTCGAACCCTACATTTCAGCAAAAAAATGGTTCAAATGGCTCTGAGCATCTATGGTCATCAGTCCCCTAGAACTTAGAACTACTTAAACCTAACTAACCTAAGGACATCACACAACACCCAATCATCACGAGGCAGAGAAAATCCCTGACCCCGCCGGGAATCGAACCCGGGCGCGGGAAGCGAGAACGCAACCGCACGACCACGAGCTGCGGACACACTTCAGCAGGATAATGCACGACCGCATGTTGCAGGTCCTGTACGCGCCTTTCTGGATACAGAAAATGTTCGACTGCTGCCCTGTCCAGCAGATTCTCCAGATCTCTCACCAATTGAAAACGTCTGGTCAATGGTGGCCGAGCAACTGGCTCGTCACAATACGCCAGTCGCTACTTTTGATGAACTGTGGTATCCTGTTGAAGCTGCATGGGCAGCTGTACCTGTACACGCCATCCAAGCTCTGTTTGACTCAGTGGCCAGGCGTATCAAGGCCGTTATTACGGCCAGAGGTGGTTGTTCTGGGTACTGATTTCTCAGGATCTATGCACCCAAATTGCGTGAAAATTTAATCACATGTCAGTTCTAGTATAATATATTTGTTTATTTTATTTATTTATTGTTCCGTGGGACCAAATTAAGGAGAAGTCTCCATGGTCATGGAACGAGTCAATACATGAAATTATAACGCGATATTAGAAACAGATAAAATGAAATATAAAAAAACATATTCAGGTGACAAGTCGTAAGTTTAAATGAAGAAAATCAACAATGTAACACTGGAATTTGCTTAATTTTTTAGCTCTTCCAGGAGCTCCTCGACAGAATAGAAGGAGTGAGCCATGAGGAAACTCTTCAGTTTAGACTGAAAAGAGTTTGGGCTACTGCTAAGATTTTTGAGTTCTTGTTGTAGCTTATTGAAAATGGATGCAGCAGAACACTGCACTCCTTTCTGCACAAGAGTCAAGGAAGTGCATTCTACATGCAGATTTGATTTCTGCCTAGTATTAACTGAGTGAAAGCTGCTAACTCTTTGGAATAGGCTAATATTGCTAACAATAAACGACATTAAAGAAAATATATACTGTGAGGGCAATGTCAGAATTCCCAGATTTTTGAATAGGGGTCGACAAGAGGTTCTCGAACTTACACCACATATAGCTCGAACAGCCCGTTTTTGAGCCAAAAATACCCTTTTTGAATCAGAAGAATTACCCCAAAAAATAATACCATACGACATAAGCGTATGAAAATATGCGAAGTAGACTACTTTTCGTGTTGTAGTGTCACTTATTTCAGATACTGTTCTAATGGTAAATAAAGCAACATTTAGCTTCTGAACAAGATCCTGGACATGGGCTTTCCACAACAGCTTACTATCTATCCGAACGCCTAGGAACTTGAACTGTTCCGTCTCGCTTATAATATGCCCATTCTGTCTGATCAAAATATCGGTTCTTGTTGAATTGTGAGTTAGAAAATGTAAAAACTGAGTCATACTGTGATTTAGCATCAAATTATTTTCCACAAGCCACGAACTTATTTCATGAACTACATTATTTGTTGCTGTTTCAATATTACACACAAGATCCTTCACTATCAAGCTGGTGTCATCAGCAAACAGAAATATTTTTGAATCACCTGTAATACTAGAAGGCATATCATTTTTATAAATAAGAAACAGCAGTGGCCCCAGCACCGACCCTTGGGGAACGCCCCACTTAACAGTGCCCCATTGGGACTGAACATCACTACCACTCTCAATATTGCGGAGAATTACCCTCTGCTTTCTGTTCTTAAAGTAAGAGGCGAACCAATTGTAAGCTACTCCCCTTACTCCATAATGGTCCAACTTCTGCAGTAATATTTTGTGGTCAACACAGTCAAAAGCCTTCGTTAAATAAAAGAAAACACCAAGCGTTCGCAACCTTTTATTTAATCCGTCCAAAACCTCACAGAGAAAAGAGAATATAGCATTTTCAGTTGTTAAACCATTTCTAAAACGAAACTGAACATTTGACAGCAAATTATGTGAATTTAAATGCTCCAGTAACCTTGTATATACAACCTTCTCGATAACTTTAGCAAACACCGATGGCATAGAAATAGGTCTAAAATTGTCAACATTATCAATGTCTCCCTTTTTATAAAGTGGCTTCACTACCGAGTACTTTAATCGGTCAGGAAACCGACCACTCCTAAATGAAAAGTTACAGATATGGCTGAGAACTGGGCTAACATACATAGAACAATACTTCAGTATTCTGCTAGATACCCCGTCATATCCATGAGAGTTCTTGGTCTTTAGTGATTTAATTATTAACTCAATCTCCCTCTTGTCAGTATCATGGAGGAGCATTTCAGGTAACAGTCTCGGAATACTTTTTCCTAACAGCGCTATATGATTCCCTGTTGGGACTAGGTTTCTATTTAGTTCACCTGCTATATTCAGAAAGTGATTATTAAATACTGTACATATATGCGACTTATCAGTAACACGGACATTCCCACTACGCACTGATTCTATATCCTCGACCTGTCTCTGCAGACCAGCAACTTCCTTTACGACTGACCATATGGTTTTAATTTTATTCTGAGACTTGGCTATTCTCTCTGCATACCACATACTTTTTGCCTTCCTAATAACATTTTTAAGCACCTTACAATACTGTTTGTAATGGGCTGCTGCATTTAGATTTTGACTGTTTCTAACGTTTTGATATAATTGCCACTTTGTTCTACAAGATATTCTTATCCCACTAGTCAGGCACCCAGGTTGCCTGTTTGTGCTAGTTCCCTGTTTTAAACGTTCTAACGGAAAGCAACTTTCAAAGAGCATGAGAAAAGTCTTGAGAAAAGCATTATATTTATCGTCTACTGTATCAGCACTATAAACATCTTGCCACTCTTGTTCCTTTATAAGGTTTACAAAGGTCTCTACAGCAACTGGATCAGCTTTCTTGAACAGCTGATGACTATATTTAACACGTGTTGCAGCACAAAAATCTTTTAAAGTTAAAATTTGTGCATCATGATCTGAAAGGCCATTCACCTTTTTGCTAACAGAATGCCCTTCTAGTAATGATGAATGAACAAAAATGTTGTCTATGGTTGTTCTACTGTTCCCTTGCACTCTCGTTGGAAAGAATACGGTTTGCATAAGATTATATCAATTAAAGAGGTCTACCAGCATCCTCTTCCTTGCACAACCACTTATACAATTAATACTGAAGTCACCACAGATAACTAACTTTTTGTATTTCCAATAAAGTGAACCAAGAACCTCCTCTAGCTTTAGCAAAAATGTTGTGAAATCGGAGTCTGGGGATCTATAAATAACAACAGTTAGAAGTTTAGCTCCGTTAAATTTAACCACACCTGCACAACATTCAAACACCTTTTCAGTGCAGTACTTTGAAACATCAATTGACTCAAATGGGATGTCGTTTTTCACATACATGGCTACTCCCCCACACCGCAAAAAGCTCCTCGAAAAGCTGCCAGCCAACCTGTATCCTGGTAAAGGAAGCCTCTGAATTCTTATTCTCACTCATGTTAAAATTTTACTTTTTCTAAGTTCCGCTACTACAATAAGAAGATGTTAAAAACCTGACTACAATAATCACAAACTTACTCTACAAGGGAAGTAACTACTATTATTAACAGTATTAATAAACAACAAATGAGAATATAGCAAAAGACTAATACAGAAAGAGAATCAAACGTCTAATGACACAGTAACGAAGCTGAAAACAGTTCCCTAAAGGTTCTTCTGAAATTATTTTACCAGAAAACACCAAGAACACCGGTTGAAGACTGCTAAAGTTCCTAAATAAACCACTATACACAAACAATTAATTAGTACTTAGCTTTCGATGCGCTGCTACAGCTGCAACTGCACACACTTTGTCGCGTAGCATATCGTACAAAAGTGAAGTAGGTTACAAGCAGCGGATCGTACAGTATGTACCATTCCCGTGGGAGAGTCCACCAATTGTACTGAACTTCCTTCTTCTGATTGGTCGGCACATTCGGGTGTTAGGCGCCAAAACGCCTAACTCCTCTTATTAATCATTTGTACACTTTTCATTGTTATTAACCCAGTTTTCAGTATGACAATCTCTCATGGTTACCCTGCGAGTCTACCGTTGTTGTTTATTAAATTTCACTAATTTTGAGAAACATAAGAGTAACGATATTACAATCGAAGTGGTTCGCACACCTTCGCGTCGCTTTGGTGCGCCTGGGAGACGAAGTACTTCGGCTGCGCTAGTCAGACATTTCGGGTGTTCCTTAGAGCCGGACATGTCGCTCTGTTTTGGACGGACAAGTCGTACTCTATATCGTAAGTTGCCAGAAAAGTTACCGTACTTTTAAGAAAGCTATGTCAAGTGTCGTAGAAGACAGTGTAAAAAGTGATTACTTAAAATATAAACAATCAAAATACATTATTAAGAAGTGTCGCCTACCATCATTGTCAGTACTACAGATCTTGCCCTCTGTAGATGCGGAGACAAACCTGGAGAGGTGGCATCCCACAAAAAAAAAAAGCACAAACGCAGGTTCAAGTTCGAGATGACAGCATAGCAGCCTCCGCCGAAGAAGATCCCACGACCGACGAGCTGTCTTCTGCGCTGGGGACACAACTTTGGAAGACGTCAGGTTAGTGGAAAGAACGGTTAGGGACTCTTATTCAATCTCTACAGATCTCTCCAACTTGCAGATCCGATTTCCAACACGACAACGAATTATTTATAATACCCTCGGAAACATACCAAGGATTTGTCGCCTCCATTCCGAGCAGAATCGCTGCTATTTTGCCCTACAAACGTGGACCCACGCCCTATTAAGCAGATGGTAGTAATGTTAAAGTCACTGGAAAGGATGCAGTGAAAGTGCTGCACTCAATATGTCAAAAAATATGGATCACGCAGCAGTGGCCAGAAGAATGGAAAAGATCAGTATTCATCCCCATTCCAAAGAAGAAAAGTTCTAAAGAATGCTCAGATTACCGAACAATTGCACTTATTTCACATGCTAGCAAAGTTGTGTTGAAAATCTTACAAAATAGACTTCGCCAATATCTAGATCGAGAGCTACCAGAAGAACAAGCTGGGTTTAGGAAAGGAAGAGGAACTAGAGATCAAATTGCTAACATTCGGTGGATTATGGAAAAAGCGAGAGAATTCCAGAAAGATGTGTACCTCTGCTTTATTGACTACGCCAAAGCCTTTGACTGCGTCAATCACAACAAATAATGGAACGTACTGAAAAACTTGGGTGTACCAGATCACCTCATTCATCTGATACGGAGTTTATACCTTGACCAAGAAGCCACGGTGAGAACTATGTACGGAACAACGAAATGGATAAAGATTCAGAAAGGGGTCCGGCAAGGCTGCATACTGTCACCGTACTTATTCAATCTGTATGCAGAACATGTCATGAGGAATGGGAGGCTAGATGAAGGAGAAACAGGATTTAAAATAGCTGGAATAGATGTAAACAACCTCAGGTACGCGGATGATACGATCCTGTTGGCAGAAAGTGAAGAAGAATTGAGAACACTCTTACTGAAGGTGAAAGACGAAAGTGAAAAAGCCGGTCTTATGCTGAATGTGAAGAAAACGAAAATTATGGCAACTAAACCTACCAATTCGTGGGTTATAGCAGGAGAAACCATGGAGGTAGTGACCACATTCAGTTATCTCGGTTCCCAGATCTCTGCTGACGGCGACTGCAGCCATGAAATCCGGAGACGCCTGTTGCTCGGTAGACAGGCGATGTCAAACCTTGACAAGGTTATAAGGTCCAGAGATATAACACTAGCAACAAAGATCCGTATTGTGAGGGCTATGGTCCTTCCAGTTGTGATGTATGGATGTGAGACCTGGACCATTAGCAAGGCTGAACGGCGAAGAATTGACTCCTTCGAATTGTGGAGTTGGAGGAAACTTCCTAGAGTTCCATGGACTGCAAAGAGAACCAACAGATCAATATTGGAGAAAATTAAACCAGATTGCTCCCTGGAAGGTCTAATGTTAAAACAAAAGCTGACCTACTTTGGACACACAATGCGAAGGCATGCCTCGCTGGAAAAAACATTAATGCTGGGGAAGATTGAAGGAACTAGAAGAAGAGGACGTCAGAGGATGAGATGGATCGATGGCATCACAGAAGCAATGTGTTCCAACCTGGAAGGTCTACGGGAGAAAGTACAAGACAGGAAAAAGTGGCGTGTTTTGGTTCATAGGGTCACGAAGAGTCGGAACCGACTAAACGAATAGAGAGAGAGAGAGAGAGAGAGAGAGAGAGAGAGAGAGAGAGAGAGAGAGAGTAATGTTTTGGCTAATCTATGTTTTCCTCTCTATATCTGCTATTGCTCCGAGACACCGGTCCGCCAGTGTGTACCGTGCCGGCCATCTAGGACAAGTTTTCTATGCGAACTTGGTAAAACAGTCAGGAACACTAGTGGCTACCAGCTCAACTGAAAGCACAACCAAGTTGCACATACAACAGTTCAATAAAGAGAATTGCTGTGTCTAAAGAGAGACGAAGACTACAAAAGTGACTCAGAACGTTACGAAAACAGTATAAAAAAACAGAGCTGCGCTGTCACAAAATCTACACCGCAGGGAGCGTAAGGATAAGGGCACGGAAAGCGTCTTGAAGAGTCTGAAATGAAATGGTTTACATGGTGTTCAGCGCGTCCTATTGGAAGATAACTAGTACTCATGTAGGTGAGACTATTCTCCCAATGGCGCAAGTATTGTTCTAGACAGCTGCCGTATACTAGAATACCTACTTGCCATACGACTATTCGCGGACGTAGACGTTTGTAGGCAGGGAAGTGGCAACGCTATAAAAAGATAGCTAAACACGGGATGATGTATGGAGGAGTTATGCTTGGTACAGGGGCTGGCGATAAACCCCCAACATACATAAATGTTACTTACTGCGCCCCAGTACGGCAAAGACATGTAATTGTTCCATTACTCTACTGCTGATCGTTCGCTGGAAGTGGCAAACTTGCCTATTTACGAGTATGCGCCCGGGGCGACATAAAATGGAACGACCGCGTAAAACTATTTGGAGGAAAAGCAAACGACTGGCTGAGACCCAGTGCAAGGATCCTAAAGAAATTTAACTCACCCACGAACGAAGTAGCTTCCAAAACCTCCGTGCAGTCATACAAGATCTGCAGTTTCCAGCGGAAAAAATATCGCTTCAGCAATATTAAGAAGGCACGGTATCGAGACAGTATTTACTCCAATAAGAAAGTTGTGGGAGTGTTTGACAACTGCAAAGGACATACACACGATCAACGCTTGTCATGGCAGGAAATACAGGATTTCTTGCACATGCGATCAAGTGTACATACCATTAAAATACAAAAAAATTGAAAAATCGGTCGTTTCGAGAAATGGTTTGTAAGAAATAAGGTCGATTATAAAAAGATCTGATGCGCCACATTCGCTGTACATGACTTTGTGCGTCATTGAAACGCGCGTCAAATGTTTCACTAAACTATTTTATTTCTTACTTTTACACGAACTATTTCACAGAACATTTGGCCGATTTTCTTTCAATTTATTTTTAATTTTCAAGTTTGTTCAGAAACCACGATCTTATTGACACTTCATTTGCTTACATAGCGTCTATTCGAAATATCCTGAACTTAGTTCCTGATTCGAAGGAGGCCATTTTAAAAATAAAATATGACATCACTGCGACTTTTAAACGCAAAATGAAGAAATGAACTTTTTCATACTTCTTTTACTAGCAGTATCTGTTCGTGGAATAGATCAATTTCTTTGCCCCCAAATCGCAAAGTTGTTTTTTGTTAATTACCCTGAATACTTTCACGCAAGTATTTTTGCAAAATTTACCTATTTCCTGCTGTTCGTTTGGTTAAGAAAATTGGACGGAAAATAATTGTACGATTTTCCCTCGTTTTCCTTAATTACCATGATTACTTTAAAGCAATTTTTCTGCAGAACTATGCTTCACGCTGGTTAGTTTGATACCACATTTGTCCATTTCCCCCTCATAGTTTGACTATGCAAATTCGGACAATAACCTATGGCGTAACTTATAGATAGTCTTGTTTTCTTTCCGCTCGTACACTGGACCGAAAGGAAGTATCAGCATGCGGCTTGAACAACACGAAAGCAATTGTCCGTGCAACATGCGTAAATCGGCTGCAGCAGAACATGCACTGCGGCCCGGGTCTCACGTAATTCCATTCTCTCACACTTCGGCTTTACCGAGGTCCGATCACTGCTGTGCTAGGTGTACAGAGTGGTGAAAAGAACATAAACAACTTTGACGTAACAGGAGGATTTAAATGAGCTGAGTAGTTGGCCTTGGTGCTAATTACAGTAAACAATGCCAACTTTTCCGCAGTGCAAGCTCCATAATACAGACGTTCCGCGGTTACGTGCAAATAATTTTGTCTGAGGAGCTTCTTCATCTTCGAAAATCAAGTAATGAAGGCTTTATAGCCTCTGAGGATGACTCCAGCACTAGCAGGCGAAATGGTAGGCACAGAAATGACCCTCAGACCGCGACCTACTGCCCATACAACTAAAGTCACCTAGGGTGCAACTACACGTTCTGTGCCTCTCATTTCGTTCTCGTTTGTCGATGTCTGCCAACCGCCATGTACGAGGCTGAGCATTCTACCCAATAGCGGCGACACAGAGTAGTAAGTCACCTTCCGGAGTTGCCGTCTCAGATATCTCTCGACAATGTTTGATCCAGCCCCTACCAATGTACGACCCTCGACATTTCTTTCCCATCCGGCTACAGCAACTGCAAATACACTCCTGGAAATGGAAAAAAGAACACATTGACACCGGTGTGTCAGACCCACCATACTTGCTCCGGACACTGCGAGAGGGCTGTACAAGCAATGATCACACGCACGGCACAGCGGACACACCAGGAACCGCGGTGTTGGCCGTCGAATGGCGCTAGCTGCGCAGCATTTGTGCACCGCCGCCGTCAGTGTCAGCCAGTTTGCCGTGGCATACGGAGCTCCATCGCAGTCTTTAACACTGGTAGCATGCCGCGACAGCGTGGACGTGAACCGTATGTGCAGTTGACGGACTTTGAGCGAGGGCGTATAGTGGGCATGCGGGAGGCCGGGTGGACGTACCGCCGAATTGCTCAACACGTGGGGCGTGAGGTCTCCACAGTACATCGATGTTGTCGCCAGTGGTCGGCGGAAGGTGCACGTGCCCGTCGACCTGGGACCGGACCGCAGCGACGCACGGATGCACGCCAAGACCGTAGGATCCTACGCAGTGCCGTAGGGGACCGCACCGCCACTTCCCAGCAAATTAGGGACACTGTTGCTCCTGGGGTATCGGCGAGGACCATTCGCAACCGTCTCCATGAAGCTGGGCTACGGTCCCGCACACCGTTAGGCCGTCTTCCGCTCACGCCCCAACATCGTGCAGCCCGCCTCCAGTGGTGTCGCGACAGGCGTGAATGGAGGGACGAATGGAGACGTGTCGTCTTCAGCGATGAGAGTCGCTTCTGCCTTGGTGCCAATGATGGTCGTATGCGTGTTTGGCGCCGTGCAGGTGAGCGCCACAATCAGGACTGCATACGACCGAGGCACACAGGGCCAACACCCGGCATCATGGTGTGGGGAGCGATCTCCTACACTGGCCGTACACCACTGGTGATCGTCGAGGGGACACTGAATAGTGCACGGTACATCCAAACCGTCATCGAACCCATCGTTCTACCATTCCTAGATCGGCAAGCGAACTTGCTGTTCCAACAGGACAATGCACGTCCGCATGTATCCCGTGCCACCCAACGTGCTCTAGAAGGTGTAAGTCAACTACCCTGGCCAGCAAGATCTCCGGATCTGTCCCCCATTGAGCATGTTTGGGACTGGATGAAGCGTCGTCTCACGCGGTCTGCACGTCCAGCACGAACGCTGGTCCAACTGAGGCGCCAGGTGGAAATGGCATGGCAAGCCGTTCCACAGGACTACATCCAGCATCTCTACGATCGTCTCCATGGGAGAATAGCAGCCTGCATTGCTGCGAAAGGTGGATATACAGTGTACTAGTGCCGACATTGTGCATGCTCTGTTGCCTGTGTCTATGTGCCTGTGGTTCTGTCAGTGTGATCATGTGATGTATCTGACCCCAGGAGTGTGTCAATAAAGTTTCCCCTTCCTGGGACAATGAATTCACGGTGTTCTTATTTCAATTTCCAGGAGTGTATTTTCATTCAATACACTGCTTAAGTCTAAAGTGTCTCTCTGATCGTCCCCAATACCTCGTTGCATTTCTATCTCGAGCAGATACAGGCCTGTTTTGCATTTACAATTTACTGGCTGACAACTACAATTACTCAACAGCCATCTGCAGTAAGTAATCTACCTGTTTATGTCGTAACCATATCCACCTAAGAGCAATTCTTGTGTAAGCGACTAGAATTTAGCATCTGAAAGAGCCCTGAGATAGAGATATGTAACACCTAGTAGTGCTGTGTCTAAAGGTCGTATTGTATGCCACTGGTTGCAGTGTAAGAGACTTCTACAAACCCCTGCAGTGTTCCATTAGCCGGCCAACACTTGAGGCACTTACGAATTCAGCTTACCCTTGGGGTAGGCTACACTCACTCGCTCAGTCTCTACCCAAAAAGCGTGCACAGTGGTAATGACGTCAAACCAAACATTTCTTAAACACTACACCTATGTGATCAAGTGTAGTAGAGTATCGACAGAGGCTGTTGTAGTGGTACAAGCAGCAATAAGATAAAGGATGGTGAAGTAGTAAAAAGAAAGAGAAACGGCGTAAGTAGAACTTAAGATGAAAAAGACGAATGGCATGACAAAAATGAAATAAGTGGCACAACTGGAGAGACGCTTAAGCAGTTAGCCGACCGCGGTGGTCGAGCGGTTCTAGGCGCTTCAGTCCGGAACCGCGCGACTGCTACGGTCGCAGGTTCGAATCCTGCCTCGGGCATGGATGTGTGTGATGTCCTTAGGTTGTTAGGTTTAAGTAGTTCTAAGTTCTAGGGGACTGATGACCTCAGATGTTAAGTCCCATAGTGTTCAGAGCTATTTGAACCATTTGCGCAAGCAGTTAAGTAAAGGGAGGCAACGGTGTAAGAAATCAAGAAGACTGCTTTGCAGCTGCTACCACACCGTTGGCAGAAATCTATCTGAATGCTTCTCCATGTGGGTAGCTACAGTAGAAGGATACCGAAAAAAGAAGTGATGTTATACGTGCATACAGCCAAGATATTCGACATGAAACATCGCATACTAAAGTTAATGGTGGATGGCATCTTGTTATATTAATTTAATGGCTCGCTTACGAAGAGCTAAACCTCATTGCCTTTAAAAAGCAATTTTCAGTATTTAATCGTAAACTATTTACAAAGTGCTCCAATTGGAAAGGTTATATGACAAGAATGCTCTCTGTAACTCCTACTCTTCAAAATATACATCGAAGAAGCAACGACGGAAATAAAAGGAAGATTCAAGAGCGGAATTAATATTTAGGGTGAAAGACTATCAATAATAGGATTCGCTGATGACATGGCTATTCTCAGTGAAAATGCAGAACAACAAGGGGAGATACTGAATAGAACAAACAGTCTAATGAATACAGAATACGGACAAGAGTACATCGAATAAACGCGAAAGTAATCAGGAGGACATACGTGACCAGAGGTAAACTTCACACAAAAATTCGGGATCACGAAATAGTCGCAGTTAAGGATGTCTGCTACCATCTAAACAAAATGGCGCATGGCAGACGAAGGAGGGTGTAACACCCCAAATATAGAACCCACAATTACCACCCTTTTGTTGCAAAAGAAATAGCAAAATTAGCCATCCTGACAGTGACGGCAGCTTCTGATAACAAAATTTACACTATTGTTAGTTTGATTAACAGGGATGTTATATAAATACTAATGATTGTCATAAAGAAAGGACTGAATGAAAGAATACCATGTGATACAAAACAGAAACTTTAAAGAAAGAATTCAAAAATTATTATTTACGAAGATTAAAGCCCAGACTATAAATCGACCAAACGTAACATTTATCCTAGAACAGAGTTGTAGTCGCATCGAGATGTATGTTCGCTGTGACTACAATGTACCTCGGCAATGGAGATGTTAACTTTACTTCTCTCTTGTACTCTGGCAACAGTAGTACGCTTGTTAAGAGCTACTAGATTGTTTTAAAACCGATCTGAAGTTTAAAGTTTTACGACACAGACTGGAAATACTACTCAGAAATCGGACTACAGTAGGATCATCTTTACCGATAGACAAATAACGGGATTTTTACGTATGTGAAAGAAAAATGAATCGTGCGATTACTGATTTGTGATGAGACTTATCCTTCGTGATACTTAATAGTCACGAATATCTAAGGAATGATCGCCGACATAAACTCGGTTATTAGACTTGGGTAGGCTACAACTAAACGCAATCACGAAGAAATTACAATTTCGCCGTCTTGTCAGAAGTTGACGTCAAGGTCAGAATTACTGATGTTAACTTACGCAATACCCTGAATGACATATCGGTGTGTGCGCTCGGCTTAGGGACAAACAATAATTACGAAAGACAATAAACCTTAATTCAAATTAATTCTTCTTGTCGCCTACATTATTTAATGGACATTTCAAAAAATGATTCAAATGGCTCTGAAGACTATGGGACTTAACTACTGTGGTCATCAGTGCCCTAGAACTTAGAACTACTTAAACCTAACTAACCTAAGGAAACCATACACATCCATGCCCGAGGCAGGATTCGAATCTGAGTCCGAAGCGGTCGCGCGGTTCCAGACTGTAGCGCCTAGAACCGCTCGGCCACTCCGGCCGGCAATGGACATTTAAAGCATATTTGTGGAATTGACTGAGTCTTCGGATAACATAAAAGTGCCAAGTGAATTAGTGATAATTTAAATGTGAACAGCAATAACTGTACAACAAAATTACGACGCATTGCTCAACGGTATGTTATCTCTGGAATTACGTCGTGTACTTGTATAATACCCGACGTAGCGACGCCTTAACGACGGAATAATAACTAACAACTTAATATCCTCGCAAAATTCATAATGTGGCCTCGGCTTGGGTGATGGAATGATGATTGAAGACACTATTTTTTAACGTTCGAGTAACCATTCTCAACCCGGGCATACGAACTATAGTCACAAAGTTCGCGTAAACTGGAGGGTCTGTCGCGAACACGCAACGGACTTTGGCTATTTCAGGTCAATGGAGGCATCGCGTTATCGAGTGGTGCAGTCGCTACATTTATAAGTGAAGTAGATCGACAGACAATGAACACAACTGCTTTCATTACAAGCAAGGGCGGCGCACACACTCCAGTGTGCTGCTCCATCGAGACAGTCATATCATTTTCCAGATACAATATCTGAAAATAACGAAACGACGCGAGGAGTTTGTTCGTTTTCTAACAATTACAGATTGGCGTTGTGGTGATCGACGGCCGCCGTCCCACGTCATCTCGACTGGGACAACCATCACCATCGAGCCGAGAGAGAACAGCGTCACAATGGGGAACATAAAAAGCAAGCCAATGCACACAAATAGGGTATTCTTGATCAAAAAAACCTACAGGTACCAAACTTAGTCTTTGAGGTGAGGAAGAAATTTCTGAGAATGAACGTTTGGAGCACTGCATAGCATGGTAAAGAACGTGGACTGTGGGAAACCCGGAAAAGGAGAGAGTCGAACGTTTCATATGTGAGGCTATAGCAGGAAGTTGAAAATTACGTGCACAGATAAGACTGAAAATGAGAAGGTTTTGCACAGGACCGGCGAAGAGGGGGACATGTGGAAAGCATTGTCAAGAAGGAGGGTCGGGATGATAGGACATGTGTTAAGACAACACGGGATAACTTCCATTGTACATGAGGGAAATATAGAGGGTAAAAACTGTATGTTGTTGTGGTCTTCAGTCCAGACATTGGTTTGATACAGCTCTCCATGCTACTCTATCCTGTGCGAGCCTCTTCATCTCCGAACAACTACTGCAGCCTAAACCCTTCTGAATCTGCTTAGTGTATTCATCCCTCTGTCTCCTTCTGCTAGTTTTACCCTCCATACTTCCTTCCAATACTAATTTGGTGATCCCTTGGTGCCTCAGAACGTGTCCTACCACCCGATCCCTCCTTTTAGTCAAGTTGTGCCACAAATTCATCTTGTCCCCAATTCTGTTCAGTACCTCCTAACTAGTTAAGTGATATACCCATCTAATCTTCAGCCTTCATCTGTAGCACCACATTTCGAAAGCTTCTATTCTCTTCTTGTCTAAACTATTTATGGTCCATGTTTCACTTCTATACGTGGCTACACTCCATACAAATAATTTCAGAAAGGATTTCCTGAAACTTAAATCTATACTCCTGTTAACAAATTTCTCTTCTCCAGAAACGCTTTCCTTACCACACACAGCCAGTCCACATTTTATATCCTCTCTATTTTGGCCATCGTCACTTATTTTTCTTCCCAATTAGCAAAACTCGTGTACTACTTTAAGTGTCTGATTTCCTAATATAACTCCCTCAGCATTACCTGATTTAATGCTTCTACATTCCATCATCCTCGTTTTACTTTTGTTGATGCTCATCTTATATCCTCCTTTCAAGACATTGTCCAATCCGTTCAGCTGCTCTTCGAGGTTGTTTACTGTCTCTGAGAGAATTACAATGTCATCGGAAAATCACAAAATTGTATTTCTTCTCCATGGATTTTAATTCATACTCCAAATTTTTCTTGTTCAATATGCGGAATGAATAACATCGGGCATAGGCTGCAACCCTGTCTAACTCCCCAACCACTGCTTCCCTTCCGTGCACCTCGGTTCTTGTAACTGCTATCTGGTTTCTGCATAAATGGTAAATAGCCTTTCGCTTTCTGTATTTTACCCCTGCCACCTTCAGAACTTGAAAGAGAGTATTCCAGCCAACTTTGTCAAAAGCTTCCTCTAAGTCTACAAATGCTATAAACATAGGTTTACCTTTCGTTAATCTATCTTCTGAGATAACTTGTAGAGTCGGCATTGCCTCGGCTGTTCAAAACTGACCTTCCCCAAGATCGGCTTCTATCGGTTTTCCATTCGTCTGTAAGGAATTCATGTTAGCATTTTGCAACCGTGACTTATGAAATTGATAGTTTCGTAATATTCTCACCTGTCAACATCTACTTTCTTTGGGATTGGAATTATTATATTCCTCCTAAAGCCGGAGGGTATGTCGCCTGTCTCTTTCACCTTCCTCACCAGATGGAAGAGTTTTGTCTTAGCTGGCTCATCTAAGGCTATCAGTAGTTCTAATAATGGAACAATGTCTACTCCCAGAGCCTTGTTAAAAAACAAAAAATGTTCAAATGTGTGTGAAATCTTATGGGACTTCACTGGTAAGATCATCAGTCCCTAAGCTTACACACTACTTAACCTAAACTATCCTAAGGACAAACACACACACCCAAGGCCGAGGGAGGACTCGAACCTCCGCCGGGACCAGCTGCACAGTCCACGACTGCAGCGCCTTAGACCGCTCGGCTAAGGCCTTGATTCGACTCAGGTCTTTCAGTGCTGTGTCAAATTCTTCACGCAGTCTCATACCTCACATTTCATCTTCATATACGTCCTCTTTCATTTCCATAATATTGCCCTCAAGTACATCGACCTTGTATAGACCCTCAATATACTCCTTCCACCTTTCTGCTTTCGCTTCTTTGCTTAGGACTGGTTTTCCATCTGCGCTCTCGATATTCATACAGGTGGTTCTCCTTTCTCCAAAGGCCTCTCTAATTTCCCTGTAGGCAGTACCTATCTTACCCCTAGCAATTTGTGCTTATACATCCTTACATTTGTTCTCTAGCCATCCCTGCTTAGCCATTTTGCACTCCCTCTCGATCTCATTTTTGAGACGTTTGCAATCCTTTTCGCCTGCTTCATTTACTGCATTTTTACATTTTCTCCTTGTATCAATTAAATTCAATATATCTTCTGTTACCCAAGGATTTCTACTAGCCTTCGTATTTTTACCTACTTGATCCTCTGCTGCCTTCATATCTGAAAGATACCCTTTCTACTTCTAACGTATTTCTTTCCCCCGTTCTTGTCAATCATCCCCTAATGCTCTGTTACTCTCTACAACCTACGGTTTTTCAGTTTAATCAGGATCCATCTCCTTAAATTCCCACCTTTTTGCAGTTCCTTTAGTTTTAATCTATAGTCCATAAACAATAAATTGTGGTCAGAGTCCACATCTACCCCTGGAAATGTCTTACAAATTAAAACCTGGTTTCTAAATCTCTGTCGTACCATTATATAATCTGTCTGAAACCTTCCAGTGTCTCCATGCATCTTCCACGTATACAACCTTCTTTTATGATTCTTGAACCAAGTGTTAGCTATGATTAAGTTATGCTCTGTCCAAAATTCTACCAGGCGGCTTCCTCTTTCATTTCTTACCCCCATTCCATATTCACCTACTACGTTTCCTTCTCTTCCTTTTCCTACTATTGAATTCCAGTTCTCCATGACTATTAAATTTTCGTCTGCCTAAACTATCTGAATAACTTCTTTTATAGCCTGACATATTTCTTCAATCTCCTCATCATCTACGGATCTAGTTGGCATATAAAGTTGTACAAAGGCTATGGTATGCATGGACTTCGTGTCTAACTTGGCTACAATAATGCATTTACTACGCTGTTCGTAGTAGCTTATCCGTGTTCCTATTTTTTTCCATTTATTATTAAACCTACTCCTGCATTACTCCTATCTGATTTTGTATTTATAAACCTGTATTCACCTGAGCAAAAGTCTTGTTCCTCCTGCCACCGAGCTTGACTAATTCCCACTGTATCTAACTTTAACCTATCCATTTCCCTTTTTAAACTTTCTAACCTACTATCCCAATAAGAGATCTGATATTTCGTGCCCTGATCCATAGAACGCCAGTTTTGTTTCTCCTGATAAGATGTCGTCCTAAGTAGTCCCCGCCCGCCTGCCGTTGTGGCCGAGCGGTTCTAGGCTCTTCAGTCCGGAACCGCGCTGCTGCTACGGTCGCAGGTTCGAATCCTGCCTCGGGCATGGACGTGTGTGATGTCCTTAGGTTAGTTAGGTTTAGGTAGTTCTAAGTCTAGGGGACTGATGACCTCAGTTTAAGTCCCTTAGTGCTTGTAGCCATTTGAACCATTTTGAAGTCCCCGCCCCGAGATCCGAATGGGGGACTAGTTTACTTCCGGAATATTTTACCCAAGAGGACGCCATCATTTAATGATAAAGCTGCATGCCCTTGGGAAAAATTACGGCTGCAGTTTCCCCTTGCTTTTAGTCGTTCGCAGTACGAGCATAGCAAGGTCGTTTTGGTTGATGCCACAAGGCCAGATCAGTCAGTCATCCAGACTGTTGCCTTTGCAACTACTGACAAGGCAGCCGCCCCTCTTCAGGAACCACACGTTTTTCTGGTCTCTCAACACATACCCTTTCGTTGTGGTTACATCTATGGTACGGGTATCTGTATCGCTGAACCGCAGGCAAGCCTCCTCACCAACGGCAAGGTCCATAGTTCATGGGGGGGGGGGGGGGGGGAGGGGAGTGGAGAGAGAGATTAGAATATACCCAACAAATAATTGAAGGCATTGGATGCAAGTGCTAATAAATGAAGAGGCTAGAAATAACAAGTTGCGTATCATATTACTAAACATGAGCAACACCCGAATATTATTGCTGGACTATGTAAACCTGTAGGTTTAGTTCCGAAATGGGATCAGAAATTAAGCAGTTTTATCAGCTGTTGCAACTAGGACGCAGTAAGAAGTGACTGAACTGTGCTTTTACATTCGTCATCCATTCGTATCTTCACACAGCTTATCAAGTGAACTTCTCAAGCAAGCATTGTGATTAAAAGACGAAGAATTGCTGGGGACCGAAAAATAAAAGAATGCACAGCTTTGCGTGCTGCTCAGATCGGCGACGTGGGCGTCGGTGTGGCTAAATCTAAACCTACATCCACAACTCCATGTACTTCCTACCATCAGCCGCTATATGCTCGGCATTAGCAATCAAGCAGGCATGCGTTAACGTACCGTTTCTGTGTAAACATTTGCGAAGTCTGTGTTCTATACGCGAATAGGGTATTAAAACACAAGTGTAGTGTTTGTGTTAAATACTGTAGCGCCACGACAATGTACCGAGTGGCGGTTAACATTGTTAGTACATAGTAACATACTGTAGCTAAATGCAGCTTACTTTACTAGCACACGATATATTGCAATTGCGTCAACAAGTAAATTTCCGAAAGTCATTCGACACTGTGCCACATTGTCGCTAACAAGCATAAAACACTATCACCCGTAGAATCTTCAAAGATATGAGATTACTGTTGTTGTTGTTGTTGTCTTCAGTCCTGAGACTGGTTTGATGCAGCTCTCCAAGCTGTTCTATCCTGTGCAAGCTTCTTGATCTCCCAGTACTTACTGCAGCCTACATCCCTCTGAATATGCTTAGTATATTCATCTCTTGGTCTCCCTCTACGATTTTTACCCTCCACGCTGCCCTCCAATACTAAATTGGTGATCCCTTGATGCCTCAGAACATGTCCTACCAACCGATCCCTTCTTCTAGTCAAGTTGTGCCACAAACTCCTTTTCTCCCCAATTCTACTTAATACATCCTCATTAGTTATGTGATCTACCCACCTAATCTTCAGCATTCTTCTGTAGCACCACATTTCGAAAGCTTCTATTCTCTTCTTGTCCAAACTATTTATCGTCCATGTTTCACTTCCATACGTGGCTACACTCCATACAAATACTTTCAGAAAAGACTTCCTGACACTTAAATCTATACTCGATGTTAACAAATTTCTCTTCTTCAGAAACGCTTTCCTTGCCATTGCCAGTCTACATTTTATATCCTCTCTACTTCGACCATCATCAGTTATTTTGCTCCCCAAATAACAAAACTCCTTTACTACTTTAAGTGTGTCATTTCCTAATCTAATTCCCTCAGCATCACCCGACTTCATTCGACTACATTCCATTATCCTCGTTTTGCTTTTGTTGATGTTCATCTTATATCCTCCTTTCAAGACACTATCCATTCCGTTCAACTGCTCTTCCAAGTCCTTTGCTGCCTCTGACAGAATTACAATGTCATCGGCGAACCTCAAAGTTTTTATTTCTTGTCCATGGATTTTAATACCTACTGCGAATTTTTCTTTTGAGATCACCCGGAATAATTTTTTCAAGTAATAGAATGCAATACGCTATATTGAACGGAGAATGTTCAGCATAAGCGAAAGTAACAAACATCGTGTGTGCCACAGGGAAGCGTTTTATGAAACAGTGTGAGCGGCACTACAGGGTTTTTCACCGACGATGCTGCTGCCCGCAGAAAGGTATGAAGAGTTGCCAGTTTTTAAGGAGACGCGGAAGGCCTCTGACAAAATGTGTTACTGGTGCAAGCATTGGCACTGGGACAGTTCGCCTCACAAGTCTTCAGACATTTCATGACTTTGTATTAGTTTTCTTTCAAGTTAGGTTGGAACGCGATACGCATTATAGTGTCTCCTAATTAGGGCATACGAAGATGTCACAGTTGAGAAGCGGCGACCGACCGATGCCACAGACAGGCGGAAAACGCTACGACTGGTACACAGGGTCGTCCTGTGGCACAGAGCTGTGGGGTGGGGCCAATAGAGGTCGTGAGGGAAGCACTGAGCCGGCCGAAGTGGCCGCGCGGTTCTGGCGCTGCAGTCTGGAACCGCGAGACCGCTACGGTCGCAGGTTCGAATCCTGCCTCGGGCATGGATGTCTGTGATGTCCTTAGGTTAGTTAGGTTTAACTAGTTCTAAGTTCTAGGGGACTAATGACCTCAGCAGTTGAGTCCCATAGTGCTCAGAGCCATTTGAACCATTTGGAAGCACTGAGCGACGGCAGATGCCCGCTGTCCAACACCCAAATCGATGATACTCAGTAACAAATAGCTGTGTCAGCAAATGGCCACAAATGAGGAGCGAAGCACAAATATCTTCGTAAGCTTATTGCTTATCTTTATACCACTGTTTTGAAGTGTCTTCAAAGAGCTGATACGCCAAAATCAAAAGTGCAGAAGGTCTCACGAACGCTTACGGAAATATTGAACTGAAATCTAGTGTATTGCGAAGTCCATCGGCTCTAGAGCCTCGCAGGGGTAACACAGCGTACCACTTCTGTTTCAGGAACACGTGCGAGTATTTATAGCAAAGGTGAGCGCCTAGATCTCTTGGTTGTCATACCACGTGGCATTTAATATGACGTTGTATGAGTACAGCATCTATGAGTCACAACTAAAATCAGTCAACTCATACGTGGATGTAATAATTTTTAAGTATATGAAGTGGAATGAACACACAGGTTCAGTCGCATGTAAAGTAGGTTGCAGACCCTGGTTCATTGGTGGTGTACTGGGAAAAAGCAGTGATTCGACAAAGGATTGCTTACAACACACTGGTGTGATCCGTCCTAGAAAACAGCTTAATACAAAATTGTTAGGGCTTTCCTGGCCACTTGTTGACAAACTTCCTGTTGGCTTCTGTCTCGGGCTCTTCGGCCGACGTTCGTCTGCTGGTTTTTCTGAAGTTTCACCAGCACATGTGGCTGGTACTGTCAAAGCTTCGCCCTTCAGTCCACCACCAGCAATGAAGGGTGAAGCTTTGACAATGCTAGCCACATGTGCTGGTGAAACGTCAGAGAAATCATAAGACGAACGTCGGCCGAAGAGCCCGAGACAGAAGCCAACAGGCAGTTTGTCAATACAGCTTAAGTTTGCGCGGCCCATACAAATATAAATAGCTGGGGATATTGGACGTGTGCAAAGAAGGACAACATGAACGGTAAGAGCGCTGCCGAAATGCTGATCAATGTGATCTGGGAGGTGCTTGAAGAGAGAGGAAGTCTGCAAAAACCTGCAAATCAAGTTCCAAGGAAACAGTTATGTGAGGAATCCAGGTGTATATATAGGGTCATATGTAAGTACCTCGAGGGTTTCAGAAGAGAACTACGCGAAAACTGCAAACTATACAGAAAACAGACACACATCAGTTGGCAGCGCATCTCTCTAAGTTTTTAGCCCACCCAAGTGCTCAGTATGGGCACTGGGCACCATTCGTGATGCGGCAGACGTCAATACATCATTGCTATTCAGTCAAGTCAAAGTAATCCAATCAAAGAACCAAAAATAAGGAAAGAACCGTAAAGTGGCAAATTTTTGTACAGTGGTAGGTGGGAATGTCATGAACAACATACTGTAACTCCTGACCAGTGGGGTGTGAGCTTTGGGGGGGGGGGGGGGGCGGCTTTTAAAGGTAACTTTTTATATTTTTTGTGGAATAACTCGAAGACAGCGGTTCCTAAGGAAAATGTATCTCAGTACAAGATTAAACTACATTGAATTTCCTACGAAATTTTTCCGCGTTGCAAGGGATGGAAAGTAGCGCATTATCAAAAACAGTGCTTTAATGGTATAAAATTAATATTTACTTTTACATGAAGTGGGTTAAGAACCAGTATTAAATGTGTGCACCATGTCTAACCCCAGTAGAGCCGTGTCAAGGGATAAATTAAGTTCTGGTAGCATAACGCGGCGGAGCGCAGAGGCGCGGAGGAAGGTACGTCGCCAGATTGTGTTCATGCACCTCCCTCCTCCGTAAGTCTGCAAACTGAACAGCGTGCAGCTTATTCCCCGCTCTACCCCACAACGTCACAAGAAGCAACTGCAAAGTGTTTCACAAAGTTATAACGATGGTCCGCAGCCGCTTTCTGAAGCATCGGCAACGCAACGAGAAAACGTGCTCGGAGATGTTTATTTTCCACAAAGTGCATACATTACGGATGTGAGTTACTACAAATACGAGTGCGAGAAACACATATGGGGAAATTCTACATACAAATCTGCACACTTTGTAGTATTCTTCTCGAAAGGCTACTTTCCCCGCCAGGAGCGCTACTCACTTTTAATTATGCAGACAAACTCTACCCCCCTTCCTCCGCCCCCAAGGCAAGATTCGTTTAGTTTTGTGCTGGGATACATTTTCACTAGGAATCTAGGTTTTCGAGTTACTGAAAAAAATGGGGAAGTGCCCTTTAAATGTCACCCCCGACCCTTCCCCGTCACAACGCTCACATCCCACTGGTCCCACTTTTTAGTACGTTGTTCACGACACTTCCTCCTGCCACTGACTACATGATTTTTCCCCTATTCCGCCTTTTTTGGTCTTCGTTGGCTGGGCCATAGCAGCAACGACAAAAACCGGTCTGTTCATTGTGTTGCCTATCTGCACCTGCGAACTAATACGATGCGACAATACGGAGCAGATGATTGGTCTGATCTTCCGACGCACCTGCCTCGTAGTGGCGTGCTACTACGCCATGGGGCATATTAAGTATCGAAATTCTGAGAGCTGCTCTATAAACACATGAGCGTCATTTTCACGCTTCCGTACCTCAATCGGTAAAAACGGAACCCTTTGTTGCCCGTTTGTCTATTTGTCTGTCTGTCTGTCCGACTGTTAAGACCCGTTTTTGTCTGGAACGGCGGGAGGTGTCTAGTTGAAATTTATATTAAATACTAAGGTCCATGTTTCCTTAGCGGTTTTACCGAGCGAGGTGGCGCAGTGCTTAGACACTGGACTCGCATTCGGGAGGACGACGGTTCAATCCCGCGTCCGACCATCCTGATTTAGGTTTTCCGTGATTTCCCTAAATCGCTCCAGGCAAATGCCGGGATGGTTCCTTTCAAAGGGCACGGCCGACTTCCTTCCTCGTCCTTCCCTAATCCCATGAGACCGATGACCCCGTTGTCTGGTCTCCTTCCCCGAAACAACCAACCAACCTTAGCGGTTTAAGATATTTAAGCTTCTAAGTCAGCGCAGCCGAAAGATACGGCCATATATGGCATATATTTTGATGCTCGCAAACTCAGTCATGAAAGCCAGTAGATGAACTATCTCTATATCTGTTGCGCCTGGTGGTCTAGTTCCGTATGGCTTGTAGTTTCGGCACAGTCCTCTTCTGAAACCCCAGGGGTACTTACGAATAGCCCCATACTACAGTCTTACAAGTACCGATCCCATAAGGCACGCTAAGACAAAATTCGACGACCTGCAACGTGTACAGAGGCATTGAAACAGTCATTCTAGCCGTACGGCACGCGTGAATGTCCCGGGTAGGAATCCTAACTTGAAGACGCAATGGGAAGCGTCCACTAGGATGCACTTCACAGCGATTTGCAGAGCAGACTACAAGCGCTTATTTTATGTGGGACAAGAAAACTAAACTGGTATGTTGCAACAACCAGCTCAGGAATCACTACAAGTAAGTGCTTTATCCACACATGGGCTTTCTGTGTTGAGTGACAGTCAGAGCAATTCTATGTTGGCGCCAGCAAAGCCTGGGGATAAAGTGGTTCGACAGGTTCGTGACCAAACAGAGAAGCAACAAGTAGAGCCCCTCTTATAATAACGACAAATGAAAGGTAACGTCATACCAATGAGAAGGCGACCGACAGCACGTTACGCCGCTTCCTTTGGACACAAAATTGAAAATATAAAATAGTATCCAAAGCTCAATAAAAGCCCCAAAATCCAAGATCCAAATTTCAAGTCCCACTGGAATAGCATCACTTGAATGGTAGCAAATGTATAGAAAAGAGTATAAAGTGACTTAATGTTTTGAAAACGGAAAGAAAAGAAATAGAATCAATTAGTTTCAAATTAAAATAATAGTAGATCGCAAAGTAGTGTACTTATAGATCGCGGAATGAGTGAACTCAAAGAATACTCCCTGTGAGTACTCTTTGAGGACACTGCGTCATACAGAAGAGAAAAGTCTGAAATTGTTAATGTGCTGTGACGATCAGTTTGGCTTTAGGAAAAGTAAAGGGACGAGAGAGGCAATTCTGACGTTACGGCTAATAATGGAAGCAAGGCTAAAGAAAAATCAGGACACTTTCATAGGATTTGTCGACCTGGAAAAAGCGTTCGACAATATAAAATGGTGCAAGCTGTTCGAGATTCTGAAAAAAGTAGGGGTAAGCTATAGGGAGAGACGGGTCATATACAATATGTACAACAACCAAGAGGGAATAATAAGAGTGGACGATCAAGAACGAAGTGCTCGTATTAAGAAGGGTGTAAGACAAGGCTGTAGCCTTTCGCCCTTACTCTTCAATCTGCACATCGAGGAAGCAATGATGGAAATAAAAGAAAGGTTCAGGAGTGGAATTAAAATACAAGGTGAAAGGATATCAATGATACGATTCGCTGATGACATTGCTATCCCGAGTGAAAGAGAAGAAGAATTAAATGATCTGCTGAACGGAATGAACAGTCTAATGAGTACACAGTATGGTTTGAGAGTAAATCGGTGAAAGACGAAGGTAATGAGCAGTAGTAGAAATGAGAACAGCGGGAAACTTAACATCAGGATTGATGGTCACGAAGTCAATCAAGTTAAGGAATTCTGCTACGTAGGCAGTAAAATAACCAATGACGGACGGAGCAAGGAGGACATCAAAAGCAGACTCGCTATGGCAAAAAAGGCATTTCTGGCCAAGAGAAGTCTACTAATATCAAATACCGGCCTTAATTTGAGGAAGAAATTTCTGAGGATGTACGTCTGGAGTACAGCATTGTATGGTAGTGAAACATGGACTGTGGGAAAACCGAAACAAAAGAGAATCGAAGCATTTGAGATGTGGTGCTATAGACGAATGTTGAAAATTAGGTGGACTGATAAGGTAAAGAATGAGGAGGTTCTACGCAGAATCGGAGACGAAAGGGATATGTGGAAAACACTGATAAGGAGAAGGGACAGGATGATAGGACATCTGCTAAGACATGAGGGAACGACTTCCATGGTACTAGAGGGAGCTGTAGAGGGCAAAAACTGTAGAGGAAGGCAGAGATTGGAATATGTCAAGCAAATAATTGAGAACGTAGGTTGCAAGTGCTACTCTGAGATGAAGAGGTTAGCACAGGAAAGGAATTCGTGGCGGGCCGCATCAAACCAGTCAGTAGACTGATGACACACAAAAATAAAAAAAAATATTAAAAAAAATTATCATTAAACTTGCAGTAGATAGATCAGCAACCTTGAGTATATCTTTACGTAAAGCCAAGACAGGAAAAGACCCGAACTTGTCTTAACTGATTATCATACAGGGAAGACTGAACTTTGTCCAAAACTGTTAGTAATTTACCGACATATGAAGTGAACATTGGCAATGAATTGTGAGAAAGTACTGAAGTTTCGTTAAAGTAGGAAAAGTTACTTCCTTAATACAATGATAGGACGTGAATAGTATAGAATAAACCAGCATATAGTGGATTCACTGTGTGACATTTCTTTCAACCCTTTTAATATTGTGTGTTTAAGAAATATTTATTTGTGCGACGACATAGATTAATAAGAGAGCGCAGCATACATAAATATTCTTTGCCGCGTTAGACAGTTATTGTACCGATTCGAACTATTAAGCTTACGTAAACTGAAAACTTTAGGGGAGAAACTATTGCCGTACATGGACTGTAGCCATAATTAGCACAAGGATAGCCACTGGCGTGCAACTACAGGTAGCTGTGCTCGAACACGTCGGGGAGCAAATAATTATTTGAACTGGTCTGTGTCATTGATACGCACTCGGCGTGAATACAGTGCAGCAGGACAGATTTTTTTCTGTGTAATGTTCCTTATAAGAATATATATATTCTACCGCTAGTTGGTTGGAGCATGAATTTCATCAACGAACATTTCCAACATACCTTAAGAGGAGCAGTTACAAGCATCAGATGAAGATGGTAAACTACACTCATACATTAGATATTTAAGGTTAATATTAAGAGTGAGTATGAAAGGGCATGAAAACGTCAAGTTGGTAGCAGGGAAAGCATGGTGATTACTGGAGTGTGTGGAACATACATAAAAGGAAGCGAATACGAGACATTAGTGCGATCAGATCCACACTACTGCTCCAGCATTTGGAATCCTTATCAGGTAGGCATCACAGCAGACGTTCGATGAACCTTCTACCAGGCACTTCACTGCGAATCGCAGAGTAAAGATATAGATGTAGAATTTAGAATCATAAGTCTAGGATCCTAATAGATTGGTGCTGCCTATGTGAAGATATAACAGAGATACAGTTGGAAAGTAAATGTGATCTGCAAGAAAAGCGACGTTTAGGCGAAGCCCTGCAGGGTAAATTTAGTGTTTCAGAATTCGAGGAAGATTCTACAGGTAGGCACCGTGCGAGTAAGATGAAAGAGATAAGGGTGCGTACCGGATAGAGATCACAAACGGAGCGAGTATGTGTCTAATGCTGAGGGTTGCACATTTTACGAATCAAGGCGCCGCTGTTAGTGCTACACTGGCTTCTTCTTTCCCGGTAGGGTTCTGCGAAAATGACAAATGACGAGTCTGAGAACGTGGCCACTGTGGTTGCTTCCTATTGGTCGATTTGTTCTCTCCTACTGAAGTGTGCAGGTTTGAAAGACTAGTCGTGATGAAATACGGAAGCTGAATACACGATCGTGCTGTTGCAAAGTGCCACCGACAAGACGAAAATCACCGATTCTCGGGATCAGATGGCCTCTAACGAAGCTGTGTTTGTGCAACTGTGGACGGTGTGAGACGAAAATTAAGTGACGCACTTTATACAACTGCACATGGGCTCCACGAGACGAAGAGTGATCTCCGGAGAAAGTTCTATTGTATACTTCACGCTTCAGATAAAAAATATACGAAGATCGTCCAAGGCAAAGACGATGGTTGTATTCTTGATTATTCCTTCTCCATTAAGAGAAAGCATATGAGCTCACTCAAGCAAAAACAGGGTGCAGGCAACTTCAATTTGTGGGCTAATAGCGATTTCTCTAAATTATCATTCAGTTCTTTTACGTTTTCGAAGGCTGCTGCAAATTTACGATGGCTATTCGGAAAGTAAGGAACGATAGGTCGCGAAATGGAAACCACCGTGTAAATCAAAACCGTTTTATTTGCAGCAGTTAGCTACAACTTCCAGCTACTTATTTCCACGGTCGCCGATCCGACTTAGACGTTTTTCGCAGCGTTATACCAAGTTTCCAATACTCTCGTTATAGAAGGCAGCCGCCAGCGCTTTCCACCAATTCTCTACGCTGGCCTGCAGCTTGTTGTCTGTGCCAAAATGTTGCCTTCATAGCAGAGATGAAACTCAAAGGGAGACAATTACGGGCTGTACTGTGGGTAATCAAAGATTTCCAATTGAAAACGATGCCGGAGCATCTTCATTGCCCCTACAGAATGCGGCTGAGAATTGTCTTGAAGAAGAAAGCGCACGACAGTTATGTAATGTCAGCTGCGTAGCTTCAGGCGAAATTTCTCACCAGGCCCTCGTACTCGGCGGGCGACACTATTGTTCTAGATATCTTTATGTTCTCCCTGTGTGCTCAGAACTAAAAAGAATGACGTAACGCAATCGACGGGCATACTAGAGACACTGTTCAACACACCTGTGCAAAACTTAATCGGATTTTCACTGTGGTTTCCATTTCGCGACCGATAGTTCCTTACTTTCCCAATAACCCTCGTATTTTAATACTTGACCACGATTTAGGGAACACACTTCACCCTAGTATTCCGTTTTCTTGTAATGTTGTCACAGACTCAGTAACGCGTCGAAAGTGTGTGTATATATATCAACGAAATTCTTAGAAATTCTCTGGACAGAGGTTAAATGCAGACATGCTCATAAATTAAGGATAATGCTGATACATGGTGAAACAACGCTCTGGTGAGCGGCTTGTGGGTTTAAATCACCTCGGGGTATGACCATGGGGTGCATTTGACCTGCGGTCGTCGCACGGTGGCGCTGGCAGCAGTCCACATACGCAGAGGTGTGTTGGTGCATTTCAAAATACGGCGCAGCGAGTAAGTGTGCAAACGTTTTCAGACGAGCTAATGGTGACAGTGTGTTGAAAATGGCTCAAAGAACACATATTAACGACGCTATAAGTGTTAGAATACTAGGGCGACTGGAGGCTGGCGAAAAACAGCAGGTCGTAGCAAAGGCCCTCCGTGTGCCACAAAGTGTGATCTCAAGATTATGGCAACGATTCCAGCAGACAGGAAACGTGTCCAGGCGCTACAGTACGGGACGTCCACAGTGTACAAAACCACAAGGAAACCAATATCTCACCATCAGTGCCCGCAGACGACCACGGGGTACTGCAGGTAGCCTTGCTCGGGACCTTACCGCAGCCATTGGAACAGTTATCTCCAGACACACAGTCTACAGACGACTGAACAGACATGGTTTATTCGCTCGGAGACCTGCAAGGTGCATTCCACTGACCCCTCGTCACAGGAGAGCCCGTAAAGCCTAGTGTCAAGAACACAGTATACGGTCATTGGAACAGTGGTCCCAGGGTATGTTCACGGACGAGTTCAAGTATAGTCTGAACAGTGATTATCGCCGGGTTTTCATCTGGCGTGAACCAGGAACCAGATACCAACCCCTTAATGTCCTTGAAAGGGACATGTATGGAGGTCGTGATTTGATGGTGTGGGTTGGGATTATGATTGGTGCACGTACACCCCTGCATGTCTTTGACAGAGGAACTGTAACAGGTCAGGTGCATCGGGACGTCATTTTGCACCAGTATGTCCGCCTTTTCAGGGGTGCAGTGGGCCCCACCTTCCTCCTGATGGATGATAACGCACGGCCTCACCGAGCTGCCTTCGTGGAGGAGTACCTTGAAAGGATATCAGGCGAACGGAGTGGCCTGCCTGTTCTCCAGTCCTAAACCCATTGAGCACGTCTGGGATGCTCTCGGTCGACATATCGCTGCACATCTTCAAACCCCTACGACACTTCAGGCGCTCCGACAGGCACTGGTGCAAGAATGGGAGGCTATACCCCAGCAGCTGCTCGACCATCTAATCCAGAGTACGCCAACCCGTTGTGCAGCCTGTGTACGTGTGCATGGTGATCATATCCCATACTGATGTCGGGGTACATGCGCAGGAACAGTGGCGTTTTGTAGCACACGTGTTTCGGGACGGTTTTCTCAACTTATCACTAATACCGTGGACTTACAGATCTGTGTCGTGCGTGTTTCCTGTGTGCCTATGCTATTAGCGCCAGTTTTGTGTAGTGCCACGTTGTGAGGCACCACTTAATTTTTGAGCATGAGTGTGTAAGGGGCGATCAAAAAGTTTCCGTTCGGAGGTTGTACGATCCAGAATCAATGCCCTAATAAGGCAAATTGCCTTGAGCATTGCGGCAAACATCCCACCGACGTAACAGGTTGAAGATACCCGTTTGGTAAAATATCGTGTCTTCTTGCGTGAAGAAGTCCGTAGCTGCCTGCTGCACATCCTTGTCCGACAAGAATCATCGACCCTTCAAGGGCTTTTTAAAGGGACCGTAGGCGTCATAACCGCATGGTGAGAGACCAGTGTTATAGGGTGGGCGCTCGAGTCTCTCCCACTCGAGTTGGCGTAACTTTTGCGTTACGGCATTAGCGCTATGTGGACGCCTTGTGTCGAATAGCGATCAGCACAGAACTTGGCGCACATCTCCACAAGGGTGGTGTGCGACAGGTGCATGTCTACCGGTGTTTGTCCTTCGGCGGGCAAGAAATCAACAACAGTGCGTAGGTTCTGTTTGGACGCATTTGGTAGGAACGTCGTCATAGTTCGCTTTTTCGGATTTACTGAAAACGTGTCAAGACGACACGAACGCCACAATAGTCCCTCGCCTACACGTCGGTGCTTATACAACGGAACTGGAGTCGTGCTACGTTGCACATACTCTGCAGCGACACCATCAAAGCGAAACTTTTTGATCGTCCCTTATATTAAAGTAAATTTACAGCAGTCTTCGAAACAGTCTATACATACGTCGGTACATACAAACACGCAAACTCACGCAAGCACGCACACAATATATATACTACATTATTCGCTGCTAAGTCATGGCATTGTTTTGACATATATAACAATCGTCGTGCCAAACATTGCGTATGTAGCAGCGGTACCACGAGTCTGTTTACATTTGCGAACTCGTATACTCTCTCTCATTTCTGCGATAGTACAGTCCACTCGTACCCAACAACAGACTCAGGTGACGAATTTTTTTTTTTTAAGTTATGGGCAGGCAGCGTGGTGGACAGGAGGCAAGTCTCGGAGCGCATGATGCAGACGGCGAGTTCGAAGATGACGTCACAGGACCCGCAAGCGAATGCAGAGGCATGTAGACGGCCATTTTGTTTCTCGCTGAGTACGTTCTACATTTACATCCACGTGATTACTCTGCTATTCACAATAAAGTGCCTGGCCGAGGGTTCAATGAACCACCTTCAAGCTGTCTCTCTACGGTTCCACTCTCGAACGGCATGCGGGAAAAACGACCACTTAAATTTTTCTGTGCGAGCCCTGATTTCTCTTATTTTATCGTGATGATCATTCCTCCCCATGTAGGTGCGTGCCAACAGAATGTTTTCGCAATCTACGGAGAAAACTGGTGATTGGAATTTCATGAGAAGATCCCGTCGCAACGAAAAACGCCTTTGTTTTAATGATTGACACTTCCATTCCCGTATCATGTCTGTGACACTATCTCCCCTATTTCAGGATAATACAAAACGGCTGCCCTTCTTTGTACTTTTTCGATGTCATCCGTCAGTCCTACCTGATGCGGATCCCACACCGCACTGAAATATTCCAGAATAGGGCGGACAAGAGTGGTGTAAGAAGTCTCTTTGGTAGACCTGTTGCACCTTTTAAGTGTTCTACCATTGAATCGCAGTCTCTGGTTTGCTCTACCCACAATATTATTTATGTGATCGTTCCAATTTAGGTTATTTGTGACTGTAATCCCTAAGTATTTAGTTGAATTTACAGCCTTCAGATCTGTGTGGCTTATCGCGCAATCGAAATTTAGCTGATTTCTTTTAGTACTCATGCGAGTAACTTCACACTTTTGCTTATTCAGGGTCAACTGCCACTTTTCGCACCATACAGATATCTTATCAAAATCATTTTGCAAGTCGTTTTGATCATCTGATGACTTTACAAGGCAAACAATCTAAGACGGCTATTCAGATTGTATATATACTAAAATGGTATCTGTTCTTTCGGACATGTCCGAAAGAACAGATACCATCTTAGTATATATATAGTTCAGACTCACCGGCCACTTGACCATCTTCTTCTTCTGTGCGAATGCACAAACAGTGCCGGAACTCTAACGGAAATCGGCAACGCGCCGCGAGTAATGAGTATAATGGGCGGGGGCACTACGAATGTAGTGCGGGAAAATACGTTGAGAATGTGGGTTTCGCAGGAGGCGTGCCAGAGATAAATCCCTGCAGTCGCGCTATCCTCTGTTTGCTCGGTGGCTCAGATGGACAGAGCGTCTGCCATGTAAGCAGGAGATCCCGGGTTCGAGTCCCGGTCGGGGCACATATCTTCATCTGTCCCTGTTGACGTATGTCAACGCCTGTAAGCAGCTAAGGGTGTTCATTTCATTGTGATTTTATTCAGATTGTCTCCTATGTCGTTAATATAGATCAGGAACAATAGAGAGCCTATAACACTTTCTTGGGGAACGACGGATATTACTTCTGTTTTACTCGATGACTTCCATCTATTACTACGAACTGTGACCTTTCTGACAGGAAATCACGAATCCAGTCGCAAAACTGAGGCGATACTCCGAAGGCACGCAGTTTCGTTAGAAGACGCTTGTGAGGAACGGTGTCGAAAGCCTTCTGGAAATCTAAAAATATGGAATCAATTTGACATCCCCTGTCGATTGCACTTACTACTTCATGAGTATAAAGAGCTAGTTGTGTTTCACAAGAACGATATTTTCTGAAACCGTACTGACTAGGTGTCAAAAATTCGTTTTCTTCCACGTACTTAGTCCGCAGCTCGTGGTCGTGCGGTAGCGTTCTCGCTTCCCGCGCCCGGGTTACCGGGTTCGATTCCCGGCGGGGTCAGGGATTTTCTCTGCCTCGTGATGACTGGGTGTTGTGTGATGTCCTTAGGTTAGTTAGTTAGGTGTAAGTACGAGGGCCGTTCAGAAAGTAACCTCCGGTTGATTTAAACAAATACACCAAGTTAAATAAAAATATTTTAATATATACATCTTACAACTACATCTTTGCACTATTTTTCTACATAGTCTCCATAGCGATTGAGGCACTTATCGTATCTCTTCACAAGCTTTGAAATTCCTTCTGCATAAAAATCACCCGCTTGTGCCTGGAGCCAGCCTGTGACCGCATCTTTGAGCTCTTCGTCGTCATCAAACCGCTGTGACCCGAGCCATTTCTTCAAATACATGAAGAGGTGATAATCACTTGGCGCCAGGTCTGGGCTGTAAGGTGGATGGTTGATAACGTCCCACTTGAAGGACTCAAGAAGGGCCGTTGTTCTGCGAGCAGAGTGAGGACAGGCGTTATCGTGCAAACAAACTATACTGGAAGTCAGCATACCACGGCGTTTGTTCTGTATAGCCCGTCGTAACTTTTTTATTGTTTCACAGTACACGTCTTGATTAATGGTCGTACCACGTTCCATGAATTCAACCAACAACACCCCTTTGGCATCCCAAAACACCGTTGCCATCAGTTTTCTGGCAGAAAAATCTTGCGAGGCTTTTCTTGGTTTGGTAGGCGAATTTGAATGTGTCCACATCTTTGATTGTTCATTTGTCTCAGGGTTCACGTACTTAATCCAGGTTTCGTCACCGGTCGCGATTCTGTTTAACAATGGTTCTCCTTCGTCCTCATAACGTGACAGAAAGTCTAATGCAGAGGCCATTCTTTGAGTTTTGTGGTGGTCGGTAAAAATTTTGGGCACCCATCGTCCACAGAACTTACGGTAACCCAATCTTGCTGTCACTATCTCGTACAAGAGAGTCTTAGAAATCTGTGGAAAACCAGTAGACAACTCCGACATTGAGAAACGTCGATTTTCACGAACTTTTGCATCAACTGTCTGAACGAGTTCGTCAGTCACCAATGATGGTCTACCACTCCTCTCTTCATCATGAACGTTTTCTCGTCCACTTTTAAATAAACGTACCCATTCATGGACAACTCCTTCACTCATAACTCTTGGTCCGTACACGGCACAAAGCTCACGATGAATAGCTGCTGCAGAATATCCTTTGGCTGCAAAAAACCTTATGACAGCACGCACTTCACATTTGGCGGGGTTTTCTATTGCAGCACACATTTCAAACTGCCACAAAAACTAAACTAGCGCAGATACGACGTTCACTCGACCACGGCTTGATGCCGACTGACCTGTTGAGTGCGTGAACGCAGAGATGGCGTCGCTACTCCCCCCACAACCCGCACTGTGACCAATCGGAGGTTACTTTCTGAACCGCCCTCGTAATAGAGGGAAACATTCCATGTGGAAAAAATATATCTAAAAACAAAGATGATGTGAGTTACCAAATGAAAGCACTGGCAGGTCGATAGACACACAAACAAACACAAACATACACACAAAATTCTAGCTTTCGCAACCAACAGTTGCTTCGTCAGGAAAGAGGGAAGGAGAGGGAAAGACGAAAGGATGTGGGTTTTAAGGGAGAGGGTAAGGAGTCATTCCAATCCCGGGAGCGGAAAGACTTACCTTAGGGGGAAAAAAGGACTGGTATACACTCGCACACACACACATATCCATCCACACATATACATTCACAACATTTTTTTGCAATTTTTTATTTATATATTCAAAAATATACAGTTTTTTTGGAAAAGGCTGTGTTAAATTATGCAGAAGGTACTGTGTAACATTTACTGAAAGTTTGAAACAAATATGTTTGGAAGATCCTTAGAAAACATGTAATTAGTATGAGAAAATAAAAGTTTTGGGAATCGAGCGACAAAGATTGGATTAACTTTTTAGTGCATTCCAGGTCCATAGGATGGATTATCTTCATCCACTGCAAACTCCTCCTCCAGCTTCCTCTTGTTCCTTCTCCTGTTTACTCTTGCTTGTATTTCTAGACTCTTTACAGCCCTGTCTGCAGCCCGAAGGCGTTCCTTGTCTAAAGCAAGCATCGCTCGTTGTTGTGTTCGTAGATTTTGCTACCATTTTCTTCAGTTGCAGTTACTGCAGCACTATTCCAAAAGGTGATCATGTATGAACACTTATCACATTTCAGTTGTATTTCACTAGCAAGTCCTACGTGCTTTATTATGGAGAGTTCCAGACCAACTTCACTACAATGAATACATCTTACACAGTTTGAAAAAATTCCTTTGAGAACCGACATATCAAATATTTCATTCACATCCGATTCGCCCATAAAACATTCATAGTTTTCACTCATTGACCCAAGCTTCTTCTGTGAAGTATTTTCTTTCCCACTTTGACTGCTATGGGCAGGTGTACTTGAGAGGTTAGGTTCACTCACTTGGTTATCGCCTTTATTGTTTACAGTAATAACACATACCTTTGGCTTTCCAACATTTCTCCTTTTCTTAAAAGCCTTCAGAGGATTTCTAATAACTTTACTTTTACTCATTATTATACTTCAACAAAACAGAGACTCAAGAAACAGAATTAATTACGAATATTTTCGAGATAACGACAGAGTAAATAAACATGAAACAATCGACAATCACACCAGCGATATATATTGAACCATCACAGGTTAGCCACAACACATACTTTATCTCACATCACTAAAATGTACCTGATGAATACGGACGTTAATAATAACACCATTTGACAGCAGTTTAACAGCGCCACAGTGGGTCACGCCCATGTAGAACACATTTAAAAAAAAATTAAAAATAGTTGTAGTCTTCGGAATTGAATAAATTATATATCTATTAAAAGGTAATAATCTGCAGATTCAGAAAACGCAAAAAAGTAAAAATTGAGCTTTTCATGATTTTGAGCCTTTCCGGAGCCCCTTAATGTCAGAATAAACAGAAAAACCGCGGGGAACTGAAATTAAAGGTTGTTCGCATAACTTGGCATACTTACTTTTATCACTGAACTGCCATAACCTTTCGCACAGAACACTTCGCTGCCGGCTCGATTTTAAGTGTCTCCATCCGTCCTTTTCCGTGAAAACTCCACATTATCGCTTAGCCCTCCCTTCCAAAGCTGTAACCGATTCCTGTTTCCGCGCCGCTGTTATCCCGGTGCATTCCGTACACCAGCAGCTGCGACGCCATCCATTGACCACTGGCATTCCGGAAGCCACCGCAGACGCCCCGCAACCAAATGCTACAGGTATACCACCGCCCTTCCACCAGCTTCCGTGTCCGGTAAACTTTCACATTGCGTGTAAGGAACTTTACAATCGCAATCATCGCAGGAGACCGTGCGCACGAGTCTCTAGCAACACCATATCGCGTGCCTGCGCTGTAGCGCCACACGGAAGCTTTCTTACGCGGACCGGTATCTGCAAGCCGTATCACCAGGGCAAAACCTGCAGAGCAATACAGCACATTTCCAACATCTCGAACAGAACTGCAAACGCGGTGAAATATGCTGGTTTTAGTACGCCGTAGGCGTAGCATGTCACTAAGAGATGGGAAACAAGTGACTACTAAGCAACCAACTGTTTACACAGTCACGAAGAGTGCTCCTGAGCAGGCTGAGAGACAGTGTAGCAGCAGAATCTGAGGTACTAAGCTTGAGGGAACTACTGCACGGATATGTGGAGTTGTCCGCTTCACAAAAAGTAGACATATACTATGCTGTGACTAAACTATCAGTGTCACAACTGGTATCAGCCAACTCAAACAAATATTTGGTCTGATAATTTGTAAGGATGCGGGAAGGTATGATCAGTCGTTAGTAAAACAAGCGCACCCTTGGGTCATTTTTAGGTTCCGCGGAAACTGGAGTGAAGTGTGTCTGAGAAGTCTATTCCTTAAATAAATATTTTCCAGTGGGCACGTAATGCATACACTACGTCGATTCAAAATTTGGACATCTTATTCACGCAACATTTCACTAAACTTCGTTATTCACAGAACAGTTTACCGAAAGACGATGACAATAGTGTATATAGCTCACGCAGAAACACTTTATTTAAAAAATACTGATAACTTTACGACACCTCTAAATCATGTGCAAGCCAAAATTCAACTGTGTTAAAAGTGCGTTCGTTTTAGAACTGCCATAGATTATCTTTAGCCCACATTTTCCTGTTTAATACACACTGCAGGAAAGCTTGGAGAGACATATTGGTCATATTCACCGCTTATAAATAAACGCGCGTCTCATCCACAAGTATTCATTATATTTCTTCAATCCTTACACGTTTCAGTGTCAAGTAATTTCAAAACTTAATGAAAAGAAAAAGGATACATTGAGAAAAACATGAACAACAAATGGTTCAAATGGCTCTGAGCACTATGGGACTTAACAGCTGAGGTCATCAGTCCCCTAGAACTTAGAACTACTTAAACCAAACTAACCTAAGGACATCACACATATTCATGCCCGAGGCAGGATTCGAACCTGCGACCGGCATGAACAACATCAAATGAACACAGTATGTTCACACACACTACACTGTGTACGATATGTACACAGCAGAATAAGCACATACTGCAATTCTATTGGTACCAACTACACCGTCAAAGTTAGTCACATGAAGTGAAAACTGGTTTAAGTGTGGCCACGGAACGTTGAAGAGAACTCTCTGCAAGATGGCGACAACGCACAAAAATGGCATTCTTTTACAACGAATATACATGTTCTGCACTTGCCAAAATAGTAAGTGTACATTTTACAATCATATTAGCACAGTAATGTGTGGTTCATGGTGTGGGTTCCTGTAGTCATGTCCTAGTTCATGAACCACGGGCAACGTATGAGTGGCCAAGTAAGTGGTCCCGACAGGCGGGATACCAGTTACTTTGGAATAAGGCTGGGCATCTCGGACATATTCTGAGTCGTGGTCACCTTTGTGCTCATACGGCAAAGACTACCAAATCCACCGGTTAGTCCCTCAACCGTTAGGGGTAAAACTGAATGGGACCCGGGGCAAGTAAGGCTAGCAACCTGCTTCCCTGGTACTTTAAATATGATGCTGGCAACAATCAGAGCAAAATGCCTCGGACCTTTGGAAGTGATGGAGTCCCACCTCTAACTGACAAACCAGGGACTCCTAAGATACGACGTGGCAAACAAATGGTAATGAGATGGGGAGCTATTAATATCAATGGGGGCTACTCTGGGAAGAAGGTAGAGCTGGCAGAGGCTGCAAGTAAGATGGGGCTCGACGTTTTAGCTGTTAGTGACATTCGGGTAAGGAGTGAGAAAGAAGAGGAAGTGGGAGAATACAAGGTCTACCTGTCAGGAGTCAAAGCAGGAATAGCACAATTGGGGTGTAGGGCTTTACATCAGGAAAGAAATGAAACCCAGCGTAGTTGCAATAAGGTATGTAAACGAATGACTGATGTGGATAGATTTGACAGTGTCTAGCAAGAAAATTAGGATTGTGTCAGTATATTCGCACTGTGGCGGGACAGATCAAGATAAAATGGATAGTTTTTATGAGCGACTCAGTGATATAGTTGTTAGAGTAAAGGAAAAGGACAGTGTTCTGCTCATGAGTGATTTTAATGCCAGGATTGGAAACCGAACAGAAGGGTATGAAAAGGTTATGGGTAAATTTGGAGAGGATATGGAGGCCAACAGGAACGGGAAACAACTCTTGGATTTCTGTGCCAGTATGGGCTTAGTAATCACAAACTCCTTTTTTAAACATAAGAACATTCACCGGTATACTTGGAAAGGCAGGGGAACCAGATCTGTCATTGACTATACAGGGTGATTCAAAAAGAATACCACAACTTTAAAAATGTGTATTTAATGAAAGAAACATAATATAACCTTCTGTTATACATCATTACAAAGAGTATTTAAAAAGGTTTTTTTTCACTCAAAAACAAGTTCAGAGATGTTCAATATGGCCCCCTCCTGACACACGAGCAATATCAACCCGATACTCCAACTCGTTCCACACTCTCTGTAGCATATCAGGCGTAACAGTTTGGATAGCTGCTGTTATTTCTCGTTTCAAATCATCAATGGTGGCTGGGAGAGGTGGCCGAAACACCATATCCTTAACATACCCCCATAAGAAAAAATCGCAGGGGGTAAGATCAGGGCTTCTTGGAGGCCAGTGATGAAGTGCTTTGTCACGGGCTGCCTGGCGGCCGATCCATCGCCTCGGGTAGTTGACGTTCAGGTAGTTACGGACAGATAAATGCCAATGTGGTGGCGCTCCATCGTGCTGAAATATGAATTGTTGTGCTTCTTGTTCGAGCTGAGGGAACAGCCAATTCTCTAACATCTCCAGATACTGTAGTCCAGTTACAGTAGCACCTTCGAAGAAAAAGGGACCAAAAAGTTTATTGGCTGAAATGGCGAACAAATGTACAACTAAATGAAACTTTATAGCTCCCTTAATTCGCCGACAGATAGTGCTTAGCTCTGCCTTTTGTCGTTGCAGAGTTTTAAATTCCTAAAGTTGTGGTATTCTTTTTGAATCACCCTGTATAATAACAGATCAGGAATTCAGGAAGGCTGTGAGGGACACACGTGTATTCAGGGGATTCTTCGATGACAAAAAAATGGCTCTGAGCACTATGGGACTCAACATCTTAGGTCATAAGCCCCTAGAACTTAGAACTACTTAAACCTAACTAACCTAAGGACATCATACACACCCATGCCCGAGGCAGGATTCGAACCTGCGACCGTAGCAGTCCCGCGGTTCCGGACTGCAGCGCCAAAACCGCTAGACCACCGCGGCCGGCTCTTCGATGACACTGATCATTATTTAATCTGCAGTGAAATTGGGATTGTGAGGCCGAAAATGCAGGAGGTCAGGTCCATATGTAGGAGGATAAGAGTGGAGAAACTTCAGGATAAGGAAATCAGGCACAAGTAGATAACAATGATCTCAGAAAGGTACCAGTTAGTTGAATGTAGTCAATTACAGTCATTGGAAAAGGAATGGACAAGGTACAGGGACACAGTACTAGAAGTAGCTAAAGAATGTCTTGGAACAGTAGTGTGTGAAGGTAAGACGAAGCAAACAGCTTGGTGGAATGACACAGTCAAGGCAGCCTGTAAAAGGAAAAAGAAGGCGTATCAAAAATGGCTACATACTAGAACTCAGGTAGACAGAGAAAGTTATGTTGAAGAAAGAAACAAAGCCAAACAGATAATTGCAGCATCCAAGAAGAAATCTTGGGAAGACTTTGGAAACAGGTTGGAGACTATGGGTCAAGCTGCTGGAACACCATTTTGGAGTGTAATTAGCGATCTTCGAAAGGGAGGTAAGAAGGAAATGACAAGTATTTTGGACAGGTCAGGAAAACTGCTGGTGAATCCTGTGGATTCCTTGGGCAGATGGAGGGAATATTTTGAAGAGTTGCTCAAAGTAGGTGAAAATACGATCAGTAATGTTTCAGATTTCGAAGTACAATGGGATAGGAATGATGATGGAAATAGGATCACATTTGAGGAAGTGGAGAAAATGGTCAATAGATTGCAGTGCAATAAAGCAGCTGGGGTGGATGAAATTAAGTCGGAACTCGTCAAATACAGTGGAATGTCAGGTCTTCAATGGCTACACAGGATAATTGAAATGGCCTGGGAGTCGGGACAGGTTCCATCAGACTGGACAAAAGCAGTAATCACACCAATCTTTAAACATGGAAACAGAAAAGATTGTAACTACAGAGGTATCTCTTTAATCAGCGTTGTGGGTAAAATCTTCTCAGGTATTGTTGAAAGGAAAGTGCGAGTATTAGATGAGGACCAATTGGATGAAAATCAGCGTGGGTTTAGGCCTCCTAGAGATTGTCAGGACCAAATCTTTAGCTTACGGCAAATAATGGAGAAGTGTTACGAGTGGAACAGGGAATTGTATCTATGCTTTATAGATCTAGAAAAGGCATATGACCGGGTTCCTAAGAGGAACTTATTGTCTGTTCTACGAGATTATGGAATAGGAGGCAAACTTTTGCAAGCAATTAAAGGTCTTTACATGGATAGTCAGGCAGCAGTTAGAGTTGACGGTAAATTGAGTTCATGGTTGAGAGTAGTTTCAGGAGTAAGACAAGGCTGCAACCTGTCTCCACTGTTGTTCATATTATTTATGGATCATATGTTGAAAACAATAGACTGGCTGGGTGAGATTAAGATATGTGAACACAAAATAAGCAGTCTTGCATATGCGGATGACTTAGTTGTGATGGCAGATTCGATTGAAAGTTTGGAAAATAATATTTCAGAGCTAGATCAGAAATGTAAGGACTATGGTATGAAGATTAGCATCTCCAAAAAGAAAGTAATGTCAGTGGGAAAGAAAAATAAACGGATTGGGTGCCAAATAGGAGGAACAAAGTTAGAACAGGTGAACGGTTTCAAGTACTTAGGATGCATATTCTCACAGGATGGCAACATAGTGAAAGAACTGGAAGCGAGGTGTAGCAAAGCTAATGCAGTGAGCGCTCAGCTACGATCTACTCTCTTCTGCAAGAAGGAAGTCAGTACCAAGACAAATTTATCTGTGCACCGTTCAATCTTTCGACCAACTTTGTTGTAAGGGAGCGAAAGCTGGGTGGATTCAGGTTACCTTATCAACAAGGTTGAGGTTACGGATATGAAAGTACTAGTAGATGGGAACCAATGGCAAGAGGGTGTCCACAATGAGGAAATCAAAGAAAAACTGGGAATGAACTCTGTAGATATAGCAGTCAGGGCGAACAGGTTTAGATGGTGGGGTCATGTTACACGCATGGGAGAAGTAAGGTTACCCAAGACACTCATGGGTTCAGCAGTAGAGGGTAGGAGGTGTCGGGGCAGACCGAGGAGAAGGTACCTGGATTCGGTTAAGAATGATTTTGAAGCAATAGGCTTAACATCTGAAGAGGCACCAATGTTAGCACTGAATAGGGGATCATGGAGGAATTATATACGGGGGGCTATGATCCGGACTGAACGCTGAAAGGCATAATCAGTCTCAAATGATGATGATTAGCAGAATAATGTATATGCATACACTTCATGTCTATGGAAGAACAAAAGATATTGCATGAAACAGACATTTTTCTATCGATTACTTCTTGTGCAAATTACGCACAAAATAGAAAAAAAACATATAAAGGCTATGGAAAGTATAAAATCATCTATAAACAGAGGAGAAGCCAGTCTATATGACATGTTAGGTGGGAAGCACTATGGGTGTTCCAGGAGAACTTTAGGAATGTTGTTGTTGTCTTCAGTCCTGAGACTGGTTTGATGCAGCTCTCCATGCTACTCTATCCTGTGCAAGCTTCTTCATCTCCCAGTACTTACTGCAACCTACGTTCATCTGAATCTGCTTAGTGTATTCATTTCTTGGTCTCCCTCTACGATTTTTACCCTCCACGCTACCCTCCAATGCTAAATTTGTGATACCTTCATGTCTGAGAACATGTCCTACCATCTGGTCCCTTCTTCTTGTCAATTTGTGCCACAAACTCCTCTTCTCCCCAATTCTATTCGATACCTTCTCATTAGTTTGTTATCTACCCATCTAATCTTGAGCATTCTTCTGTAGCACCACATTTCGAAAGCTTCTATTCTCTTTTTGTCTAAACTATTTATCGTCCATGTTTCACTTCCATACATGGCTACACTCCATACAAATACTTTCAGAAACGACTTCCTGACACTGAAATCTATACTCGATGTTAACAAATTTCTCTTCTTCAGAAACGCTTTCCTTGCCATTGCCGGTCTACATTTTATATCCTCTCTACTTCGACCATCATCAGTTATTTTGCTCCCCAAATAGCAAAACTCCTTTACTACTTTAAGTGTCTAATTTCCTAATCTAATTCCCTCAGCATCACCTGATTTAATTCGACTACATTCCATTATCCTCGTTTTGCTTTTGTTGATGTTCATCTTATATCCTCCTTTCAAGACGCTATCCATTCCATTCAACTGCTCTTCCAAGTCCTTTGCTGTCTCTGACAGAATTACAATGTCATCGGCGAACCTCAAAGCTTTTATTTCTTCTCCATGGATTTTAATACCTACTCCGAATTTTTCTTTTGTTTCTTTACTGCTTGCTCAACTTTAGGAAGCCCCGTTAAAATTCTATCTCTCATACATACTCTTATACAACTACTGCTAAAACAAATTTACTTCACTGCCTGTAGCACATTTGTATTCTTCGTTTTTTTCTGTATTTTATGATAACATGTAAAATATAATAGCCCTGTATTTGTCCGTTTGTAATTTCTGTAATACGCGCGTCTATAAAAGAAGAGCATGCGCAAAGCAGTAGTCAGTCAGTGCCCAGTAACCGACAGCTTGGCGATGATCCTGTAACGTAAACATATAAGTCAGTCAGCCAGCCAGCAGGTCATCGGAACTCACTTCGAAGCGGGACTCAGCATCGTAGACTGTTCTGCCCCAGTCAACATGATTCCAGGTGGAAGACGTCTCTGGACACTCCTCGAACAGAGGTGGGGTTCCAATCTGACTGTCACCCGCTATCCAGGCCGACAACCAGAGGTTATGGACTGGGGTTTCATTTCATTCCATAGGAGGACCCCTCTGTTTGTCATCCGAGGCACACCTACATCACAGCGGTACGTCGACGATATTCTAGGTGCCGTTTCTTTGGCCTTCGTGGCAAGCCATCGTGGGGTTATATTTCCACAAGATAATGCCCGCCCACAGACGGCGAGAGTTTCAATTGCGTGTCTTCATGGTTGGCAAATCCTGCCTTGACCAGCAAGGTCGCCGGATCTCTTCCCAGTTGAGAACGTTCGGAGCATTATGGGCAGTGCCCTCCAGACAGATGTGCATTTTGACAGTCTAAACACGCCAATTGGATAGAATTTGGCACCATATCCCTCAGAAGGGCAACCAACAATTGTGTCAATCAGTGCAAAGCCGAATAACTGCTTGCATAACGGCCAGAAGTCGACCACGGCCGGCCGGACTGGCCGAGCGCTTCTAGGCGCCTCAGTCTGGAACCGCGCGACCGCTACGGTCGCAGGTTCGAATCCTGCCTTGGGCATGGATGTGTGTGATGTCCTTAGTTTAGTTAGATTTAAGTAATTCTAAGTTCTAGGGGACTGATGACCTCAGAAGTTAAGTCCCATAATGGTCAGAGCCATTTGAACCGTTTCGACCACGTGTTACAGACTTTCTCAATTTGGGAAGCTTTCTCTCCTCAATAGATTATCCATTTTTTCTGAAATTGTATTGACTCGTCTGTCTATACACGCACACTACACCTACCGATTTCGTCGCGTTCGGATAATTCCTTAGTGCTACGTCATTTTTGTTTGTTTGTTTAGAGTATATGTAGTCCTTCTGCATCCTATGTTTCGAAGCCATTATGGTCACAGACTGTCTGCACAGATAGCTGTCTCTGATTTGCTCACTGATTTAACAAAAGACCAAAACTTGTTAGTATTTCTGTCAGATCGGATAAAATTTTAATTTCGAATTCGTTGAAACGCTTCATGAACGGCGTCCGCATGTTACTAATGCAGCAGCTGTTCTAAACTCCATTCGGTGAACGTCTCACTGCCTTGTGGGAAGTTCTCGTGCGCACTGAACTGAGCGTGTCTCGCCCTTACTCTTAGGTTGGTGCTTAAGTTCGTAGCGTTTCTCCGTAATTGTAATAAACACAACAGATACATATAACAGAGACTTTATAACGGAGTCATCAATAATACACTGCTGGCCATTAAAATTGCTACACCAAGAATGAATGCAGATGATAAACGGGTATTCATTGGACAAATATATTATACTAGAACTGACATGTGATTACATTTTCACGCAGTTTGGGTTCATAGATCCTGAGAAATCAGTACCCAGAACAACCACCTCTGGCCGTAACAACGGCCTTGATACGCCTGGGCATTGAGTCAAACAGAGCATGGATGGCGTGTAGGGGACTGATGACCACAGATGTTAAGTCCCATAGTGCTCAGAGCCGTTTGAACAATTTTTTTGATAAAGAAAATGTTGCGTTACTTATTGAGCGTCCATCGAAGATGAAAAAGATACGGAACTAGAGGCTGGCAGACTTGAAGTAAATCATGTGTCATCAGCTCGCTGCACCATTTCTCTGGCAGTGGGACAACAGAGATATTTGAAGCACAGGTTATTAGAACATCCACTCTGTTCAGAGGATATGTTGTAGCATGTGGTCCCGGCATGTATATATTGTGACGTTGACCCATAGTACATCTTCACAGACTTCATTTTCAGCAGAGATACTGTGCAATTATTTTCTTGCGAAAGGCATCACTGAAACACAGACGACCTGCGTAAGCACGCACCTTTGAAGGCCGCCCTCGTATTTTCGTTTCGCGCCCACTGAACATGTAGAACCGCGACCTTGACTTGTGGTTTCTGGCTGTGCAGCAGTCAACCGTGCGACCGCACAGAGGTCGTGGCCAGACTGCGCCAGTGACGGGCGGCGCAGCCGCAATTCATGCAGAGGTGAGGCAGTGGAGGTAGTGCGGTCACGGTTATTGTGTTATGTAGGTGCCTAAGTTCGTAGGATTTGTGTTTTTCTCGTTGGTATTTCGGCTGCTATGGGTTTATTTATCTATTTTATTTTTTTATTTGTATCTCACTGTTACTGATTGAGTATATACACTGTCGTTTGTAGATAGTGAGTGGAGCTGTGGACGCTAGGAAATGGAGTGACAAGTGGGGCAATGGGAACATTTTCGACGTATTCCCCTGTTTGATTTCAATAGAGGGGTGACAGCAGCGGGGGGAGCCAGGAACATATGCATCGTGTATGGGGATAAAGCCACTGGACAGAGCACGGCAAGAAAACGGTTTTCTCGTTTTAAGGAGGGTCGCTTTGACATTAGTGGGTCTCCACGTTCAGGAAGACCTTCGGGGTTTGATGAAGATCAGTCAAACGTATTAATCCACAATGATCCCTATTAGTGCGCTGGAGAACTGGCAAATGTGATGAACTTCGAATATTCCACCATTGTGTGACCTTTGCAGGCAACCGGGAAGGTTCCAAAAATTGGATACCGCATGCTCTATTCCAAAATCACAAAAATCAGCGTGTGGCCATATGTGCATACCTGCTTGCTCGCCACCAGTTGGTTCGTGAAGAACACCGAAAATTACAGTACTGAATCGTGACGAGAAACATTGTCTTTGTGCTAACATCAGTACAAGAAAGGAGTGGTTGAGTCGAAACAAAGCAGCAACGCCTCGTCAGGAAGACCTGCGAGAATCCACAAAAGATAATGTTACACATCAAGTGGAACAGCGGCGGTGTGGTGCGCTACGAATTGTTTCCCTGAGCTATTACCATCACTGCTGACATTTAGTGTCAACAACTGAGACGTCTTGCAGACGCAGTCCGAGAACAACGACCAGGATGACTTCGTGAAATGCTACTCAACGATGACACCCGCCCGCATTCTCATACACGGACAAAAAGCAGTATACAGGATACCCACCTTATTCGCCTGATCTTCGCCCTCAGATTTTCACCATTTCCGCCCTCTGCCGAACAACCTTCTAGTAAGTTTTCTTCCAGACGAAAATACGCTCAGATGACTCGACGAGTTCTTCGCCTCAAAAGCACATAATTTCTACAGTCGCGAAATCGAGAAGTTACCCCAGCATTGGCAGACGGCTACTGCAAATAGTGAAGGAGAATATACACTGCTGGCCATTAAAATTGCTACACCACGAAGATGACGTGCTACACACGCGAAATTTAACCGACAGGAAGAGGATGCTGTGATATGCAAATGATTAGCTTTTCAGAGCATTCACACAAGGTTGGCGCCGGTGGCGACACCTACAACGTGCTGACATGAGGCAAGTTTCCAACCGATTTCTCATGCACAAACAGCAGTTGACCGGCGTTGCCTGGTGAAACGTTGTTGTAATGCCTCGTGTAAGGAGGAGAAATGCGTACCATCACGTATCCGACTTTGATAAAGGTCGGATTGTAGCCTATCGCGATTGCGGTTTATCGTATGGCGACATTGTTGCTCGAGTTGGTCGAGATCCAATGACTGTTAGCAGAATATGGAATCGCTGGGTTCAGGAGGGTAATACGGAACGCCGTGCTGGATCCCAACCGCCTCGTATCACTAGCAGTCGAAATGACAGGCATCTTATCCGCATGGCTGTAACGGACCGTGCAGCCACGTCTCTATCGCTGAGTCAACAGATGGAAACGTTTGCAAGACAACAATCATCTGCACGAACAGTTCGACGACGTTTGCAGCAGCATGGACTATCAGCTCGGAGACATGGCTGCGGTTACCCTTGACGCTGCATCCAGACAGGAGCGCCTGCGATGGTGTACTCAATGACGAACCTGGGTGCACGAATGGCAAAACGTCATTTTTTCGGATGAATCCAGGTTCTGTTTACAGCATCATGATGGTCGCATCCGTATTTGGTGTCATCGCGGTGAACGCACATTGGAAGCGTGTATTCGTCATCGCCTTATTGGCGTATCACCCGGCGTGATGGTATGGGGTGCCATTGGTTGCACGTCCCAGTCACCTCTTGTTCGCATTGACGGCACTTTGAACTGTGGACGTTACATTTCAGATGTGTTACGACCCGTGGCTCTACTCTTCATTCGATCCCTACGAAACCCTACATTTCAGCAGGATAATTCAGGACCGCATGTTGCAGGTCCTGTACGGTCCTTTCTGGATACAGAAAATGTTCGACTGCTGCCCTGGCCAGCACATTTTCCAGATCTCTCACCAATTGAAAACGTCTGGTCAATGGTGGCCGAGCAACTGGTCCGTCACAATACGCCAGTCACTACTCTTGATGAACTGTGGTATCGTGTTGAAGCTGCATGGGCAGCTGTACCTGTACACGCCATCCAAGCTCTGTTTGACTCAATGCCCAGGCGTATCAAGGCTGTTGTTACGGCCAGAGGTGGTTGTTCTGGGTACTGATTTCTCAGAATCTATGCTCCCAAATTGCGTGAAAATGTAATCACATGTGAGTTCTAGTATAATATATTTGTCCAATGTATACCCGTTCATCATCTGCATTTCTTTTTGGTGTAGTAATTTTAATGGTCAGTAGTGTATTCAACAGGTTTTTTTTCAGCATTTTCACAGTGATCGACGAGAATAATTTAACGGATAAAAATAATCTATTTAGAAATGCACCGGCCGTATTCTTTCAGGCGGATGAATTCAATTTTTTAATTTTTTGTGGACTACCACTGCTCTCCAGCTGCAAAAATGATAGCTTCTAGTTTAGATGACTGTAAATCAGCGAAATAAACATTGCATCTGAAAAGGATATACTGCGATACAACGAATAATATTTTCAACGGTCATTGATCTGTGAAGTTAAAGGAAATGAACGATTATGAAACTACATTGATGTCTTTGTTCATTATTTATGTAGAACGATGTAATGTACAAAAAGCCTATTCCTAGCTTATAATGTTTACTATGCTGTTGGAGAGAACATTGAAAGAAATTGTGTAGAAATGCGCTTTCCGCTTGTGGAATTTTCCGTCACGCTCTCGCAGACATTATTTCAATAATGTCAAAACATAAAATTAATCGGATGAACACAGTATTACATCGTGTCAGCGCTCAGTTTTTCTTCACGTGTAAGTGACGTCTTTCGACTCTATTTACAAACACATAAACAACTAAATCACCTTTTCAGATTCTACACTGATGGTAAATGGTTGATTTGAAAACAGTGAATCACTTCATTGCCAAAGTTTTCTTTCCCCGTTGCTAGTCAAAGCCGTACACGAAAATGTAAATGTAACAGACATTTTTTATTTTACATTTTACTCGATTGTGATTTATAAGGCGCTCTGGCATGGATTCGAGCCACAGATATGAAGTCGCAGGTTCTGGTCTCGAATATATTTCAAATCAGTAAGCCACCGCCTCCGATTATTTAAAGAATCGAAGTTCCTTGTATGAAACAGCTTCAAATGTCTGATTACAAATGAGTTAATGTATCGCATATTTGATATTAAGCCGGGTAATTTGCACTCCGTTTTTCAGCGAAAGTTAGATTTTCACGCATGTCAATGTTTATGACGTCATGTCTCCGAAACTGTGAGTGGTACAATGATATCACTTTGCAGATACTTTCAGTGGTATATGTGGACAGTGTCTGAAAAATGTATTGCGAATAGAATTTGGAGTAAAGAATTTATTTATTAAAACGCCATGTCTGATGCGGCAGTTTTACGGCATGAACAGCAGAAAAGTAATAACCGATAAACTTGTTTGCTTTCATCATTTTGTGGGTGGTATTAGCGAGAAAGTGTTTCTTAAAGTCTTGAGAGTGTGTTTACTGTTTGTTGGAAGTCGGTAAGTTGCATGTGCTCTGGGTTACTTGTGCGGCGTGAGCTAAGATGTCTCAAGACACTTAGACAACAGTTGCCCTACAGTGTTGAATGTTTAACACAAGCTCTTACCTCGTAATGAGTAGCTAATGACAGGATTTTAAATCCAGCCGGTAATTATGCGAAAAATTGAAAAACAAATTTTTGTTCCCACTGGATGCCTTTAGATAAGCAACCTGGAAATGGGATGTACAAAGATGGTATCTGTTCTTTCGCACATGTCCGAAAGAACAGATACCATCGGTGAACATGCAGCTGACTTAGAATGAAATGATGATTAAATCAAGACCCTAAGCTGTCGACAGCCGTTGATATACATCAACGAGGGAATGTGGGTCTCATGGGGAGCGTGCAAGGGATAAATCCCTGCAGTCGCAGTGCTTGGTTCATGTTTGAGCTAGGAACACGGAGTAAAATGTTTTTGCTTTAGCCCGGACCGTTTGTACAACCATTCGAACGCCTGCCTTACTGCAGCTATTAGCTATGTTGTAGTATATTAAGCAAGCTTTGAACGACTAACCGGACCTGGCACCCATGTAAATTGTACGAATCGATTAATTCCTTTTGCAAAATATCTTAATTGGGCTGAAATTAAAGATCAGCTAAAGTAACTATTTTTGTATCCACCGTTCGAATCTTACGTGCAAAAATAGTCACCCTCGTTCGGACCTTACTGCAAAAACATAGACGCTTAACTGTGTATTTGAGTGAGAAAGATGGTTTTATACGATTTCTTAACAAGCACAGAGTTTTAGTCGCCATTACGTGTTGTGACCATAGTGTTCATTTGTTTTGCGGTGTGTTTGTTTAGGATGTGGCGCGCGGGTTTGAAGTGTTCTACATCTACATCCATACTCCGCAAGCTACCTGACGGTGTGTGGCGGAGGGTACGGTGAGAAGTATTCAAGCAGTGGGCGAACAAGTGTACTGTAACCTGCTTGCTATGTTTTCGGACTTCATTTCCTTAGGATTCTTCCAATGAATCTCAGTCTGGCATCTGCTTTACCAACGATTAATTTTATATGGTCATTCCATTTTAAATCACTTCTAATGCCTACTCCCAGATAATTTATAGAATTAAGTGCTTCCAGTTGCTGACCTGCTATATTGTAGCTAAATGTTAAGGAATCTTTCTTTCTATGTATTCCCAGCACATTAAACTTGTCTACATTGAGATTCAATTGCAATTCCCTGCACCACGCGTCATTTCGTTGCAGATCCTCCCGCATTTCAGTACAATTATCCATTGTTACTGCCTCTCGATATACTACAGTATCATCCACAAAAAGCCTCAGTGAATTTCTAATGTTATCCACAAGGTCATTTATATATATTGTGAATAGCAACGGTCCTACGACACTCCCCTGCGGCACAACTAAAGAAATGTTCAAATGTGTGTGAAATCTTATGGGACTTAACTGCTAAGGTCACCAGTCCCTAAACTTACACACTACTTAACCTAAATTATCCTAAGGACAAACACACACACACACACACCCATGCCCGAGGGAGGACTTGAACCTCCGCCGGGACCAGCCGCACAATCCATGACTGCAGCGCCTTGGACCGCTCGGCTAATCCCGCGCGACGCGGCACAACTGAAATCACTCTTACTTCGGAAGACTTTTCTCCATTGAGAATGACACGCTGCGTTCTGTTATCTAGGAACTCTTCTATCCAATCACACAATTGGTCTGATAGTCCATATGCTCTTACTTTGTCCATAAACGACTGTGGGGAACTGTATCAAAGGCCTTGCGAAAGTCAAGAAACACGGAATCTACCTGGGAACACGTGTCTATGGCCCTCTGAGCCTCGTGGACGAATAGCGCGAGCTGGGTTTCACACGATCGTCTTTTTCGAAACCCATGCTGATTCCTACAGAGTAGATTTCTAGTCTCCAGAAAAGTCGTTACACTCGAACATAATACGTGTTTCAAAATTCTACAACTGATCGACGTTAGAGATATAGGTCTATAGTTCTGCACATCTATTCGACGTCCCTTCTTGAAAACGGGGACGACCTGTGCCCTTTTCCAATCTCTTGGAACGCTACGCTGTTCTAGAGACCTACGGTACACCGCTGCTAGAAGAGGGCAAGTTCCTTCGCGTACTCTGTATAAAATCGAACTGGAACCCATCAGGTCCAGCGGCCTTTCCTCTTTTGAGTGATTTTAATTGTTTGTCTATCCCTCTGTCGTCTATTTCGGTATCTACCATTTTGTCATCTGTACGACAATCTAGAGAAGGAACTACAGTGCAGTCTTCCTCTGTGAAACAGCTTTGGAAAAAGACATTTAGTATTTCGGCCTTTAGTCTGTCATCCTCTGTTTCAGTACCATTTTGGTCACAGAGTGTCTGGACATTTTGTTTTGATCCACCTACCGCTTTGACATAAGACCAAAATTTCTTAGGGTTTTCTTCCAAGTCAGTACATAGAACTTTACTTTCGAATTCATTGAACGCCTCTCGCATAGCCCTCCTCACACTACATTTCGCTTCGCGTAATTTTTGTTTGTCTGCAAGGCTTTGGCTATGTTTATGTTTGCTGTGAAGTTCCCTTTGCTTCCGCAGCAGTTTTCCAACTCGGTTGTTGTACCACGGTGGCTCTTTTGCATCGCTCTTTTCTATCTCTTACGATCTTGCTTGGCACATACTCATCTAACGCATATTGTACGATGGTTTTGAACTTTGTCCACTGATCCTCAGAACACTATCTGTACTTGAGACAAAACTTTTGTGTTGAGCCGTCAGGTACTCTGTAATCTGCTTTTTGTCAATTTTGGTAAACAGAAAAATCTTCCTACCTTTTTTAATATTTCTATTTACGGCTGAAACCATCGATGCAGTAACCGCTTTATGATCGCTGATTCCCTGTTCTGCGTTAACTGTTTCAAATAGTTCGGGTCTGTTTGTCACCAGAAGGTCTAATATGTTATCGCCACGAGTCAGTTCTCTGTTTAACTGCTCAAGGTAGTTTTCAGATAAAGCACTTTAAAAAAATTCACTGGATTCTTTGTCCCTGCCAGCCGTTATGAACGTTTGAGTCTCCCAGTCTATATCCGGCAAATTAAAATCTCCACCCAGAACTATAACATGGTGGGACTTCACTGCAGAGGTCATCAGTCCCCTAGAACTTAGAACAACTTAAAGCTAACTAACCTAAGAACATCACACACATCCATGCCCGAGGCAGGATTCGAACCTGCGACCGTAGCAGTCGCGCGGTTCCAGACTGTAGCGCCTAGAGCCGCTCGGCCACCCCGGCCGGCTCTGTGTGTGTGTGTGTGTGTGTGTGTGTGTGTGTGTGTGTGTGTGTGTATGGCATCTCGGCTTCCAGAGTCCAGATGGCCCATCAGAAATCGATACCTGTACCCAACTGCGTGTGACTCCAGTTATCAGCGCAGCCTAAGCCACGTCGCCCCCCGGTACCGGCTCCCGCTCAATTATAAAGTGCGTGCAAATGAGCTGAGCCGACTCTCCGTAATGGTGCGGTGGCCGGTGATAAGCCCGCTCAAGGTCGCGCCCAGCAGAGCGCTGGCGGAGGCAGTGGGAGCTTCCAGGTGGTGACGAGGCCGTGTGTCGTAACCCAGGCGGTCCCTGGCCTGGCCTCAACGGGCCGCAGCCGCAGCTGGTGGACTTCATGAATGGCGAACGCGGAAAGCGAGACCAGTTGTCTGGGCGGTGGTTCGCGCTGTTACAGCTCACCCGCAGCACAGACAGGCTCCTACAGTACTGAACTCCGTCCCGCTCACATCCCACCCACCACCAACACACCTGGAGTGGAGTGTTTTGCGTCATTGGCCGGGAGGCCCCTTACGAGGCAGGTCCGGCCGCCTTGGTGCGGGTCTTATTACACTACTGCCCATTAAAATTGCTACATCAAGAAGAAATGCAGATGATAAACACGTATTCATTGGACAAATATATTATACTAGAACTGACATGTGATTACATTTTCACGCAATTTGGGTGCATAGATCCTGAGAAATCAGTACCCAGAACAACCACCTCTGGCCGTAATAACGGCCTTGATACGCCAGTCAAACAGAGCTTGGATTGCGTGTACAGGTACATGCAGCTTCAACACGATACCACAGGTCATCAAGAGTAGTCACTTGCGTATTGTGACGAGCCAGTTGCTCAGCCACCATTGACCAGACGTTTCCAATTGGTGAGAGATGTGGAGAATGTGCTGGCCAGGGCAGGAGTCGAACATTTTCTGTATCCAGAAAGGCCCGCACAGGACCTGCAACATGCGGTCCTGCATTATCCTGCTGAAATGTAATGTTTCCCAGGGATCGAATGAAGGGTACAGCCACGTGTCGTAACACATCTGAAATGTAACGTCCACTATTCAAAGTGCCGTCATTGCGAACAAGAGATGACCGAGACGTGTAACCAATGGCACCCCATACCATCACGCCGGGTGATACGCCAGTATGGCGATGACGAATACACGCTTCCAATGTGCGTTCACGGATGCGACCATCATGATGCTGTAAACAGAACCTGGATTCATCCGAAAAAATGACGTTTTGCCACTTGTGCACCCAGGTTTGTCGTCGAGTACACCATCGCAGGCGCTCCTGTCTGTGATGCAGCGTCAAGGGTAACCGTAGCCATGGTCTCCGAGCTGCTGCAAATGTCGTCGAACTGTTCGTGGAGATGGTTGTTGTCTTGGAAACGTCCCCATCTGTTGACTCAGGGATCGAGACGTGTCTGTACGATCCGTTACAGCCATGCGGATGAGATGCCTGTCATCTCGACCGCTAGTTATACGAGGCCGTTGGGATCCAGCACGGCGTTCCGTATAACCCTACTGAACCCACCGATTCCATATTCTACTAACAGTCGTCGGATATCGATCAACGCGAGCAGCAATGTCGCGATACGATAAACCGCAATCGCGATAGGCTACAAGCCGACCTTTATCAAAGTCGGAAACTTGATGGTACGCATTTCTCCTCCCTACACGAGGCATCACAACAACGTTTCACCAGGAAACGTCGGTCAACTGCTGTTTGTGTGTGAGAAATCGGCTGGAAACTTTCCTCATGTCAGCACGTTATAGGTGTCGCCACCGGCGCCAATCTTGTGTGAATGCTCTGAAAAGCTTATCATTTGCATATCACAGCACCTTCTTCCTGTCGGTTAAATTTCGCGTCTGTAACACGTCATCTTCGTGGTGTAGCAATTTTAATGGCCAGTAGTGTACATTCGACGCCACATTGGGCGACCTGTGCGGCAGATGAGGATGAAATGATGATGAAGACAGCACAACGCTCCGTTCCTGAGCGGAGAAAATTCCCAACCCAGCCGGGAATCGAACCCGGGCCTAAAGCCCACCGAAAAAAGAGGTCTGACCATGCCAGAAGACAAACCTTCAGAAACCGGTCGTGCAATAAAAGAGACTAATTACATACAAAGGAAGTGAAGTTTTTATTCCAGTAATAGTTTATTCCGAAGATAGCAGGAGGCGACAACTGCGAGAACTATCACACAATCAGCTTAACAACTTATGCGTAGAAGTCGGTGAAAGGAATAATGTACAGAAATGGAAAGCCGGCCGGAGTGGCCGAGCGGTTCTAGACGCTACAGTCTGGAACCGCGCGCCCGCTACGGTTGCAGGTTCGAATCCTGCCTCGGGCATGGATGTGTGTGGTGCCCTTAGGTTACTTAGGTTTAAATAGTTCTAAGTAGGGGACTGATGACCTCAGAAGCTAAGTCCCATAGTGCTCAGAGCCATGTGATCCAGAAATGGAAAAGAAAACTGAGGATTCGTTAGATGACGACCAGAGGTGCAATTCTAACGTTGCGGTTGATAGTGGACGCAAGATTGAAAAGAAATCGTCACACGTTCATTAGATTTGTCGACCTGGAAAAAGCGTTCGACAATGTCAGATGGTGCAAGACGTTCGGAATTCTGAGAAAAAGAGAGGTAAGCTATAGGAAAAGACGGGTAATATACAATATGTGCAAGAACCAAGAGGGAACAGTAAGGCTGGAAGACCAAGAACGAAGTGCTCGGATTGAAAAGGGTGTAAGATAGGGATGTAGTCTTTCGTCCCTACTAGTCAATTTATTCATCGAAGAACCAATAATGGAATGAAAGTAACTTTCAAGAGAGGAATTAAAATTCGATGTGTAAAGATATCTATGGTAAGATTTGCTGATGAGATGGTCATTCTCAGTGAAAGTCAAGAAGAGTTACAGGATGTGTCGCATGGAATTAACAGTATAATGAGTACAGGTGATCAGGAAGTGGATGAAGTTAAGGGACTTTGAGTCCTAGACAGTTAAATAACCCAGGACGAACGGAGGAAAGAGGACGTGAAAAAGCAGACGAGCACTGGCAAGAGGGGCATTCCTGGTCAATAAAAATCTACTAGTATCAAACATAGGCCTTAATTTGAGGAAGAATTTTCTGAGAATGTACGTTTCGAGCGCAGCACTGTATGGTAGTGAGACATGGACTGTGCGAAAAGCGGAACAGAAGAGAATCGAAACCTTCGAGACGTGGTGCTACGAAAGACTGTTGAAAATTAGCTGGACTGGTAAGGAATGAGGTGGTTTTCCACAGAATCGGCTAGGAAAGGAAGATATGCAAAACACTAACAAGAAGATGGAATAGAATGATAGTGCATCTGTTAAGACATCAGGGAATAACTTCCATGGTACTACAGGGAACTGTAGGAGGTAAAAACTGTACAGGAAGGCAGAGAGTGGAATACATCAAGCAAATAATCGAAGACGTAGGTTGCAACTGCTACTCTGAGATGAAGAGATTGACTTGGGCGAGGAAATCGTGGCCGGCCGCATCGAACCAGTCAGAAGACTGATAACTCAAATAAATAATATGTTTAGCTGTGCTCGATTGACAATCATTTTGTTATTTTGAGCCCGGCTTTGGTCGCTCGCTCCAGCTGTACCGAACACCCTATTTGCATTCACAGTGCTGGCGAAGTAGGCGGTGACGTTGAGGCGTAGCGCCTTCGCATCGCTCCTGCCACTTGTTAGGACGATATCTTATAGGCATGAGTCATCGACAGATGTCACTAGCTGACATGGACCTGAGTTACAGAGCTGCACGTAGTTGTACTAGTAGGCGGCAGAGGTCAGCAGTTGACGGACAGTGCTAGCAGTCGTAGTCAAAACAATGTTGTAAACTTACGTTTGATTAATATTTAATGTATTTGCATAATTATAATTGTTTTATATGTGTAGTAATTAGCAGTGTGAGTGTTGTATGAGTGAAGAAGAACAGAAGTAAATGAAAATTGTTTTGTTTATACACGAAGTACCAGTTAAATTATACAGGGGATTTACTATAATTCAATGTGCAGTGAGTTTATGGTACTAATAAATAGTGAGTAGAACACAAATTAATTGGTAATTTCAGTAGGAGTAATTTTATATTTGATACTTTTCGAAATTTATTTATTTAGCAATAGCCATAGAAAGAAATGTTTTACTATGATTGGTCATTGAAGGAAAGGGCGGGTTAGCGCGGGATAATACTGCAACCTGATTTGCTGTTTGTGATATCAGCCAGTCAGAAAAATGCAGGCTCGCGCCAATCTATGCTGGGCACAAGGCCTTGGGTGTGATCTAGGTCAGTCGGGGCTGAGGGTTCGAACTAGTAACTTCTCATTGAAAGCAGCTCCGACGAAAGTACTGTAAAATCGCGGAAAAATGCTAATTACGAGTTCGTGAAGTAGTACAAAGTGTATTTACGCGAACGGTATAGTGGAAGTCGTGTGGAATTTCGGACGGAATATCAAAATTACTGCGTTTGACTTCGTTAAAACCGCGTGGCGTGTTGTGCGATCTAAGACTGGAACGGGTATTACGTGTAGAGCAGAGTGTACAACATTTGAGCGAGCATTTTCATAACTAAACGATCCGGTGAACTCTATTAACTTCGGTAACGGGGGTAAATAGCATAAACTGGCTACGTGTGTGATTGTGGTGTGCGTGTGAACTTTACATTGTGTTACCACTTAGTACGGACTTGGCAGTGTTAACTGTGATCTTTATCGTAAAAATACACCTGAAAATTTACATTGCCAAGTTTAAACTTATATTTCAGTAGGCCGGTATTAATTTATCAAATTTCTTTGTCCAATATCTTTGTCAAAGATATTTGATGGTGTAATAGGGACTTTGTCAAATGTCGTCCAATATTTGATCAAATCTAGGGCCTCGCTGTAGATTTGATCAAAGAAATCGCTTGTCTTCTGTTCACTGCAATGTGAAATGTTACCACATGGAGCGCTAGCATCGCTGCAGCGTTCTGTCGTCTGTACTGTTTTTATAACCATTGCCTGTAAATACAATTGGTGTGTGCCGACAACTACAAAATTAATAGAGATGTCTGAAGCTGATGAGGCGCTTTACAACGTGAGGCACCCTCAATGTAAAAATAGATTAAGAAGATTGGAGACCTGACCTGACCTGATCTAGCCTAACATAACCCTCTCCTCTCTCCCGTAGCAAGGAATGGGAGTGTTAAGTGAGCCTGTCTTCTGAAGATGTAGCAGTTCTTAAGTGAATATTGTGCTTTGTGATATGAGGATACACTTCACTGAGCACATACAGAAATGTATGCTCATCCATTCTTAAGTAATTGATGTACGACTTGACGTCTTCCACTATAAGCTCACGTAACAAGTTTTGTTGAATGCTTTTATCGTGTCGTCGTAAAACCCACGGCTTCACCCAGATTAGATTAGATTAGTTTTTCGTTCCATAGATCTGTGCTGAGGAGAGCCTCGTGGATGTGGAACATGTCGATTTTTTTAAGCTGAAATAACAATACTAATAGTATGAATAAATATACTACATCATTTGTTTCTATTAAAATTTACGCCAATGGAGTAGGAGGAGTTGGCCACTAATAAGTCTTTCAGGCTCCTTTTAAACTGATCTTTATTTATAACTAATTTTTTTATGTTTGCTGGCAAATTATTGAAGATGAGTGTTCCTGAGTAGTGGACCCCTTTTTGAACTAAAGTAAGTGCTTTTAAGTCCTTGTGCAGATCATTTTTGTTCCCGGTATTGTATGTATGAACTGAGTTGTTCGTTGGAAAAAGAGATATATTATTTAGGACAAATTTCATTAAGGAGTAAATATACTGAGAGGCAGTAGTTAGTATACCCACTTCTTTGTCCGCAGCTCGTGGTCGTGCGGTAGCGTTCTCGCTTCCCACGCCCGGGTTCCCGGGTTCGATTCCCGGCGGGGTCAGGGATTTTCTCTGCCTCGTGATGACTGGGTGTTGTGTGCTGTCCTTAGGTTAGTTAGGTTTAAGTAGTTCTAAGTTCTAGGGGACTGATGACCATAGCTGTTAAGTCCCATAGTGCTCAGAACCATTTGAACCATTTTTGAACCCAGTTCTTTGAAGAGGTTTCTGCAGGACGTCCGTGAATTTACTCCACAAATAACACGTATTACACACTTTTGGACTCTGAAAACTTTTGTTTGACTTGAAGATTTACCCCAAAATATTATCCCATATGACATTATGGAATGAAAGCAGGCAAAGTATGCAAGCTTTTTCATTTTTATGTTGCCTATGTCTGCTAACACTCGAACTACAAATACACATTTCTTAAGGCGCTTCTGCTGTTCTCTGGTGTGCTCCTCACAACTGAATTTATCATCAAGTTGTAATCCCAGGAATTTAAGACTGTCAACCTCTTATGTATGGTTCCTTTTTTCCCCCCACTTCTTTTCCGCATGTGCACACAATGCAATTGCGGTACGTGCAACAGCTGCGGTTAATAACAAGTTGTTGTCAGCCATCTTGAACTTTGACGAAAAATTTGATGGCAATATAATACCCCTTCTAGCGCTACGTCAAAGATCTTTGTCAAATATATTTGACGGAATATTTGATCACATCTTTGATTAAATCTTCGACAAAGAAATTTGATAGTGTAATACCGGCCGTAGCTAGCCACATCCCGTTTACCGAACAATTCTATGTATGTTGCGACCTGCAATACACAGTAGTGGTCTAGTATTTTCTACTACAGCTTTTTGCTAGACCAGGGCTTCCCAACCTTTTCAGCTGGCGGACCCCTTCTTCAGTCGAAAATCCATGGCGGAACCCTAGTCAGTCAAGAGCACAGTAAATTTAAATTTCAGAGCGAAACGCATGGGAACTGAAAGCTTCTTAATGCTAGTGCCATGTTCCCAGTGACCCTCCCCTTCTCCGCGAAGTATCAATGGTCTTTGGTTTAGAGATGAATGAAAACGACTTGAAATTAACGATCCAATTTGAATTCCCACTTTATCCAAACACTTACTAGTGGATTTACTCCATTTGTTCAACACACTATAGCCTTATTAAAATTATTTGGTAATTGAAATTTCACACGATGGAGCTGTCTTCCTCCAAGAGCAATCAACGTCACGTCCAAACTGTTCGCTGTTGAAAAGCTGCCGCTTATGGTCTGTTCACTTCCACTATTTGGCTACTGTTGTGTAAGGAGCATGCATATTTCGTAACAGTCGTGTGTGTGTGTGTGTGTGTGTGTGTGTGTGTGTGCGTGTGCGTGAGAGAGAGAGAGAGAGTGTGTGTGTGTTTGTGTGTGTCGTTTTTCGTGAAATCCGAAGAAAAATGTTCAAATGTATGTAAAGTCTTCCTTTGACTTCCCTTGTTGTGAAGGCAATGGAGAAACTGCACCATTCTAAAATGATCCTGACTTCAGCCACCGATCCATGTTTGAAGTAATAAACTGGTTAAAAATCGACTTATGAAATAGGTAGTGCACTGACAAAGCCAAGTTTAACATTTAATGATGCCTGGGGCCGCATACGTGCCAGCAAGCGCTGTGATTGGTCGACAAAGCTCGCTCCGCGCATGTGTAAAAGGTTTCACCGCATCTAGCGCCGTGAGCCGGGGCACAAATGACCCCCGTATTGTTGCTAAACAGTCGATCGGAGAAGCAGCATTCTCCGGCACTAAATTATGTACACATTCTCACTTAGGACTCGCAAAGGCTGTTTGGGGATACGACCTGAAGTGAAAGTACACATGTTTTTCAAAAAAAAAAAAAAAAAAAAAAAAAAAAAAAAAAAAAAAAAAAAAAAATTGTTATGAATTTGATTTTCACATTTTTATTCAATAATTTTACTCATTATTTTACACGATTTGGTGGAAGGTGGCCGCGGATCCCCTAGAAAGAGCCGGCGGACCCCTAAGGGGTCCGCGGACCACAGGTTGGGAAGCCCTGAGCTAGACAAATGAACATTGCTGGACACTGGCAGGGCGGTAAAAAGAAACGTGCCGCGCCGCAACGTGACACAGGGAGGGCAACGGGGCCCACGCATTGTCGCTTTGGAGTACAATTTATCTGTGGTGGAATGAATTACATTTCGAGCTGTTACACGCCAGGATTCAGTGGCTACGGACATGTAATCGTGGAATAAGGTCGTGAGACTCTTTTTCTGAAGACTGCTCAATAACAGGGCGAGCCGAGACTGCCCCTGGACAGACGGCCGGTCGAGCACGAGACGTCAGTGGCTCCTGCAGGAAAAACGCCAGTCCGCTGCCGCCTCGGTGGGCTGCCCGACTACCCGAAAGACGAGCCCGGCGGCATCAAGAAGACCAACCCCTCACCGAAGAACAGTGACACGCTTTTTCTGTGCGCCAGCGCGTCTCGTCGGGAGAATCCTCTTCATCAGCGAGTAGCGGTGATGTATGGACCGGGGCTTTTGAAGACCCTGCTCTTACAGTTCACGACGCGTAATTTGTCACCAAGCGCGGGGAGGGGGAACTGGAGGAGGGATGGAGCTGCGTGTCGCGCAATTAATCAGCAGGCGAGGAAAACTTTGGTCTGATGGCTGGCGTCGCCTGGAGCCAGCAGCTACCTACCTACCTGCTTCCGGAACTCGGCCGCTAGCGTGAACTTTGGAGTAATCAATAGCCAAGTAGCCTACCTGGTGACTTTATAATGGCAGGCGGGGGCTATCAAACACTGTCGCACTTAGCGCCCGCCGGAGAGAGTGAAGACACTGAGGATCACGTTGGCGAGAGGGGCCGAAAACGGATGACGTCAGCGCGCGCGCACGTGCGTGGGTGCGTCTGTCTCGTTTATGGACTTTCAAAGTCGGGGTCATCAGCGTCCGTACGGAAACTGTAGGAACGGCTGTGGTTAAAACGACTAAAATGTCATAAGCCAAGTAAAAGTAAGTCTTATACTGCACGACCGTTACGGTCGCAGGTTCGAATCCTGCCTCGGGCATGGATGTGTGTGACGGCCTTAGGTTAGTTAGGTTTAAGTAGTTCTAAGTTCTAGGCGATTGATGACCTCAGAAGTTAAGTACCATAGTGCTCAGAGCCATTTGAACCATTCTCCCAACATCACTGACTGTCACTTCCACATCACAGAATGTAACATCCTTTAGCATAGCGTAAAACTGGCACAACATTCCGAACCTGTCAATTGAAAGACGAGTAGTACAAAAAGAAGGGCAAAATTATAACGCAGGGACATGTGGCAGGCTAATAACCTACAAAAAACACGGATGAGCACACAATCTTGAAAACGAATTAAGAACTTGTCCCTAAAATTCCGATGTTTCACACAGTTATTAACTGAATTTAAAGAAATTAAAATGCTTTCATAATTTACTCATTAAGGGGGGTAGTAGGACCTCAAACGGGCCGACCTGTAGCAGGAGAGGCACCACAGGACATTTTAATTTCCATTGTATATACTTTTACAAATAAATTCATAAAACTTTGTCACCATGACCAGGAAGGATTCAGGATTCACACTCATCGTAGTGAACGTTCAAAAACATAACAAAATAATTTTTTTTTCCTTGTGAAATTTCATGATATTTTCAGTTACTATTGCCTGCATTTGTTGCTACAGGTACACTTTCCTTCATAAGTAAGAGAGATTCTTCGGCATACAAACCACACCTACAGGTGTATGAAACTCTAGAATTTATTTAATTTCTGAAAAATCAATGAGCTGTTACATTTTAAACTTAATGTTGAGAAAAAACTCAAATTTTTTAGTTAATTATCTCAATTTTTACCACAGTTTTTATAGATTTGGAAAATTCTACATTTTTATAGTAAGTATGGTTTGTGTGCTGTCCACAATTCATCGAAAAATCTCTCTTACTTATGAAGAAAAGTTGGGTTGGGTTGTTGGGGGGGGGGGGGGGGGGGGGAAGAGACCAAACTACGAGGTCATCGGTCTCATCGTATTTTGAAGGACGGGGACGGAAGTCTGCCGTGCCCTTTCAAAGGAGCCATCCCGGAATTTGCCTGGAACGATTTAGGGAAATCACGGGAAACCTAAATCAGGACGGCCGGACGCGGGATTGAAGCGTCGTCCTCCCGAGTGCGAGTCCAGTGTGAAGAAAAGTCAACCTATAGCAACAAATGCAGCCCATAGTAAGGGAAAAAAATGATGAAATTTCACATGTAAAAAAATTATTTTCTTATGTTTTTGAACTTCCACTGCTATGAGTATGAATAGTGAATCCTTCTTCGTTATGCTGAAAAAGTTTAATGAATTTATTTGTAAAAGTGTCGACAGTGGAAATTAAAACGTCCTGTTGTGCCTCTCCTGCTCCAAGTCGGCCCGTTTGACGTCCTAGCCCCCTTAAGGGCTTTGATGTTATGATAAAGGGCTAACACAGTAAGCCAAGTGTTAACAGTTAGAAATTGTCTATGCGTCTTGGAGCAACATAACTGATGGCACGCAAATTACCCTGTTTAGCATCATCCAGAATTTGAGAAGGAGAGCACATAGCAACTTCCGACAAACTTTACACATAATTTCAAATTCTCACCAAGTTTTTTCACGCTGACATCCCTGCCCACCTACCCTCCCCCACTAAAGAATGAAGAGAAAAAAGTTTATCGCTTACTACATTTTCGATGTCCACGCCTCTTTAATACTAACGCAGCAGACCATCCCTACATGCTCATATGTTTATCAAACGAGACCGTCAGTTACGTTTGCAGTGGGCACGAGATCATCGGGATTCGATCGTCGATCAATGGAAACGTGTCGGCTCTTCCGTGATTCACATTTTTTCTACACTAGGTCTGAGGTCACCTCCACATACGCCGTCATCGAGGTGAACGGCGGCCCGAAATGTGCAGCGCGCCACGGACACAGGCTGATGGGACCAGTATTATGCTATGAGAGACATTCTCCTGCGCTATCACGGGATCTGCGGCAGTAATCGAAGACACGCTAACGGCTGTGAACCACCTGCATCCCTTCATGCTTCATGTCTTCCTCGACGGCGATGTCACCTTTGTTCAAATGTTCAAATGTGTGTGAAATCTTATGGGACTTAACTGCCAAGGCCATCAGTCCCGAAGCTTACACACTACTTAACTTAAATTAGCCTAAGGACAAACACACACACCCAGGCCCGAGGGAGGACTCGAACCTCCGCCGGGACCAGCCGCACAGTCCATGACTGCAGCGCCTAGACGGCTCGGCTAATCCCGCGCGGCGATGTCATCTTTCAACAGTATAATTGTGAGCCACGGTGCAGTAGTTTGAGAACTAGTATGAACTCACGTTGATGTCTCGGTGACGTAAATCCCAAGGACCGCACCTGGATCGCTATCGGATGCCATCTCCGCGTTCGCAAATCAGCAAGTTACATGACTTCTGCGCAGACATCTACTGCCCCATACCTCCACAAACCTAGCAACGAAGTATCGGCTCCCTGACACATAGAATCAGTGATGTGCTTCGTTCCAAAGACGGACAAAGAAACTATCAAGCAGGTGGTCGTAATGTTCTAGCTTATCGATGTACCCGCAAAATTATACAGGGTGTTACAAAAAGGTACGGCCAAACTTTCAGGAAACATTCCTCACACACAAATAAATAAAAGAAGTTATGTAGACATGTGTCCGGAAACGCTTAATGTACATGTTAGAGCTCATTTTAGTTTCGTTAGTATGTACTGTACTTCCTCGATTCACCGCCAGTTGGCCCAATTGAAGGAGGGTAATGATGACTTCGGTGCTTGTGTTGACATGCGACTCATTGCTCTACAGTACTAGCATCAAGCACATCAGTACGTTAGTGTTCATCACGAACGTGGTTTTGCAGTCAGTGCAATGTTTACAAATGCGGAGTTGGCAGATGCCCATTCGATGTATGGATTAGCACGGGGCAATAGACGTGGCGATTTCCAGAACGAAGGTGTCCCGACAGGAAGATGTTCGAAGCAATTGATCAGCGTCTTAGGGAGCAAGGAACATTTCAGCCTATGACTCGCGACTGGGGAAGACCTAGAACGACGAGGATACCTGCAATGGACAAGGCAATTCTTCGTGCAGTCGACGATAACCCTAATGTCAGCGTCAGAGAAGTTGCTGCTGTACAAGGTAACGTTGACCACGTCACTGTATGGAGAGTGCTACGGGAGAACCGGTTGTTTCCGTACCATGTACAGCGTGTGCAGGCACTGTCAGCAGCTGATTGGCCTCCACGGGTACACTTCTGCGAATGGTTCATCCAACAATGTGTCAATCCTCATTTCAGTGCAAATGTTCTCTTTACGGGTGAGGCTTCATTCCAACGTGATCAAATTGTAAATTTTCACAATCAACATGTGTGGCCTGACGAGAATCCGCACGCAATTGTGCAATCACGTCATCAACACGGATTTTCTGTGAACGTTTGGGCAGGCATTGTTGGTGATGTCTTTGATTGGGCCCCATGTTCTTCCACCTACGCTCAATGGAGCACGTTATCATTATTTCATACGGGATACTCTACCTGTGCTGCTAGAAGATGTGCCTTTACATGTACGACACAACATGAGGTTCATGCACGATGGAGATCCTGCACATATCAGTCGAAGTGTTCGTGCCTTCTCAACAACAGATTCGGTGACCGATGGATTGGTGGAGGCGGACCAATTCCATGGCCTCCACGCTCTCCTGACCTCAACCCTCTTTCATTTATGGGGGCATTTGAAAGCTCTTGTCTACGCAACCCCGGTAACAAATGTAGAGACTCTTCGTGCTCGTATTGTGGACGGCTGTGATACAATACGCCATTCTCCAGGGCAGCATCAGCGCATCAGGGATTCCATGAGACGGAGGGTGGATGCATGTATCCTCATTAACGGAGGACATTTTGAAAATTTCCTGTAACAAAGCGTTTGAAGTCACGCTGGTACGTTCTGTTGCCGTGTGTTTCCATTCCATGATTAATGTGATTTCAAGAGAAGTAATAAAACGAGCTCTGACATGGAAAGTAAGCGTTTCCGGACACATGTCCACATAACATATTTTCTTTCTTTGTGTGTGAGGAATGTTTCCTGAATGTTTGGCCGTACCTTTTTGTAACACCCTGTATAATTGTGCGACTCATACTTCGTAAGATATGATACAGTTATAGAGGACGTGGCTGCCATACAGAGAGGAAAGAGACGGTGGGCACAAATGAGGTTGCTGGCGCTAAACAGCCGAAAGGCAAACGCGAAGTGTTCGGGCGCTGCGTCACCGCTTTGCAAACTCCGTCTTCGAGGTGCTAACGCAACGAAGCGACATTGCTAGCACTCTTACGTAAGTCACGGACGCCGGGATATTCAGGTGCTGGGTGTTCACTCTACTCAAGTTGAGAATTACGAGCAGGAGTAATCGTTAAAAGGAAAGCGAAGAAGACAACTGCTCCGTTTCCTAGAGACAGGACTTTAGCTTTCGTGTTCTCTGGCTGTAAGGCCAGTCGTGGAACGACACCCAACACGTCAGAGCGTCTAGTGCGGCATTCAGCCACGGGAACAATGTACACGCAAACGTCGATGTTGGGCGATCACGGCTGTGGACTGTTAACGGCGAAATTGCACACGTCTCGTTGACAGCAGTTTACTCAAATTAATAGTGGAGCTATCGAAAGTATATGGATACTCCCATATATTGCGAAACTGACCACCGGATGTCACGAGTGGCGGAGTCGTCGGTATTAAAGGAAGCAGGAAGAATTGTGTCGTCAGTAGGGAAGCACTAAGCGAAGAACGGGTCCGTCATGAGAGCTAACTAACTTTGAACGGGAACTAGTCATTTGATATCATCTGCGTGAAACTCACGGCCTTTTCAACTCTTCTGAAGTTGCTTGAAGTGGAAAGGCCTGAAGTGGAAAGGCGAAGGAAAAGCTAAGGTGAACCTATACCAGGCAGGCCTCATGTTTGTGTCAGTTATTAAGTGTTAAGTTCACCAAGTATATACCACTGTAAACGTGCTAATCTAAGCACGTTTATATGGATTATGTTAAGACAGACCCTTGTAACAGTTGTGTGTGTTTTACGTTTGGCCGCACTCTCGTGTTCGACGAAAATTATTTTTAATCCGAGCGGCTCTAGGCGCTGCAGTGTGGAACCGCGCGACTGCTACGGTCGCAGGTTCGAATCCTGCCTCGGGCATGGATGTGTGTGATGTCCTTAGGTTAGTTAGGTTTAAGTAGTTCTAAGTTCTAGGGGACTTATGACCACAGCAGTTGAGTCCCATAGTGCTCAGAGCCATTTGAACCATTTTGAGCCATTATCGTAAGAGCGTGCAAAAATGTAACAGGACGTAGAGAATGCTCCACTGAACAATATGAGGTAGGGAAGCTTGGGTCGGAGAAGGCAGCTTAAGGGAAAGTTTACTATGTTTTGGTTCAAAAAAATCTATTTTTTTTAAAAATGCATTTTTGGATCCATAAAAGTGTTTAGAATCCACCCCTAAAACGGTTTTTCCGAATACGGAGCGGAAATGTTTGTTATTCGCGGTTGAACAAAAAAAAAAAGTGCACCTGATTGAAATCGGCATTTTTTACGCGCCAGTTAATTTCTTTCGGAGGACGAGTTATTATACCGATGCTTGGGAGGAAACACACAAAATTCAAATGAGAGTTTGAATGCTTGTGTTTGGAAGTTAGCTCCCAAGCATCTACATTCTGGTGCGAAGACGCTGGAGATTGCGACTTTCCTGGCGATGAGCAGCTTCAACGAAGGCTATTCAGCAAATCTGAAGACCATGACAACGATGGACGTCACCCTGGGACTCTATTCGATGCACTTCGCCAAGCATTCGGACGACCACCGGATTCAAGCGGCCGAAAACCGCTTGGCACCGGCCGTACGAGGGCTCTGGAGCAGCGCAGGATGGCCCAGATCGAGCAGAACGCCCTCTATGAGGAAGAGGAAGAACTAGTTTATGGACCCGGAATAGCAGATTGAATGTAAGTTGCATAATATTGCATTTATATGTAGTCAAAACTTCAAACGCGTTTTTTTTCGAAATGACTTTTTTTATTGCGCGGTATGGTAACTTCAAATCTACTGCACCGATTGACATGATTCTTTGTTTCCGACGAAGCTAACTAAATTGTCTAGGAGTTGTACTACTTTTATTCCGATCCATCAACTATAAATATTTTTACTTGGCCGACGAAGTCGAAAAATCGATGAAAAAACCCTATTTTTTTCAAATGGCAACCATTTTGTTTCCTATGGCCAAAATAAGCGAGATAAAACTCCTAAAGAATCTTATATGTTTCGCTAACGTCAACTCAATTTTGATTTCAGACGAGCCGGCTGACCTGTGACATACCGCGCGTGGAGGTCTACATCGAAATTTTGTTTCGTTCCGACGGCACGTCCGCCTTTGCGCTTCGACATTTCCGATAAAAAAAATTCCAGTTTGTAGAGGAAATATCAATAAACATTTTGACCAAATTTGACATTGATATCTATAACACACCCCGAGAAAGAATTCTCAAAGAACATGCTTTTTTCGGGCCAAAGATAGTACACCTCCCCTTAAGGAGATATGGAAGTAAACTTGTCTACCGCTTTGTCTACCATTCGTGTTCTCCACCTTATTTACAACGAACATGCGTGTGAGTTTACACATAATGGCCGTTTGTTTACATGTACATTCTTTCCTGAAAGGAAACAAGGAAGATGGGCCTCATTACTAAAAGTCATGATGCAGGTTTTCTTTACTTTACTTGTCCATAAGTTGGCTCTGTTGTATGGTATTTACATTGTCCAATGACAGAACATGCTATCAATCAACGAAAGACCAAATCATTACTCATTGCTATTCAAAGACGTACAGCTCAATACGATGGAGCAGTTGTTCAAATGGCTCTGAGCACTATGGGACTTAGCATCTGACGTCATCAGTCCCCTAGAACTTAGAACTACTTAAACCTAACTAACCTAAGGACATCACACACATCCATGCCCGAGGCAGGATTCGAACCTGCGACGTAGCGGTCGCGCGGTTCCAGACTGTAGCGCCTAGAACCGCTCGGCTACTCGGGCCGGCCGATGGAGCAGTACCGGTAGAGTTTCTCAGAAGTCACTGACCTGCACCCTGCCTTTGGGGAAATACGCTGCAATGCTCTCGCTGCTGAAAGACTGTACAGGGAACGATTTCTTAACAGCATCATCTGTCACGACGAGTGTTATTTCTCTTGAACGAAGAATGCGGGAGACTGGTTCACAGGAAAGAAGAAACGAGGGACTTGACAACACGAGGACCACTAGCACACCCCGTTCTGGAGATGTTCGCCGATGCCATGCTTGCACTGACGTTGATGGCCATCAGTTTCAGCACTTTTTGTAAGATGCAGTACAGATGGCACGTTCATTGTGTCAATGATAGTCTTTGCAGATAATTGTAACCAACGTAAATAAAAAAAGTAGGTAGTAATGTTCTAGCTTATCGATGTAACCGCAAAATTATACAGGGTGTTACAAAAAGGTACGGCCAAACTTTCAGGAAACATTCCTCACACACAAATAAAGAAAAGAAGTTATGTAGACATGTGTCCGGAAACGCTTAATGTACATGTTAGAGCTCATTTCAGTTTCGTTAGTATGTACTGTACTTCCTCGATTCACCGCCAGTTGGCCCAATTGAAGGAGGGTAATGTTGACTTCGGTGCTTGTGTTGACATGCGACTCATTGCTCTACAGTACTTACATCAAGCACATCAGTACGTTAGTGTTCATCACGAACGTGGTTTTGCAGTCAGTGCAATGTTTACAAATGCGGAGTTGGCAGATGCCCATTCGATGTATGGATTAGCACGGGGCAATAGCCGTGGCGATTTCCAGAACGAACGTGTCCCGACAGGAAGATGTTCGAAGCAATTAATCGGCGTCTTAGGGAGCAAGGAACATTTCAGCCTATGACTCGCGACTGGGGAAGACCTAGAACGACGAGGACACCTGCAATGGACAAGGCAATTCTTCGTGCAGTTGACGATAACCCTAATGTCAGCGTCAGAGAAGTTGCTGCTGTACAAGGTAACGTTGACCATGTCACTGTATGGAGAGTGCTACGGGAGAACCAGTTGTTTCCGTACCATGTACAGCGTGTGCAGGCACAATCAGCAGCTGATTGGCCTCCACGGGTACACTTCTGCGAATGGTTCATCCGACAATGTGTCAATCCTCATTTCAGTGCAAATGTTCTCTTTACAGGTGAGGCTTCATTCCAACATGATCAAATTGTAAATTTTCGCAATCGACATGTGTGGGCTGACGAGAATCCGCACCCAATTGTGCAATCACGTCATCAACACAGATTTTCTGTGAACGTTTGGGCAGACATTTTTGGTGATGTCTTTGATTGGGCCCATGTTCTTCCACCTACGCTCAATGGAGCTTGTTATCATGATTTCATACGGGATACTCTACCTGTGTTGCTAGAACATGTGCCTTTACAAGTACGACACAACATGTGGTTCATGCACGATGGAGCTCCTGCACATTTCAGTCGAAGTGTTCGTACCTTCTCAACAACAGATTCGGTGACCGATGGATTGGTAGAGGCGGACCAATTCGATGGCCTCCACGCTCTCCTGGCCTCAATCCTCTTGACTTTCATTTATGGGGGCATTTGAAAGCTCTTGTCTACGCAATCCCGGTACCAAATGTAGAGACTCTTCGTGCTCGTATTGTGGACGGCTGTGATACAATACGTCATTCTCAAGGGCTGCATCAGCGCATCAGGGATTCCATGCGACGGAGGGTGAATGTATGTATCCTCGTTAACGGAGGACATTTTGAAAATTTCCTGTAACAAAGTGTTTGAAGTCACGCTGGTACGTTCTGTTGCTGTGTGTTTCCATTGCATGATTAATGTGATTTGAAGAGAAGTAATGAAACGAGCTCTAACATGGAAATTAAGCGTTTCCGGACACATGGTCACATAACATATTTTCTTTCTTTGTGTGTGAGGAATGTTTCCTGGAAGTTTGACTGTACCTTTTTGTAACATCCTGTAGAATTGTACAGCTGATGGCGCAAATATTTTTTTTCAATATACTTAGCAGCCAATAGTCGTAGACAGTCACCTAAGGGAAGTTTTATAGACCTCATATACTGCCGGACAGGCCTGGTCGAGCACTGCGTAGGGTAGTTGAAAAAAAAAAATCGTAAGAAATCAGGGGAAAGAATCACTCGTGAATTCCCAAGTGCTACCAGCAGTCCAGCTGGGGCAATGACCATTCGCAGCGTCTTAAAAAGAAATCGCTATAGTGGTCTAACAGCTCATTATAATCCACACATTTCTGCAGTCAATACCACGCGACGCTGCAGGTGGTGTAAAGTGCGACACCAGTGAAAAATGGAAACAACTGATTTGGAATGAGGAGTTACGCTACGCCCTGTGGCAATTCGATGAAACGATTTGGGTTCGACGAATGTCCGGCCAACGTTACCTGCCATTATGTTGTAAGACGTTGTGGTCTCCCGACCTTCATTGCTTACATGTTGCGCCCTCACAATCATATTCTGCACATCAAGACGCTTCATTCGAACCCAAACTCGATAAGATAAAGTCAATGTTGTATGAATTCATGTAAACGATTTGCAAATAACAAGTAAGCGCACCGTGGTTGAAATACTCGAGGCTGGCGTACACACATACATTCCAGACACGACGGTCACAGGAGCTTTTAGTTCGAGAGAGGTAGACCACACACCGGGAGGCCGGTCCCTTCAGAGGACGACCCAGCCTATGTGGGCTGGTGACCGCCCATGGAGCGGACAGCGTGGGCCCGAGTGAAAAGGGGGAACGACCCCGTGTTCGGCTTAAAAGCAAATTCCGCTACATTGTGTGGGAGTGGTCAGCTTATGCATTCTTTACACATAGCATGCAGTTTCAGAAATTTTCACAGGAAGACAGAAAACACCAAACGCCAATGCTACAGGTTTCCGGATTGGTCGCCTTAAACGAAACGTCATTCTCCCGTTTTAGAAGAGCAATGCTGATTGGCAGGCGATATTTCTGACGCCTTGAGGTGAAGATATACCTCTAACGTCTGGTGTGGAGAGGCGCCGTTCCGTTGTCGCTCTTGGAGCGAGGAACAAGTCTCTCCTCAGTACTTCACTGGGAGAGCACCTCTGTCGAGAGCGAATCGAAGTGCGACTCTCTATATTGAGTCCTTGTGATTAAGCGTTGTTCACTGTGTTGGCCGAAACACTTATTGTGCGGTGTGAACGGACAGAGTTATAGTTAAACGCCTGGAAGTGAATTTTGAGTGACATCACGGTGGCCTGGTTATCTGACCGGTGTACCACGCCAATAGTTAGACTAGGGGCGAATAGGAATCCTTGACTTCATCAAGGCATAGGGACAGTTTGATTGGCGAAGGTCAATCCAGACAGAACGAGAGTTATCTTATTTGTCAGTAGCGAGCGGCGCAGACAGCAGTCGTCGCAGCTTACGGTATTGTGTGCTACAGCTATTGCGAGCCCCATATTTCCTCCTCCACAACAGTACACTTCACTGCATTTCACATGGGACAGCCTCGACCGTACCTATCAACATTCTAAAGGATAATTATTCAAGTTGAGTAGGCGCGCCTCTCAGCCATTCTGCCAAGTCAACAACCATCTTAAACTTTGTATAGAAATTTCATTACCGAATGCTATCCTTGAGAGGTAACTTCGCATTCCGAAAAGAACCAGGATATAACTTGTTCAATTCATAACTAAAAGTGCCTTGTGATTTCTCAGAATTTTTGCAAAATAAATAATAATTTTCATTAGTTTCATGTTTTTCTTACACTAACTCGCACAACCCCAGTACCCAAGTATCCCACTAGTTACGTAAGAAATTTTGTGAATTTCTGTGTCATTTCCGTACAGCAGACGACTCCAGAAGGTATTTATTGCTGAAAGTTTTTCAGGCATTTCTCTTTAGAACGTTAGGAGCGTCTGTCTGACTTCTGTAGTAGTGTGGAGGTGGAAATTACATCTTGCAGGAGCCACAGGGTAAAGGGTACATCTCAGATTAATCCGTTGCGCAGAATAACAGATCAACCCCGTTCACCTCAGAATGTGTAGCGCCAACAGCGAAATACAGAGGCGGTGGTATGACAGTAGGTAGGGGGGGCGGGGGGGGGGGGGGTGTACATGATTAGGGTGTGGTCCTCTCATTGCGTTTAAGAAAATGCTAAATGCGGGAGGTTATGAACACGTTTCGCAGCTTTGTGTACATTGTACAGTAGAGGGACAATGCGGAGATGCCTGTGTCAGCATGGCGACGTATCCTGTTACAGAGCAACATCTGTGAGGCAGTGGTTTGTGGACAATAACATTCCTGAAACGGACTAGTCTGCCCAGAGTTCGGACCTGAAACCAATGGAACACCTTTGGGATGAGTCAGAACGGTCGTGAAAGCCTTCATTGTATGAACAAAGTACAAAGACAACAGTGCTATAGAAGAAAAACAATATCATTTTAGGCCTTAAAAAGTTGGTGAGAAGCTACGTAACAAAACAATGATAAACGCTTATTAATTGCAGATGACGTACTGGGTGGCAATAGTTATAGCTATGCTGCGAAAACCAAACAGACTTATGAACACCAATATGTAACTTTAAGGTATATATTTACTCGTCATGTTAATATTTCTGTCAATACGTACGGTAATGTGAATATTGTAATATCAAACAAGTGATAGATATCATAATCCACAAGTCGTATGTTTATTGTCTACCAGATAATAAATAAAACTCACTGAAGATCAAGAAACTTCCCCGAATCATGTACGGGTAGTAAAACAAGAAGAATTGCGTTTGCTCAAGGCAGAACCACATTTCCGTATTACATAAAAGGTAAAGAATTAGGGAGAAAGTGAACCAGAGGAGACGCTAACGTAGCAAACAAGGTCTTCAATACTGCAAACTGCATAATCCGACGACATAAACAAGCTGGGATAAATGGATCGATACGTAATGCGTGGGCTATTGCATGAAGAGGTACGCGGCGCAGAATATGAAGAGAGTGGAGACGGAAGGTCTGGTGTCGCAGCGGCACTCATTTCCGTAGCCGACGTGACGGGGAGGAGTCTGGAAGCTGGAGCTGGAGGCGGCTTTTGATTCACGGCACAGCGCCGGAGTTTCCAGGTCACAGCGCGACCGCTGGACAGCTTCCAGAAGCCATCGCGCGCAGGCGGCGCCACTACCGCTTCCGACGGCCGTTCCACGCAACTGTTACTGCCTGGAGGCGGAAGCCGCTGCCCGCAAGCACCACCACCCACTGGCCGATGAACCCTCCGAGGGCGGAAAACCAAACACTCGCCGCTACTGCTGGCTGCAGGGGATGCGAGCGAAAATGTTCGTATTATCTTGTCTCCATGACAGTGACGGCAGGTGACTCGAAACATCAGTTAACCAATACGGATAGTGTTTGAGAAAAAAATGAACACGCGCGGGTAGGACTCGCGCAATGAGTTTTCCGTACAAACTTGTTTATGTATACAGAGTGAACATTAATACAACCTACAAACTGCAGGGGCAGATTCCTGACTAGAAGTGGAAGAAAGGATGTCCTATGAACATGTTTCCGGAAGTGCACCGTAGCCACGGTAGATGGTGCTGATTGTATGCTGTGTCTGTAGCCCACAGATGACGATAATGCAGACTGATGATTCCAGAATGAGATTTTTCACTCTGCAACGGAGTTTGCACTGATATGAAACTTCGTAGCAGATTAAAACTGTGTGCCGGACCGATACTCGAACTCGGGACCTTTGCCGTTCGCGGGCAAGTGCTGTACAATCTGAGCTACCCAAGCACGACTCACGTCCCGTCCTCACAGCTCTACTTCTGCCAGTACCTCGTCTCCTACCTTCCAAACTTTACAGAAGCTCTCCTGCGAACCTTGTAGAACTAGCACTCCTGAAAGAAAGGATATTGCGGAGACATGGCTTAGCCACAGCCTGGGGGATGTTTCCAGACTGAGATTTTCACTTTGCAGCGAAGTGTGCGCTGATATGAAACCTCCTGGCAGATTAAAACTGTGTGCCGGACCGAGACTCGCGTTCGTCCCGTCGGTCCGGCGCACAGTTTTAATCTGCCACGAAGTTTCAGACTGATGACGCTAGTTCTAATAAAGGTTGCTTCGTCGGTAAAGAGGCCTGATGACAGAAATCGCGTAACTGCCATGGTCTGGTGCAAAATCCATCGACAAAATCCTTCCTGTATAGGGATATACGCTGCTGGCAATCCTTGCATTCTCTGGATATGATAGGGACAATAGCGGTTGCCACAATCTTACTTTGACTTACACCATGTAGGCGGGCCATTTTCCTGGAGCTTGTACTAGGCTTCGTCTCAGTATCCTGTAGAATCCAGTCCTCCATATCTGATGTACGCATAATCCGCCGCCTCATCTGTCTGAAAGGACCCATCTACATCTACATGAATACTCTGCAAATCACATTTAAGTGCCTGGCAGAGGTTCATCGAACCACCTTCACAATTCTCTATTATTCCAATCCCGTATAGCGCGCGGAAAGAATGAACACCTATATCTTTCCGTACGAGCTCTGATTTCCCTTATTTTATCGTGGTGATCGTTCCGCCCTGTGTAGGTCGGTGTCAACAAAATATTTTCGCATTCGGAGGAGAAAGTTGGAGATGGGAATTTCGCGAGAAGATTCCGTCGCAACGAAAAACGCCTTTCTTTTAATGATTTCCAGCCCAAATCCTGTATCATTTCTGTGACACTATCTTCCATATTTCGAGATAACGCAAAACGTGCTGCCTTTCTTTGAACTTTTTTGATATACTCCGTCAGTACTACCTGGTAAGGATCCCACACCGCGCAGCAGTATTCTAAAAGAGGACGGACAAGCGTAGTGTAGGCAGTCTCCTTAGTAGGTCTGTTACATTTTCTAAGTATCCTGCCATCAAAACGCAGCCTTTGGTTAGCCTTCCCCACAACATTTTCTATGTGTTCTTTCCAATTTAAGTTGTTCGTAATTTTAATACCTAGGTATTTAGTTGAATTTACGGCTTTTAGATTAGACTGATTTATCGTGTAACCAAAGTTTAACGAGTTCCTTTTAGCACTCATGTGGATGAGCTCACACTTTTCGTTATTTAAGGTCAACTGCCACTTTCGCAGCATTCCGACATTTCTTCTAAATAGTTTTGCAGTTTGTTTTGATCTTCTGATGGCTTTATTAGTCGATAAACGACAGCGTCATCTGCAAACAACCGAAGACGGCTGCTTAGACTGTCTCCCAGATCGTTTATATAGATACGGGACAGCAAAGGGCCTATAACACTACCTTGCGGAACGCCAGAAATCACTTCTGTTTTACTCGATGACTTTCCATCAGTTACTACGAACTGTGACGTCTCTGACAGGAAATCGCAGTTCCAGTCACGTAACTGAGACGATATTCCATAAGCACGCAATTTTACTATGAGTCGCTTGTGTGGTAGAGTGTCAAAGGCCTTCCGGAAATCCAGGAATACGGACTCGATCTGAAATCCTTGTCAATAGCACTCAACACTTCATGCGAATAAAGAGCGAGTTGTGTTTCACAGGAACGATGTTTTCTAAACCAATGTTGACTGTGATCACACAAACGCCCAAAACTGGCTTGAAATGTTGTGTGATGTGGTTGGTGTCTGTAAGGGTGCTTGTTTTGGTATAGCCGTGCTGCGTCTCGACCATTTACTTGACCGTACACAAACACCGTCTCGGCTTCTTCCCGATACGAATACCGGATTATTCTGGTGCTTACAGCACGCTGTGTCAATGATACTGACCGCAACTCACAAGGAACGCACGGTACATGGTCAGAGGAACTTTCATCCGTCGGCGCCATCTACCGTGGCAACGATGCATTTCCAGACATGTTCATGGGACCTTTTCTCCTCGATTTCCACTCAGGAATACGTCCCTGCAGTTTGTCGGTTTTATTATGTTCACCTTGCATAGACGGTTCATTCAGTTTGTGAATCGAGAAGCTCGAAGACTTTTGCCGGTTATCGACATCGACGCTGCCAAGATATGGGTCCCTGGAATTGTAAGATTTTCGAGACTGGTTTTGTTTCAAGTTTGAAGTAGGACAGCAAATGGTAAAAGAAATTTTTTTCATGTGGTTTAATTACAAACTGATAATTACCTGATTATTTTCCTTTACTTGTACTGTGAAACTTTTCTTCTTTCCAAATGCCAAGATTCTACGACGACGGAACTCACCTGGAGGTTTTAATGAGTGAGTCTGCGAGTGTCAAAATATGTAACAATAATGGCTGTAGCTTCTGGATACAGTGATTTACAAGCTTAAAATCTTTTACACCATCAAACGACTTTAGACCTCGGTATGCGACAAATTTCAACTTGATACGTTCACGCGTTCCGTCCAAACAGACGGCGAGACAGACAGACAATCGAATAACAAATGTGAAAAAAAATTTGTGTGATATAATTACAAATTAACAATTTCGGACTTTTCCCTTTACTTCCACTGTGAAACTTTTCTTCTTACCAAATTTCATGCTTCTAAACCAAAGGGAAGTACCGTGCAGGTTTTGACGAGTGAATTAGCGAGTATTTTTGCATTGACGTAGAAGCTTACATTTATTACACAATCGGTGACTATAGCCCTAAGTATGTGACTTAAATTTCGCCGGCCGCGGTGGTCTCGCGGTTAAGGCGCTCAGTCCGGAGCCGCGCGACTGCTACGGTCGCAGGTTCGAATCCTGCCTCGGGCATGGATGTGTGTGATGTCCTTAGGTTAGTTAGGTTTAAGTAGTTCTAAGTTCTAGGGGACTGATGACCACAGATGTTAAGTCCCATAGTGCTCAGAGCCATTTTGACTTAAATTTCAGTTCGGTACGTCTAATCGTCCCTGAGATAAAGGAGGCTTAACAGACCGACAGACAATCACATAACAAACGACAATTTTTTTTTCGTATGATGTTATTACAAATTCACAGTTTTCGATTTTTTCTTTACTTGTACAGTGAAACCTTGCTTCTTGCCAGATTTCATGATTCTACACCAATGGCAAGTACCCTAAAGGTTTTGATGAGCGAGTTTGCGAGTATCGAAATACGTGACACAAATGGCCGTACATTTTGACTGGATTGACGTAGAAGGTAACACATCAAGAGACGACAGGGCTTAGTAAGTGACATAAATTTCAACTCGATACGTTTACCCGCTCCTGAGAAAAAGACAGTCAGTCTGATAACAAAGGACAAAACATTGGAAATTGAAATAATTTTCGGATTTTTTCGTTTGGAACATTGCTTTTTGGCAAATTACATGATTGTAGGTCAACAGGAAGTACTCTATAGGTTTTGATGGGTGAGTTTGCGAGTGTCAAAATATTTGACATAAATGATCATATCTTTGGATTTCATCGACTCAGAAACTTCGCTTTTATACATCGCCAAGGGATCCTAGACCTTACTGCATAACATATTTCAATTTGATATTTCTCCCCTTCTGTTAGCAGATTACGGCATCGGCGTGTTCAGGAGGGTAATACGGAACGTCGTGCTGGATCCCAAAGGCCACGTATCACTAGCAGTCGAGATGACAGGCATGTTATCCGCTTGGCTGTAACGGATCGTGCCGCCACGCTTCGATCCCTGAGTCAACAGATGCGGACGTTTGCAAGACAACAACCATCTGCACGAACAGTTCGACGACGTTTTCAGCAGCATGGACTATCAGCTCGGAGACCGTGGCTGCGGTTACCCTTGACGCTGCATCACAGACAGGAGCGCCTGCGATGGTCTACTCGACGACGAACCTGTGTGCACGAATGGCGAAACGTCATTTTTTAGGATGAATCCAGGTTATGTTTACAACATCATGATGGTCGCATCCGTGTTTGGTGACATCGCGGTGAACGTACATTGGAAGCGTGTATTCGTCATCGCCATACTGGCGTATCACCTGGCGTGATGGTATGGGGTGCCATTGGTTACACGTCTCGGTCACCTCTTGTTCGCACTGACGGCACTTTGAACAGTGGACGTTACATTTCAGATGTGTTACGACTCGTGGCTCTACCCTTCATTCGATCGATGGGAAACCCTACATTTCAGCAGGATAATGCACGACCGCATGTTGCAGGTCCTGTACGGGCCATTCTGGATACAGAAAATGTTCGACTGCTGCCCTGGCCAGCACAGTCTCCACATCTCTCACCAACTGAAAACGTCTGATCAATGGTGGGCGAGCAACTGGCTCATCACAATACGCCAGTCACTACTCTTGATGAACTGTGGTATCGTTTTGAAGCTGCATGGGCAGCTGTACCTGTACACGCCATCCAAGCCCTGTTTGACACAATGCCCAGGTGTATCAAGGCCGTTATTAAGGCCAGACGTGGTTCTTCTGGGTACTGATTTCTCAGGCTCTATGCTCCCAAATTGGGTGAACATGTAATCACATGTCAGTTCCAGTATAATATATTTGTCCAATGAATACCCATTTATCATCTGCATTTCTTCTTGGTGTAGCAATTTTAATGGCCAGTAGTGTATTCAACAGGTTTTTTTCGGCATTTTCTCAGTGATCGCCGAGAATAATTTAACGGATAAGAATTATCTATTTAGAAATGCAACGGCCGTATTCTTTCAGGCGGTTAAATTCTATTTTTTAATTTTTTGTGTACTACCACTGCTCTCCAGCTACAAAAATGATAGTTTCTAGTTTAGATGACTGTAAATCAGTGAAATAAACATTGCATTTAAAAAAGGATATACTGCGAGACAACGAATAAGATTTTCAACGGACATTGATCTGTGAAGTTAAAGGTAATGAACAATTATGAAACTACATTAATGTCTTTGTTCATTATTTATGTAGAACGATGTAATGTACAAAAAGACTATTCCTAGCTTATAGTGTTTACTATGATGCTGGAGAGAACATTGAAAGAAGTTGTGTAGAAATGCGCTTTCCGCTTCTGGAATTTTCGGTCACGCTCTTGCAGACGGTATTTCAAAAATGAACAGGTACCTATCAAAATATAAAATTAATCGGATGAACACAGTATTACATCGTGTCAGCGCTCAGTTTTTCTTCACGTGGAAGAGATGCCATTCGACTCTATTTGCAAACAAATAAACAACTGAATCACCTTTCAGATTCTACAGTGATGGTAAAGGGTTGATTTGAAAACAGTGAATCACTTCACTGCCAAAGTTTTCTTTCCCTGTTGCTACTCAAAGCCGCACACCAAAATGTAAATGTAACAGACATTTTTTATTTTACATTTAACTCGACTGTGATTTATAGGACGCTCTGGCATGGATTCGAGCCACAGATTTGAAGTCGCAGGTTCTGGTCTCGAATATATTATCAAATCAGTAAGCCACCGCCTCCGATTATTTAAAGAATCGAAGTTCCTTGTATGAAACAGCTTCAAACGTCTGATTACAAATGAGTTAATGTATCACATATTTGATGTTAAGGAAGTAAATTATAGAAATGGTTCCAAATTACGTTTAAAGTTTTTCGAAAGTCGCTTGAAGCTGTCATCATCGAACGCTGGATAAGTATAGTCCGGGTAATTTGCACTCCGTTTTCAGCGAAACTTACATTTCCACGCATGTCAATATTTATGACGTCATGTCTCCGAAACTGTGAGTCGTACAATGATACAACTTTGCAGATACGTTCAGTGGTATATGTGGATACAGTCTGAAAAATGTATTGCGAAAAGAATTCGGAGTAAAGAATTTATTTATTAAAACGCCATGTCTGATGCGGCAGTTTTGCGGCATGAATAGCAGAAAAGTAATAAGCGATAAACGTGTTTGCTTTCATCATTTTGTGGGTGGTATTAGCGAGAAAGTGTCTCTTAAAGACTTGAGAGTGTTTTTTTTTATGGTTTTAGGGCGCAAAACTGCTACGGTCTTTAGCGCCCGGTCTGTGACTTAGGAAAAGCTAAGAAACGAAACTGGAAACCAGCAGCAATAGGAACAAAACTCAAAAAATTGGAGAAACTAAAAACAGACGGAAAGCTTTAAAAAACCACTATAGAAGGGGGTTGGTTGTCCCCAAAAAGAGCTTCAAATGACTGACGTCATGTCACTGGCACTAATAAACTCGAGAACGCGATCGGCTGAGCGCGTGTCATCTGCTAAAATGGAAGATATATCAGGCGACAGCTGTAGACGGGCGCGTAACGGAGTAAAATAGGAGCACTCAATTAAAAGGTGTATTACCGTCCACAGCTGAGAGCAGTGGGGACAGAGTGGGGGAGGATCGCCGCTTAAAAGATGTCGATGGCTAAAAAGACAGTGCCCTATCCGGAGTCTAGTTAAAATTACCTCCTCCCGACGACGGGTTCGGGAGGAAGAGGTCCAAGCACAGGGAAGAGCTTTCACGTCCCGCAATTTATTATTGGGAAGTGTCGACCAATGTGCGTGCCATAAAAAAGCAACACGACGACATAAAACACTCCGTAGATCGGCGAAAGGAATCATGCGAATAGCTGGCCGAAGAAGAGAGAGCTCAGCCTTGGCCGCTATATCGGCCGCCTCATTTCCACAGATACCAACGTGTCCTGGGATCCAGAGGAACGCCACAGAGACGCCCCCCAAGTAGAGCAAGTGGAGGCAGACTTGAGAGTGTGTTTACAGTTTGTTGGAAGTCGGTAAGTGCGCTCGTTCTCAAGTTCAAGTTGCATGTACTCTGGATTACTTGCGCGGCGTGAGCTAAGATGTCTCAAGACACTTAGACAACAGTTGCCCTACAGTGTTGAATGTTTAACATAAGCTCTTATCTCTTAATGAGTAGCTAATGACAGGATTTTAAATCCAGCCGGTAATTATGCGAAGAATTGAAAAAAAAAACAAATTTTTTGTTGCCACTGGATGCCTTTAGATAAGCAACCTGGAAATGGGATATACAAAAATGGTATCTGTTCTTTCGGACCATCGGTGACCATGCAGCTCTCTTAGAATGAAATGATAATTAAATCAAGACCCTAAGCTGTCGACAGCCGTTGATATATATCAACGAGGGAATCTGGGTCTCACGGGGAGCGTGCAAGGGACAAATCCCTGCAGTCGCAATATAGTCTGTGCCCTCGGTGGCTCCTGCCATGTAGGCAGGAGATCACGGGTTCGAGTCCCGGTCGGGGCATACATTTTCACTGCCCCGTTGATGTATATTAACGCCTGTCGACAGCTTAGGTCTTTATTTAAGTATTATTCCATGGAAATGGGATTGTCAACCATGAACCGGGATTGTCATTTGGTAATTAATCGTTACTTTGGGGAAGCGCCGTAACAAACGTGTCTGAAAACGCCATGCGCAGATTCGCTTTTTGAGGGGTGGATCCTGGTGCTTGGTTCCCGTTTGAGCTAGGAACATGGAGTAAAATGTTTTTAGTTTAGCCCGGACCATTTGTACAGTCATTCGAACGCCTGTCTCACTGCAGCTATCAGCTATGTTATAGTACAGGGTGATTCAAAAAGAATACCACAACTTTAAAAATTTGTATTTAATGAAAGAAACATAATATAACCTTCTGTTATACATCATTACAAAGAGTATTTAAAAAGGTTTTTTTTCACTCAAAAACAAGTTCAGAGATGTTCAATATGGCCCCCTCCAGACACTCGAGCAATATCAACCCGATACTCCAACTCGTTCCACACTCTCTGTAGCATATCAGGCGTAACAGTTTGGATAGCTGCTGTTATTTCTCGTTTCAAATCATCAATGGTGGCTGGGAGAGGTGGCCGAAACACCATATCCTTAACATACCCCCATAAGAAAAAATCGCAGGGGGTAAGATCAGGGCTTCTTGGAGGCCAGTGATGAAGTGCTCTGTCACGGGCTGCCTGGCGGCCGATCCATCGCCTCGGGTAGTTGACGTTCAGGTAGTTACGGACAGATAACTGCCAACCTTTTTCGTAGGACTCTCCATACAGTTGATTGTGGAATTTGCAGCTCTCTGCTAGCTCTGCGAGTCGATTTTCCTGGGCTGCGAACAAATGCTTGCTGGATGCGTGCTACATTTTCATCACTCGTTCTCGGCCGTCCAGAACTTTTCCCTTTGCACAAACACCCATTCTCTGTAAACTGTTTATACCAAAATTTAATACACCACCTATCAGGAGGTTTAACACCATACTTCGTTCGAAATGCACGCTGAACAACTGTCGTCGATTCACTTCTGCCGTACTCAATAACACAAAAAGCTTTCTGTTGAGCGGTCGCCATCTTAGCATCAACTGACGCTGACGCCTAGTCAAAGGGCCTCAAGCGAACAAATGTACAACTAAATGAAACTTTATAGCTCCCTTAATTCGCCGACAGATAGTGCTTAGCTCTGCCTTTTGTCGTTGGAGAGTTTTAAATTCCTAAAGTTGTGGTATTCTTTTTGAATCACCCTGTATATTAAGCGAGCTTTGAACGACTAACCGAACCTGACACTCATGTAAACTGTACGAATCGATTAATTCCTTTTGCAAAATATCTTAATTGGGCTGAAATTAAAGTTCAGCTAAAGTATCCACCGTTCGAAACTTACGTGCAAAAACAGTCACCCTCGTTCGGATTTTACTGCAAAAACATACACGCTTAACTGCGTATTTGAGTGAAAATGACGGTTTTATACGATTTCTTAACAAGCACAGAGTTTTAGCTGCCACTACGTGCTGTCACCATAGTGTTCATTTGTTTCGCGGTGTGTTTGTTTAGGATGTGGCGCGCGGATTTGAAGTGTTCTACATCTACATCCATACTCCGCAAGCCACCTGACGGTGTGTGGCGGAGGGTACGGTGGAGGTGGAGGTATGTTCTCGGAACTTCAACAAAAGCCCGTACCGAGCTACTGAGCGTCTCTCCTGCAGAGTCTTCCACTGGAGTTTATCCATCATCTCCGTAACGCTCTCGCGATTACCAAATGATCCTGTAACGAAGCGCGCTGCTCTCCGTTGGATCTTCTCTATCTCTTCTATCAACCCTATCTGGTACGGATCCCACACTGCTGAGCAGTATTCAAGCAGTGGGCGAACAAGTGTACTGTAACCTGCTTCCTATGTTTTCGGACTTTATTTCTTTAGGATTCTTCCAATGAATCTCAGTCTGGCATCTGCTTTACCGACGATTAATTTTTTATGGTCATTCCTTTTTAAATCACTCCTAATGCCTACTCCCAGATAATTTATAGTATTAAGTGCTTCCAGTTGCTGACCCGCTATATTGTAGCTAAATGATCTTTCTTTCTATGTATTCGCAGCACATTACACTTGTCTACATTGAGATTCAATTGCCATTCCCTGCACCACGCGTCAATTCGTTGCAGATCCTCCCGCATTTCAGTACAATTATCCACTGTTACTACCTCTCAATATACTACAGTATCATCCACATAAAGCCTCAGTGAATTTCTAATGTTATCCACAAGGTCATTTATATATATATTGTGAATAGGAACGGTCTTACGACACTCCCCTGCGGCACAACTAAAAATGTTCAAATGTGTGTGAAATCTTATGGGACATAACTGCTAAGGTCATCAGTCCCTAAACTTACACACTACTTAACCTAAATTACCCTAAGGACAAACACACACACCCATGCCCGAGGGAGGACGAACCTCCGCCGGGACCAGCTGCACAATCCATGACTGCAGCGCCTTGGACCACTCGGCTAATCCCGCGCGACGCGGCACACCTGAAATCACTCTTACTTCGGAAGACTTCTCTCCATTGAGAATGACATGCTGCGTTCTGTTATCTAGGAACTCTTCTATCCAAGCACACAATTGGTCTGATAGTCCATATGCTCTCACTTTGTTAATTAAAGGACTGTGGGAAACTGTATCGAACGCCTTGCGGAAGTCAAGAAACACGGTATCTACCTGGGAACCCAAGTCTATGGCCCTTTGAATCTCGTGGACGAATAGCGCGAGCTGGGTTTCACACGATCGTCTTTTTCGAAACCCATGCTGATTCCTACAGAGCAGATTTCTAGTTTCCAGAAAAGTCATTGTACTCGAACATAATACGTGTTCCAAAATTCTACAACTGATCGACGTTAGAGATATAGGTCTATAGTTCTGCACATCTGTTCGACGTCCCTTCTTCAAAACGGGGATGACCTGTGCCCTTTTCCAATCCTTTGGAACGCTACGCTCTTCTAGAGACCTATGGTATATCGCTGCAAGAAGGGGGGCAAGTTCCTTCGCGTACTCTGTAAAATCGAACTGGTATCCCGTCAGGTGCAGTGGCCTTTCCTCTTTTGAGCGATTTTAATTGTTTGTCTATCCCTCTGTCGTCTATTTCGATATCTGCCATTTTGTCATCTGTACGACAATCTAGAGAAGGAACTACAGTGCAGTCTTCCTCTGTGAAACAGCTTTGGAAAAAGACATTTAGTATTTCGGCCTTTAGTCTGTCATCTTCTGTTTCAGTACCATTTTGGTCACAGAGTGTCTGGACATTTTGTTTTGACCCACCTACCGCTTTGACGTAAGACCAAAATTTCTTTGGGTTTTCTGCCAAGTCAGTACATAGAACTTTACTTTCGAATTCATTGAATGCCTCTTGCATAGCCCTCCTCACACTACATTTCGCTTCGCGTAATTTTTGTTTGTCTGCAAGGTTTTGGCTATGTATATGTTTGCTGTGAAGTTCCCTTTGCTTCCGCAGCAGTTTTCCAACTCGGTTGTTGTACCACGGTGGCTCTTTTCCATCTCTTACGATCTTGCTTGGCACATACTCATCTAACGCATATTGTACGATGGTTTTGTACTTTGTCCACTGATCCTCAACACTATATGTACTTGAGACAAAACTTTTGTGTTGAGCCGTCAGGTACTCTGTAATCTGCTTTTTGTCACTTTTGCTAAACAGAAAAATCTTCCTACCTTTTTTAATATTTCTATTTACGGCTGAAATCATCGATGCAGTAACCGCTTTATGATCGCTGATTCCCTGTTCTGCATTAACTGTTTCAAATAGTTCGGGTCAGTTTGTCACCAGAAGGTCTAATATGTTATCGCCACTAGTCGGTTCTCTGTTTAACTGCTCAAGGTAGTTTTCAGATAATGCACTTAAAAAGATTTCACTGGATTCTTTGTCCCTGCCACCCGTTACAAACGTTTGAGTACCGCAGTCTATATCTGGTAAATTAAAATATCCACCCAAAACCATAACATTGTCGGGAAATCTACTCGAAATATTTTCCAAATTTTCCTTCAGGTGTTCTGCCACAACAGTTGCTGAGCCAGGGGGCCTAGAGAGACATCCAGTTACCATGTTTGAGCCTGCTTTAACCGTGACCTTCACCCAAATTATTTCACATTTCGGATCTCCGTCAATTTCCTTCGATACTATTGCACTTTTTCTCGCTATAAACACGCCTCCCCCTTCACTGTCCAGCCTGTCTCTGCGGTATACATTCCAGTCTGAGTTTAGAAGTTCATTACTGTTTACATCTGGTTTCAGCCAACTTTCCGTCCCTAGTACTATGTGGGCAATGTGACCGTTTATTAATGAGAGCAGTTCTGAGACGCTCCTGCAGTTTACTATTAGCACATTAATATTGTTATTCCCTGTTGCATTTTGCCTACTTCTACCTTACCGCATCTCAGGAGGCGTCTTGTCGGGCCTAGGGAGGGAATTCTCTAAGCTAAAAAAAACCCCATGTGCGCTCCACACGTACTCCGCTACCCTCGTAGCCGCTTCCTGCGTGTAGTGCACACCTGACCTATTCAGGGGGACCCTACATTTCTCCACCCGATAGCGGAGGTCGAGAAATTTGCACGCCAGATCTCTGCAGAATCGTCTGAGCCTCTGGTTTAAGCCTTCCACTCGGCTCCAAACCAGACGACCGCGATCGGTTCTGGGAACGACACTACAAATAGTTAGCTCAGATTCCATCCCGCGAGGGAGGCTTTCCGCCTTCACGAACTTCGCCAACTTCCTGTATGAACTGAGGATGACCTCTGAACCCAGACGGCAGGAGTCATTGGTGCCAACATGAGCAACAATTTTGCAGTTTGGTGCACCCAGTGCTCTCTATCGCCGCCGGCAGGGTCTCCTCCACATCTCGGATGAGAGCCCCCGGCAAGCAGACAGAGTGAACACTGGCCTTCTTCCCCGACCTTTCCGCTATCTCCCTAAGTGTTGTTGACGCTTGTGCCGTCTAGTTCATGCCGTTCCAGCTCGTCGGCTCCGTTGTGAGCCGCGGAGCGCTCCCTGCTCCAGGGAGCCGTGTCGCTCGCTGTGACCAGTCAAGTGGGCCGGCACGTGGCGTGGCTGGCTGAGGCAGGCGGCAAGGCAAGCGTTCTGATGTGCCAGCTGCGTCTTACAAGACCGACAACCTCATACTTCAGCTGCTAAGACGTGGTGACATGCTACACACCAGGAAATACGATGTTCAGGAAATAAATAAAGACTGCAAGCCCAGCATGTGCGGTGCTTTCTTCAAGCGCTAGCGAAAATGCAACAAAGCTCTGCGCCTTTTTCGTGAGCTGTGTCTCTAAATCCACTGCCATGTCCAGGATTCGACGAGACATTGTTTGCTTTGACAAGCAAACCCCTTCAATTGCCTGCACCTCCCTTGGAAACAAACATTCTACAACTGCTACCATTCACGATTTTACGAGTGGTCGCACCGAAAACGGCTTGCCACTTGTCGCAATGACGTGAGCGACCCTGCAGCTTGCTTGAATTGCAGATTCAGTAGTGTTTTCTCAGCTCTCGTTCACCTGAAAATTATAAACGCATTACAGAACACGAATTATGTTGCTTGTTTTGATACCCTCCGTATTACGAAACCGTTTTCAAACTTACGTCTCCTGGTATGCCGTTCTTAAGCCTGGCTACCAGTTCTCTGCGTGCAACGCCTTCTAACTGATTGTAGTGCGCTGCGTGAAGACGTGTATAATGTCGTTGTATATTGTACCTCTTCGCAGAATTAAATACTTTATGACATACAACACACTGCGGACGACCATCCCTCACAGTGAATAGAAATATATGCTCCAACAGAGGTACAGGGTTCCCGCGGTTAGTCATAGCTATCATTGAACACGGATTATTGCGTCAGTTGCGGCTGCATGCGGCCAGGGGGCAGTGAGTACGCTTTCCCCCTCCACGCCGGCTCCGAGCTGCCGCAGTGAGCGCTCCGGAGCGCTCCGGCTCCATGGAGCTCGGTTGGAACAGCCTAGTCTAATTCGTGTCCGCGCGCGTTTGTGTGTGTGTGTGTGTGTGTGTGTGTGTGTGTGTGTGTGTCAAAACTCGAATGCTGCTGGGCACGTGCCGTGCATCTCGGCTTCCAGAGTCCAGATGGCCCATCAGAGATTGACATCTGTACCCTACTGAGTGTGACTCCAGTGCATCAGCGGAGCCTCAGCCACGTCGCTCGCCAGTACCGGCTCCCGGTCAATTACAAAGTGCGTGCAAATGAGCTGAGGCGACTCTCCGTAATGGTGCGGTGATAAGCCCGCTCAAGGTCGCGCCCAGCAGAGCGCTGGCAGAGGCAGTGGGAGCTTCCAGGTGGTGACGAGGCCGCGTGTCGTAACCCAGGCGGTCCCTGGCCTGGCCTCAACGGCCCGCAGCCGCAGCTGGTGGACTTCATGACTGGCGGACACGGAAAGCGGGGCCAGTTGTCTGGGCGGTGGTTCGCGCTGTTACAGCTCACCCACAGCACAGACAGGCTCCTACAGTAGAAAACTTAGTCCCGCTCACATCCCTCCCACCACTACCACCCCTGGAAATGAGCGTTTAGCGTCATTGGCCGGGAGGCCACTTACGGGGCAGGTCCGGCCGCCTTGGTGCAGGTCTTATTACATTCGACACCACATTGGGCGACCTGCGCGACGGATGGGGATGAGATGATGATGAAGACAACACAAAATTCCTGAGCCGAGAAAATCCCCAACCCAGCCGGGAATCGAACCCGGGCCTGAAACCCAAAAAAAAAAAAAAAAAAAAAAAAAAAAAAAAAAAAAAAAAAAAAAAAAAAAAAAAAGAGGTCTGGCCATGCCAGAAGACAAACCTTCAGAAACTGGTCGTGCAATAAAAGAGACTAATTACATACAAAAGAAGTGGAGTTTTTATTCCAGACAGCAAAGGACTTGGAAGAGCAGTTGAACGGAATGGACAGTGTCTTGAAAGGAGGATATAAGATGAACATCAACAAAAGCAAAACGAGGATAATGGAATGTAGTCGAATTAAGTCGGGTGATGCTGAGGGTATTAGATTAGGAAATGAGACACTTAAAGTAGTAAAGGAGTTTTGCTATTTGGGGAGCAAAATAACTGATGATGGTCGAAGTAGAGAGGATATAAAATTTAGAGTGGCAATATCAAGGAAAACGTTTCTGAAGAAGAGAAATTTGTTAACATCGAGTACAGATTTAAGGGTCAGGAAATCGTTTCTGAAAGTATGGAGTGTAGCCATGTGTGGAAGCGAAACATGGACGATAAATAGTTTGGACAAGAAGAGAATAGAAGCTTTCGAAATGTGGTGCTACAGAAGAATGCTGAAGATTAGATGGGTAGATCACATAACTAATGAGGAGGTATTGAATAGAATTGGGGAGAAGAGAAGTTAGTGGCACAACGTGACTAGAAGAAGGGATCGGTTGGTACGACATAAAGGCATTACAAATTTAGCATTGGAGGGCTGCGTGGAGGGTAAAAATCGTAGAGGGAGACCAAGAGATGAATACACTAAGCAGATTCAGAAGGATGTAGGTTGCAGTAGGTACTGGGAGATGAAGAAGCTTGCACAGGATAGAGTAGCATGGAGAGCTGCATCAAACCAGTCGCAGGACTGAAGACCACAATAACAACAACAACAAAAAAAAAAATGGTTCAAATGGCTCTGAGCACTATGGGACTTAACAGCTGTGGTCATCAGTCCCCTAGAACTTAGAACTACTTAAACCTAACTAACCTAAGGACATCACACACTAATGCCCGAGGCAGGATTCGAACCTGCGACCGTAGCTGTCACACGGTTCCGGACTGCGCGCCTAGAACCGCGAGACCACCGCGGCCGCCCGCATCTCGTGGTCGTGCGGTAGCGTTCTCGCTTCCCACGCACGGATTCCCGGGTTCGATTCCCGGCGGGGTCAGGGATTTTCTCTGCCTCGTGATGGCTGGGTGTTGTGTGCTGTCCTTAGGTTAGATAGGTTTAAGTAGTTCTAAGTTCTAGGGGACTGATGACCATAGATGTTAAGTCCCATAGTGCTCAGAGCCATTTTTTGAACCACCGCGGCCGGCAACAACAACAATTTATTCCGAAGATAGTAGGAGGCGACAACTGCGAGAACTGTCGTACATTCAGCTTAACAACTCATGCGTACAAGTCGGTGAAAAGAATAATGTACAGAAATGGAAAGCCGGTCGGAGAGGCCGAGCGGTTCTAGGCGCTACAGTCTGGAACTGGGCGCCCGCTACGGTCGCAGGTTCGAATCCTGCCTCGAGCATGGTTGTGTGTGGTGTCCTTAGGTTACTTAGGTTTAAGTTGTTCTAAGTAGGGGACTGATGACCTCAGAAGTTAAATCCCATAGTGCTCAGAGCCATTTGAACCAGAAATGGAAAAGAAAATTGAGGATTCGTTAGATGACGATCAGGTAAAGGCACCAGAGATGCAATTCTAACGTTGCGGCTGATAATGGACGCAAGATTGAAGAGAAATCGTCACACGTTCATTAGATTTGTCGACCTGGAAAAAGCATTCGATAATGTCAGATGGTGCAAGACGTTCGGAATTCTGATAAAAACAAAGGTACGCTATAGGAACAGACGGGTAATATACAATATGTGCAAGAACCAAGAGGGAACAGTAAGGCTGGAAGATCAAGAACGAAGTGCTCGGATTGAAAAGGGTGTAAGACAGGGATGTAGTCTTTCGCCGTTACTGTTCAATCTATACACCGAAGAAGCAATGATGGAATGAAAGGAACTTTCAAGAGAGGAATTGAAATTCAATGTGGAAGGAAATCTATGGTAAGATTTGCTGATGGCATGGCCATTCTCAGTGAAAGGCAAGAAGAATTACGGGATGTGTTACATGGAATTAACAGTCTAATGAGTACAGGTGATCAGGAAGTGGATGAAGTTAAGGGACTTTGAGTCCTAGACAGTTAAATAACCCAGGACGAACGGAGGAAGGACGTAAAAAAGCAGACTAGCACTGGCAAAAGGGGCATTCCTGGCCAATAAAAATCTGCTAGTATCAAACATAGACGTTAATTGGAGGAAGAACTTTCTGAGAATGTACGTTCGCAGCACAGTATTGTATGGTAATGAGACATGGACTGTGGGAAAAGCGGAACAGAAGAGAATCGAAGCCTTTGAGAAGTGGAGCTAGAAAGACTGTTGAAAATTAGCTGGACTGGTAAGAAATGAGGTGGTTTTCCATAGAATCGGCTAGGAAAGGAAGACATGTAAAACTCTAACAAGAAGGAGGGACGGAATGATAGTGCATCTTTTTTAAGACATCAGGGAATAACTTTCATGGTACTGCAGGGAGCTGTAGGGGGTAATAACTGTACAGGAAGACAGAGATTGGAATACATCAAGCAAATGATCGAAGAGGTAGGCTGCAAGTGCTACTCTGAGATGGAGAGGTTGGCTTGGGAGAGGAATTCGTGGCGGGCCGCATCGAACCAGTCAGAAGACTGATGACTTTAAATAAATAATATGTTCAGCTGTGCTCAATTGACAATGATTCTGTTATTTTGAGCCCGGCTTTGGTCACTCGCTCCAGCTGTACCGAACACCCTATCAGCATTTACAGTGCAGGCGAAGTAGGCGGTGACGTTGAGGCATAGCGCCTTCGCATCGCTCCTGTCACTTGTTAGGACGTTATCGTTATAGGCATGAGTCATCGACAGATGTCACCAGCTGACATGGACCTGAGTTACAGAGCTGCACGCAGTTGTACTAGTAGCCGACAGAGGGCAGCAGTTGACTGACAGTGCTATCAGTCGTAGTCAAAACAATGTTGTAAAGTTATGTTTGATTAATATTAAATGTATTTGCATAATCTACTTACTATAGTTAAATGTGCAGTCAGTTTATGGTACTAATAAATCGCGAGTATAACAGAAATTAATCGGTAATTTCAGTAGGAGTAATTTTGTATTTGATACTTTCCTAAATTTATTTATTTAGCAATTGCCATAGAAAGAAATGTTTTACTATGATTGGCCATTGAAGTAAAGCGCGGGTTAGCGCGGGATAATACTGCAACCTGATTTGCTGTTTGTGATATCAGCCAGTCAGAAAAATGCAGGCTCGCGCCAATCTATGCAGGGAACAAAGCCTTTGGTGTGATCTAGGGTGGTCGGGGCTGAGGGTTCGAACTAGTAATATCTCATTGAAAGCAGCTCCGACGAAAGTACTGTAAAATCGCGGAAAAATGCTAATTACGAGTTCGCGAAATAGTACAAAGGGTATTTAAGTGAACGGTATAGTGAAAGTCGTGTGGAATTTCAGACGGCATATCAAAATTATTGTTTTTGACTGTTAGTTAAAACCGCGTGGCGTGTTGTGCGATCTAAGACTGGAACAGGTATTACGTGTAGAGCAGAGTGCACAACATTTGAGCGAGCATTTTCATAACTAAACGATCCGGTGAACTCTATTAACTTCGGTAACGGGTGTAAATACCATAAACTGGCTACGTGTGTGATTGTGGTGTGCGTGTGAACTTTACATTGTGTTGCCACTTAGTACGGACTTGGCAGTATTAACTGTGATCTTTATCGTAGAAATACACCTGAATATTCACATTGCCAAGTTAAAACTTTTATTTCAGTAGGCTGGTATTACACTATCAAATTTCTTTGTCCAATATCTTTGTCAAAGGTATTTGATGGTGTAATAGGGACTTTGTCAAATGTCCTCCAATATTTGATCAAATCTAGGGCCTCGCTGTAGATTTGATCAAAGAAATCGCTTGTCTTCTGTTCACTGCAATGTGACATGTTACCACATCGAGCGCTAGCATCGCTGCAGCGTTCGGTCGTCTGTAGTGTTTTTATAAACATTGCCGGTAAATACAATTGGTGTGTGCCGACAACTACAAAATTAATAGAGATTTATGAAGCTGATAAGGCGCTTTACGACGTGAGGCACCCTGAATACAAAAAATAGATTAAGAAGATTGGAGCCGAATCGGAGTGTTAAGTGAGCCTGTCTTCTGAAGATGTAGCAGTTCTTAAGTGAATATTGTGCTTTGTGATATGAGGATACACTTCACTGAGCACATACAGAAATGTATGCTCATCCATTCTTAAGTAATTGATGTACGACTTGACGTCTTCCACTGTAAGCTCACGTAACAAGTTTTGTTGAATGCTTTTATCGTGTCGTCGTAAAACCCACGGCATCACCCAGATTAGATTAGATTAGTTTTTCGTTCCATAGATCCGTGTTGAGGAGATCCTCGTGGATGTGGAACATGTCAATTTTTTAAGCTGAAATGACAATACTAATAGTATGCATAAATACAATACATTATTTGTTTCTATTAAAAATTTCGCCAATGGTGTAGGAGTTGTTGGCCACTAATCAGTCTTTCAGTCTCCTTTTAAACTGATCTTTATTTGTAACTAAATTTTTTATGTTTGCTAGCAAACTATTGAAGATGAGTGTTCCTGAGTAGTGGACCCCTTTTTGAACTGAAGTAAGTGCTTTTAAGTCCTTGTGCAGATCATTTTTGTTCCCGGTATTGTATGTATGAACTGAGTTGTTTGTTGGAAAAAGAGATATATTATTTAGGATAAATTTCATTAAGGAGTAAATATACTGAGAGGTAGTAGTTAGTATACCCAGTTCTCTGAAGAGGTTTCTGCAGGAGGTCCGTGAATTTACTCCACAAATAATACGTTTTACACGCTTTTGGACTCTGAAAGCTTTTGTTTGACTTGAAGATTTACCCCAAAATATTATCCCAGATGACATTATGGAATGAAAGTAGGCAAAGTATGCAAGCTTTTTCATTTTTATGTTGCCTATGTCCGCTAACACTCGAATTGCAAATACAGATTTGTTAAGGCGCTTCTGCAGATCTGTGGTGTGCTCCTCCCAACAGAATTTATTATCAAGTTGTAATCCCAGGAATTTAAGACTGTCAACCTCGTATGTATGGTTCCTTTTTTCCCCCCACTTTTCCACATGTGCACACAATGCAATTGCGGTACATGCAACAGCTACGGTTAATAACAAGTTGTTGTCAGCCGTCTTGAACTTCTAGCGCTACGTCAAAGATCTTTGTCAAATATATTTGACGGAATATTTGATCACATCTTTGATCAAATCTTTGACAAAGAAATTTGATAGTGTAATACCGGCCGTAGAGCCACATCCCGTTTACCGGACAATTCTATGTTATGTTGCGACCTGCAATAGACAGTATGGTCTAGTATTTTCTGCTAGAACTTTTAGCTAGACAAATGAACATTGCTGGACACTTAGCAGGGCGGTAAAAAAGTAACGTTCCGCACCGCAACGTGACACAGGGAGGGCAATGGGGCCAATACAGTGTCGCTTTGGAGTACAATTTATCTGTGGTGGAATGAATTACATTGCTAGCTGTTACACGCCAGGATTCAGTAGCTACGACCATGTGATTTATTTATATTTATTTATTTATTTATTTATTCATTGCCAAATTATAGACCTGTTACCTGATGGTTAAAACAGGTCGTACATCTTAACAATTTTCGTTTTTCATCTTTTTATAGTTTTCTTTCCTTTTGTTTTATCTACAACATTTACATAGAATGATACTTTTCAAAATAACAATAATTTAAGGTTGAAATATAAATAAAATTTTGTTGTTTTTATAAGAAGGATATAAAAGGAAGATAGGATAGATGAGATATTTGTTAGTACCATCACCGAATGTGACTGACGGTGAAGCCGGCCGAAGTGGCCGCGCGGTTCTGGCGCTGCAGTCTGTAACCGCGAGACCGCTACGGTCGCAGGTTCGCATCCTGCCTCGGGCATGGGTGTGTGTGATGTCAAAAAATGGTTCAAATGGCTCTGAGCACTATGGGACTTAACATCTGTGGTCATCAGTCCCCTAGAACTTAGAACTACTTAAACCTAACTAACCTAAGGACATCACACACATCCATGCCCGAGACAGGATTCGAACCTGCGACCGTAGCAGTCCCGCGGTTCCGGACTGAGCGCCTAGAACCGCTAGACCACCGCGGCCGGCTGTGTGATGTCCTTAGGTTAGTTAGGTTTAACTAGTTCTAAGTTCTAGGGAACTAATGACCTCAGCAGTTGAGTCCCATAGTGCTCAGAGACATTTGAACCAACTGACGGTGAATACCTCGGAATGGTTTCTTCGAGCCGTTGACCTCTAGTCTCACACACACACACACACACACACACACACACACACACACACACATACACAAATGGTTATTAGTAGAGAAATTATGTTGCTTATCATATTTATTACTAATTCTATGTATTAACTACTTTAGGTGCCCATCCATGTACAGAATTGGTGTTTTCTTGGCTAGATTGCCAGCACTTTTGCTTATTTACTGTCACATCTCAGCTTCCTCCTCCTGTTCCTCCTCATTGTCTATTTTCGTTGTCACTGTGGGTATCGTTGTCCATCCTCTGGAGATTGCTGTTACGCTGCACATAGGCATGTCCGTAATGTCGTGTCCGCATATACTCTTCATGTGTTGTTTTTGAAATACTGTTTGTCAGTGTGTTTAATTGTGCCCATTGTTCTTCGTCTCTTATTCCTGTGTATATATATCTATGTATCTGTGTAATCTAAGTGTAGTGTATGTCTATTGTTCGCGTATTGCCCGCAGAAAAAGACAGTGTGTTCTGGGGAACCTTCTTCCCCGCATGTGCATGTAGGTTTCTGCCACAGACTCACGCGGTTTAAGTGCGTGGGATAAGGTCCGTGTCCGGTTAAGAAATGTACCATACCGCGGCTGGGACCGATATGTTTCATTCTCAACAACTCCCTTATGTCAGGGAGGAAGTCGTGCAGTCTACGTCCCTTAAGTGATACGGCCATGTGATCGTGAAATAAGGTCGTGAGACTCAGAGCTGTTTTCTGAAGACTGCTTGAGAACCGGCCGAGCCGAGACTACCCCTGGAGAGATGGCCGGTCGAGCACAAGACGTCAGTGGCTCTTGCAGGAAAAACGCCAGTCCGCTGCCGCCTCAGTGGGCTGCCCGTCTACCCGAAAGACGAGCCCGGCGATATCAAGAAGACCAACCCCTCAGCGAAGAACACTGACACGCTTTTTCTGGGCCGACAATGTGCGCCAGCGCGTCTCGTTGGGAGCATGCTCTTCATCAGCGAGCAGCGGTGATGTATGGACCGGGGCTTTTGAAGACCCTGCTCTTACAGTTCACGACGCGTAATTTGTCACCAAGCGCGGGGAGGGGGAACTGGAGGAGGGATGGAATTGCGTGTCGCGCAATTAATCAGCAGGCGAGGAAAACTTTGGTCTGATGGCTGGCGTCGCCTGGAGCCAGCAGCTACCTACCTACCTGCTTCCGGAACTCGGTCGCTGCCGCGAAGTTTGGAGTAATCAATAGCCGAGTAGCCTACCTGGTGACTTTATAATGGCAGGCGGGGGCTATCTAACACTGTCGCACTTAGCGCCCGCCGGAGAGAGTGAAGACACTGAGGATCACGTTGACGAGAGGGGCCGAAAACGGATGACGTCAGCACACACGTGCAGGCGTGCGTCCGTCTGTGTTCAGTCTACTGACTGGTTTGATGCGGCCCGACACGAATTCCTTTCCTGTGCTAACCTCTTCATCTCAGAGTAGCACTTGCAACCTACGTCCTCAATTATTTGCTTGACGTATTCCAATCTCTGTCTTCCTCTACAGTTTTTGCCCTCTACAGCTCCCTCTAGTACCATGGAAGTCATTCCCTCATGTCTTAGCAGATGTCCTATCATCCTGTCCCTTCTCCTTATCAGTGTTTTCCACATATTCCTTTCCTCTCCGATTCTGCGTAGATCCTCCTCATTCCTTATCTTATCAGTCCACCTAATTTTCAACATTCGTCTATAGCACCACATCTCAAATGCTTCGATTCTCTTCTCTTCCGGTTTTCCCACAGTCCATGTTTCACTACCATACAATGCTGTACTCCAGACGTACATCCTCATAAATTTCTTCCTCAAATTAAGGCCGGTATTTGATATTAGTAGACTTCTCTTGGCCAGAAATGCCTTTTTTGCCATAGCGAGTCCGCTTTTGATGTCCTCCTTGCTCCGTCCGTCATTGGTTATTTTACTGCCTAGGTAGCAGAATTCCTTAACTTCATTGACTTCGTGACCATAAATCCTGATGTTAAGTTTCTCGCTGCTCTCATTTCTACTACTGCTCATTACCTTCGTCTTTCTCCGATTTACTCTCAAACCATACTGTGTACTCATTAGACTGTTCATTCCGTTCAGCAGATCATTTAATTCTTCTTCACTTTCACTCAGGATAGCAATGTCATCAGCGAATCGTATCATTGATATCCTTTCACCTTGTATTTTAATTCCACTCCTGAACCTTTCTTTTATTTCCATCATTGCTTCCTCGATGTACAGATTGAAGAGTAGGGGCGAAAGGCTACAGCCTTGTCTTACACCCTTCTTAATACGAGCACTTCGTTCTTGATCGTTCACTCTTATTATTCCCTCTTGGTTGTTGTACATATTGTATATGACCCGTCTCTCCCTATAGCTTACCCCAACTTTTTTTTCAGAATCTCGAACAGCTTGCACCATTTTATATTGCCGAACGCTTTTTCCAGGTCGACAAATCCTATGAAAGTGTCTTGATTTTTCTTTAGCCTTGCTTCCATTATTAGCCGTAAAGTCAGAATTGCCTCTCTCGTCCCTTTACTTTTCCTAAAGCCAAACTGATCGTCACCTAGCGCATTCTCAATTTTCTTTTCCATTCTTCTGTATATTATTCTTGTAACCAGCTTCGATGCATGAGCTATTAAGCTGATTGTGCGATAATTCTCGCACTTGTCAGCCCTTGCCGTCTTCGGAATTGTGTGGATGATGCTTTTCCGAAAGTCAGATGGTATATCGTGCGACTCATATATTCTACACACCAACGTGAATAGTCGTTTTGTTGCCACTTCCCCCAATGATTTTAGAAATTCTGATGGAATGTTATCTATCCCTTGTGCCTTATTTGACCGTAAGTCCTCCAAAGCTCTTTTAAATTCCGATTCTAATAGTGGATCCCCTATCTCTTCTAAATGGACTCCTGTTTCTTCTTCTATCACATCAGACAAACCTTCACCCTCATTGAGGCTTTCAGTGTATTCTTTCCACCTATCTGCTCTCTCCTCTGCATTTAACAGTGGAATTCCCGTCGCACTCTTAATGTTACCACCGTTGCTTTTAATGTCACCAAAGGTTGTTTTGACTTTCCTGTATGCTGAGTCTGTCCTTCCAACGATCATATCTTTTTCGATGTCTTCTGTGTGGTCTATCACACGAAAGGGTGCAAAAAAAGGCAGCTCGTTTTGTGTTATCACGTAATAGGTGAGAGAGTGTGGCAGATATGATACGCGAGTTGGGATGGAAGTCATTAGCCGGCCGGAGTGGCCGAGCGGTTAAAGGCGCTACAGTCTGGAACCGCGCGACCGCTACGGTCGCAGATTCGAATCCTGCCTCGGGCATGGTTGTGTGTGATGTCCTTAGGTTAGTTAGGTTTAAGTAGTTCTATGTTCTAGGGGACTGATGACCACAGCAGTTAAGTCCCATAGTGCTCAGAGCCATTTGAACCATTTTGATGGAAGTCATTAAAAGCAAACACGTTTTTCGTCGCGAGATCTATTTACGAAATTTCAGTCACCAGCTTTGTCTTCCGAATGCGAAAATATTTTGTTGAGTCCAACCTACATAGGTAGGAATGATCGCCAAAATAAAATAAGAGAATTCAGAGCTCGAACAGAAAGGTTTGGGTGTTCGTTTTTCCCGCGTGCTGTTCGGGAGTGGAATGGTAGAGAGATAGTATGATTGTGGTTCGATGAACCCTCTGCGAAACACTTAAATGTGAGTTGCAGAGTAATCATGTAGATGTAGATGGACTTTCAGAGTCGGCGTCATCAGCGTCCGTACGAAAATTGTAGGAACGGCTGTGGTTAAAACGACTAAAATGTCATAAGCCAAGTAAAAGTAAGTCTTATACAATTCTACTCACTCTCTCCCAACATGCTGGCCGGGGCGGACGAGCTTTTCTAGGCGCTACAGTCTGGAACCGCGACCGCTACGGTCGCAGGTTCGAATCCTGCCTCGGGCATGGATGTGTGTGACGTCCTCAGGTTAGTTAAGTCTAAGTAGTTTTAAGTTCTAGCGTATTGATGACCTCAGAAGTTAAGTACCATAGTGCTCAGAGCCATCTGAATCATTCTCCCAACGTCACTGAATGTTACTTCCACATCACAGAATCTAACACCCTTTAGCATAGCGTAAAACTGGCACAATATTCCGAACCTGTCAATTAAAACACGAGTAGTACAAAAAGAAGGGTAAAATTATAACGCAGGGACATGCGGCAGGCTGATAACCTACAAAAAACACGGATGAGCCAACCATCTTGAAAACGCATTAAAAACTTGTCCCTAAAATTCCAGTGTTTCACACAGTTATTGACTGATTTAAAAAATTAAAATGCTTTCATAATTTACTCATTAAGGGGGGTAGGACGCCAAACGGGCCGACTTGGAGCAGGAGAGGCACCACAGGACATTTCAATTTCCACTGTTGGGCCGTTTACAAATAAATTCATAAAACTTTGTCAGCATGACCAGGAAGGATTCAGGATTCACACTCATCGTAGTGGACGTTCAAAAACATAACAATTTTTTTTACATGTGAAATTTCACGATTTTTTCATTTACTACTGCTTGCATTTGTTGCTACAGCTACACTTTCCTTCATAAGTAAGAGAGATTCTTCGATGAATTTTGCACGGCATACAAACCACACCTACAGGTGTATGAAACTCTAGAATTTATTTAATTTCTGAAGAAATGAATGAGCCGTCACATTTTAAACTTCATGTTGAGAAAAAACTCAAATTTTATAGTTAATTATCTCAATTTTTACCACAGTTTTTAATAGATTTGGAAAATTCTACATTTTTATAGTAATTATGGTTTGTGTGCTGTCCACAACTCATCGAAAAATCTCTCTTACTTATGAAGAAAAGTTGGGTTGGGTTGTTGGGGGGGGGGGGGTAAGACCAAACTGCGAAGTCATCGGTCTCATAGGATTAGTGAAGGACGGGGAAGGAAGTCGGCCGTGCCCTTTCAAAGGAGCCATCCCGGAATTTGCCTGGAATAATTTAGGGAAATCACGGAAAACCTAAATCAGGAAGGCCGGACGCGGGATTGAACCGTCGTCCTCCCGAGTGCGAGACCAGTGTGAAGAAAAGTCAACCTATAGCAATAACTGCAGCCAATAGCAAGTGAAAAAATGATGAAATTTCAAATATAAAAAAATTATTTTGTTATGTTTTTGAACTTCCACTGCTATAAGTGAGAATACTGAATCCTTCCTTGTCATGCTGACAATGTTTTATGAATGTTTTTGTAAAATTATCGACAGTGGAAATTAAAACGTCCTGTGGCGCCTCTCCTGCTTCAAGTCGGCCCGTTTGACGTCCTACCCCCCTTAAGGGCTTTAATGTTATGATGAAGGGTTAACACAGTAAGCCAAGTGTTAACAGTTAGAAACTGTGTGTGCGTCTTGGTGCAGCATAACTCATGGCACGCGAATTACCCTGTTTAGCATCATCCAGTATTTGAGAAAGAGAGCACATAGCAACTTCCGACAAACTTTACACATAATTTCAAATCCTCACGAAGCTTTTTCACGCTGACATCCCTGCCCACCTACCCTCTCCCACTAAAGAATGAAGAGAAAAGAAGGTCATCCCTTACTACATTTTCGATGTTCATGCCTCTTTAATACTAACGGTATTCTCAATAGATTTTGCAGACTGTAAGCACATACATAAATGAACGTACACTGATAAACCAAAACATTATGACCACAGCCCATCGCGATGTCGGATGCCGTATGATGGCGTTGTGGGCACGTGAAGCGGTAACAAAAGTACGTTATCCGAGCAGACACAGACAGGTGATCACGCTAGCGAAGGTATCGGGTGATTGAACATGTATCTACAATTACAGATTTCTTTAGTTACATACAGGGTGTTACAAAAAGGTACGGCCAAACTTTCAGGAAACATTCCTCACACACAAATAAAGAAAAGATGTTACGTGCACATGTGTCCGGAAACGCTTAATTTCCATGTTAGAGCTCATTTTAGTTTCGTCACTATGTACTGTACTTCCTCGATTCACAGCCAGTTGGCACAGTTGAAGGAAGGTAATGTTGACTTCGGTGCTTGTGTTGACATGCGACTCATTGCTCTACAGTACTAGCATCAAGCACATCAGTACGTAGCATCAACAGGTTAGTGTTCATCACGAACGTGTTTTTGCAGTCAGTGCTATGTTTACAAATGCGGAGTTGGCAGATGCCCATTTGATGTATGGATTAGCACGGGGCAATAGCCGTGGCGCGGTACGTTTCTATCGAGACGGATTTCCAGAACGAAGGTGTCCCGGCAGGAAGACGTTCGAAGCAATTGATCGGCGTCTTAGGGAGCAAGGAACATTCCAGCCGATGACTCGCGACTGGGGAAGACCTAGAACGACGATGACACCTGCAATGGACGAGGCAATTCTTCGTGCAGTTGACCATAACCCTAATGTCAGCGTCAGAGAAGTTGCTGCTGTACAACGTAACGTTGACCACGTCACTGTATGGAGAGTGCTACGGAAGAACCAGTTGTTTCCGTACCATGTATAGCGCGTGCAGGCACTATCAGCAGCTGATTGGCCTCCACGGGTGCACTTCTGCGAATGGTTCATCCAACAATGTGTCAATCCTCATTTCAGTGCAAATGTTCTCTTTACGGATGAGGCTTCATTCCAACGTGATCAAATTGTAAATTTTCACAATCAACATGTGTGGGCTGACGAGAATCCGCACGCAATTGTGCAATCACGTCATCAACACAGATTTTCTGTGAACGTTTGTGCAGGCATTGTTGGTGATGTCTTGATTGGGCCCCATGTTCTTCCACCTACGCTCAATGGAGCACGTTATCATGATTTCATACGGGATACTCTACGTGTGCTGCTAAAACATGTGCCTTTACACGTACGACACAACATGCGGTTCATGCACGATGGAGCTCCTGCACATTTCAGTCGAAGTGTTCGTACGCTTCTCAACAACAGATTCGGTGACCGATGGATTGGTAGAGGCGGACCAATTCCGTGGCCTCCACGCTCTCCTGACCTCAACCCTCTTGACTTTCATTTATGGGGGTATTTGAAAGCTCTTGTGTACGCAACCCCGGTACCCAATGTAGAGACTCTTCGTGCTCGTATTGTGGACGGCTGTGATACAATACGCCATTCTCCAGGGCTGCATCAGCGCATCATGGATTCCATGTGACGGAGTGTGGATGCATGTATCCTCGCTAACGAAGGACATTTTGAACATTTCCTGTAACAAAGTGTTTGAAGTCAAGCTGGTACGTTCTGTTGTTGTGTGTTTCCATTCCATGATTAATGTGATTTGAAGAGATGTAATTAAATGAGCTCTAACATGGGTAGTAAGCGTTTCCGGACACATGTCCACATAACATATTTTCTTTCTTTGTGTGTGAGGAATGTTTCCTGAAAGTTAGGCCGTACCTTTTTGTAACACCCTGTATATACGTTCGGATGTAGCTGTATTGCGTTGATGTACTGGTGGATATTGTGTGGTATGACTACTGTAGTTGATAGTATAATTGGTATAATGTTAACTTTATCCTGATGCCACATGTCCTTAACTTCCTCAGCCAGTTGGATGTATTTTTCAATTTTTTCTCCTGTTTTCTTCTGTATATTTGTTGTATTGGGTATGGATATTTCGATTAGTTGTATTAATTTCTTCTTTTTATTGGTGAGTATGATGTCAGGTTTGTTATGTGGTGTTTTATCTGTTATAATGGTTCTGTTCCAGTATAGTTTGTATTCATCATTCTGCAGTACGTTTTGTGGTGCATACTTGTATGTGGGAACGTGTTGTTTGATTAGTTTATGTTGCATGGCAAGTTGTTAATGTATTATTTTTGCTACATTGTCGTGTCTTATGGAGTATTCTGTATTTGCTAGTAATGTACATCCGCTTGTGATGTGATCTACTGTTTCTATTTGTTGTTTACAAAGTCTGCATTTATCTGTTGTGGTATTGGGATCTTTAATAATATGCTTGCTGTAATATCTGGTGTTTATTGTTTGATCCTGGCCGGCCGGAGTGGCCGAGCGGTTGTAGGCGCTACAGTCTGGAACCGCGCAACCGCTACGGTCGCAGGTTCGAATCCTGCTTCGGGCATGGATGTGTGTGATGTCCTTAGGTTGGTTAGGTTTAAGAAGTTCTAAGATCTAGGGAACTGATGACCACAGCAGTTAAGTCCCATAGTGCTCAGAGCCATTTGAACCATTTTTTGATCCTGTATTGTAATCATGAATCCTTCTGTCTCACTGTATATATTGCCTTTTCTTAGCCATGTGTTGGATGCATCTTGATCGATGTGTGGCTCTGTTAGATGATACGGGTGCTTGCCATGTCGTGTTTTCTTTTTCCAATTTACTTTGTTCGTATCTGTTGATGTTATGTGATCTAAAGTGTTGTAGAAGCGGTGACCTCAGACGTTAAGTCGCATAGTGCTCAGAGCCATTTGAAACATTTTTATGTCGATAAATCCCCTTCCTCCTTCCTTTCTGCTTAATGTGAATCTTTCTGTTGCTGAATGTATGTGATGTATTCTATATTTGTGGCATTGTGACCGTGTAAGTGTATTAAGTGCTTCTTGGTCTGTGTTACACCATTTCACTACTCCCAATGAGTAGGTCAATATTGGTATAGCATAAGTATTTATAGCTTTTGTCTTGTTACTTGCTGTCAATTCTGTTTTCAGTATTTTTGTTAGTCTTTGTCTGTATTTTTCTTTTAGTTCTTCTATAATATTTGTATTATCTATTCCTATTTTTGTCTGTATCCTAGATATTTATAGGTATCTGTTTTTTTTCCATCGCTTCTATGCAGTCGCTGTGGTTATCCAATATGTAATCTTCTTGTTTAGTGTGTTTTCCCTTGACAATGCTATTTTTCTTACATTTGTCTGTTCCAAAAGCCATATTTATATCATTGCTGAATACTTCTGTTATCTTTAGTAATTGGTTGAATTGTTGATTTGTTGCTGCCAGTAGTTTTAGATCATCCATGTATAGCAAATGTGTGATTTAGTAATATTATATCCATAATCTGTATTATTTAGCATGTTGGATAGTGGGTTCAGAGCAAGGCAGACCCAGAAAGGACTTAATGAGTCTCCTTGGTATATTCCACGCTTAATCTGTATTGGCTGTGATGTGATATTATTTGAATTTGTTTGAATATTAAGTGTGGTTTTCCAATTTTTCACTACTATGTTTAGGAACTGTATCAATTTAGGATCTACTTTGTATATTTCCAATATTTGTAGTAACCATGAGTGGGGTACTATCAAAAGCTTTTTGGTAATCAATGTATGCGTAGTGTAGCGACCTTTGTTTAATTTTGGCTTGATATGTCACCTCTGCATCTATTATCAGTTGCTCTTTACATCCTCGTGCTCCTTTGCAGCAGCCATTTTGTTCTTCATTTATAATTTTGTTCTGTGTTGTATGTGTCATTAATTTCTGTGTAATGACTGAAGTTAATATTTTGTATATTGTTGGTAGGCATGTTATGGGGCGATATTAGCCGGGTTTGCTGTGTCTGCTTGATCTTTAGGTTTCAGATAAGTTATTCCTTGTGTAAGTGTATCAGGGAATGTGTATGGGTCTGCAATGTAACTGTTAAATAATTTAAATAGATGTGAACGTGTTGAGGTGAACTTCTTTAGCCAGAAATTTGTTATTTTATCTTTTCCAGGGGCTTTCCAATTGTGAGTAGAATTTATTATTATTATTATTATTATTATTATTATTATTACATAGAGCCTGTGAACGAGTATCTCGAAAACGGCGAAATTGGTCTGATGTTCACGTGCTACTATCGTGAACCTCTACGGAAAGAGGTAGGAGAGTGGAAATAATATTAGGCGTTAAATGGTTAGACGTCCAGCACGACTGTACACAAAACGCTGGGTCGGAGGCTTGTCTGCTCTCCAAAGTAGGATACAGGGTGGTCTGTGGCATCTCTGCCGACAGAGCACAATGCTGGTGCAGGCAAAAGTGTTTCAGAGCATACCGTTCATCGTACATTGTTGAACATGGAGCTCCGCAGCAGACCACCCCTACGTGTTCACATGTTGATCAAACGAGAGCGTCAATTACGTTTGCAGTGGACACGAGATCATCGGGATTCGATCGTCGATCAATGGAAACGTGTCGGCTCTTCCGTGATTCACGTTTTTTCTACACTAGGTCGGTGTCGTCTCCATAAACGCCGACATCGAGGTGAACGGCGCCCCGAACGTGGGCTGTTGGGAGCAGTATTATGCTATGGGAGACATTCTCCTGCGCTTGCATGGGACCTGCGGCAGTAATCGAAGACACCCTAACGGCTGCGAAACACCTGCATCCCTTCAAGCTTGATGTCTTCCTCGACGGCGATGTCACCTTTCAGCAGTATAATTGTGAACCGTGGTACAGTGGTTTGAAGAGCATTACTATGAACTCACGTTGATGTCTCGGTGACGTAAATCCTATGGAACGCACCTGGATCGCTATCGCACGCCATCTCCGCGTTCGCAAATCAGCGAGTTACATGACCTGTGTGCAGACGTCTACTGCCCCATCCATACCTCCACAAACCTAGCAACGAAGTATCGGATCCCTGATACGCAGAATCAGTGGTGTATTTCGTCCCAAAGAGAGACAAACAAGCTATCAAGCAGGTTGTCGTAATGTTCTGGCTTAGCGATGTACCTGCAAAATTATGTAATTGTACGACTCATAGTTCGGAAGATATGATACAGCTATACAGGACGTGGCTGCCTTTTACTTCTATCATACAGATAGGAAAGAGATGGTGCGCACAAATGCGGTTGCTGGCGCTAAACAGCCGATAGGCAAACGCGAAGTGTTCGGGCGCTGCGTCACCGCTTCGCAAACTCCGTCTTCGAGGTGCTAACGCAACGAAGCGACATTGCTAGCACTCTTACGTAAGTCACGGACGCCGGGATATTCAGGTGCTGGGTGTTCACTCTACTCAATTTGAGAATTACGAGCAGGAGTAGCCGTGAAAGGAACAGCGAAGAAGAAAACTACTCCGTTTCCTAGAGACAGGACTTTAGCTTTCGTGTTCTCTGGCTGTTAGGCCAGTCGTGGAACGACACTCAACAAGTCAGAGCGTCTAGTGCGGCATTCAGCCACGGGAACAATGTACACGCAAACGGCGATAGTGGGCGATCACGGCTGTGGACTGTTAACGGTGAAATGGCGAACGTCTCGTTGACAGCAGTTTACTCAAATTAATAGTGGAGCACAAGTACTGTCGGCAAATCTACGCTATAGGAAGTATACGGACACCCCTATATATTGCGAAACTGACCGCCGGATGTCACGAGTGGCGGACTCGTCGGTATTAAAGGAAGCGGGAAGAATTGTAGCGCCAGTAGGGAAGCACTAAGCGAAGAACGGATCTGTCATGAGAGCTAACCAACTTTGAGCGGTAACTAGTCATTTGATATCATCTGCGTGAAACTCTTCTGAAGTTGCCCAAAACGACTGTGGGTGACATGCCTGGAAAGGCGAAGGAAAAGCTAAGGTAAACCTATACCGGGCAGGTCTAATGTACAGCGCGTTTATAGGGATTATGTTAAGACAGACCCTTGTAACAGTTTGTTTTACGTTTGGCCGCACTGTCGTGTTTGACGAAAATTATTTTCAATCCATTGACGTATACTATGGAAGTATCACAGCTTTAAAAACCTTTTTGATCCCCCTCCCCCCCCCCCCTTACCCATCCTACAGGCTGGCTGTATATACAGGGTTTTTTCGAAAGAGCGCGCAAAAATGTAACAGGACGTGGAGAATGCTCCACTGAAGAACTTGTGGTAGGGAAGCCAGCTTAAGGGGAGGTTTACTATCTTTCGGTTCAAAAAATCGATTTTTTTGAAAATACAATTTTGGATCCATAAAAGTGTTTAGAATCCACACCTGAAACGGTTTTTCCGAATACGGAACGGAAATGTATGTTGTTCGCGGTTGAACCAAAAAAAAAAAAAAAAAAAAAAAAAAAAAAAAAAAAAAAAAAAAAAAATATGCACCTGCAGAAATCGGAGTTTTTCACGCACCAGTTTTTTTTCTTTCGGAGGACGTGTTATTGTACCGGTGCTTGGGAGGAAACACACAAAATTCAAATGAAAGTCTGAACGCGTGTGTTTGGAAGTTAGCCCCCAAGCATTTGCATTCTGGTGCGGAGACTGTGGAGATTGCAACTTTCCTGGCAGTGAGCAGCTTCAGCGAAGGGTATTCAGCAATTCTGAAGACCATGACAACGATGGACGTCACCCTGGGACTCTATTCGACCCAGTTCGCCAAGCATTCGGACGACCACCGGATTCAAGCGACCGAAAACCGCTTGTCACCGGCCGTACGAGCGGCTCTGGAGCAGTGCACGATGGCCCAGATCGAGCAGAACGCCCTCTATGGGTAAGAGGAAGGACTAGTTTATGGACCCGGAATAGCAGATTGAACGTAAGTTGGATAATATTGCATTTATATATAGTCAAAACTTCAAACGCGTTATTCTCGAAATGACTTTTTTTATTGCGCGGTATGGTAACTTCAAATCTACAGAACCGATTGGCATGGTTCTTTGTTTCCGACGAAGCTAACTAAATTGTCTAGGAGTTGTACCACTTTTATTCCGATCCATCAATTATAAATATTTTTACTTGGCCGACGAAGTCAAAAAATCGATGAAAAAACCCGATTTCTTTTTCAAATGGCCGCCATTTTGTTTCCTATGGTCCAAATAACTTAAGCAAGGTACAACTCCTAAAAAATCTTATATACTTCGCTAACGTCAACTCAATTTTGATTTCAGACGAGCCGGCTGACCTGTGACATACCGCGCGTGGAGGTCTACATCGAAATTTTGTTTCGTTCCGACGGCACGTCCGCCTTTGCTCTTCGACATTTCCGGTCGAAAAAATTCCAGTTTGTAGAGGAAATATCAATAAACATTTCGACCAAATTTGACATTGATATCTATAACACATTCCGAGAAAAAAATTCTCAAAGAACATGTTTTTTCCGGCCAAAGATAGTACATCTCCCCTTAAGGTTGGTTGGTTGGTTGGTTTGGGGAAGGAGACCAGACTGCGTGGTCATCGGTCTCATCGGATTAGGGAAGGATGGGGAAGGAAGTCGACCGTGCCCTTTCAGAGGAGCCATCCCGGCATTTGCCTGGAGTGATTTAGGGAAATCACGGAAAACCTAAATCATGATGGCCGGACGCGGGATTGAACCGTCCTCCCGAATGCGATCCAGTGTCTAACCACTGCGCCACCTCGCTCGGCCCCCCTTAAGGAGATATGGAAGTAAACTTGGTCTACCGCTTTGTTTGACATTCGTGTGCTCCAGCTTATTTACAACTAACATACGTGCGAGTTTACACATACTGTGCCGTTTGTTTACATGTACATTCTTTCCTGAAAGGAAGTACGGAAGACGAGCGTGATTACTAGAAAGTCATGATGCAGGTTTTGTTTACTTTACTTGACCATAAGGTGGCTCTGTTGTATTGTCCCATGGCAGAACATGCTATTAATCAACGAAAGACCAATTCCTTACTCACTGCTATTCAAAGACGTACAATACAATACGATGGAGCAGTACCGGTAGACTTTCGCAGAAGTTACTGACATGCACCCTGTGTGTGGGGAAGTACGTTGCAGTGCTCTCGCTGCTGAAAAGCTGTACGGGGGAACGATTTCCTAACAAGCATCATCCGTCACGACGAGTGTTATTTCTCTTGAACGACGAATGCGGGAGACTGGTTCACTGGAAAGAAGAAACGAGGGACCTGACAACACGAGGACCACTAGCACACCCCGTTCTGGACATGTTCGCCGATGTCATGCTTGCACTGACGTTGATGGCCGTCAGTTTCAGCACTTTTTGTAAGATGCAGTACAGATGGCACGTTCATTGTGTCAATGATAGTCTTTGCAGATAACTGTAATCAACGTAAATAAAAAAAGTAGACAGTAATGCGATTTTATTCGTATTATAACCTTAAGCTGGCTTCTCTGAGTCCAGGTCCTCTACCTCACACCGTTCAGTGAAGCATCCTCTCTGTCCTGTTTTTCACGCTCTTACGGAAACACCCCATAGTTTATTCTCATTTCTCTCTTTTTTTTACCTTACAGTTTTCTCCTGTGTAACACCTACAACGCCTCTCGGTGTTAATAAACCAAACTAGCTCCCAAATTAGCTCCCATGCCCTCGAAATATAAATTCAGAAAATGTCCCAAGCGCCTCCACAAGTAGTAATTTACGAAATAAGAGACAAATAGAGGGAAATCTATAGTAGAAAAATAATAGATAAAGAAAAGAATTTTAATCATAAATTTTGGAAGCACGGGAGGGGGGGAAAACGATAGAAATGGTTAAATTATTAGTTATTCTTATATATGAGAAAATCAATATTATAGTCACAGAACGTAGGTCTTGAACACCAAAGATAGCGTTTACTAAAGTATAAATAGACATACAATGCAATTATGATACTCCAGTCTCTATCCTCTAGTCTGTTCGAAGTCAATTAGGACGTACAGCTTTAGGAAGCAACAATAGGAGCTTTATTAAACCAGGGCGCAAGAATAAATCGCGACGAGATTGTTTTTTGGGAAGCATTAATTTCAGATCAGAATTAGAGCTTTTGACATATTAGAGGAACGGGGAGGTGATCAATAATCTCTCTGACTTTAACGTCACTTCGTGTGAAGATTTAAATATTTTACGGAATTAATGATTTTTGGACAGATTCGGACTTTGTATTGTGATAGTGGAAAAGCTTTACTTCACGCGACTAGTAATCACAGTTCGTGACAGTTTATGGATATTAAACGGGAACAATCTTTATATCGAAAGTGACAGAACATTGTTTAGTATCTATGACATTGACGAGATTCCAGATTTCCCTTTGAATGCGATCGTGTGACTGAACTGATTCATTAGTAACTATTGTTACATAAAATAACGTGTTAATTTGAAACTGACAATTCGTCTTGAACTTTACTTAGATTTAGGTTAATAAATAATGAGGTTACGTGATTTTCACCAAGAATAAACTGCAGACTAGTAACTGAAACAAGTGAACGAGAATACATTGAAAACACTAGTATTAATTTACTTATGGTTTTTTCCTTCAGAACTGGGAAGACAATACGTGTAGTGACTCACTGGGGCTAATTTAAGAACTAGCCGGGATAAAACAAAACCCCTCAATACCAGTCAATGTATAGATAAATTAACATTCCTACTTTCATGGAAGATACGGAAGTCGGGATAGAAAAACGGGTCGCTACACCTGTGAAGATTTATTTATTTAACCTGGCAAGATTAGGGCCATCAGGCCCTCTCTTACATCTAACCAGGCATTCTACTTATTTTACTTTTATATGTTATGGTAGGCATGTTAAACTACATCTAGTACAAAACATGAAATAAACGATTACAAAGGCACATTTGGAAAAATACATACGTGTACAGATTATATTCCTAGATGATGAGTACTGCTATAATTAGACATTACGATAGAGAGAGATTTTAGATGGAATTGCTAGCAGCATGGGGTACGAGGGAGACTGATGGTGAAGGGAGGAGAAGAATAGGGACATGATGAAACATAATTAAGAAAATATAAAGGAAAAGCAGATTGCGTGGCTAATGGAGATATATGCAGAGGAAGAAGGGAAAGGAGCAAGATAGGAGAGACCAGCTTTGTTACTTGACAGAGGGGAGTATTGGCCTTGTACATTAATTTAGTGGAAAACGTTATGAGGATGATGGCAGGAAATGCTTCAACTTCTCCTTAAAAGCTGGAGGGGATTGAAATTTGCGCAGGGTAAGGGGCAGGTTGTTTCAGAGGCGGACAGCGGCAACTGAGAAGGAGTTCGCAAAAGTTTTTGTTTTGTGAGTGGGCACAGTTAGGATACCAAATAAGAGTGACCTCGTGTTTTGATTATGATGGCTTGAAAGGTTTTTAATCACTGAAACAAGCTACTGGGGTGCATGTGTGGCGAGGACCCGGTGAAGTAGACACAGAGTGTGGTATTCACGCAATTTGTCCGGCCGCAACCACCCTAGCTGGGAGTATGAAGCACTAATATGATCATATTGGCGAATGTTGCAGGTGTAACGCACACAGGCATTCGTGGTCAGTTCTAACCGTCTTTTGTTTTCACTACTCACGCCTTGTTGAATTACATCACAATACTGGAGGTTCGGTAGACTGAGCGCTTGCACTAGCTGGCGTTTCACGTTCTGTGGAAATACGTTCCAAAACTTTTTGAGAGCACAGAGGTAAACGGGCGTCTTCCAGTACACTGCGTCTGTATCCTGCCCAGTTGAGATGCTCATCCAAAGTTACACCCAAGTTCTTAACTGTTTTCTGATATGGTACTGGAATACCATCGAGCAGAACAGGAGGCAGCCGTTCGCGGAATCTGAACTTATCAATTTCTTATGAGCTATTAACATCACTTGTGTCTTTTTTTGCATTGCACAAGATGATTGTTATGACTGAAACCGATAGTAAGTATAGAATTGTACAGCTGATGGCGCGAATATTTTTTTTCAATATACTTAGAAGCCAATAGCCCTAGACAGTCACCTAAAGGAAGTTTTATAGACCTCATGTTCCGCCAGACAGCCCTGGTCGAGCACCGCGCAGGGTAGTTGTAAAAAAAAGATCGTAAGAAATCAGCGGAAAGAATCACTCTTGAATTCCCAACTGCTACCAGCAGTCCAGCTGGGCCAATGACCTTGCGTAGCGCCTTAAAAATAAATCGCTATAGTGGTCCAACAGCTCCTTATAATCCACACATTTCTGCAGTCAGTACTACGCGACGCTGCAGGTGGTGTAAAGAGCGACACCAGTGGAAAATGGAAACAACTGATTTGGAATAAGGAGTTACGCTACGCCCTGTAGCAATTCGATGAAACGATTTAGGTTCGACGAATGTCCGGCGAACGTTACCTGCCATTATGTGTAGCGCCAACAGCGAAATACAGAGGCGGTGGTATTACAGTAGAGAGAGAGAGAGAGAGAGAGAGAGAGAGAGAGAGAGAGAGAGGGGGGGGGGGGGCGGGGGTACACATGGTTAGGGTGTGGTCCCCTCATTGCGTTTAAGAAAATGCTAAATGCGGGAGGTTATGAACATGTTTCGCAGCTTTGTGTACATTGTACAGTAGAGGGACAATGCGGAGATGCCTGTGTCAGCATGGCGACGTATCCTGTTACAGAGCAACATCTGTGAGGCAGTGGTTTGTGGACAGTAACATTCCAGAAACGGACTAATCTGTCCAGAGTTCGGACCTCAAACCAATGGAACACCTTTGGGATGAATCAGAACGACGACTTCGCTTCATATTTCAGTGTTCAACAGCACTACCTTGTCTAGTTTCAGTTCTTGAAGAAGAAATGACTGTCATTCCATCACAGATATTCAGAAACGTCATTGAAAGGCGAAGGGTGACCACACGCCCCCATGTTATTGTCCACTAATAGGTGCCTGGATACTTTTGAGTAAGTAGTGTACATTTAGTTCTCTCCAGATTACCTGACAATAATTTGGAGCAAAAGGTAAAGAAAATCATTTCGTGGTCGATGCTCTTTCCTTGCTTACGTTTGCTTCCTAATAAATAAGAAGGAAATGTGGTTCTGCCTTGAGCAAACACAATTTTTCTTGTTTTACTACCCATACGTGTTTCGAAGAAGTTTCTCCATCTCCAGTGGGTTTTATTTATTATCTGTCGAACAGTATACATTGGATTTACGCGTTATACTTTTTATCAGTTATTTGCCGGCCGGAGTGGCCATGCGGTTCTAGGCGCTACAGTCTGGAGCCGAGCGACCGCTACGGTCGCAGGTTCGAATCCTGCCTCGGGCATGGATGTGTGTGATGTCCGTAGGTTAGTTAGGTTTAATTAGTTCTAAGTTCTAGGCGACTGATGACCTCAGAAGTTAAGCCGCATAGTGCTCAGAGCCATTTGAACCATTTTATCAGTTTTTGATGTTACAGTATTCACATTACTGTAAGTATTGACAGAAATGTTAAAATGATGAAGGCAGCACAGCTACACTTATTGCCTTCCAATATGTCATCTGCAATTAATAAGCGTTTATCATTGCTTTGTTACGTAACTTCTCACAACTTTTTAATGCGTAAAATGATATTATTGTTTTTTTTTTCTATGGCGCTACGGTCGTTATATTACGTTGTTTTATAAACGAAGATTGGCTAGGTTACTCTTTGAGTAGCATTTTTTAGATAAAAGTAACAGTTTTTGAAAAATGTGTTGGAATGTATGATCTACAAAAACTAAGCACACACATTTACATACACAGTCTTCTTCTCCTCCCGAACCAACATATCAAAAAGGCTAATCACAATCAGCACACATTCGAATACATTTTTCGAAAAATAGTACTGTAACGTAAACATTGGTAGTCAGAGGAAAATAGAGAATCTTTGTTTGCAGAACAACAAAGTATAAAGCTGCTGCGAATTTTTCCGAGTTGTATGCCGTGGTCCATAGAACTCTTCAATCCCTGACGTTTCGTCCAAGGTTCCGTTGGACAACTTCGGAGGTGCTCCTGGTTGTGTTGAGACTTTCCAATAACCAGGAGCACCCCCGAAGATGTCCAACGTAGCCTTGGACGAAACGTCAGGGATTGAAGTGTTCCATGGACCATGGCCATACAACCCGGAAAAATTCTTAGCAGCTGAAACATCCGGTTGTGAAAGCCTTCATTGTACGGACGAAGTATAGAGACAGCAGTGCTAGAGAAGAAAAACAATATCATTTTAGGCCTTAAAAAGTTGGTGAGAAGTTACGTAACAAAACAATGATAAACGCTTATTAATTGCAGATGACGTACTGGGTGGCAATAACTATAGCGTGCTCCAAATACCAAACAGACTTATGAACACCAATGTGTAACATTTAGGTATATATTTGTTCGTCATGTCAATATTTCTGTCAATACGTACGGTAATGTGAATATTGTAATATCAAACAAGTGATAAATATCATAATCCACAAATCGTATGTTTATTGTTTAATAGGTAATAAATAAAACTCACTGAAGATCGAGAAACTTCCCCGAATCATGTACGGGTAGTAAAACAAGAAAAATTGCGTTTGCTCAGGACAGAACCACATTTCCATATTACATAAAAGGTAAAGAATTACGGAGAAAGTGAACCAGAGGAGACGCTAACATAGCAAACAAGGTCTTCAATAGTGCAAGCTGCATAATCCGACGACATAAACAATCTGGGATAAATTGTTCGAGACGTAACGCGTGGGCGATTGCTTGAAGAGGTACGCGGCGCAGAATATGAAGAGAGTGGAGAGGGAAGGTCTGGTGTCGCAGCGGCACTCACTTCCGGAGCCGACGTGACGGGGAGGAGTCTGGAAGCTGGAGCTGGAGGCGGCTTTTGATTCACGGCACAGCGCCGGAGTTTCCAGGTCACGGCACGGCCGCTGGACAGCTTCCAGAAGCCATCGCGCGCAGGCGGCGCCACAACCGCTTCCGACGGCCGTTCCACGCAACTGTTACTGCCTGGAGGCGGAAGCCGCTGCCCCAAGCACCACCACCCACTGGCCGATGAACCCTCCGAGGGCGGAAAACCAAACACTCGCCGCTACTGCTAGCGGAACCTGCGCTGGCTGCAGGGGATGCGAGCGAAAATGTTCGTATCATCTTGTCTCCATGACAGTGACGGCAGGTGACTCGAAACATCAGTTAACAAATACGGATAGTCTTTGAGAAAAAAATGAACACGCGCGGGTAGGACTCGCGCAATGAGTTTTCCGTACAAACTTGTTTATGTATACAGAGTGAACATTAATACAACCTACAAACTGCAGGGGCAGATTCCTGACTAGAAGTGGAAGAAAGGATGTCCTATGAACATGTTTCCGGAAGTGCACCGTAGCCACGGTAGATGGTGATGATTGCATGCTGTGTCTGTAGCCCACAGATGACTATAATGCAGACTGATGATTCCAGAATGAGATTTTTCACTCTGCAACGGAGTTTGCGCTGATATGAAACTTCGTAGCAGATTAAAACTGTGTGCCGGACCGATACTCGAACTCGGGACCTTTGCCTTTCGCTCGCAAGTGCTCTATCATCTGAGCTACCCAAGTACGACTCACGTCCCGTCCTCACAGCTCTACTTCTGCCAGTACCTCGTCTCCTACCTTCCAAACTTTACAGAAGATCTCCTGCGAACCTTGTAGAACTAGCACTCCTGAAAGAAAGGATATTGCGGAGACATGGCTTAGCCACAGCCTGGGGGATGTTTCCAGACTGAGATTTTCACTTTGCAGCGAAGTGTGCGCTGATATGAAACTTCCTGGCAGATTAAAACTGTGTGCCCGACCGAGACTCGCATTCGTCCGGTCGGTCCGGCGCACAGTTTTAATCTGCCACGAAGTTTCAGACTGATGACGCTAGTTCTAATAAAGGTTGCTTCGTCGGTAAAGAGGCCTGATGTCAGAAATCGCGTCACTGCCATGGTCTGGTGCAAAAACCATCGACAAAATCCTTCCTGTATAGGGATATACGCTGCTGGCAATCCTTGCATTCTCTGGATATGATAGGGACAATAGCGGTTGCCACAACCTTACTTTGACTTACACCATGTAGGCGGGCCATTTTGCTGGAGCTTGTACTAGGCTTCGTCTCGGTATCCTGTAGAATCCAGTCCTCCATATCTGATGTACGCATAATCCGCCGCCTCATCTGTCTGAAAGGACCCATCTACATCTACATGGATACTCTGCAAATCACATTTAAGTGCCTGGCAGACGGTTCATCGAACCATCTTCACAATTCTCTATTATTCCAATCTCGTATGGCGCGCGGAAAGAATGAACACCTATATCTTTCCGTACAAGCTCTGATTTCCCTTACTTTATCGTGGTGATCGTTCCGCCATATGTAGGTCGGTGTCAACAAAATATTTTCGCATTCGGAGGAGAAAGTTGGTGATGGGAAATTCGTGAGAAGATTCCGTCGCAACGAAAAACGCCTTTCTTTTAATGATTTCCAGCCCAAATCCTGTATCATTTCTGTGACACTCTCTCCCATATATCGCGATAATACAAAACGTGCTGCCTTTCTTTGAACTTTTTCGATGTACTCCGTCAGTCCTACCTGCTAAGTATCCTACACCGCGCAGCAGTATTCTAAAAGAGGACGGACAAGCGTAGTGTAGGCAGTCTCCTTAGTAGGTCTGTTACATTTTCTAAGTGTCCTGCCAATAAAAAGCAGCCTTCGGTTAGCCTTCCCCACAACAATTTCTATGTGTTCTTCCCAATTTAAGTTGTTCGCAATTGTAATACCTAGGTATTTAGTTGAATATACGGCTTTTAGATTAGACTGGTTTACCGTGTAATCGAAGTTTAACGAGTTCCTTTTAGCACTCACGTGGATGACCTCACACTTTTCGTTATTTAAGGTGAACTACCACTTTTCGCACCATTCCGATTTTTCTTCTAAATCGTTTTGCAGTTTGTTTTGATCTTCTGATGACTTTATTAGTCGATAAACGACAGCGTCATCTGGAAACAACCGAAGATGGCTGCTCAGATTGTCTCCCAAATCTTTTATATAGATGAGGAACAGCAAAGGGCCTATAACACTACCTTGGGGAACGCCAGAAATCACTTCTGTTTTACTCGATGACTTTCCGTCAGTTACAACGAACTGTGATCTCTCTGACAGGAAATCGCAAATCCAGTCACATAACTGAGACGATATTCCATAAGCACGCAATTTTACTACGAGCCGCTTGAGTGGTACAGTGTCAAAAGCCTTCCGGAAATCCAGGTATACGGACTCGATCTGAAATCCCTTGTCAATAGCACTCAACACTTCATGCCAATAAAGAGCGAGTTGTGTTTCACAGGAACGATGTTTTCTAAACCCATGTAGACTGTGATCACACAAACGCCAAAACTGGCTTGAAATGTTGTGTGATGTCGTTGGTGTCTGTAAGGGTGCTTGTTTTGGTATAGCCGTGCTGCGTCTCGACCATTTACTTGATCGTACACAAACACCGTCTCGGCTTCTTCCCGATACGAATACCGGATTATTCTGCTGCTTACAGCACGCTGTGTCAATGATACTGACCGCAACTCACAAGGAACGCACGGTACATGGTCAGAGGAACTTTCATCCGTCAGCGCCATCTACTGTGGCAACGATGCATTTCCAGACATGTTCATGGGACCTTTTCTCCTCGATTTCCACTCAGGAATACGTCCCTGAAGTTCGTCGGTTTTATTACGTTCACCTTGCACAGACGGTTCATTCAGTTTGTGAATCGAGAAGCTCGAAGACTTTTGCCGGTTATCGACATCGACGCTGCCAAGATATGGGTCCCTGGAATTGTCAGATTTTCGAGACTGGTTTTGTTTCAAGTTTGAAGTAGGACAGCAAATGGTAAAAGAAATTTTTTTCATGTGGTTTAATTACAAACTGACAATTACCTGATTATTTTCCTTTACTTGTACTGTGAAACTTTTCTTCTTTCCAAATGCCAAGATTCTACGACGACGGAACTCACCTTGAGGTTTTAATGAGTGAGTCTGCGAGTGTCAAAATATGTAACATACATGGCTGTAGCTTCTGGATGCAGTGATTTAGGAGCTTAAAATCTTTTACACCATCAAACGACTTTAGACCTCAGTATGTGACAAATTTCAACTTGATACGTTCACGCGTTCCGTCTAAACAGACGGTGAGACAGACAAACAATCGAATAACAAATGTGAAAAAAAGTTTGTGTGATATAATTACAAATTAACAACTTTTCCCTTTACTTTGACTGTGAAACTTTTCTTCTTACCAAATTTCATGCTTCTAAACCAAAGGGAAGTACCGTGCAGGTTTTGACGAGTGAATTAGCGAGTATTTTTGCATTGACTTAGAAGCTTACATTTATTACACAATCGGTGACTATAGCCCTAAGTATGTGACTTAAATTTCAGTTCGGTACGTCTAATCGTCCCTGAGAGGAAGGGGGCTTAATAGACCGACGGACAATCACGTAACATACGACAATTTTTTTTTCGTATGATGTTATTACAAATTCACAGTTTTCGATTTTTTCTTTACTTGTACAGTGAAACCTTGCTTCTTGCCAGATTTCATGATTCTACACCAATGGCAAGTACCCTAAAGGTTTTGATGAGCGAGTTTGCGAGTATCGAAATACGTGACACAAATGGCCGTACATTTTGACTGCATTGACGTGGAAGGTAACACATCAAGGGACGACAGGGCTTAGTAACTGACATAAATTTCAACTCGATACGTTTAGTAAGTGCAGTAAGTGAAACAGGCAAAAAGGAATACAAACGTCTCAAAAATGAGATCGACAGGAAGTGCAAAATGGCTAAACAGGGATGGCTAGAGGAAAATGTAAGGATGTAGAGGCCTATCTCACTAGGGGTAAGATAGATACCGCCTACAGGAAAATTAAAGCGACCTTTGGAGATAAGAGAACGACTTGTATGAATATCAAGAGCTCAGATGGAAACCCAGTTCTAAGCAAAGAAGGGAAAGCAGAAAGGTGGAAGGAGTATATAGAGGGTCTATACAAGGCCGATGTACTTGAGGACAATATTATGGAAATGGAAGAGGATGTAGATGAAGATGAAATGGGAGATACGATACTGCGTGAAGAGTTTGACAGAGCACTGAAAGACCTGAGTCGAAACAAGGCCCCCGGAGTAGACAACATTCCATTGGAACTACTGACGGCCGTGGGAGAGCCAGTCCTGACAAAACTCTACCATCTGGTGAGCAAGATGTATGAAACAGGCGAAATACCCTCAGACTTCAAGAAGAATATAATAATTCCAATCCCAAAGAAAGCAGGTGTTGACAGATGTGAAAATTACCGAACTATCAGTTTAATAAGTCACAGCAGCAAATTACTAACACGAATTCTTTACAGACGAATGGAAAAACTAGTAGAAGCCAACCTCGGGGAAGATCAGTTTGGATTCCGTAGAAACACTGGAACACGTGAGGCAATACTGACCTTACGACTTATCTTAGAAGAAAGATTAAGGAAAGGCAAACCTACGTTTCTAGCATTTGTAGACTTGGAGAAAGCTTTTGACAATGTTGACTGGAATACTCTCTTTCAAATTCTAAAGGTGGCAGGGGTAAAATACAGGGAGCGAAAGGCTATTTACAATTTGTACAGAAACCAGATGGCAGTTATAAGAGTCGAGGGACATGAAAGGGAAGCAGTGGTTGGGAAGGGAGTAAGACAGGGTTGTAGCCTCTCCCCGATGTTGTTCAATCTGTATATTGAGCAAGCAGTAAAGGAAACAAAAGAAAAATTCGGAGTAGGTATTAAAATGAATGGAGAAGAAATAAAAACTTTGAGGTTCGCCGATGACATTGTAATTCTGTCAGAGACAGCAAAGGACTTGGAAGAGCAGTTGAATGGAATGGACAGTGTCTTGAAAGGAGGATATAAGATGAACATCAACAAAAGCAAAACAAGGATAATGGAATGTAGTCTAATTAAGTCGGGTGATGGTGAGGGAATTAGATTAGGAAATGAGGCACTTAAAGTAGTAAAGGAGTTTTGCTATTTGGGGAGCAAAATAACTGATGATGGTCGAAGTAGAGAGGATATAAAATGTAGGCTGGCAATGGCAAGGAAAGCGTTTCTGAAGAAGAGAAATTTGTTAACATCCAGTGTTGATTTAAGTGTCAGGAAGTCATTTCTGAAAGTATTCGTATGGAGTGTAGCCATGTATGGAAGTGAAACATGGACGATAAATAGTTTGGACAAGAAGAGAATAGAAGCTTTCGAAATGTGGTGCTACAGAAGAATGCTGAAGATTAGATGGGTAGATCACATAACTAATGAGGAAGTATTGAATAGGATTGGGGAGAAGAGAAGTTTGTGGCACATCTTGACCAGAAGAAGGGATCGGTTGGTAGGACATGTTCTGAGGCATCAAGGGATCACCAATTTAGTATTGGAGGGCAGCGTGGAGGGTAAAAATCGTAGAGGGAGACCAAGAGATGAATACACTAAGCAGATTCAGAAGGATGTAGGTTGCAGTAGGTACTGGGAGATGAAAAAGCTTGCACAGGATAGAGTAGCATGGAGAGCTGCATCAAACCAGTCTCAGGACTGAAGACCACAACAACAACAACAACACGTTTACCCGCTCCTGAGAAAAAGACAGTCAGTCTGATAACAAAGGACAAAACATTGGAAATTGAAATAATTTTCGGATTTTTTCGTTTGGAACATTGCTTTTTGGCAAATTACATGATTGTAGGTCAACAGGAAGTACTCTATAGGTTTTGATGGGTGAGTTTGCGAGTGTCAAAATATTTGACATAAATGATCATATCTTTGGATTTCATCGACTCAGAAACTTCGCTTTTATACATCGCCAAGGGATCGTAGACCTTACTGCATAACATATTTCAATTTGATATTTCTCCCCTTTCCCGAGAAAAAGGGCTTTGGACAGTCAGACAGTCAGATACCTAAATTGATAGAGAGATGGATTACTAAGTGATCCTGTAAGAGTTCCTTATTTAACGACTGAGGTATGGGACCCTAAAAAAAGGGCATAAGATGAACACAAAACGAACGTAAAAGAAGGATAACGGAGCGTAGTCGAAGTAAAACAGGCGATGCTGAGCGACAAAATCCTGGCGGGGTTCCGCATCCCAAATATGCTCACTGAAACGATTAGAGTATATATAGAGTGAATCGAGAGCGTTACAAAGAACTGGCAGAGAATACTCCCATCCTTTCCCCATAAGAACTCGATGAAGACAGGGAGATGCACTATCACGCGTACTCTTTAATCTGACAACACTGGGGAATGTCGTGTGTGTGTGTGTGTGTGTGTGTGTGTGTGTGTGTGTGTGTGTGTGTGTGTGTGTGTGTCTGTGTGTCTGTGTGTGTGTGTGAGAGAGAGAGAGAGAGAGAGAGAGAGAGAGAGAGAGAGAGAGAGACTGTAATGTCCTACGAATGAAAGGGAACATGTTTCAGATATTTGCTTACGCAGAAGGCATAGTGCTAGTGAGTGAGTACGACCAAGATCTTGCTGAGTTGGACAAAAGGTTTGTCGCAGCAGCAACTAAAGCAGGTCTACTCATCAAAAAACAAAAAACAGAACATATGCAGGTAGGCAGAACTAATAATACAAACAACATTTCACAGTTAACGGAGCCACGTTCAAGTCCCTGGGAAGTTGGTATAACTGTTATAACGAAATACGCACTGCTATAACTGAAAGAATTTTTGCTGGCAACAGATATCTAAATGCCCTCAGAGATTCTTTAAAGTCTACAGCTGTATTACTAAAAATATATGATGCCGTTGTACGCCCCCCTTGTCCTTTGTAACGCTATTTTTTATTTTTTGTAATCGAAAACTCCAAATAGCATAGCACGGTATAAGCTCATTCTATCGTCGTGCTACACGAAAAGAAATAGCAGACACAACAGAAGATTCAGAGAGGTCTAAGAACAGTTATCTTGTAACTCGTAGTAAATAATTTATCTCTTTTTTTTTTTGTAGACAAAAGGTTTAATGTCTGTTTTATCGTATATTATTGTTTCGTTGGATGTCGCCTAGACTGGACGTGAATTATATGAATTGTTTTCTTAAATGAATAATAATCCATTTCAAAAATGACTGTGTCGGAAAACGTATTCAGAATTACCTTATGTAAAAATTAGTAAGAGACACAATCAAGTGATGTTAAATGTGGCCGTCTTTAAAAAGGAATCAGTTCGTTTCGTGCGATTATTTGAATGTCATTTGGCCCCAGTTTAATAACTATTTTAATAACGGAACCTGCAAAGTTAAGAGACAAAGGCTGAATATTACATTACATGACATTTTCAGTGAAAATATTGTTTAATAGTCTAGCCGTCGCGCAGTTATTAAACGGATCGATTCCATAAAGATTATGAGCCTAGCTGAAATTTTCTCCTTCCATTGAAAGGGAATGAAAACCCCATTGACATTTAATGGAGAAATAACCGCTACACTCATTGCACTTAAGACTTTTAGTGAAGCCAAAGATTAATTTATTTTTTTCTTTAATATGGTCTGCTCAAGCTGTCACACTTTCTAATTGAGGAAGGGTGGGAGTATTGATTCATTGGACATTAATTAAAATGGAGATGCAAAAGCTTTAACATTTGGAAGAAATGTGATGATGAGAATCTGGGGCCCAGTGAGAGACGGAGGTACGTGGAGAGCGAGAAAGAATAATGAAATTTATGACATCATGAACCACTACTAGCTACTGCTAAATTAGCAATACACCGATGACGTTACTCCTGCGACAGTATTTTAAATTTTGGCCGTGACTGTGTATAATGGAATGATATTGGATTGTTTTTCGTCTCTCGATAGACACCTATTGAAAGGAAACAATATCAAAACAAAAGCGAATCGAACCAAGGATACTAGTAATAAACTGCAATTACGCAAAAGGAAACAGTCGCCAGCCTAATTAGGCGAAGTTGTACCACGTACTAGCACGATTCATAAAGAAAGTTGACTATTGTGACTGAATTTACTTGATACTGAACTTACGTTTTGCAGATAAGACACCAAGCTGTAGCGCAATTTATAAAATGATGTGGCGTTATTTTAGCAGGAACAACACAGAAGAAATATTAAGCGTTTTTGCAACAGCTGGGTCTGAAAGAACGCTATCTGTATATTAAAGCAGAAAGCTAATGATCTTTGTAAGTAAATGATTTATTGATGGTAGGTTCTTTTATCAGTTTAATTACTGGGAAATACTATAGTATTTCTGGTGATTCTTATTTGTATTCTCAAGGAGCATTCACTTCCTTATGCTACTTAGCTCAAACAGGAAGTGTGGTACGGCTTGGATGTAGTGTCCTTTTAACAGCTGCAGCTATTCGCTTACTATAGTACACACTAGTTATAAAAGTGAAAATTTTACTTTTAGAGTACTGTTACTGTAATATGAAATTTAAATCTGGCTCAATTATAGGCATAGGGACCCAGACACTAATCTATCAGTAGACTTAGATTTTAATCAGAACACAATATGAGGAACACATTTAACTACATACACATCAAATTATAAAAACTGTTACTTCCAAACCTGCACAGTAGTTAATCCTTAGGCCGGTCCTTCAAAGCCTACAGGCCACTATCACAGATTTTGCAGCTAACTGTAATACTGAATTGAGATTTCAATAAGAACACTCTTTAAGCTGAATACTTGATATCTTTTCTTGGCGATTGTACTTTTGTGAAACTTTTGTGATAAACACGAGTACCACTTCAAAACTTATCCTCACTGAATAATTCTGAAATTTACTACTCCACAAACTGTAGTGAAAATTTACTCAAATGGCTTTCCAGCTCACTAAAATAGGAAATATCGTAGCACTTGGGATAAGACCCTGCCTAGGTAAATGATTAAGGATAAATATAGGTGCTCATCACAAAGTTTAAAGAACACAAACTTATTATTGAAGAAACCGCATATAACTGGTAGATACAGTTATACAGTACTCAACTGATTCTTTGAGATGAGAGTTGTCAGTCTCCCGTGGCTATTCAAAGAAAGGCGGCAAAAGTATCCACGGCTATTGTTGTGATACAAGCTCTAAAAAGTCTCTTCTTAGCGTCGGGTTTTCATAGTACAGAACTAACCAAAGTATTCTGTGAATAATAAGCCAAATTATGTCCACGTTCGAGACTATACAATACAATCTTCCTTTTCTTCTTGCCCCGCTCAGTTCAGAAGATGCGAACACTTTGCCTGGCTAGCCACCACCTAGCTCTTGACACAAAAGAGTCTTGCAGTTGGACTGCCAGATCCACCTTTTCTGTTACAGTTTTGTTACAGAAGGGTGTCCCCTCCATGTTTTACACAATCACAAACCTACATGTCCTATGCATTGACCAATATTACAAGTAAAGTTTCATTTAGATTCTTTCACTGCATATTACTTCTGAAGTTATAATCATAGATTACTAAATGAAAAACACCAGTTTGCTTTTGTTCTACAATATTACTTTTATTGTTAACCGGTTTTCGGCTTACAAGGCCATCTTCAGACATTTACTGAGTATTATCACCAAAGAAGTTAAATGTTAGCAGACAACATTGGAAGAGAAGTAACACATCTAGACTGATGTAGAAACATACAGCAAGTAACATCTTTGCAATGAAAAAGTAAAACCTGAACTGTACATGAATAACAATGGAGTAGACAGGAAAACCTTTAGCGCACAATAGGAATAGCATGCCTACATAACAGTATCTATTAATAAACAAAACTAATAAAATAAAATAAAATTAGTACTAGACAAGGCTTCATCAGGAGGTATGAAACAGGGAGAGTAATACACCACAAATTAAAAGAAGAGACAGTTACCGATGTAAATGCAGAATACGTAAGGAACTTAAGCAATATCAGTAAGATAAACAGTAATAAATAAATGCAGAAAATGGAGGTGTTTGAGGTAACCTACAGTCTAAACGTGTGGTGATACTGCATTTTAACATTAACATTATAATCAAAGCAGTGGCTGTGTAACACTTTTCATTAAATAAATGAGCAAAGTAAAATATGAACAGTATTTGATATTGCTTAAGTTCCTTATGTATTCTGCATTTATATTGATAACTGTCTCTTCTTTTAATTTGTGGTGTATTACTCTCCCTGTTTCATACCTCCTGATGAAGCCTTGTCTAGTACTAATTTTATTTTATTTTATTAGTTTTGTTTATTAATAGATACTGTTATGTAGGCATGCTATTCCTATTGTGTGCTAAAGGTTTTCCTGTCTACTCCATTGTTATTCATGTACAGTTCAGTTTTTACTTTTTCATTGCAAAGATGTTACTTACTGTATGTTTCTACATCAGTCTAGATGTGTTACTTCTCTTCCAATGTTGTCTGCTAACATTTAACTTCTTTGGTGATAATACTCAGTAAATGTCTGAAGATGGCCTTGTAAGCCGAAAACCGGTAAACAATAAAAGCAATATTGTAGAACAAAAGCAAACTGGTGCTTTTCATTTATTATAATGTTGTATTACCAAGAACCGACGGAAGATTCTGTTAATATGATCATAAATTAACTACAGTTACATAAATGGTCATAAATAATGAATAAAACGTTTACATAGATGTTACATCAAACAGCATGGCTATACGGAATTCATATTAAGCACAAACACACGAAGAAGTTAGGTAAGACAGTTATAGGTAATATCGATAACAGAGTTACAAGCCCAACGTTTTACAGTACCAAAAGAGCAGACGACTCCAATGGGCATGTCAGGCTATCCGTATGCTAGAGTCCCGACTTCCTAAGCAACCTTTCATAGCCCGCGTTACAACAAAAAGACCGCTGGGTAGGCCAAGAAACAAACGGGAGGGTAACGTGAAGAAAGACGCGTAAGCTCTCAACATAGTCAGTTGGGACTGAACAGCAACAGACAGAACGCAGTTGAGACAGACTGCTGGTGAAGCGCATGTGTCAACAGGGCCTATGACTGCTCGATAAGTAAGTAAGATACTGAGCGAACTAGGTTAGGTAATGCGAGATTGAAAGTAGTAGGCAACTTTTGTTATTTGGGCAGCGAAATAACTGACGTTTGCAGAAGTAGAGACTATACACAAAAAGACTGGAACTAGCACGAAAAGCGCTTCTGAAACAGATGTTTTTTATCAACTAATAAATTTAAGAAATAAATCAAAAGCCAAGATCGCTTAAATACTGTTTACTGGATAACCGGTTTCAACACACTTGAGTGTGATGCCGACCACTGTCAGTCGAGAAGCGCTCATGTACCAAACAGTTTCATTTTGTGACTTCGGTTCTACATATCTTATGGAAAAGAATGACCAGGAGAGCAGATGTTTCTTAATTTTTGTGACAAGATTTTATATCAGCTGGTCTGCCTCATGTATTGTTATATCCAAATGGTTTATAAATGTTAATCTACATTCAGATCCGACGATGGCACCTTTAGTGTGTTGAAACCGGTTAAACAGTATTTAAGCGATCTTGGCTTTTGAATTATTTCTACAACAGAGTGATCGCCCCACTACGCACTGTGTGTTCACTGCATAATAAATTTAAGTATTATATTGTCGTTTATGAACATCTGATTAGTTTACAAAAGAGTTGATGTGTCAAATATTTGACACTAAGCGTATGAAAAATTTTATGAAGACACTTCAGTTTTTCACGGATCTCAATGCGTATAACATGATATCTCCTAAAATGTGTGCAGGTACGTTCGGTGGTATATGTCGATACCGTCCTCACAATTGTGTACTTGTGGATAGAGTTAAAAGTAAAGAAGTAATGAATTAAAACCGAGCCTGATGCTGTGGTTTTACTGTATGAACAGCGGTTTTTTTTGTGCGGGATGTCAGCGAGAAAAAGTTTCGCAAAAGTCGTAAATTGTGTGTAAAATTAGTCTGAAGTCGTTACGCTGCATCAAGATGCATACAATTTCTAACTGTAATAACTGATTCATTGTGTCAAACTTTTAATGTAAGATTATACCTTTTAATGTACAGACTATGACAACGTTTTAAATTCGGTCAATAATTGCATGAATTTTATATATTATTTCTCAAGTCAACATCCCTTTTTCTCAGCACATACTAATCGTACAGGGATGAATGAGGTTTCGGCAAAAAGTTTTTTTAACCGGCTTCTTACATTGAACACCGATTTTGCGCTAAAACTTAATATTTGTGGATAATTTTAGCATAAAAGAGACTTTTAAATATTATAGGCAAAAGAGCGCCATGCACGTCCAGTTTCATATGCGTATTTTACGAAGCTAAGTTATTAACCATGAATAAGAGATTCCCGTTTCATATTATCTTATTACAAATACCATTTTCTTTGTTTTAAATCACTTATCACCAACTGGATAATTTTTATACTGCACTGTCATGAAAAATAACAGTGCCTACCGTGGTCGTCCGTTCTATCTGCCCGTTGTGCAAGCTGACTTTTCTGAACTAATATACTTTTCGAAACGACACATATACCTGTCATCGTTGCCTTGAATTTTGATTCGGCTATTGTTACTATGGCCTAACGTACTTACTGAAACTGAAAATGTTTGACGAGTTAAAGTTGTAGGTTATGCGGCCCTGCAAACATTCCCCGAGCTCTGCCCTCGTATAAACCCCGATAAACATTTCGAATGCAAAACACATTTTTGGACACATGGAGATGCATATACGAGGGGGTATCATAAATTCATGATTATTATTTCACGTGATTCGGTTCATTGCCAAATATGTTTTCTCTTCATTCCCCCAACTACCCTTATCCCAACGACTACACTTATTCCTAATTGTGAGAAAGTTTCGGACGGGCTCCTGGTTACTGAAAATCGTATTTTTGTTGCCCCTACAAGGTGTTCGATAGGCAACACGCAACTGAGATTAGGAGACTTTAAGTAATTTAGATTAGTCTGGAGTCGTACTCGTATACGAAAGTGAACCGTGGAAGATAAACAGGTCTTACAAGAAATGAAGAAATGAATAGAAGCTTTTGGAATGCGGTACTACAGAAGATTCTGACGGTTGGATGGTTAGATCGCTAAATAATAATGAGATACTGAACCGAATTGGGCAGAAAAGAAATGTATGACACAAACTGACTACATCTACATCTACATCTACATCCATACTCCGCAAGCCACCTGACGGTTTGTGGCGGAGGGTACCTTGAATACCTCTATCGGTTCTCCCTTCTATTCCAGTCTCGTATTGCTCGTGGAAAGAAGGATTGTCGGTATGCTTCTGTGTGGGCTCTAATCTCTCTGATTTTATCCTCATGGTCTCTTCGCGAGATATACGTAGGAGGGAGCAATATACTGCTTGACTCTTCGGTGAAGGTATGTTCTCGAAACTTCAACAAAAGCCCGTACCGAGCTACTGAGCGTCTCTCCTGTATAGTCTTCCACTGGAGTTTATCTATCATCTCCGTAACGCTTTCGCGATTACTAAATGATCCTGTAACGAAGCGCGCTGCTCTCCGTTGGATCTTCTCTATCTCTTCTATCAACCCTATCTGGTACGGATCCCACACCGCTGAGCAGTATTCGAGCAGTGGGCGAACGAGTGTACTGTAACCTACTTCCTTTGTTTTCGGATTGCATTTCCTTAGTATTCTTCCAATGAATCTCAGTCTGGCATCTGCTTTACCGACGATCAACTTTATACGATCATTCCATTTTAAATCACTCCTAATGCGAACTCCCAGATAGTTTATGGAATTAACTGCTTCTAGTTGCTGACCTGCTATTTTGTAGCTAAATGATAAGGGATATATCTTTCTATGTATTCGCAGCACATTACACTTGTCTACATTGAGATTCAATTGCCATCCCCTGCACCATGCGTCAATTCGCTGCAGATCCTCTTGTATTTCAGAAGGAATTAGTTGATGGGACATATCCTCAGCCATAACGAAACAGCCTACATGGTAACGTGGAGAACTGTAGGGGGGGGGGGGGGGGGGTTGGTTGGTTGGTTGGTTGGTTGGTTGTTTGGGGGAAGAGACCAAACAGCGAGGTTAACGGGCTCATAAGGATGGGGAAGGAAGTCGGCTGTGCCCTTTCAAAGGAACCATCCCGGCATTTGCCTGGAGCGATTTAGGGAAATCACGGAAAACCTAAATCAGGATGGCCGGACGCGGGATTGAACCGTCGTCCTTCCGAATGCGAGTCCAGTGTGCTAACCACTGCGCCACCTCGCTCGGTTGTAGGGGGGATGTTAAAATTGCAAACGGAGACTAAGGCTCGCACGTAGTGATAAAAGGGGTGTAGGGTTCAGGAGGACAACTAAAGAGACTTGCAAAGGCTAGAGTAGCATGGAGAGCTGCATCAAACCAGTCTCCGGACTGAAGACCGCAACAAGAACTTAATGCATATTTTCAGTAGGTATAAAGTTACAGTAGTTTAACTAATATGCATAAGAGATATCCTGTGCCAGTGATGAAAAAGAAGTAGCTTACTGAAACAATCCATTTATGAAAAACACTAACAACACTGCGCGATAAATTTCTCGTCGATGAATTCTTTTTTTTTTTTCGTAAAAGACTAAATTTTCGACCATTGCACGTAATGCTGTGTCGTGGCTTTAGGTTCTCGCTTCCCGCTTTTGAGATTTTAGGGATTCTAGAAAGGTCCTTGTGATTTTTATCCATCTTGCGGTAGTGAAATCACAAAAAGTTCAATCACAAAGGCGTATTCTACGGTGGCGCAAAATAGGCGTTACGAAGTTTTTATCTACTGCAACATAATATGAGGGGATATATTCTGGTTACGAAATTTGTGCTGTAGCAGACAGTCTGGAATTTAATAGAAAGGATTGTCGAAGTGTTTTTCCTCCTGCGACAGTGAGTATGCAGAGTCCTCAATTGATCTCCGATGAATGACTGAAGATCACAATTTTCGACTGCACTGATCTTCCTGGTAATTGCAGTACGATGGTCCTGGAGTGTTGCAGGTGCATCGTCCGAGACTCTGTCCTTTAGATAATCAAAAAAGAAACAATCATACGGGTTGAGATCGGGGCTCTAAGGGGTCCATTTCACACCATGTCCAGAAGCTTGAAAGTGTGGATTAACAGTAGCCAGGGTGGAGCCAATTCTGTTTGTTGACTTCCTCGTGGAGATGGAAGTGTGTCTCATTACTGAACGTGATCCTTAACGACTGTTCCGTTTCCTCACGCCTGTCATCTCATTTGCAGAAGGCTATCGTTGCTTCACGTCACTGACCTTAAAATGTATGGCACAGTTTAATATTTGTGCTGGAAAAGGTTAAGTTTCTGTTTCATTATACTCAGGAGACAGAGTCGTGATATCGTGAGTTTGCTGAACGTCTTTTTCATGTGATGGGCTTCTCAGGGAATAGGGTTGTTCGTACTCGTTCCACATTCTCCAGGAATTCAGCTGAAGCTGGTCGTCTTGAGCGGCCCTTCCTTGAGTCATGTAGGGATCCAACCTTTTCAACATGTAAAAAAAAAAAAAAAAAAAAAAAAAAAAAACCAGGGAAAACGCTACACAAAATCCGTGTCACAGGATGCTTAAGTTTTGTCATCGCAATTGGACTTCCTTTCAGCACTGTAATCTCACGGAGAAGTGGCGATTCTAGCTGGTGCTATTCTTGAATCAAATATGCTGTTGAATAAGCGTCCCACTATACCAGTACATCCAGAATTCGTGTAAAATGCCTTTACGATAAACAAAAGCTGTGTCATTGTTCGTGCTTCGATTCTGAAATGTGAGACGTTTTTGTGTGTGCTACAGAATTTTCAGAGCTACAACAACATCACAAGGAGACACTCTTATGGCACACTATTAAACCACAGTAGACAAACACTTTATAACACCTATTTTGCGCCATCCTGTAAGTAGTTCGCCGGCCGGGGTGGCCGAGCGGTTCTAGGCGCTACAGTCTGGAACCGCGCGACCGCTACGTCGCAGGTTCAAGTAATGCCTCGGGCATGGAGGTGTGTGATGTCCTTAGGTTAGTTAGGTTTAAGCAGTGCTAAGTTCTAGGGGACTGATGACCTCAGAAGTTAAGTCCCATAGTGCTCAGACCCATTTCCATGTATGATTTCCATGATGCCGGAGTCCGACGTAGTATCGGAGCAAAGGAAACGATCACCCCCCCCCCCCCCTTTTTCTTTTTATCTGCTCTCATGACGACTGCTTGGACAGAAATTGCCGTAAATAAAACTTTGAACATAGCTGTTAAAGTTCAGTGACCGTGTCAGAATTATATTGTAACAAATAAGCCCTCGGTCACAAATATTAAGTCAAAAATTGACCTGGTTTCGACGCTACTATGAGCGTCGTCTTCAGAATTAGACTAACTGTACTAAAACATTAGGCATATAGTACGTTAATAAAATTAAAGTTTGTACTGACTCGAAAAGATGCAGTACTTACAAGTCACATATGAAAAAAGATCTCAGCCGGAAAGGCGACGTCATGAACACTTGTCAAATAACGAGCCGCTAAGGGCTGCTCGTACTGTGGACAAGGGTTGCAACAAGACTTTGCGATAGTAAGAAAATCTTTCATCTAAATAAAACTGCAGAATCCAAAACAATACCAAACATTTTGTCCAAAAATAAGAGATTTATAGTGATAAGCACGCCCAGGCGTTTCTGGCTGCAACAGACCTGGCGTTCGCCGTGCCTAGCTGACGTGACGTCACCAACAAGCGCCGAGGCCTTCCTTTGAGTCGGTGTTGCAGAACACAGCCACTGGCTCTCCAAATCATTGAACTCGGCCACCTGGACTGGCGAGTTGTTGCAAGTCGGAGATCCAGCAAAGCGATACGTCCTGCTTGCCATCGGGGCATCTCATCTCACCTCTCCGGCACGGGATCAATGGGGCCTCGCCCTTGATACATCTACCGATGTGTCCCAGCGGCGGCCAATGACACGGTAACCTAGTGCCTGGTGCCGAGAGCCCCCGTCTGTCTCTGGCCGACTGCTCTAGGGTGCCAAGCCATCTACATCTACACGGATACTCTGCAAATCACATTTAAGCGCCTGGCAGAGGAATCGAACCACCTTCACAATTCTCTATTATTCCACTCTCGTACAGCGCGCGGAAAGAATGAACACCTATATCTTTCCGTACGAGATCTGATTTCCCTTATTTTATCGTGGTGATCGTTCCGCCATATGTAGGTCGGTGTCAACAAAATATTTTCGCACTCGGAGGAGAATGTTGGTGATTGGAATTTCGTGAGAAGATTCCGTCGCAACGAAAAACTTTCTTTTAATGATTTCCAGCCCAAATCCTTTAGCATTTCTGTGACACTCTCTCTCATATATCGCGATAATACAAAACGTGCTGCATTTCTTTGAACTTTTTCGATGTACTCCGTCAGTCCTACCTGGTAAGAATCCCACACCGCGCAGCAGTATTCTAAAAGGCAGTCTCCTTAGTAGGGTTGTTACATTTTCTAAGTGTCCTGCCAGTAAAACGCAGCCATTGGTTAGCCTTCCCCACAACATTTTCTATGTATTCTATCCAATTTAAGTTGTTCGCAATTGTAATACCTAGGTATTTAGTTGAATTTACGGCTTTTAGATTAGACTGATTTATCGTGTAACCGAAGTTTAATGAGTTCCTTTTAGCACTCATGTGGATGACCTCACAATTTTCGTTATTTAGGGTCAACTGCCACTTTTCGCAGCATTCAGATATTTTTTCTAAATCGTTTTGGAGTTTGTTTTGATCTTCTGATGACTTTATTAGTCGATAAACGACAGCGTCATCTGCAAACAACCGAAGATGGCTGCTCAGATTGTCTCCCAAATCGTTTACACTACCTTGAGGAACGCCTGAAATTACTTCTGTTTTACTCGATTACTTTCCTTCAGTTACTACGAACTGTGACCTCTCTGACAGTAAATCGCAAATCCAGTCACATAACTGAGACGATATTCCACAAGCATGCAATTTTACTATGAACCGCTTGTGTGGTACAGTGGCAAAAGCCTTCCGGAAATCCAGGAATACGGACTCGATCTGAAATCCCTTGTCAATAGCTCTCAGCACTTCATGTGAATAAAGAGCTAGTTGTGTTTCACAGGAACGATGTTTTCTAACCCGATGTTGACTGTGCGTCAATAGACCGTTTCCTTCGAGGTAATTCTTAATGTTCGAACACATAATCCTGCTGCATATCGACGTTAACGATATGGGCCTGTAATTTAGTGGATTACCCCTACTACCTTTCTTGAATATTGGTGTGACCTATGCAACTTTCCATTCTTTGGGTACGGATCTTTCGTCGAGCGAACGGTTGTATATGATTGTTAAGTATGGAGCTAATGCATCAGCATACTCCGAAAGAAACCTAATTGGTATACAGTCTGGACCAGAAGACTTGCTTTTATTAAGTGATGTGAGTTGGTTCACTACTCCGAGGATATTTACTTCTACGTTACTCATGTTGGCAGCTGTTCTCGATTCGAATTCTGGAATATTTACTTGGTCTTCTTTTGTGAAGTCCTCACACGGTACCTGAAAGCATTCGTGGATGAGGATCTGGTCCAGTTTTGTGATGTCACAGCGTGGAATCTAACGTTCCACAGCATTCCGTAGCTTGAAAGAGTGAATAAGACAAAGATTTTCGGTTCGTGCGAAGGAACCTGGCCAATGAGGTGCAAGAGAGCGTTTACGTCAACAAGCAAAAGTTGGGACACGCCATATTTGAATCCCGTATTTTGTGGGTTTTGCCTTATAAGTTAAGTCCCAGGCATTTACTCTGTTTTTAGGCACCAGCACACTGATGGTCTCTCGAAAACGCGTCGTTATTGGTAGGATTTGTCGTTATAAAATGATGAACATCATATTGGTCGTTAAAGTTCTTTCGTCTTCAGTTGTTCTCGTGTTTTAAGTCGGTATTAGGAAAGTATACAGTTTCAGGACAGCGGAGCACTGAATACTTATCACAAATACGTTGCTCTTGGTACGATTTCTTGTGCTTGAGTGACAGTTAACATGTCGGCAATTAAAGCATTGAGGAGCTTATAGCAAAAAGACAAGGTCACATGTTAACCAAGTGCAACATAGTGTAGTGGATCCATACGCAGAGTTACGATGTGAAGTTAGTTCATACTCTGCGCGCGCGCGCGCGCACACACACACACACACACACACACACACACACAAACTCACTTCCGTGTTTTCTAAAAGGGTGTGGCAGTTTATCAGTTTATTAGAAATATAATCTGTAATATTCGATGTTATGTGAACATAAGACCATTTTGACATAAAGGTTTTTTGGGAGTGGTACCGTGCCAAAACGTATAAAACCACTGCTGCTGGATGAAATCCAACGTTCCGACCACATTTGCAGCGGCCTTCTTCTGGGTCTACTGGTGCGTTCTAGCTATGCATAGCTGGCCGAAACGTTGGTTTTCATCCAGCAGCAGAAGTTTTATACATTATAACGCTGAACCATACCCAGAAAACAGAACATTTATCAGTTTTGAATGAAATAATGGATGCTGTTTCGGCCATCACCCACGTTCTCCTCCTCCTCCTCCTCCTTCTTCTTCTTCTTCTTCTTCTTCGTCTTCTTCTTCACGTCATGCAGTAGGCCTCTTGCCTGTTCCGATCACAGTACAGCCATCTCTTCCGTGGTCTAGCAAGTCGTTTCCCTTTTACTCTGTAGTCCAGTGCTTTTTTCGTTAGACTTTCTTCGGGCATCCGTTCGGTATGTTCTAGCCTTTTGCCGGCCGCGGTGGTCTCGCGGTTCTAGGCGCGCAGTCCGGAACCGTGCGACTGCTACGGTCGCAGGTTCGAATCCTGCCTCGGGCATGGATGTGTGTGATGTCCTTAGGTTAGTTAGGTTTAAGTAGTTCTAAGTCCTAGGGGACTGATAACCACAGCAGTTGAGTCCCATAGTGCTCAGAGCCATTTGAACCATTTGTTCTAGCCTTTTACTCTCTTTTGTTTTGTTAATATATTAACGGAATAAATTTCCAACTCGGCTTCAGTTTCTTCATTCCTTATCCGAGCCTCCCGAATACAGCCTCTCCTGCTCCTCATGAACTTCATTTATTCCTTTCGGAATTTCCGCTGTTTGTTGAAACACGTGTAGCCACTACTTTATACGATTTTATTTTTCTTTTCCTTCAGTCCTTTGTTTTCTAGCAGTTCTTTGTATTATACCTCACATCACCAAGAAAGCTATTTATTTATGCTGTGTGTCATTTGCAACCTTGTAGCTAAAGTTGCAACCTAAGAAGGTAAAATGCGAAACTTGTTACAAAATACAGTATGAAAAATTAACACTATTTTGTAATGTAAATAGTATTTAAATTTGAAGCGATGATCTTAGTGCTCTTGTGAGGAATATCAAAATTGTAGTACTTGCATATCTGGTGTACATAATATATTGATCCTCGCAGTTCACTTCATATTCGCGCTCTTGCAAAATTATTTGGTGGTCAACGAACACCATGAGTTTTTCCATTCATCTGGTCTTACTTTAATGCCTCTGCGAACATTGTCCAACAATGTCGTCAAAATAACTCTGCAAAATGTAATCTGTACCTCGCAGCTAACGAAAATTCATCACTAATAGTTGAAATTCCCGTCAAAGTACAGTGAACATAACTCTTAACCGAAAAAATACCGCTCTAATATACAAGACAGAAAATTTGATAAAATTTATTCGAGTTTAAGATTAAGGTTTGAATGTTACTTTTTGAGGTGTTTATGAAGGAGAGGTTCAGTGCTGCTGAACTACTTACAAATATTCAGGAGGGCGACCCCAATGTGAGTAACCAACGTCAGACTTACCTGAAAAAAGTGAAAAAAAATTAGTAAAAATCTCTTCTAAAAAAAAGGCTAATGGCAATGTATTATGTTGAAGTACATAACATAATATAAGCGTGGTTACACGAGAGAAACATGCAGTTTTTACAGAAACGTGAGTACCAAGAGACGTGAAGAAAATTAAGGTCTAGGGAATTTGTCGTCCAGAACCGGCTCTCGTGTGTACTCTTACAGCGTTAGTTTGACTCCTAATTTATCAATTTACGAGACAAAATATGACCCCTGATCCACGCACGAGGGGTTGGCGACACTGGAAGCAAAGTGCAGGGCTAATCAGCCCTCAGCGTCAGCGATCGGACTGCCTGCTGGACACCAACCACCCGCCACCAGCTTCCTATTACCACGTATCCACTGACAACCTATAACACCACAGTATGCTACTGCTATACCATAACTATAAAGTTAGAGGCAGGTTGTGAAATAAAACTATCTTGTTAAAGCAATTATGCTATAACGCAACAGAGCAGTGTTACCCTCTGAGAGGAATTTTGTTATATTGACAGCGTTGTACCTAACGGAAGTGGCTTATAGGAAGTGAAAGTCAGAATTACTTAAATATTCATCAGTAACAAATATTTTACCTAGCTACACCGTTTAAAGAATAAAGGAAACCGTCGCCAGCCTAATTAGGCAAGAGAATGATTAACATTCTTGTTTAAGAAAACAGTTATTAGTAACTTTAACGGACAAACACAACCTATATTTTACGTCACACAAGTGCAATGAACTCTGACACCTGCATATGTTCACGGTTTAAGATTGGAAGCTGACAGAGCAGGCCAGACTATTTGCATGAATATAACAGATAACGGAACACACTATTACTTTCAAGGCTTATTCAAACCGAATAAGCTTTATAACATTACTATTAACATTCACTGCAGAATGTTAAATTGGACATAGGTTAAGTCTCTCTCAGTTAAATACTTTACTACTTAAAATGAAAATTAATTGGAATCCACTAACAGGTTGCTTCTCACTATCCTTTGAATAAGGAAATTATTGTTTTCATAAATAATCTCCCCGTTACTTGTTAACTAGCATTAACACAACAGACAAACAGTGGATCCTGTTATACTATTAATATGCACTTCCAATACACAAGAGATACAAACACTTAGCAAACATGAATATAAAACTATCCACTATCGCAGTTTTCCACTTTTACTACAGTTTCTTGCCAAATTTGCAAGAAACTGACTCACCTTTTTAAAATATACTACAGGTAGCACTATTATAAGGCTCAGTTTTAAGAGCTTTTAACCTTTAAAAGAAACTGCAAATTGTCTTCATTACCACAGTCCTCTACTTTCAAGTAAATAATTAAATAGGTGACTTAGAAACTCCACAAAACTTTAAATTAGACTGTTTCCATCCCTGGGAGGCTTTTACAAGCCTACATTTACTACCTCCCACAATTTCACTAAATCCACAGCAAATCTGAACACTCCCTTCTTACAGAAGATCAAACAACATTATTCAATGTTCTGAGGCTTTCATTTTTTTTTCACAAACTAGGACACTCGGTAATCACAGTTTAAATGGAGGGGAACCTGAGAGGTGTTGTGATAGGGGAAAATTCGAGGTAGGTACATGAATTTAATTATAAGTTACCTTATACACTCCTGGAAATTGAAATAAGAACACCGTGAATTCATTGTCCCAGGAAGGGGAAACTTTATTGAAACATTCCTGGAGTCAGATACATCACATGATTACACTGACAGAACCACAGGCACATAGACACAGGCAACAGAGCATGCACAATGTCGGCACTAGTACAGTGTATATCCACCTTTCGCAGCAATGCAGGCTGCTATTCTCCCATGGAGACGATCGTAGAGATGCTGGATGTAGTCCTGTGGAACGGCTTGCCATGCCATTTCCACCTGGCGCCTCAGTTGGACCAGCGTTCGTGCTGGACGTGCAGACCGCGTGAGACGACGCTTCATCCAGTCCCAAACATGCTCAATGGGGGACAGATCCGGAGATCTTGCTGGCCAGGGTAGTTGACTTACACCTTCTAGAGCACGTTGGGTGGCACGGGATACATGCGGACGTGCATTGTCCTGTTGGAACAGCAAGTTCCCTTGCCGGTCTAGGAATGGTAGAACGATGGGTTCGATGACGGTTTGGATGTACCGTGCACTATTCAGTGTCCCCTCGACGATCACCAGTGGTGTACGGCCAGAGTAGGAGATCGCTCCCCACACCATGATGCCGGGTGTTGGCCCTGTGTGCCTCGGTCGTATGCAGTCCTGATTGTGGCGCTCACCTGCACGGCGCCAAACACGCATACGACCATCATTGGCACCAAGGCAGAAGCGACTCTCATCGCTGAAGACGACACGTCTCCATTCGTCCCTCCATTCACGCCTGTCGCGACACCACTGGAGGCGGGCTGCACGATGTTGGGGCGTGAGCGGAAGACGGCCTAACGGTGTGCGGGACCGTAGCCCAGCTTCATGGAGACGGTTGCGAATGGTCCTCGCCGATACCCCAGGAACAACAGTGTCCCTAATTTGCTGGGAAGTGGCGGTGCGGTCCCCTACGGCACTGCGTAGGATCCTACGGTCTTGGCGTGCATCCGTGCGTCGCTGCGGTCCGGTCCCAGGTCGACGGTCACGTGCACCTTCCGCCGCCCACTGGCGACAACATCGATGTACTGTGGAGACCTCACGCCCCACGTGTTGAGCAATTCGGCGGTACGTCCACCCGGCCTCCCGCATGCCCACTATACACCCTCGCTCAAAGTCCGTCAACTGCACATACGGTTCACGTCCACGCTGTCGCGGCATGCTACCAGTGTTAAAGACTGCGATGGAGCTCCGTATGTCACGGCAAACTGGCTGACACTGACGGCGGCGGTGCACAAATGCTGCGCAGCTAGCGCCATTCGACGGCCAACACCGCGGTTCCTGGTGTGTCCGCTGTGCCGTGCGTGTGATCATTGCTTGTACAGCCCTCTCGCAGTGTCCGGAGCAAGTATGGTGGGTCTGACACACCGGTGTCAATGTGTTCTTTTTTCCATTTCCAGGAGTGTATTTGAGCAAACTAACACATCCAATAAGCTGATCCTTCACTGTACATTATTATAGTATTCTGTTACAGTGATTGCGCAATGTGGTAGCAACTGCATGTTGGTAGGTGAATTTGCAGGCAGAATTGCTGGACTCTGTCCCTTCTTGGTGGCGATGATAGATACCAATTCCAGAATAGTTTCAGCCATTTATCCATCCATCCGAGGCATTGGTAAGCGGCAGGATAAGCCTCTCTCGGAACCAGCACAATATATAACTTATACTTAGGCAGTGTACAGTTTGGTACCTCGTCCCCGACTGATTCTTGGTTCCACCTTTTCTACCTAGGCCAACCACAATTTGCGCACGCTACACAGTTCTGTTCCCGAGGGGAACCACTCTATCTTTTCCATACAGAATAACTAAGAATCCTAAGTGAAGGTCAGCAGTCTACATAACAAAGAACAATCATTTTGAACAAAACATATCATTTGCACATATAGTTAGTTCTGAACAAAATTATTTAAACAAATTCCAAATATATACAGTAAGTTTTGTCTCTCTCCAATTGGGACAAAGAATTTAAATGACAGATATACTACATTGCAGAGAATCAAACCATGACATCAAAGTTTTAACAAAGAAAGGAGTATAGAATTTTGTGTTATCGATTCAAACACATTTACAGAAGCTCAAAGATGTAACATTAAATAAAACCAAAGACAAAAATAAATCAATAGAGTATTAGAGCAAAGGTGTTACAAACCCACAAAGTACCGCAACTTAATAAGTTTCCTTTAATTTACGTCTATGGTCACAATGTTTTCTGTTTAACAGATTACCGGTATCTGTCTTTAATGACCATCATCAGATGTTTCATAAAAACAAAGTCCTAATGTACTGCAGCCATAGGACTTTGTTTTTACGAAACAGATCTGATGATGGTCATTAAAGGCCGAAACAGGTAATCTGTTAAACAGAAAAGATTGTGATCATAGACGTAAATTAAAGGAAACTTATTACATATACGGGTCACTGTGTTTTTTTGCGACGATGTCGCAGCTTGTGAAACCGCAACTTAATGCAAGATATGAGCATCACAAACGACATAAAAACAGATATCTCTTCACTTTCCAAGAAAACTACCGCAACGCGAAGCACTAACGTGACATAATAAATATTGGACACCAGTACTAAACAAAATCATCGAACAAATCACATAAAAAGACGAGTTCACCCATCTCTCTCTCTCTCTCTCTCTCTCTCTCGCCAGCCCTTTCAAACACTTCCTCTCCCCAACCAATTCCAACTCACCGTTTACATCTACAACTACTGCACTACTACTTCATTTCATTTATATATTTTTAAAAAAAATACAAATTGTAATGTTGTTGCATTAATTTGTTCTGAAAGCGGTGCTGACAGTCAAGACAATAAAAGCGGGTTAAAAGCTGTGAGTTATCTGGGGAAGTTAACCTTGCATTACTGAGCAACTGTTTCACCAGGTATCCAGTCTAGCTTACCAAATTCCCAACCAGACTAACATTAATTATAATCTTTCAGTAGTCATCTTACGATAACCGGTGATATATATATGAAAAGACAATTTAAATAAAAAGAAATAAATGAGTTTATATTTGGACATTTATTTTAACATTGATCATTATTCCGTTAAAATTTCAGCATATTAAACTTGATTCATAAATAAACTGGTGCCATATTTAGGATTGTGAAAATGTGAGTTTGTAATCTTACGGAACACATCAAATATGGAGCCAAGATTGGGAGACTGCATACAACACTGCATTCATAAAATAACACACGAATAATGTTGAAACATATGCAAAAGGAAATTAACCACAACCAACCGATTCAATTTTCACCCAAAGAAGTTACGTTCGTAGCGCAATCCTGTCCGTCATGAAATCACCACACACTGGTATACTAAATTCATACTAACTCTCTGTGAAATCTTCCCGAAAAGAATAGCTGAGACCTACTTTAATGATTACACTACATGCTTCACGTGGTCAACTTGGTTTACACAAAGGGTGTAACTCCGCAATAATTTTGATAATTAAAATAAATTACATCGAAGCGCAATTTACAAAAGAAAAACCTCGAACTGGTTACTATCGCCTTACTATTAACCTGATGGGTCAAACAATTGTATAAGCACGTGGTACTGGTCTCACAAAGTACAACCCACGTGGGTTGAACATAAAGGAAAGTTGCTATATTGAAAAGTATTGTCAAGACGAGACGTTATACTCTCACGCACATTCGCATTTAAGATTGATGATCTTAGAGTTGCGGATCATCAACACGTGGTTCCACTTTACTCACAAGGTAGTGACAAAGCAACTACTGGAAGATATTCTGAACTTCACACTCGAATTACACTGCGTTGCAATTTAAGATAACATTAGATATTTTAGATCTAAACCTGAAATAAAGGTGATTAAATTTTCAGTTAGGCTGAACTTAAGAAATCCATTGTCCTACGGACTTAGCAGAGACGCGCTTAGCCGGAGATCTTACCACTTCAGACGCTCGCCGCGGACAGACTGCCGTGGGCCCCTATCAAGGGTGCTTCCAGATACAAAACGGAAGTGACCAGAGAGGCAGCTTCCTATACCAACATGACAAGGGACGGACAGGACCATACTAAGAATAGAAACCTCTATGCTTTTAGAAAGCGTAGCTACCAGTTCCGACGTTGGTCCTACTGTTCTCTAGCAGACAGGCTTGTCTGCTACCATCGAGCATGCAACTAGAAATACATTTGCTCATTCACCCTTTCACACAGAAGGGAAGGGGGATGACAGTATCTTATCATATACAGTATATAAAAGAAAGCGGGTGTACGTTCCGTATGAGACTGTGTGACATGAATTACATATAAACTGTGTTTTAAAGTGTAGTAGTGTGACAGATCGTTGTTGATTATGTGTAAAAGTAACACGTTCCACTGCTCAGTCTCCTCCCAGATAGTCAGAAACACCACTGTAAATTTAGAAGTGGAATGTATGCCATAAATGACAACAGTTTTAAAAAATTAACACGAAAGGAATCCAACAGAGACCTTTCAAAATTAATATGATTACAGTGACTTATCATGAGGGACTTTCAATAAGTAATGCAACACATTTTTTTTCTGAAAGCAGGTTGGTTTTATCCAGGATTCCAATACACCATATTATTCCCCACTCTTTTGGCTACAAAATCCTATTTTTCTACATTATCTCTTAAGTGCGACGGCCTTACGCCACCTTACTGGGATGACTTGTATGCCCAGGTGGTACAGCTCTATTGGTCGACGTCGGAGCCAACGCCTTGGCCGCATTAATGACCCCCCCCCCCCCCCGGCATCATCCACGTACTGCTTCCCGCGGAGTGTATCCTTCATGGGGCCAAACAGATGGAAGCCGCAACAAGGGAGGTCCCGGCTGTAGGGTGGTTGAGGAACAGTCAAATGAAGTTTTGTGAGTTCCTCTCGGTGCCTTGTTATGGATAAGAATAAGTTCGATTACATCCATCTGTCACCTCGATCGAGGATGTCCTCACGTTCGAACATTCCAGGGATCACAGCTCTTGGCAACCGGCCGTCAAACGGGAGATCGAACAGGTTTGCATGACACTGTGGCGAAGATGACATACGCCTCGCTGTGCTTTTGTTCACTGCCAGCTCTCCGCAGACATTTTGCAGGCGCCTAGGAATATCTGCGAAGTTCTGGTTTGCTGCCAAAAGAAACTCAGTGACAGCTCTCTGCGTGGAACGCACCACCGTCAGAGACGCCACTTCCAAAGCCACGTACAGCGCCGCCAGCTATCGGAACTTCATGAAATCACAGGATCTGAAGTGGTAATATTTGACGATGTCCCATAGCAAATTCACCATTTTTTTAAGCGAAATTGGCTGAGAAGAAAATGTGTTGCATTACTGATTGAACGCCCCTGGTATACATATGACAAACCACATACGAAGAGAACATCTTAAGCCCTTGGCCCACAATCACGAGAGAGACTCGTGGCATGGAAGTTGGTCCATAAGCAATAATCACAAACCTGCCTCCTGTTATTTGTTGCGGACTGTTGTTGTTGTTCTGGTCTTCAGTCCTGCGACTGGTTTGATGCAGATCTCCATGCTACTCTATCCTGTGCAAGCTTCTTCATCACCCAGTACCTAATGCAACCTACATCCTTTTGAATCTGTTTAGTGTATTCCTCTCTTAGTCTCCCTCTAAGATTTTTAGCCTCCACGCTGCCCTCCAATACTAAATTGGTGATCCCTTGATGCCTCAGAATATGCCCTACCAACCGATCCCTTCTTTTAGTCAAGTTGTGCCACAAACTCATCTTCTCCCCAATCCTATTCAATACCTCCTCATTAGTTATGTGATCTACCCATATAATCTTCAGCATTCTTCTGTAGCATGATATTTCGAAAGCTCCTATTCTCTTCTTGTCTAAACTATTTCTCTTCTTCAGAAACGCTTTCCTTGCCATTGCCAGTCTACATCTTTATCCTCTCTACTTCAACCATCATCAGTTATTTTGCTCCCCAAATAGCAAAACTCGTTTACTACTTGTGTCTCATTTCCTAATCTAATTCCCTCAGCATCACCCGATTTAATTCGACTACATTCCATGATCCTCGTTTTGGCTTTTGTTGATGTTCATCTTATACCCTCCTTTCAAGACACTGTCAAATTCAAATGGCTCTGAGCACTATGGGACTCAACTGCTGAGGTCATTAGTCCCCTAGAACTTAGAACTAGTTAAACCTAACTAACCTAAGGACATCACAAACATCCATGCCCGAGGCAGGATTCGAACCTGCGACCGTAGCGGTCTTGCGGTTCCAGACTGCAGCGCCTTTAACCGCACGGCCACTTCGGCCGGCAAAGACACTGTCCATTCCGTTCAGCTGCTCTTCCAGGTCCTTTGCTGTCTCTGACAGAATTACAATGTCATCAGCGAACCTCAAAGTGTTTATTTCTTCTCCATGGATTTTAATTCCTACTCCAAATATTTCTTTTGTTTTCTTTACTGCTTGATCAATATACAGATTGAATAACATCGGGGAGAGGTTACAACCCAGTCTCACTCCCTTCCGAACCACTGCTTCACTTTCATGTCCCTCGACACTTATAGCTGCCATCTGGTTTCTGTTCAAATTGTAAATAGCCTTTCGCTCCCTGTATTTTACGCCTGCCACCTTCAGAATTTGAAAGAGAGTACTCCAGTCAACGGTGCCAAAAACTTGCGGACTATACGCAAAAATAAAAGAGCCTGCCTCGTGGCATGTCATTCCAGACAAACAACACAACGTGTCGGACACGTGGTTCAACATTTATCGATATTCCCTAACCTCAGCTGCCTGTATTCCCTCGTTGCGTTCACACGTGTCGATTATAGTTCCGTAAAGGAATTAAACAACCCATGTGCCTATGATGTCTAATACTGAGGACAGCCGCGACCCAGTACTGAAACGTCCAAGAAGATTAATATTGAAAATGACACCGATGATGAAGACAGTATCAGTCATGAGGCAAATGGATTTGGAAAGAAGAAAATAACAAGCAAGAAATCTGGGAGGACACAGATTCCTGAATTTATCTTTTTAAATTTTATTTTACTTCTGAGTGGTCAATCTTCTAGCTTGTTTGATGCGACACGCCGCGAATTTCTGTCCTGCACTAACATGTTCATCTCAGATTTGCACTTGCACCCTACGTCGTCAATTATTTGTTGGACCGCTGGACAAGAGAACGGATTTTGTAGCGATTAGGGGGGAAGTACAAAAGAGTTAGACCTTTTTATGCAATGTGCGATAAAGTATTTTGGAATAATAGTGTCACGGGGAAGATGGTACGCAGAACAAACAATGACAAATGACACAACAAGAATGAAAACTGATGAGCCATAGATTCCTGTCAGTTACAATGAAATTAAGATATACTTTGCATTATGCATAATAATGGCTCAATTCGGATGTACTAGTCTAGAAGAACCATCGGAGAAACACCGATACTCAGGAAAACTGTGCCACTGATAGGGTTTTTACAATACATTAGGTTTTTACGTTTTTCAAATAATGATGTGACTGATCTGATGGATAAATTATGTAAAGTCACACATACGATAAACTGATTTACTAAAAAATAAAGATAAGTTTATTTAATGTAGAGTTATCGCTGTCGGGAATTAATCCCACGAACAGGGCGAGATTTGGGATAAAATTTGATGAACTCAGCGAGTCAGCATCGGAGTATTGCTATAATCTTAAAATATATTGAGGAAACGATAACACAGATTGCTGTGTCGTCGGGACAAGACACAGCCAGGGCAAAAGCACCACAGGCGCAAAGATGAGAGCTGGTGCCAGTACCATGGTGACTCGCGAGTTCCACCAGCGACACGGGCGGCGCTGAGGATGAAGATATCGACTTGGCCTCGGCCAATTACCGGCCGAGTACAATCCGTCAGAGACTGGACGACAACGGACAGAAGAAAACAGAAGAGCATGTCTGAAAGAACAGATACCAAGGGTGTTACAGAAGGTACGGCCAATCTTTCAGGAAACATTCCTCACACACAAAGAAAGAAAATATGTTATCTGGACATGTGTCCGGAAATGCTTAATTTCCATTTTAGAGCTCGTTTTATTGCTTCTCTTCAAATCACATTAATCATGGAATGGAAGCACACAGCAACAGAACGTACCAGCGTGACTTCAAACACTTTGTTACAGGAAATATTCAAAATGTCCTCCGTTAGTGAGGATACATGCATCCACCCTCCGTCGCATGGAATCCCTGATGCGCTGGTGCAGCCCTGGAGAATGGCGTATTGTATCACAGCCGTCCACAATACGAGCACGAAGAGTCTCTACATTTGGTACCGGGGTTGCGTAGACAAGAGCTTACAAATGCCCCTCTAAATGGAAGTCAAGAGGGTTCAGGTCAGGAGAGAGTGGAGGCCATGGAATTGGTCCGCCTCTACCAATCCATCGGTCACCGAATCTGTTGTTGAGAAGCGTACGAACACTTCGACTTAAATGTGCAGGAGCTCCATCGTGCATGAACCACATGTTGCGTCGTACTTGTAAAGGCACATGTTCTAGCAGCACAGATAGATTATCCCGTATGAAATCATGATAACGTGCTCCATTGAGGGTAGGTGGAAGAACATGAGGCCCAATCGAGACATCACCAACAATGCCTGCCCAAACGTTCACAGAAAATCCGTGTTAATGACGTGATTGCACAATTGCGTGCGGATTCTCGTCAGCCCACACATGCCGATTGTGAAAATTTACAATTTGATCACGTTGGAATGAAGCCTCATCCGTAAAGAGAACATTTCCACTGAAATGAGGATTCACACATTCGCAGAAGTGTACCCGTGGAGGCCTGTCAGCTGCTGATAGTGCCTCCACACGCTGTACATGGTACGGAAACAACTGGTTCTCCCGTAGCACTCTCCATACAGTGACGTGGTCAACGTTACCTCGTACAGCGGCAACTTCTCTGACGCTGACATTAGGGTTATCGTCAACTGCACGAAGAATTGCCTCGCCCATTGCAGGTGTCCTCGTCGTTCTAGGTCTTCCCCAGTCGCGAGTCATAGGCTGGAATGTTCCGTGCTCCCTAAGACGCCGATCAATTGCTTCGAACGTCTTCCTGTCGGGACACCTTCGTTCTGGAAATCTGTCTCGATACAAACGTACCGCGCCACGGCTATTGCCCCGTGCTAATCCATACATCAAATGGGCATCTGCCAACTCCGCATTGGTAAACATTGCACTGATTGCAAAATCGCGTTCTTGATGAACACTAACCTGTAGATGCTACGTACTGATGTGTTTGATGCTAGTACTGTAGAGCAATGAGT